>NC_056626.2:317084781-317693114 GCF_002870075.4 Lactuca sativa
CGAATCACGCGTAGTAGAAACGGAATCTAAACGATAAATTTTACTAAACGATGAAAAGAAATCAAATCGAGTCCTTAAGATCTGCGTTTTGGAAGTTGAAAATCGCCTCTCAGTCGTCGAGAATCGCCAATTATGGTTACTGGAAAGTTATGTGGATCTATTTATACGTCCAACAGTAAAAATGGCTTGCATGCGATCTCATATATCAAGGTTGCGATTGCATGTATTGAGAAACTGTGTCTCGGACCGATTAAATGAAGTACGTTGCTGTTTTGAGACATTTTAGCAAAGTTGCGCTCGCATAGAGGGAAGTTGTGGTCTGTAACATCCTAAAATTCAAGGACCAAAAGTTTCATTTTAAATTAAGTTATTATAAAACCTAAAGTATAAAAACATCCATAGTGTCTTACCATATCAAAACCAGTATGTTAATAATCAAAACATGTCAAAATGAAACAATATTAGATTATAATCCCAAATATCTCATGTGCGGAAATATAGTGTGATACGTTGGGATCTTGCCAACTCCTTTCCTTTTGAAGAGAAGTACCTGAAACCAAAATTGTAAACTGTAAGCACAAAGCTTAGTGAGTTCCCCCATCATACCACATACCATACAATAACATACCGCCTAGCATATCTAGGTGCTGGCCTACCCCTTCGTTCTCTCTCAACCGGTAACCGCCTAATATAACTGGGTGCTGGCCTACCCTTTCGGTCTCTTTCAACGGTAACTGCCTAGCATATATGGGTGCTGGCCAACCCATTCAGTCTCTTTCAACCGGTATTCGGGGAGTATTTCACCCCTACCACTACCACATAATATCCTAACATATACACATAATTCTCCTACTACCTAGCATATTTGGGTGTTGGCCTGCCCCTTTGGTCTCTTTCAACTGGTAACCACCTAGCATATCTGGGTGCTGGCCTACCCCTTCGGCCTCTTTCAACCGGTAATTGGGGACTATCCTACCCCTCCTGCCACTATCACATAAAATCATAGTATACTAGCACATAAAGCATAATAAATAGCGGCATAGAAGATAGTTATCACAAAGACAATCATCTCAACTATAATCAACTACTAGTAGGCTGGCATTGGTGCCTTCGACCCACTTCTACTGGAAGGTAACTCACCTTACACTGCTGAAGTCCATTGCAGGAAATCCTTAGCTGCCACACTTGCAACTCCTCGAGTTTTCAATACCATAATATCACCCAATTAGCAATTGGGTCTCAAACCATGATCCATAATCCAAATCTTGGGCTAAAATGACCATTTTACCCCTGGCCCAACAAAACCCATAACTAAGACCCAAGTCCAAAACTAATATAGTTCAAAACCATTAAATCCATAAAATCCTAATATATGGCCTAATTTCCAACTAGGCCTAACCCTTACATGGAACTACTCTTCAGAACCTATTTTTTACTCCATAGTCCTACATGGGTCAACCATGGTCAAAGTCAACCTCTTGGTCAAATTTAACGTATCGAGTTAACTCAACTCGCCGAGTTGACCCATCAACTCATCGAGTTTCATAACTCATAAAACTCAGAAACCATGATCTAACTCGTCGATTTCCTCATATCCATAGTATCAAGACTTTCCCATTCTACTCGGCGAGTCATCCTTGAACTTGTTGAGTTTTCCCTTTACAGAATCGGGACATTTCAACCCAACTCGTCGAGTTCCTATATAGACTCGACGAGTTCTTCAATCTGATAAACCATCTTAAGGGATTAAGTCCTTATCCCTCATATCTAAGCTCCATACTTCCACTACATACTGAAAATGTCCTTTTAAGGGTAAAGTTTCCACCTTTACCCATTAATACTCTTCCTTAAGGTATATAGCTCAAAACCTAACTTTTAAGGACCTACATCTTGGTTCACAAGCCATTAATACTTCAAGATAGGATGCACAAACAGAGATCTGGACTTTAGAGACCAAATGAACGCGTAAAGTCTCCACCTTTCTCTCCATGCATGGCCTTTTGGAGCTTAACAGGGCCAAAATAACATCCTAAAGCTTGCATGGGGCTTCTATGGCCATAAAGTTTGCACCTTTACGCCATGAAAGCCCTCCATGGTTCCGGATCTGATGATATAATCACTTGGGACGTCCAAGTCCCAAAATCTAGCATTGTTGGACCAAAACATGGAGAAATCACTCTTAAACTAGATCTAAACATTAAATAGACAAGATAGGAGCTTTATACCTCCAATGAACCAGAAATAAGGCTAGACTTATGGATCTACTCTTCCCCAACCCTTCCTTGCTCCTTCTTCAAGTGTCTTCTTCTTCAAAACCACAAATAATGCACCAAAAATGGCTCAAAACTCTTAAAAGTGTATTAGGGTGTCGTAGCTAGGGTTTGGGATGATGGAGGCTGTAAATGAGGCCAGGTTATGGGGTTAAGGTGTTTAAATAGGGTGCAAAACCCTTAAAATAAGGGTTTCATCTTCCAGTGCCAACACGTCGAGTTGGACCTCCCCAACTCGTCGAGTTGGTCCTCCAAAACGTGTATGTCCCATATTTCCTACTCGTCAAGTTTTTTTTTTTTTTTGCCTTACACTCAGAGAGCTGACCTTTAGAATTGATACTTTATTTCAATAACCACCCCTCTAAATTCTAGGTGTTACATGATCGCATAAACATCATTTTTTCATCCATCTGAACTTTTGGCACGAAAAATCTCCAAAGTCAAGCTGCGATCCAAACATGCGATTGCATGGACAAAGTTGAGATCACATGGACAAGACATGCGATCGCATGTCTTCAATTTTCTCTTTTTTATTGTAATTCCTCCTTCCAAGCTATTCTCGATCATTCCTCGACATCCTTCCTTAGTTTAGACTCCAGTTGAGCTCCAAAGCATCAAATAACGCATCCCGAACTCGCGTAATCATCCATATGCTCCAAATTTCCCATAAAATCATAACAAACATGAGCAGTACGGACATTCTACGAAATAATCATGAAACACACAATACATAAGAAGACCGGGAGTTAGTTAGCTTTTTATAAAAAAATACTGAGAAAATTGTGCTAAAAGATGCATGTAAAATGCATATAACACTCAGATCCTTACGAACCTTCAACCCTTAGCTTATACGACAATCATTTTTGCAACCCTCCAACCATCCCCAAAGATCTTTCTTAACCTCAATGTATTTTTGGTTAAACTACCAAGCATACATAAATTCTAGAAAGAATTACAACTTTGATACTACAATGGAGCTCTTTAGAATTCATCTCTTATTTGATATTTGCTTTTCAACTTCTTTGAATTCACCACCTTCTTGTTTAATTTTTGATATCTTAAACTTTTGATTATTCAAATTTTTTGATCTTTTGCCTTTCATACTTTAACAGCTCTAAGGTTCTTTGAACTTTTTGTAATTTCTCTCTCTCTGTCTCTCTCTCTCTCTCTATCTATCTCTATCTCTCTCTCTCTCTCTCTCTCTCTCTCTCTCTCTTATCTCATTTTTTTCACTTAAATCATACATGCTTAAGCAATGATCTTAACTTCAACATTTAATGGTTAGAGGTATTAGTCTAAATGCAATGACTATATTGATGGGTTTTGAGCATTCTAACACTTCCTAAGTGTACATGCAACCCTAATAACCTTGGATCTATGTTTGTCTAATTATCATGCAAAGTTGAATTCCAAGGTTATATTCCTATCTAGCATACATGGGGAACAATTTTAACTTGAATCATAGATAGAATAACTTACCTTGTTGTTGCTTGTGTTCCTTGAAACCTTGTGAGCCTAGCACCCCAAGTGTGATGCCTCAAATGCTTCACACAACACCAAATGCTCTTGGAAAGACTCTTGAGATAACACACACTTCTCAAAATCGGCCAAGCCCTCTAGTTCCTTAGTAGTGCCGATTTTTGGTGGAGAATATGCTTCTTATATAGTGTTGACACACCTAGGGTTACACCATGTAAACCCTAATGTGTCATGACTCTTCATTTCCATGACCCATGGGTTTGTAACTCCCATGGAGCATCCATGGAGCATCCTATGGGTAGAACCCAACTTGATAATCCATGGAGCCTCTTAGCCCACTATACAAGATATGGATGATTTACACAATCAACCCATATATTTAATTAGTTATCCTTTGATCACTTAATTAATTCCAAATTAATTCTTTGATCAACTAATCAAATAATATTATTAATATATTAGAACTTATAATATATTAATAATCTCCAAGTGTTATTTCTCTCATTTAGTCTATCCAATTGCATGGTGCCATGCAACCCAAATGGACCATGCCGGGTCGGGTCAAGTACAAGCCCGAAATAGTTATGGACTTAGACACCTTATCCAACAGTCTCCCACTTGGATAAGTCTAATAACTATATCTCTAGTACTTCAGGAACCGACCGACAATCGTAGCTCTTTCAAGGTTTCTCGGAACTGAGAAGATGATAGTACGCCATTTAAGATAAGTGATCATATAATCCTCCGTTCTAGATATCAGCCGGACAAATACATGGAACTTGTCTTACTTCTTGTCCAGCATTTGTTTCTCGATTTCCGATTTGTTTGACATAGAACTTAATTGAACACATCAACTTAGTTCTGACCGGGCCCGGTACATGGGTCAAAAACAAAATCATCGAGGGGCCCAAATATCAGCTTCTAATCCAAGAAGGAACAGATAAACTTCGACTCATATGTTTGTTCTACCACTCATTGAATTACACACAAAAGTACGTTTTATAACATCGAGTTACCAATGCGGTTTCGTACAGTCAATGCATAACCAACTCGTAAGTAACAAATCATATCTCTAGGTTTGAAGACTTATATGATATTACCGTCTCACGATCACTCAAGATAGAATTCCATGAAGTGATTCCAGTGAGCGTGGGTTGAGTCCAATACTCAGAACTTATGAGCACTCATGATTGTTGTAGCCTTGTCCAACACCTTAGACCTCTACAACCCATCATGACAGTCTTGATTCATACCTACTTCCGACATATGACCGACTGTGGAGGTTTGAATAATATGTTATACCAAACAAAATTATTCTGGAAGTCAAAACATGCAAAAGAAATATAGTAAACGATCGACAAGAGATAGCAACACTTTACTCATAAATAAAATTCCTTTTATTCATCATCTAATGTCAATTACACTTTACAAATTTCTGGGTTATCTAACTACTAAAACTTATATCATCCTTCAGCCCTATGCTCCGAGCATGCTGGAGATGCTTAACCCTACTCAGTCCCTTCGTGAGGGGATCTGCTGGGTTCTCATCTGATGATACCCTCTTTGCCACGAGGAGTCCTTCTTCGATCCGATGTCTAATGAAATGGTATTTTCTGTCGATGTGTCTGGATCTCCCATGATCCCTTGGTTCCTTGGCTAAGGCAACAGCACTTTCACTATCACAGAAAATTTCCATTGGCTCTTTAATAGCTGGTACAACTCCAAGGTCTCCAATGAAGTTCTTCAGCCATATCGCTTCCTTTGCTGCTTCGCTAGCTGCAATATACTCTGATTCACAAGTAGAATCTGCCACTGTCTCTTGCTTGGAACTCTTCCAAGAAATTGCTCCTCCGTTTAGGGTAAAGACCCAGCCCGACTGAGAGCGGAAATTATCCCTATCAGTCTGGAAGCTAGCATCACTATACCCAACAACTCTCAAGTCATCACTCCCACCGAGGGTAAGGACCCAGTCCTTAGTCCTCCGTAGGTACTTGAGGATATTCTTTACCGCAGTTCAGTGTGCCTTGCCAGGGTTCGCCTGATACCTGCTAACCATGCTCAAGGCAAAAGCTACATCGGGTCGAGTACACGTCATAGCATACATGATCGATCCTACAGCCGAAGCATAAGGTGTTCGACTCATTTCTGCTATCTCAGCCTCAGTGCTAGGGCTTTGTGTCTTACTCAATCTGATGTTACTCTGGATGGGTAACTCTCCTTTCTTGGAATCCTGCATGCTGAATCGCTTCAGCACCTTATCCAAGTAGGTACTCTGACTAAGTCCAATTAGTCTTTTACTCCGATCTCTCAAGATTCTTATCCCTAGAATATAGGCAGCTTCACCAAGGTCCTTCATAGCGAAACACTTCCCAAGCCAGGACTTTACTTCCTGCAGGGTTGGAATGTCGTTTCCTATGAGTAGTATGTCATCCACATACAATACCAAAAAGCTAACTATACTCCCACTAGCCTTGACATACACACAAGATTCATCTTCACTCCTAGAAAAGCCAAATTCCTTGACCTTTTCATCAAAGCAAAGATTCCATCTGCGAGGTGCTTGCTTCAATCCATAAATGGATTTCTCAAGCTTACACACTCTATTAGGGTACTCGTTGCTGACAAAACCCTCTGGCTGACTCATGTAAACATCTTCAGCCAACTTCCCATTAAGGAAAGCGGTTTTGACATCCATCTGCCATATTTCATAATCATGAAATGCAGCTATGGCTAACAGAACCCGAATAGACTTAATCTTGGCTACCGGAGAAAAGGTCTCATCATAGTCCACTCCAGGAATTTGAGAGAAGCCCTTTGCAACCAGTCTAGCCTTATAAGTGTGTACTTTACCATCCATGTCGGTCTTCTTCTTGAAGACCCATTTGCACCCTACTGTCTTACGACCTGGTACATTCTCAACCAAGTTCCAAACTTGATTGTCATACATGGATTGTATCTCGCTATCCATAGCCTCTTTCCATTTAGCAGACTCGGGGCCTGCCATGGCTTCCTCGTAGCTGTTAGGGTCATCTTGACTTACTAGTGTTTCATCACTAATAAGTGTCTCACCTTCTGCAGTAATATGGAATCCATAGTAATGCTCAGGTGCACTCCTAACTCTCGTGGAACGTCTCAGAGGTACAGATTTGTCAATTGGCTCAACAGGAGTTTCCTCCTCAAGTTGAGGGCTAGAGTTTGAAGTTCCTTCACCGCTTGATTCTTGAATTTCTTCAAGATCAATTTGCCTCCCACTGTCTCCTTGGCTTATAAACTCTCTTTCTCGAAAGACTCCTCTTCTTGCTACAAAGACCACATTGTCACTAGGTCTGTAGAAGAGGTAACCAAAGGATCGCTGTGGGTAACCGATGAAAATACACCTCTCGCTTCGAGGTTCGAGCTTATCATGAGTCTCGCGTCTCACGAAAGCCTCGCAACCCCAAATCTTGATGTGGTCTAGTTTAGGTACTTTACCAGTCCACATCTCGTGAGGAGTTTTGGCAACTTTCTTTGTAGGGACTAGATTAAGAATATGGGCGGCAGTCTCTAAGGCATACCCCCAGAATGAGATTGGTAGCGTAGCTCGACTCATCATGGAACGAACCATATCTAACAAGGTTCGATTACGCCTCTCAGCCACACCATTCAACTGTGGTGTCCTGGGAGGTGTCAATTGTGAGACTATCCCACATTCCCTTAGATAGTCGAGGAACTCTGAACTAAGATACTCACCACCACGATCGGATCGAAGCATCTTAATGTTCCTGCCCAATTGATTCTCGACTTCCTGTTTAAATTCCTTAAACCTCTCGAAAGTCTCTGACTTATGCTTGATCAAGTAGACATATCCATATCTACTATAATCATCAGTAAAAGTCAAATAATAACGATTAGCATCCCTTGTGGCATGTTTGAATGGTCCACACACATCCGTGTGTATAAGGTCCAACAAACCTTCACCCCTCTCACATGAACCTGTGAAGGGTGACTTTGTCATTTTTCCAAGTAAGCATGATTCGCAACTATCATCTGACTTTAGGTCAAACGACTCCAAGACTCCATCCTTTTGGAGTTGGCCTATGCGTTTCTTGCTTATATGTCCAAGACGACAATGCCATAAAGATGCTTTATCCAAGTTATTATTAGTAGAATCAATACACAAAACATTATTTCCCAAGTTATCTACAACAGATACAGCTTCATACACACCATCACAAGGTAATGCTTTAAAATAAAAGACATTATTATAGAAAACATCTATAGAACCAACTTCATTATTAAATGAAAAGGTAAACCCTTGTTTGTACAAAGCATGAAAGGAAATAATATTTCTTGCCATTCCTGGCGAATAACAACACTTATTCAAATCTAAACTAAACCCACTACTTAGCGATAAAGTATAAACTCCAATCTTGGTAACAGGTATAGCTTTCCTATTCCCCATGATCAAGTTTATCCTTCCTTGCTCCACATCCTCACTTCTTCTTAGTCCCTGCAAGTCACAACAAATGTGAATACCACACCCGGTATCAAGGACCCAAGATTTAGAATGGGGTGAGTTATTAGAAATGATAGTGTAAATACCTGCATGGTTGGGTTTAACTTTCCCATCCTTCACATCTTGCTGGTATTTTGGGCAGTTCCGCTTCCAATGAGCTTTTTCATGGCAATAGAAGCATTCAGCCTCTTTTGGGTCAGAAGAAGGAGTAACGAAACCTTTCTTGGTTCCACTTGAAGAAGAGCCATCAAGGGTCCGAGCCTTGGTACCCTTAGAAGAGCTCTTTCTCTTCCTCCCTCGATTCTTCCCGATTGCCAAAATCGGAGTAGAGTTTTGAGTAGGAGTGATAGCAACCGACTTCCCCTTAAGACCTGTTTCTGCGATCTTGAGAAGTCCCTGAAGTTTGCTGAGGGTGACTTCTTCCTTGTTCATGTGATATGTCATGCGGAATTGATCATAGCACGATGGTAAGGAATGCAAAATAATATCTATTGCAAGATCCTCCGGGAAGTTCACATTAAGCTTCAGCAAACGATCCACATACCTTTGCATTTTCTGCATGTGGCTCGTGACGGATTCCCCGTCCTTCATCATGGTTGTTATCATGGAGCAGATGATCTCATACCTCTCTTGTCTTGCACTTTGATGGTATCTTTCCATCAAATCTTGGTGCATGTCATAAGGGTAGAAATCTTCATAAGACTTTTGGAGTTCCGCTGTCATCGTGGCCGTCATGATGCAAGCCACTTTCGTAGCATCCCTTTCATGTGCCCGAAATTCAGCGATCTCCTGAGGAGTTGCAGTGGACTCATTAATCTCCTTAAGCTCCTTGTCAAGGACATATTCTTTGTCCTCGTAGCGGGTAATCATCCTGATGTTTCTGATCCACTCATTGAAGTTGGATCCATCAAAGGTGACTTTCCCACACAAGTTCATAAGGGTAAAGGAGCCATTAGGATTAGAGCCAGAAGCATTGTTGAAAGACATCTGAAGGGAAGAGGACAAGATTAGTTTAGATATAAAAGAGTCCTTAATAAAACACCCAAATGTAATATTAAGGCTAGGATCCAATCACAATATAATATAACTTAGAAGAGGTATGCCGTAATCTAAGCTATATCATATTTGAAAGGTAGGTGAATGACGATTCACCAATTTCCACCACGAAAACCGCAATATTTTAGTATTAGGTTTTTGAATGGTTCTTAGAAATTCCTAGATTCTTTGAGATTCAATGAACTTTTCAAAGGCATGTTTCAATCTCGAGTGTGCCCTCCAAGTTTTGTGACTGGGATACCGAGGATCACAAAACGAGGTGTGAAGTAACCATGCAAATCACTTGGTACCCTTAAAGTTTATCACTCAATCGATGTGCCGGTTAACCACACACGCTCCACCGATACTATAATAAACCTTAAGTCACCCTTTACCTACCTTGTTAAGTCCAAGTTAGTGTGCCGGTTAACCACACACGCTCCACCAACGACTTAATCAAAGTGTAAAGTGTAATTTCATGGAATAGCACCTTATTCACACTTTTCCTAAAGTAACTAAGATTGGGAATTTAATAAAACATTTAGTTACTTTATAATATTCATCATACTTTGAATGAGAATTAATAAGTCCTTGTCTTACCCGTTCGGCTAACGACCCTCCACCGATCAAGCAAGCGGTGGGTGAGAGTGGACACCCATTAAGTCACCATTTTATAGGCAACAACCTTATACCCACCTTATAGACCGGCTTCGTGAATGAGGCGTACTAGCGGTAAGACGACTTTGTTCTTATACATATATATATAATTATTAAATCATAATAATATAAGTATAAGGGTTGAATTTTAACTTTTAAAATTCTAGGGGTTGGAACTAAAGTTTTAACTTAACTTTACTTGTTCCAAAACTTGAGGGCAAGTTTTGTAAACTTTCAAAACTTTTCATTTCTTGTAACTTATGAGTTTAATAGAGTAATAAAATGAGGACTTTTCATTTTTCCTAACTCTTGTGTTCTTTTAATGGTTTTTATTCCAAGAGACTTTTGGTTTTCCATAACTTGAGGACAAGTTATGGACTCCATTAAAACACATTATGATCATGAATTAATCTACCACATAGGTTACAAATAATTCCTATGATCATCTAAACATCATAAGAACAAGAATATGAATATGAACACTTTCAAGAATCAAAATCACATTTAATCTTTGTAATTTTGATAACTAGTTGTTGTAAATGAGTTAGAAAAGACATTACACCTTCTAAAATAAGTTTTCAAGTACCAAAACATTTTAGGGTAATGACTCTAATCCATTTCCAGCAACTCAAGTCGAAATTCTGCACTCTGTCGACCCTACTCGCCGAGTGCATAAACCTACTCGCCGAGTAGGTTGAAGATACACATGAACTCGCCGAGTCCTCCCCATGGACTCGCCGAGTCCATCAGTCAGACAGCAAGATTTTCGACTTTCTTCAACTTTTAAGCACAAATAACAAACAAACAAGCCTAGGCTCTGATACCACTGATGGGTTTTGAGCATTCTAACACTTCCTAAGTGTACATGCAACCCTAATAACCTTGGATCTATGTTTGTCTAATTATCATGCAAAGTTGAATTCCAAGGTTATATTCCTATCTAGCATACATGGGGAACAATTTTAACTTGAATCATAGATAGAATAACTTACCTTGTTGTTGCTTGTGTTCCTTGAAACCTTGTGAGCCTAGCACCCCAAGTGTGATGCCTCAAATGCTTCACACAACACCAAATGCTCTTGGAAAGACTCTTGAGATAACACACACTTCTCAAAATCGGCCAAGCCCTCTAGTTCCTTAGTAGTGCCGATTTTTGGTGGAGAATATGCTTCTTATATAGTGTTGACACACCTAGGGTTACACCATGTAAACCCTAATGTGTCATGACTCTTCATTTCCATGACCCATGGGTTTGTAACTCCCATGGAGCATCCATGGAGCATCCTATGGGTAGAACCCAACTTGATAATCCATGGAGCCTCTTAGCCCACTATACAAGATATGGATGATTTACACAATCAACCCATATATTTAATTAGTTATCCTTTGATCACTTAATTAATTCCAAATTAATTCTTTGATCAACTAATCAAATAATATTATTAATATATTAGAACTTATAATATATTAATAATCTCCAAGTGTTATTTCTCTCATTTAGTCTATCCAATTGCATGGTGCCATGCAACCCAAATGGACCATGCCGGGTCGGGTCAAGTACAAGCCCGAAATAGTTATGGACTTAGACACCTTATCCAACATATATAAGCTCTCCTGGATGGATTTTAGGTACACGCTGCAAAACTTATTACATCATACAAACTACCAGATTATCTTTTATATCTCATGATTTTTTACTAAGAATGGGAAGCCACAAATACACTATAACATATGTCTCATTGGAATATCCCACACAATACCAACAAAAATTTTAATTGGCTAGATTTTCCTATATTAAACTATTATTTCAAGTTTATATGAATGCATATTGTAAAAACAAACAATTATATGATAATGCAATTTTTTTTCAAAAATCAAATGCTTTTTCCTAATGCAATAAACCCCCTAACCCACACTTATTTGATGTAATGCCCTCATTGCATGCTATGCAAAACATAAAAGTAAAGAGGGAGAAAAAGGAACACACTCCCCTAGGATAGAAGTTGCAAGGTTGATCTTGTTGTTTGTGTGTAAGATCGCTCACCAATATGTGTAAAAATGGAAATAGTTGACTGCTATGGAACTTGTTTTTAAGACTCAGGCATTTTGTACTTCATAAGGTGTAGGATAAAGACTCAAAAATTGAACTTGAGACAGTCACCACGTCGTGGTAGGTAGACCACGTCGTGGTAAATAGGTGACAAATAATTTGCGTATTCTGTAACGACACCACGTCGTGGTTAATGTGACCACGTCATGGTGTGTAAAAATGTAAAAATATTTCATTTCAATAGCAGATTTATTCCATAACTTGGTCACGAATGATGGTATGAACTTTTGGAAATGTGACTCGTCAGCTCTGGTGATCAAACTAACGCTCTATATGTAACAACGTAAATTTCAAAATAATTTTTCACATTTTAAAAACCCACTTTCATTCATAATAGTTATAAAAATGTCATTGTATCACATAACAACCCATTACATCCCAAGATCATGATATGTAAAAATAAAACTCCTCATGTGTGTACTGATTAGGTCGGCGCCTTCCCGCGATCCTTACTGGTACCTGAAACACATAACACAACATTGTAAGCATAAATGCTTAGTGAGTTCCCCAAAATACCACATACAACACATACACCTTTCCAGGCCATAACTCTGTAGGATCTTCCGATCCAAGTGTCTCAGGGGACTTCCATCCCGAATCCCGGTAGACCTTCCGGTCCTACGCATATCGATCTTCCGGTCCGTAACCTCCTGACCTTCCGGTCCTTATCATACATAACATACATAACACAAACATATCACATAACAGCAAATAACACATACATCTCAAAGCATACAAGACCTTCCGACCATACATAGGTACCGTTCCAGGTACAGTATAGTGAGAAGACTCACCTCGGTATCTCGGATAATCTTGCACTCGATCGCACTGGTCTAGTCCCCGCCTAAACACATAACAATAATCGCAAATAAATAACGGCTCTCAAAGGCTAGATTAATTCCACCCTATGATTTCCACAGAAGGGTGAAAGACCATTTTACCCCTCTCTGACCCAAAAGTCCAAAGGTTGACCAAAAGCCTAAAAGTCAACGAAAGTCAACAGGGGGCAGTACGCGGCGCGTACCTTCTCTGTACGCGGGGTGTACGTCGGCGAACCTCAATTGGGGTCTTAACCCCTTACCCTGCGTGTACTGAGAGTTACATGCAGCGTAAGTCTCAGTTTCATCCATTTCATGGGTTTTGGTCTTAAACGGTTAAGACACTCCTTCAACTCCCAGATCTGACTCTCCTTAAGCCTCTTATCCCATAAAGTCGGAACCTTTAAGCCTTGGCATGGCTGTATAAGTTCCTACACTCTCTAACCCCTTTCCTTTTTCTTCCAAAGGTCTAGATCTCATGCATGGCTCAATGTGTACGTCCAAGATTGCATTTTCATGAACATACAACCCTTATAGTCCTGAAATATGATAGATCTAGGCCAATGGAGACCATTTGCTCATAAAGTCTCAATATTGGGACCTAAAACCCTAGAAATTGGTCCAAGAAGCACACAACACAAAAGACAATGCAAGTTTTGAGCTTTTTACATCAGGAAGAAGCTCCAATCGCTGAAAAGATCGGATCTACTCTTTCCAACGAACTTCTAGCCTCCAAAATGACCTCTTCTTCTTCTCCACCACTATGAAATGACACTTAGAAGCTTAAAACACCAACACACTAGCTAGAAACGAAAAGAGGACTCTCTTTTAGGGTTTCACTCTTTGGAATAGAGGCTAAGGTCAAGGCCATAACATTCCTTTTATAGTGCTCAAGCCCCAATTTAGGGTTTGCACCTGGGCTCGCTACGCCCAGCGTAACTCTGGGTACGCCCAACGTACCCAATTGAATCTGCGTCCAAATTAAGCGCACGAGTACGCGCAGCATACTCCTCTGCACGCCCAGCGTACTCACAAGCCTAATTCTTTTACTAAAGGGACTTACCTGACAACTTGGAAAAAGAAGAAGGGCTAAATAGCTTACCTGAATTTTGGGATGTTACCATTCTCCCCCACTAGAACCACACTTCGCCCTCGAAGTCTCATGTCAAAAACAACTCCGTATGCTGCTCCCGCATTTCCAACTCCGGCTCCCAAATCAGCTCGGACCCCCTCCGATGTTGCCAGTGAACCTGAACCAGGGGCACCTACTTGTTCCTCAGAACCTTGACCTTCCGATCCAAGATCGCGATCGGCCTCTTGACATAATTCAGACTCGCGTCCACTTGGATATCCTCCAACGGTACCACTTCCAACTCGTCGGCTATACACTTCCTCAACTGAGACACGTGGAAGGTATCATGAATCTGGCCCAACTCCGCAGGTAGCTCCAAACGATATGCTACTCTGCCCACCCTCGTGATCACCCTAAACGGCCCGATATACAGAGGCCCCAGCTTGCCCCTCTTCTTGAATTGGATCACTCCTTTCCATGGAGACACTTTCAGGAGTACAAAATCCCCGACCTGAAACTTGAGCTCGGATCGTCGTCTGTTTGCGTAACTTTTCTAGCGACTCTGAGTTGTCAACAACCTCTGTCTGACCTGTTGTATCTGCTCTGTTGTCGGAAGCACTATCTCAGTGCTGCCTATCACTCATTGTCCTACTTCTCCCCAACAGATGGGAGTTCGACACCTCCTCCCATACAACAACTTAGAGGGAGGCATACCAATGCTCGAATGGTGGCTGTTGTTATAAGAAAACTCAGCCAATGGCAGATATGTGTCCCAACTCCCTCCGAAGTCCAACACACATGCCCGAACCATGTCTTCGAGCGTCTGAATCGTCCGCTCACTCTGTTCGTCCGTCTGTGGATGGTAAGCGGTACTGAAATGCAGCCTAGTACCCAACTCCTCATGGAACTTCTTCCAAAACCTGGAAGTGAAACGCACATCTCGGTCTGATACAATTGAGATCGGTACACCATGCCGTGATACCACCTCTCTCATATACAACTCTGCCAGCCTCTCAGCAGAAAAGCTCTCACTGATAGCAAGGAAGTGAGCGCTCTTCGTCAGCCGGTCGACGAACACCCAAATTGCATCGACACCCCTCGTGGTCCTCAGCAACTTGGTGATGAAATCCATAGAAATCTGTTCCCACTTCCATTGGGGGACCTCAAGTGGCTGCAACAAGCCATGTGGTCGCTGGTGCTCAGCCTTAATTCTACGACAGGTTAAGCACCTCTCAATAAACCATGATACATCCCTCTTCATACATGGCTACCAGTAATTCTTCTTCAAATCCAAATACATCTTAGTGGCCCCGGGATGGACCGAAAATCTTGATTTATGCGCTTCCTCCATCAAGGAGGTGCGCACTCCGCCTGCACACGTCACCCAAATCCGACCCTGAAGGGTCATCAGCCCGCGACTATCGGTAATGAACTCCGGTACCTGCCCAATCACCCACTCCCTCTTAAGGTTCTCCGGTCTCACGACCTCAGCCTGGGCCTCCCGGATTGTGTCCAACACCGGAGTCATCATTGTCAACCGCATACAAATATCTCGAATCGGGGCGCTCTCCGCCCTACGGCTTAGGGCATCAGCTACGACATTAGCCTTGCCCGGGTGGTACAGGATCTCACAATCGTAATCATTTACCACATCCAGCCACCTCCTCTAGCGCATATTCAGATTTGGCTGGTCCATCAAATACTTCAAACTCTTGTGGTCCGTGTAGATGGTACACCGAACCCCATACAAATAGTGACGCCAGATCTTGAGGGCGAACACCACTGCCCCCAACTCCAAATCGTGGGTGGGATACCTCGTCTCATGAGGCTTCAGCTGCCTCGACGCATACGCTATATCATGTCCTCTCTGCATAAGTACTGCACCTAACCCTGATATCGATGCGTCACAATACACCACAAAATCCTCCATCCCTTCCGGGAGGGCTAGCACTGGGGCTTCGCACAATCTCTGGCGAAGTGTCTCAAACGAGGTCTGCTGCTCCGAACCCCATGAAAAGCGACACCCTTCCGGGTCAACCTGGTGAGAGGCACGACGATCTTCAAGAAATACCTGATAATCTCCGATAATAGTCGGCTAACCTTAGAAAACTTCTAATCTCGGTGGGTGATCTCGGTACCTCCCATCTCATAACTGCCTCAATCTTTGCCAGGTCGACCAATATCCCATCCTGGTTAACGAGGTGTCCCAAGAACTGGACCTCTCGTAGCCAAAAATCATACTTGGTGAATTTGGCGAAAAGCCTCTCCGATCTCAATACCCCGAGAATCTCTCTCAGATGCTCCTCGTGCTGCTCCCTATATCTCGAGTACACCAGAATGTCATCAATGAACACGGTCACTGACCGATCCAGCATCGGCCTGCACACCCTGTTCATGAGATCCATGAACGCTGCCGGTGCATTGGTGAGCCCAAACGGCATCACTGCGAACCCGTAGTGCCCATAACGAGTTTTGAACGGCATCTTCTAGATATCTTCGTCCCGAACTCTCATCTGATGATATCCCGACCTCAAGTCTATCTTGGAGAACCAAGACGCCCCCTGCAACTGATCGAATAGATCATCGATCCTCGGTAATGGATAATGGTTCTTGACCGTCAAATTGTTCAACTCCCGGTAATCAATGCACATCCGGTGTGAACCATCCATTTTCTTGACAAAAAGGATCAGCGCTCCCCAAGGTGAACTACACGGTCTAATAAACCCTTTCCCTAGCAGCTCCTAAAGCTGCGAGGATAACTCGTGCATCTCTGGTGGTGCAAGATGGTAAGGCGGCTTGGCGATAGGTGCTGCCCCCGGAACCAAATCGATACGAAACTTTACTTGCCTCTCGGGAGGCACACATGGAAATTCCTCGGGAAAAACATCCGGGAACTCGCACACTATCGGGACCACATCTATCGAACTTGGCCTCCCAGCGGCCACTCGTGTGTCCATCACATAGGCTACAAACCCACTACAACCCTGCTGCAAACTCTGTCTCGCTCTGGCAGCCGAACAAAACGCTGACCCGCATCGGGTACCCTCACCGTACAGCATAAGTATTCCCCCACTAGGGTCTCGTATCGTCACCAACTAACGTTCACAGTCTATAACAGCTCCAAATCGGCTCAACCAATCCATGCCCACTATGACACATACGTCCCCCATCGCAATCGGGACCAGATCTATCGGGAACTCCACACCAAAGATCTCAAGTATACATCCACGAATCACATCCTTCGCATACACCGCTCGTTCGTTAGCTATAGAAACTCACAGAGGCCGACTCAATGCCTCTCGTCGGATACTGATGTGCTGACTAAATGCCAAGGAAACAAATGAGCGACTCGCACCCGAGTCAAATAACACCAAAGCAGGTACAAAATTCACAAGAAAAGTACCTACGCATATCATAATATAAGCACAACATCTAAATCTCAACATAAATAAATGAAAGAATACATACCAGCCATGACATTGGGCGCTGCACGGACCTCCTCTGCTGTCAACTGGAAGGCTCTCCCGCGAGCCTTTGGTGTCTCGGCCTTCACTGGCTGAACCTTAGTAGCGCGCACGGTGTCAGGGGCAGATCCCTGTTGTGCTCCCTGTGCTTTCCCTCGCATTTGTGGACACTTGGCCTTCCGATGTCCCGTCTAGTTGCAATGAAAGCAAACGATGAATTCCTTGGGGGAAATCCTTGGCTATATGCCCCTACTTTCCACATTTGTAGCAAGCACCAGATCGACAAACCCCATCGTGTCCCTTGCCGCACTTTCTGCAAGTGCGGCCCTTCTGGCCTTCATATCTCAAATCGGCGGGCTTTGCCCGCTTGGCTGCCGGATGAGACTGAGTCGTTCGTCTGTCCATCCCCTGAGACTCGGCCTCCTCCCTTGCCTGAGTCTCCAACTCAATCTCCCTCTTCCGGGCATTTTCCTGAAGCTCAGCAAATGTCCGGTAAGTCGAGTTCGATACGAAATCCCGAATATCCCTCCTCAAAATACTCAAATACCGGTTCATGCATGCATGCTTGGTAGACACCTGCTCAGGGCAGAACATCGCCCTGTCATGAAACTTCCTGGTAATCACAGTAACCGAATCAGTACCCTGCTTGAGGGTCAAGAAATCCTGAGGCAACCGCTCCCTCTCCACAGGGGGAACATACTTGTCTCTAAACATGGTGGTGAACCTCTCCCAGGTCACCTCAGAAATCTCCGCAAGAGTGAAGCTCACCGTCACGAACTTCCACCAATCCTTCACCCCCAAGCGGAGCTGGTTCAGCGCGAACTGTACCCTCAAATGTTTTGGACAAGAACATGTGTAGAAAGATCCCTCGATATCAGAAATCCATCTCATCGTAGCGATCGGATCCTGCATCCCATCGAACTCTGGTGGCTTCGTGTTGCTAAACTCCCGAAACAACACCGAATCACCTCCTGAGGCCTGGCAGCCGTAACGGCAGCAGTAGCTGCAGCAGCCGCAACCTCAGTCACTATTGCGTACCGCTCATCCAAAGTCTCAATCAATGTGGTCTTGATAGAGCCGAACATCTCTGGAATCTCAGCTCGGATGGCCGCAACCACCTCCTCATGAAACATCTGGCGGAGCTCCTCATCACTCACCCCGTTGGTCTCTGGTCTGTGGTGCGTCCCAACCATGATGTTTCTCAGAAACACAAAAAAAAAATATCAGATACCCTGCTTGAGCATACTCACATTTGATAACACAACCCTACTTGTTCCTTAGAACCCTTAAGGATTCTTACTTGGACTACGCTCTGATACGGTGTCTTCGGTAGTACGGGCCCTTATACTACCGCCCACGCCGCATCAGTATTCACCCCAAGTCCTCCTCCTTGGATCCCAGATCACAAGTGCTCTACATCTCGCTAGCATAGGCTACCCTTCGGTAGATCTCTCATAAACTCCCCACTGCTACCTACTCACTCTCAAGCAGCAGAAATCTTCCTAGGCTAAGGCATCACAAATCGGGCATCTCTAGTCCTAATATGAATACCTAGCCTACTCTAGCATGCATATCATATCATAACATATCTCATAACACATAACATAAGGGTATTTTGGGAAATCACCGTTCGGGCGCTGGCTGATCGTACACACTGCTCTGCTTTGCTCTTTCAAAACCCTTTTTACTCTTAAGAAAAATTTTGTGAATTTTATTTTGAAAATCTCTCAAATCCTCAGTTTGAGTTCAGACACGCCCGAAGGTGCACCCGAATCCCTCAAACCAAAGCTCTGATACCAACTTGTAACAACGTAAATTTCAAAATAATTTTTCATATTTTAAAAACACACTTTCATTCATAATAGTTATAAAAATGTCAATGTATCACATAACAACCCATTACATCCCAAGATCATGATATGTAAAAATAAAACTCCTCATGTGTGTACTGTTCAGGCCGGCGCCTTCCCGCGATCCTCACTGGTACCTAAAACACATAACACAACACCGTAAGCATAAATGCTTAGTGAGTTCCCCAAAATACCACATACAATACATACGCCTTTCCAGGCCATAACTCTGTAGGATCTTCCGATCCAAGTGTCTCAGGGGACTTCCGTCCCGAATCCCGGTAGACCTTCCGGTCCTACCCGTATCGACCTTCCGGTCCGTAACCTCCTGACCTTCCAGTCCTTATCATACATAACATACATAACACAAACATATCACATAACAACAAATAGCACATACATCTCAAAGCATACAAGACCTTCCGGCCACACATAGGTACCCTTCCAGGTACAGTATAGCGAGAAGACTCACCTCGGTATCTCGGATAATCTTGCACTCGATCGCACTGGTCTAGTCCCCGCCTAAACACATAACAATACTCGCTAATAAATAACGGCTCTCACAGGCTAGATTAATTCCACTCTATGATTTCCACATAAGGGTGAAAGACCATTTTACCCTTCTCTGACCCAAAAGTCCAAAGGTTGACCAAAAGCCTAAAAGTCAACGAAAGTCAACAGGGGGCAGTATGCGGCGCGTACCTTCTCTGTACGCGGGGTGTACGCCGGCGAACCTCAATCGGGGTCTTAACCCCTTACCCTGCGCGTACTGAGAGTTACGTGCAGCGTAAGTCTCAGTTTCATCAATTTCATGGGTTTTGGTCTTAAACGGTTAAGACACTCCTTCAACTCCTAGATCTGACTCTCCTTAAGCCTCTTATCCCATAAAGTCGGAACCTTTAAGCCTTGGCATGGCTGTATAAGTTCCTACACTCTCTAACACCATTCCTTTTTCTTCTAAAGGTCTAGATCTCATGCATGGCTCAATGTGTACGTCCAAGATTGCATTTTCATGAACATACAACCCTTATAGTCCTGAAATATGATAGATCTAGGCCAATGGAGACCATTTGCTCATAAAGTCTCAATATTGGGACCTAAAACCCTAGAAATTGGTCCAAGAAGCACACAACACAAAAGACAATGCAAGTTTTGAGCTTTTTACATCAGGAAGAAGCTCCAATCGCTGAAAAGATCGGATCTACTCTTTCCCACGAACTTCTAGCCTCCAAAATGACCTCTTCTTCTTCTCCACCACCATGAAATGACACTTAGAAGCTTAAAACACCAACACATTAGCTAGAAACGAAGGAGGACTCTCTTTTAGGGTTTCAATCTTTGGAATGGAGGCTAAGATCAAGGCCATAGCATTCCTTTTATAGTGCTCAAGCCCCAATTTAGGGTTTGCACCTGGGCTCGCTATGCCCAGCGTAACTCTGGGTACGCCCAGCGTACCCAATTGAATCCGCATCCAAATTAAGCGCGCGAGTATGCACAGCGTACTCCTCTGTATGCCCAGCGTACTTACAAGCCTAATTCTTTTACTAAAGGGACTTAACTGACAACTTGGAAAAAGAAGAAGGGCTAAATAGCTTACCTAAATTTCAGGATGTTACACTATATGCTCAAATTCATCTAATATGCAGCATTCCTAACCCCTCACTTAAATTCATCAAAGTCGCTCGAAATGTACTCCTCTCATCAAACTCGAAGTTCTGGGAAATATAAAGACAACAAACAATAATAACAAAGAAACAAATAAAACAAAGCACTTAAATCCTAAAATTACCATCATCCTAGAAAATAGAAAATTAAACAAACCAAACATAAAAAATAAAAAGAAAATTGTCATAAATCCACTCAGACAAAGAAAAAGGATAATTCACTGATCATTAATTCCCCCTCCACTTCCGCCGGCTCCTTCATGTTGTTCCGCCCAAAGCTCGTCCCATGTCGGGATGTACATATATGAGACCGGATACTCACTCGGGCATTGGATGTTCATGTGTTACATCAAAAAGTTGAGGTGCATATTGGTGTAATTAACACCTCTTCCTAAGTTGTCTTGATAACATCGCAAGGCAACATTATAAGGATCCATTGGCCACTCATCCTCGATAAGAATCACGGGGGGCTCTTCTTCCGCATCACCGATCCTTTGTCTCACTCTCCTCCCAGATCGCTCTCGTAGATTGCCATTTAGAAAGGAGAAATTTCCAAACCCATTGTCCACCACAAAATTGGCTCATTTGTAAAGAAGTGGACTAAAAGGTTTACTATTTTCCACAGTTAACATAAAAGCCTCCCATTTTGGAGAATCTTAAACGACTTAGCCAACCCTGTGATCAACATGTCACCATACAATGGTGACCCCTGATGATTCTTTCCTGCCCAGTTTGATAGAAAATCAGCCACATGCCAAGGAACATCAATAAGCACACCCAGAGAAATGAGGCTCTAAAGATAAAAGACATCCAAACTTGGGACCTTGTCTACTTCCTGCCTTTGGTTGATGGTATTAGTAATTAATCGGTGTAAGAGGCGACAGAGAGGAGACTGAATATCACTTTCTTGGGTCGTCCTTGATTGGTACACTCCATTGGCGATACTATACCAATAGTTGGCTTCCTTGAATTCTTCATTTGAAGTGATACATTGAGCAATAAACTCAATGTATGATTCAGTGTGAATTTCGGACGGTAGATAGAGCTCTGTCCATATAGCAAAGTCCGTTAAACTTAATTCTCTTCTTTCTCCTCCCAAGCAAAAGGTGATGTTTTTTCTATCATGAACACCTTTTTCTTACGGAAATGCACAGTAGCCAAGAATTCTACACATAGTTCCTTCTACACAGGTTCTTGGATGTGGAAAAGGTGTCTCCAAGACATACACACAAACCGGTCTTGGACCCCATCAAAAGATTTTATTAGAAAAGGTTTAAGTGCCTCTGACAAGCTAGCCTCTTCCATCTAACTCTAGATAATGTCTGCAAGTATGCACACCTTTCTTTTTTTTTTCAACCAAGCTAACTTCTCTTTTCATTGAACCATAAACTCAAGAGCTACCACATTCGGGAAAGAGTACCACGGGAAATCAGGACAACCCCCTTTATGGTTGATTTCGGTAACCCCTGCCCTGCATGATCTGGACAAGAAACATAGAACACTATTCCAAAGAACTAATTGAGAATTAGGAAGAAAAACAATCAACATAGGCTGAAATAAAAGCAACAACGACGAGGACCACAACGAGTCATTGTGGTTGAAGAACAGTTCGCACAATCAATACTGAAATCGAACGAATTCAGACTATTATAACTCAAATCAATTTTTGGGTTTTACTTAGGCCATAAAGATACAAATTTACGAGTAAGATTCATGGGAAAAATATCCAAAATAAAGCCCTAACTGAATCAAATTTCGGAACCCTAACTAACAAATACCATAGCTAAAGGTTCATAGCAGTGAATTAATGCCATAGATGCAGTAGTACTTTACTATTAACCATGAAAAACGTTTAAAATCATACCTTTTTGTTTGAAAAAGTAGAAATTGGAAGAAAAGTTGAAGAACGGATTTGTGGAAGAATAGGAACGACGTGAGTGAGTATGAATGTAAAAAAGAAAAAAAAAACCTTTTTAAGTTAAAAACCCAATAAATTGACTACAGTGAAAAGTTACCACGTTGTGTTTTGTGTAACGCTTGGTTTCAAATTACTCGGTTGGGGCCTCGGAAACCAAAGGGTAAGGGCGATTTGGTCTTTTATGGGTCCTGGGTTTTATCCGAAAGGTTTTAGGCTTGGAGGTGTCAAGGGGAGCATAGGGCTTCCCGCCACCTTTTCGTAGATATAAAGTTCGTCAGATACGGATTTAGAATAAAGTAGTTATGGCACTTTGTATTTATTGTCGGTTTTAGCCCCTAATGGAAATTAGTGACAAGATGATCCCATGCATGCAAGGTGGCTAGCACAAGAGTATGCCCAGCGTAAGCTGGGGTATGCCCAACGTAGATGGAATAAATGGTCGCGAGTGATTGGAGACGTACACCCAACGTACGAGGAGTACGCCCAGAGTCACTAAACCCTATTTTTTAGGGTCTGACACTATATAAAGAACATTACACCCTCTAGGGTCAGCCTCCTTCTCATCCTTAAACCCCTCTTCAAAACTCTAACCCTAATAGTGAGAGTTTGAGCTTGTAAGGCCATCTTGGAGTGCATTTTGATGTTCTTGAAGAGGAGTGATCATCTTGGAGTCTCACTGATCAGGGAAGTGCTTTAGGATCCAGGTTCTCCAGCTCATTTGCATGTCTCAGAAGGAACAAAATGTTTCTACCTTGTTGTCTTAGAGCTTGAGATCTAGATTAGGGCTTGTTTGGTGTTTCTTATGGGCTTTTGGACTATCTCTTGGGAGTTGAGCAACTCCAGAGCTTAGGAAGAGTAGATTTGAGGTCCTTTAGTCCATCTACTTCATAAAGATGCAATTTTGATGAGTATTTCAACCTAATGCATTGATCAAGACCCTTGAAAAAGTCTTAATGGGTTGTTGGGAGCATATAGAGCATGTAAAGGCATAAAGTTGCCAACTTTATGCCTTAAGACGTCTTAATGGACCTAGATCTGAAGTTTGATGTTGAAATCTTGAGTATTAAGCACTTGATGGAGAAGTAGCTTAACAGAGGAGTACGTTGGGCGTACATGCAGGTACGCGCAACGTACACCACTTTTCTGTGCGTACGCTTAGCGTACATAGGAGTACGCCCCGCGTACTCATCATTTTTGGGGCTTGAAGTGTTTTGGGCCTTGGGTTGGGCCAAGCAACGGACTTTGGGTCTTTGGGCCTCAGTGGGCCATCATGAGTTAGATGTTTTAGGCCAGTAAGATGTTTGGGCTTAGGGTAAGGCCCATTAGAGGGATTGGGCCTAATTGAGCAAGTTGGGCGATTAGTGGACCACTAGTGGGCTTGGAAAGCCTACCTAGTGTTGGGTTTTGTTTTGAGGATTGGGCCTTAGTTTTGAATCATACTGGGCCAGGGGTAAAATGGTTATTTTACCCCCATGCGTAGATTAATGATTGTGGTATGGGACCCAGTTGCTATTTGGGTATATTGATCGGTGTTGATGGTTCAAGAAGTGGATGGGGCAGTAGCTAAGGACTTTTTCAGGAAGCTTCTGCATTCGAGGTGAGTTTTCTCACCATACCAATGGGTCTAAGGCACCAAGGCCGGCCCATTTTATGATAGTTGGTATACTTGATGTGTAGAGGCGTGTGGCATTGTTATACATTGATATATGGTAGAGATAGTGTGACAACCCGAAATTTTATATCCTGTACAGTCAAACACTTCATTGAAAGTCAAACTCATTCCTGCTATCATTTAGCACAATTTGGAGTCTATTTGAGCGTTCTGAGCCATGTACACTTAAGGGATAAGTGTCAGGGTTTATCTGTTGAAGCTATAGCACAAAGAACAAGCCTGAAACACCTTGACCAGGAGTTCACAGCCACCACAATGGAGTTTACGGCCGTAAACTCCACATGGGCCATAAACTCCACCTTATATGATGAAAGGTTGGCCATTTGTTCATTCCTTTCTTTCCCTTGGCTGATTTCCTCCCAAATCCTCTCAGCTATCATCCCGATCTTCATTCTTGATCTTCAAAACTCATAAGTTGCTTGTCCTAACTAGTTGATATCTTACTTGATCTAGGTATCATACATGATTTCATCCGTGAAATCATTCCATTTATGTAGATCTTCAAGTTTCACCAAGAACACCAAGAACACATACTAGTGTTCTTGGCCAAAACCAACCATTCAAGCTCCTAGATTGTAAGTACTCTTGTTCTAACTTGTTATGTACTAGGTTTAACATGTTTAGGCCTAAGAAACATCAAGAATCAAAGGATGAATGAGAGTTTACGGCCAAGGATCTCCCAAGGCCGTAAACTCCCTATAAGGGTGTAATGATGCCCTCTCTTCCTCCCTTATGCCCAGAACTTAGTCTAGAACCAACCACCATTGAACTAGGGACTTCAAACATCGAAATGGTACTTCGTACCATGAGTTTACGGCCGTAAAATCATGGGGAAGTGGTCCCCAGGCCGTAAACTCAAGTTGAGGTCAATTCTTGGACTTCAAACTCACCTAGCCTCTTGTTTATCCTTGGAACACTTAACCACTTAAGACATCATAGCTTTAAGCCTCAAATGGAGACCCTTTAGAGAGTTTACGGCCAGGAGTAAACTCCCCTGCGCCGTAAACTCCATTAAGTACGGTCCATGGGCCATAAACTCAATAACAATGCCTTGCACTCCTTTATTGCAACCCAATGGCCTCCTAACACTTTGACCAAAGTGTTTTCCACACATTAGGGTGTTTATACTTGTCTAATTAGTGTTATAATCACTAATTGTATACATACATATGTCTTTAGATGTTATTAGGATCATTGTGTGTGTTCAAGTCTTCACTTGACACCTAGCACTTGTCCGACACTTCCATACGATCCACTCACTACAGGTGAGTTCATACCCCTTAATTAACCTTTTAAATGTTTATAAATGCTTTTATAAGGGGGATACAAGTTGAATCATGCTAGTTGTTATATCAATCACATGTGATTAATAACTAGCATACAAATGGATTTACTACACTTTTAGCTATTTTACCAAACATATTACTTCAAATGACTTTCTCAAACGTTTTTACATGTTAAAACTCTTTATCAAACTGTCTTACATACTGTATGTTTCCTTTCAAACTCTGTTACAATTGTATTTCGAACAAAGGTTTTCTTATACTTAAAATTGTTCTTATCAAACAAACTGCTTTTAAATCATTTTATAAACTGACAAAACTTCTTTTATACTTTTATATTGTCAAATGCATGCCTATATATGTATAGTTATATAAGTAATGTTTAAAGGACTTAGGACTGCTAGCTCGCTTTAATTCCTTTTCCTTATTTGGATGTGGCCTTAGGGTATCGGTTATTTGTCCAAATGTCGTCTAAATATTAGTTATATATTATGTATACATATATAGACATAAAAGTTCCATCAGTCAGTTTAGTACCTTTGGGTAGCAAAGGTATACCTTCGATTATACGCATACATTACTAGTAACTATAATAGGTATAGTTAGGAGATACTACTTACTATTCCAAGTTCAAGGAATCACACAAGAGTCAGTTCATTCATGAGTCTATACTAATACATTACATACTATATGAAGAGATACAATTACAGAAATACTAATACATTACATACTATATGAAGAGATACTATTACATACAATTACAAGACATACAATTACAAAAGAGATAATTACAGAGATACGATTACATAGATACTATTACATAGATACTATTTCATAGATACTATTACATAGATACGTCTACATGCTCATGGACTGACCATCCTACACTTGGTAGCTCGCAACAGAAGGTGTGTTCATCTACAGATGTTTCTCGGTTGTACTTTTCGGCGAGTTCCACGTCGTTTTTATCCTAGTGCAAAAGGATACGATTTTAAATAATTATAATATTTTCCTTATTACCTTTACTTTGTGGCACATTCACATAAACGATGAGGTAGATTATATTTGATATAAATATATTATTTTCCTTATTACCTTTATTTTGTGACTCATTCACATAAACGATGAGGTAGATTATATATGATATAAATATACTATTTTCCTTATTACCTTTACTTTGTGACACATTCACATAAATGATGAGGTAAAATATATTTGATATAGATATACTATTTTCCTTATTACCTTTATTTTGTGACACATGCACATAAACGATGAG
Organism: Lactuca sativa; assembly: GCF_002870075.4. Lineage (NCBI taxonomy): Eukaryota > Viridiplantae > Streptophyta > Magnoliopsida > Asterales > Asteraceae > Lactuca > Lactuca sativa. The sequence continues at coordinate 317,111,848 of NC_056626.2, forward strand.
GTAGACTATACTTTTATAATAATAGTTATACAGGGAAAAATCGTCACATTTACAGTGATGCATACTTTCAAAACAGTTGGGTCTTGGTAGAAGACTACTTTTTATACTAGTAGAAAATATGAGATTTTCTAGGGTTTTCAAATGTTTACAATTACTTACAAACATTTTCAATTGATACAAACTTTTCTTCAAACATTTACAAGTCCTTTCTTTACAATTTTACAAATCAAAGACACCTAAATACTTGTGAATTCACCGGCTTTATTGCTGATACTCGCTTTCAAAATAACTTGTATTCTCAGGTCACAAATAGACAGGTATGACGACCAAATTTTGTGAAGACGGAGCAGTCAAGACTCGTCTTTTATTTTGATTATTCATTATGTTGTTTTATACTATGAAAGAAGACACTTGTATTTAAAATTATACTATTAATGCAATGGATGATGTTGTTGCTTGTTTACTACTTTGCATTGTTGTGATACTTTACATGACGTCCTCATCCCCAGAACGTTTCCACCGTCTTCGGTTTTGGGGTGTGACAGATAGCTTTTACAGCTAGTGGTAGAGATAGCCTCCAAGGCTAATGGTAGAGATAACCTTCAGGGCTAGTGGTAGAGATAGATTTCAAGGCTAATGGTAGAGATAGTATGTATGGATAAAGGTATAGATAGCCTTTGTGTCTAACGGTAGAGATAACTTTATAGCTAATTGATATGTGCCATGTAGTTGAGGTAACTTTATAGCTAATTGATATGCATTATGTGGTGGAGGTAGCTTTACAGCTATTTGGTATGTGTTATGTGATAGAGTTAGCTTTTATAGATAACATGTTATGCGGATTGTGTATGGGGTATGCTCTGGGGAAACTCACTAAGTTTCGTGCTTACAGGTTTGTTTATTGGTTTTAGGTACTTCAGATCCCAGGGAAAGGGCAAGGCATGATGGCGCGGCGTGCACTCTCTCGCAGACATTTTCGGGACACTTTGATGTTTGGAATAAAAGTTGTATTTGACTTATGTTTTGAAAACAATTATAACTGGGTTTCTTAATGTATGACATTATGTGTGCTTATCTAAAAATGAAAATTTTACTTTGAAAATTGGGTCATTACGAGTTGGTATCAGAGCCTTGGTTTGAGGAATCTGGGCATACCATCGGGTGTGTTAGGACTCAAACTAAGGAAATGGTAAAATTGTTTTAAAAAATAACATAAAAAACTTTTGAAAGAAAGGAAAAGATGAGAGTGCAACGCACATGATCAGACGAGCCAAGTAAGTAATTCCCTAATGTGCTAGCCATGTTATTCTGATATTTGAGCTTTGATGATCATATGGAACTTGCTATGTGTATGCTTTTAAATTTATATACGGTTAGGAGCTTATAGCCTTAGAAGGATTGATTTGGCCTTATTTCATGTTCCTTGTATGGTTGTGGTCTTAGGGTAGAATCTTTTATTTGAAAGTCTATTTGATCCTTTTTTGTGTATAATCTGCATGCATAAAGGCAACCTGTTATGATTGGTCTGATTGATATGAGTAGACAAATCTTAGGACAACCTGAGATTGACGTATGTGGTAGTTTGTGGAATATGGTTTGATTTTGGGACGAATTGGGGTTATCAGATAGAGCATTAGGGAAAGGTACATGTAGGTGTGGAAGGTAGTATTAGGCCCGTATTACTGAAAGCACAGGACCTGTACCTGAACCAATGTTAGATCTGACGACTTCAAGGAGGACCGGTGTGGGGAGATCCCTTTTATGGAAATACTGATAGTTATAATTCATGACGTTTTAGTTCAGCATGGTGATAACACGATTTGGAGCAAGGGATCATGATTGGGATCTGGATCTAGGGCAGGATCAGGCGACACTATCGATGTGATTGGTGAGAGGCTGCGTGAACTTATTGCAGCAGAGGTTACCATAGGCATCCTTGACGCTACCCCAGTCATTTTTGGGACGGTCAAGGAGGGCATACTGGAGATCATGGAATAGAGATTAAGGGCATTCAGGGATGAGATTGTTGCGGGTCAGGTTGGGGATCGAACTCCCTCGTTCCGGGAGTTCAAGGCATGTGGGGCGCCAGAGTTTTTCGGGGCCAGGGACCCCATTGTTAGCCGATGCTGGGTAGCAGATATCGAGAACGCCCAACGTATGAGTTCTTGCATGGATGCGGCAAAGGTGGGATTTGCTTCTTGTATGTTGAGAGACAGGCTCGAGATTGGTGGGGCGAGGTTACGAGTCAGGTGGGAGCAGCCGATGTGGCTGAGATAACCTGGGTTGAGTTTGTTCGGCGATTCGACTTGGAGTTTGCACCAGCCATTGAGGTGCAACGACTTGTGAGGGAGTTTCATGACTTACAGCGGACCATCGAGACTGTGGCGGAGATCACCACTAAGTTTCGAGAGCGAGCGTTGTTGATTCCACAGTATGCCACCGATGAGGAGATACGGAGGACGAGGTATCATTCCATGCCGAGGGATGATATCCGGGAATTTGTGAGCTTTACAGGGTGCAAAACCCTGAATGAGACAGTAGAGAAGGCCAGGGAACGGGAGATGGAGTTGGACTTCCACACCAAGCGGAAACCGGAGCAGATGCAGGCAACAGGGGGTCATGCTAAGAAGCCTAAGACCTCAGATACTTCCAGCAAGGGTCAGCAAGGTCAGGGTCGGTATGCCAGGTGCAGTAGGGTGCATGGTGGAGCTTGTCGTATCACATGCACGAGATGCTATGCATGTGGCCAGCAGGGACTGCCCCACGAAGGGCTTGATTTGTTTCCACTGCAACCAGACCGGCTATAAGCGGTTCAATTGTCCAGGGTTGCAAGGAGGAAGGGGAGTGGTGGCGATGCCTGCACCCACCACGATGAGGATTACTGATGGCTACCCTACAAAGGCGGATACTCCAACGGTGAAGAGTCATGCATTTCAGTTGACCACTGAGGAGGCTAAGGCAGTGCCATACGTTGTGGCTGGTACGTGTCTATTATTCCCTGCTCTTTATTATTCATATGTATGATGTGCACGTTATGCTGGTATAAGGACCTTTTGGTCGAGGGTATGTCGGTGCATGTTTTGTTTGATTCGAGTGCTACCCAAATGTTCGTGTCTCTTGCGCTAAGCAAGAAGTTCTGGGATGCGTCGGGAACCTTGGTTTCCCACTCGAGGTAGAGATTGTAGATGACCGCACGATGAGTACCGCTAGAGTGGTTTCAGGTCGAGCAGCTAGAGTCATTGGCATTGTTGGGAGACGAGGATGAGTTTCACATCCCCATTAGGGGAGGGAAGGTGGTCTGAGGGGCTGAATGAATATATGATAGCGAGGGATGGGAGTTCGGGAAACTCCCCAACTTTTGGGCCGCATCTTCTTAACACCATATAGCAGGATTTGGATGAGGGGACCAGGTAGGGTCCAGTCAGTAATTGAGTTCAGCTGGGAGTGTTGTAAGTCTACGGGTGCATCTGTAGTATTCACGGATTTGTTCAGATGACTTAGACCAGGGTAGACTAGTTCGGAAGGGCATGAGGAATCTACAGCTTAGGCGGAATCAGGGTAAGTAATGATTATTCAATCGGATATCTGTGGGCGAGCTCGGATGTTTATGGGAATTCGGAGTGGAATTGGTAGAGATTGTTGAGGCAACGGTTTGAACCTTGAGTTGCAGGATCTTGTGGATAAGCGGTGCAGGACGCAAAAAGGCTACAGTTGGGTGGCCCTGATATTTGACCTCTTAGGAACCTGGTGGTTGGACCGGGTGCGAGGCTGGTATTCTCGGAATTCGGCTAAGGATGTCTAATTACCGGTCGGGTAAGGGTAATCGGATGTCATGACGCATAATGGATCTTGAGGGAGTGACAGAGTATCGAACCATTTTGGAGAGGAATCCAAATCGGGGTTCATGCGGATTCAGTTCAGGATTTTGTTTTTGTGAGATGGGATACAGGAGTGTAAGGATGCCAAGGGCATCACATGTAGTATACCATGGTAATGAATAGGTTTGGTTAGATGGTGGCGTAAGCCATAACAATGTACCTTGGGTGGTTCCATCAGTAATGGGACCACGACATGTTGAACCCAGGAAAACATGGATCAAAGGAGGACGGGTATGATGTAAGACTATAGTTGCTTTAGTAGCATTCATTATTGCGTCAGATTTAGTGGCGACGGATTGTCAGCTTGTCATGTTCGGATGGATCAAGGATTGAAGGAGTCAAGAGAGGAGGTATCGTCAAGATAGTTATTGTCAGACGGGGTGTCTTTCGGAGGTCATGAGGGACTGCTGAACGTGTGTCTTTGGCTTAGCAATCAGGAAGGTATATGATGTTTCAGATAGTTGGCAGGCAAGTTGGGGCCAAGAAGTTCACGACCATTCTTCAAGAAAGTAGCCCTATGACAGCAAGGGGAGTGGGAGTGGCTTCAGGGATGATTCGAGGTGGGCAGTCTGTTAGGGACACATACCACCTAGAGGCTTTGGGTTTCAAATGGAATAGACATGATCATGTAGCAAGGAAATCGGTCATCATAGGATTCTAGAACCTATGAGGGTTGGTTTTGATTTCCTAGGGAAGATTAGGGTATTTTCGGGTTTGTGGCAGTGGTGCTCAGACAGTCTGGTATGTCGGGGATGGTGATGCATGACTTCAAGGACGAAGTCTAGTTTAAGTGGGGGAGAGTTGTAACGCCATGTTTGAAATTACTCGGTTGGGGCCTCAGAAACCAAAGGGTAGGGACGATTCGGTCTTTTATGGGTCCCGGGTTTTATTCGAAAGGTTTTAGGCTTGGAGGTGTCGAGGGGAGCGTAGGGCTTCCTGCCACCTTTTTGTGGATATAAAGTTCGTCGGAAACGAACTTAGAATGAAGGAGTTATGGCACTTTGTATTTATTGTCGGTTTTAGCCCTTAATGGAAATTAGTGACAAGATGATCCCATGCATGCAAGGTGGCCAGCACAAGAGTACGCCCAATGTAGATGAAATAAATGGTCGCGGGTGATTGCAGACGTACGCCCAACGTACGAGGAGTACTCTCAGCGTACGCCCATAGTCACTAAACCTTAATTTTTAGGGTGTGACACTATATAAAGAACAATACACCCTCTAGGATCAGCCTCCTTCTCATCCATAAACCCCTATTCGAAACCCTAACCCAAATAGTGAGAGTGTGAGCTTGTAAGGCCATCTTGGTGTTCTTGAAGAGGAGTGATCATCTTGGAGTCTCATTGACCAGGGAAGTGCTTTAGGAACCAGGTTCTCCAGCTCATTTGCAATTCTCAGAAGGTATAAAGTTTCTACCTTGTTGTCTTATAGCTTGAGATCTAGATTAGGGCTTGTTTGTTTTTTCTTATAGGCTTTTGGACAATCTCTTGGGAGTTGAGCAACTCTAGAGCTTAGGAAGAGTAGATCCGAGGTCCTTCAGTCCATCTACTTCATAAAGATGCAATCTTGATGAGTATTCTAACCTCATGCATGGATCAAGACCCTTGGAAAAGTCTTAATGGGTTGTTGGGAGCATATGGAGCATGCAAAGGCATAAAGTTGCCAACTTTATGCCTTAAGACGTCTTAATGGACCTAGATCTGAAGTTTGATGTTGAAATCCCGAGTATTAAGCATTTGATGGAAAAGTAGCTTAACAGAGGAGTACGTTGGGCGTACATATAGGTACGCGCAACGTACACCACTTTCTGTCAGTACGCTTAGCGTACATAGGAGTACGCCTCGCGTACTCATCAGTTTTGGGGCTTGAAGTGTTTTGGGCCTTGGGTTGGGCCAAGCAATGGACTATGGGTCTTTGGGCTTCAGTGGGCCATCATGAGTCAGATGTTTTAGGCCAATAAGATGTTTAGGCTTAGGGTAAGGCCCATTAGAGGGATTGGGCCCAATTGAGCAAGTTGGGCCATTAGTGGACCACTAGTAGGCTTGGAAAGCCTACCTAGTGTTGGGTTTTTTTTTTTGAGGATTGGGCCTTAGTTTTGAATCATACTTGGCTAGGGGTAAAATGGTCATTTTACCCCCATGCATGGATTAATGATTATGGTATGGGACCCAGTTGCTATTTGGGTATATTGATCGGTGTTGATGGTTCAGGAAGTGGATGGGGCGGCAACTAAGGACTTCTTCAGGAAGCTTCTGCATTCGAGGTGAGTCTTCTCACCATACCAATGAGTCTAAGGCACCAAGGCCGGCCCATTTTATGATAATTGGTATACTTGATGTGTAGAGGCGTGTGACATTGTTATACATTGATATATGGTAGAGATAGCTTTTACAGCTAGTGGTAGAGATAGCCTCCAGGGCTAATGGTAGAGATAACCTTCAGGGCTAGTGGTAGAGATAGATTTCAAGGCTAATGGTAGAGATAGTCTCTATGGATAAGGGTAGAGATAGCCTTTGTGGCTAACGGTAGGGATAAATTTATAGCTAATTGATATGCGCCATGTAGTAGAGGTGGCTTTATAGCTAATTGATATGCATTATGTGGTGGAGGTAGCTTTACAACTATTTGGTATGTGTTATGTGGTAGAGGTAGCTTTTATAGTTAACATATTATGTGGATTGTGTGTAGGGTATGCTCTAGGGAAACTCACTTGTCACACCCCCGAACCAGACGGCGGAAACGTCCGAGGGCTCTTGTGACTTAATTGAATACCATCACAATGATTATACATGAATCATAACATCATTCATTACCATGCATTGAAATATTACAACTGATATTGTTTACATTCAATACATTGTTTTAAACGTTACAATTCCATAACATAAACCGTTTGATAATTAATCTAAGCAAAACACCATGAGATAACTTGATACATATTCTTCTGTTTACCTGTTACCTGAGAATACAAGTTATTTTGAAAATGGTCAACATATGAAATGTTGGTGAGTTCATAAGTAATGTTATGGAAAAATGATTTTTGTGAAGATTGCAAACCCAGAAAATCCGATATTTTCTGAAAAGAGTATTTGTAAAAAAAAAGTGTGAAGATCCGTAAATATGCTTGTCGATTTTGAAAACATGTATAACTGTTGGACTTTGTATACATCACATAAGTTAAAATGTTGAACTCCCCGGGAAAACCCGATGTTTTCCCAATACGTAAATTACATGACTTGTTTATTGTTATACCGATACGACGATTGTTTTTTATTACCCAGGTGACATTGGATTAGTTAAGGGTTGTGAGTTGTTACAATCATGCATTATTGAAAATGACTAGTTTATAACTACAAATTATGAACGATCCTTGAGGCGTCGTCCATACTACTCACATAATCCAACCACCCTGACTTCTCTTGTTTAACGTCACGAATCTGTTTATTCGGTTTCTCATAGCCCCACAACCGAGGAGAAAGGAAGGTACGAAGCCCCCTTTATTTCCATAAGTTATTCAAGGCTATCGGGAATGCGAAAGGCACTTGGCCCGACTCGCATTTGACTTCTCGACTTTGCTAGCAGTACTAATGGACCCTTGGGGCCCAACAGCACAATAGAGCTATTGAAAGTCCTTTTACGTGAAATTAGGTCATAGAAGGCCCATTAACATGTAAGCCCGTCCCCTTCGGGCCCAAAGATCATGCTATTGGGCTAGCAAGGCCCAACAAGCACGATTTGAAACTTTCAAGCCCAAAGATTGAATATTGACTCCTCGTAGTTATCGCGTGTTTATTGAAGTACTATAGTTTATCGATTTTTGTTTTGTTATTGATTCAAGACCGAATCAGTTCGTTTGGTAACAATATTGGTTGTTGAAAGTGTATTTGTTTTTACGTTTCGCCGGTAGTCGTGGATCTTGTATTTTGTCTTAAGGGATTTGTTTGTTTAAAAGTAAGATTTTTACCTTTTCACAACCCTTCTTTTATAAAGTTAACACTTTTAGTCCTTTATATAAAAGAATTTCCATTTTAGTCCTTAAACCATTTTTCTTGACACTTTAGTATCATAACTTGTTGAAAAGACATTTTTAGCCCAAATTTGCTTTGTAAACAACTTAAGTCCTTCCAGAATGAAGTTTTCTCGGTTACATGTTTGTTTATTGGTTTCAGGTACTTCAGATCCCAAGGGAAAGGGCAAGGCGGGATGACACGATGTGCACTCTCTCGCAGACATTTTCGGGACTCTATGATGTTTGGAATTAAAGTTGTATTTGACTTATGTTTTGAAAACGATTATAACTGGATTTCTTAATGTATGGCATTATGTGTGCTTATCTAAAAATGAAAATTTTACTTTGAAAATTAGGTCGTTACAGTTTGGGCACCACGTCGTGGTGTTTTATACCATGTCGTGGTAAATAAAATAATTTATTATGGGCAAAGTTTTCATAACAACTTCCACCCCACACCCATTCTATGCTTGTCCTCTTAACGAAATCCATAAAGAAATTTAGAGGAGTGAAAATCCAACAAGATAAAGCAAAATAAGCAAATAAACGAAAATAAAGCAAATAAAAGAAAAGGAAAGAAAAACACAAACTCTAAACCAAAGGTTGCCTACTACAAGTGCTTCTTTTTGGGGAGTCGTGAGCCGGACTCCTTCCCACTCTACTTTGATGCGTATACTGCAAATTTCATGGTTTCTCCTTCAATTTCCTCCATTAGCATCCCTTCCTCATAAGGCTTTACCCGATGTCCATTAACCTTGAAAGGGGTTCCATCCCTTGCGATTCACTTTATAGCCCCGTGTGGAAATACTTGTTTCACAATAAACGACCCGTCCCAACGTGTCTGTAATTTCCTAGGAAAAAGCTGCATTCTTGAGTTGAAAAGGAGAACTTTTTGCCCTTCTTGAAAATCTTTACATCTTCTCAACCTTGCATCATGCCATTTTTTTCTCTTTGTAGATCAAATAGCTTGTATATGCTTCATTTCTCAATTCCTCTAGGGCATTCAATTGCATTAGATGATTGGTTCGTAATTCGGCCAACTCAAAATTGTAAGTCTTTAAAGCCCAAAACGCCTTATGTTCAATTTCTACCGGTAAATGATAATTCTTTCCAAATACCAACCTATATGGTGTAGTACCAATAGGTGTTTTAAAGGCAGTTTGAAATGCCCATAATGCATCATCTAGCTTTTCTGACCACTCCTTTTTGTTGCTACCAGCCGACCATTCAAGGATTTAACGCTCGATTTATGACTTCGGTTTGCCTACTTTTTTGTGGATGGTAGAGTGTTGAAAATCTTTGTTATACACCTTATTTTTTGTAGCACTTTGGCTAGTTGTTCATTTGCAAAGTGAGTTCCTTGATTGCTTATTAAAGCCCTTGGTACACCAAAACAAGAAAACAACCTCTTAGAAATCTTACTACCACCCGAGCATCATTTTTGGTAAGGCTTGTGCTTCCCCCATTTTGAGACATAATCAACCGCCACTAGTATGTACTTATTCCCTTGAGAAACCGGAAATGGTCCCAAAAAATCATACCCCAAACATCAAATATTTCACAAACTTGGATGCTATTTTGGGGCATCTCGTTTCGGGAAGAAATGTTGCCCGATCGTTGGCATAAATCACATTCTTTGATAACTAATCCACCAATGTCCCCTCCCCCTCTTTCTATACCAACACTACATTCACCGATCTCACCGAAATTGTCTCCATCTACCGTAACTTGAGCCATATTTATTTATCGTTGCCTTTCTCCGAAATCCTCTTTCGTCATCTCCATAATAGTCGCTACCACCACAATTCGTCTCTCCTTCTATAACAAAAACTCCTCGGGTTGCCACTTCTCTCTTCTTCTACAACAGAACCGACTCTGGCTACCACTTCTTTTCTCTTCTTCTTCGACGAACAATCATTGTTAGCCGCCATTTCCAGAGCTCTCCACCGCTATTACTTTTGTCTTCATATATGATTTTATGTTTTGTTCCTTTTTTTTTTACAATTTAATCGTCTCTTTCCGATCAAACTGCATGAAGATGTTAATGACTAGGGTTAAGCTAATATCCATTAGGGTTTAGGCTAAGTCAATAACTTATTTTGTATTCTTATTTGTGAGGTTAAATCCTTATTATGATGGGGCAATATCAAATCATTTTATAATATAAAAATATCATTATCTTTCCTTTTAAGACTTATTTTTTGTTAGTATTTGTACCAAGTTTATTGTTTTGACGTATAACATCATGTTCTTTTTGTTATTTTTACAGTGCCTTTAATGGTTTTCAACATTAGACTCCGAATAAAATATTTTAATTGCTCGAAATAAAGAGGAAGACTAACGTATCCAATCTTTATTGTCAAAATGCGTATAAAAATTTATTTGCAGAATGCCCAAATATTATTATATCAGGTAAAAAACTATGGTCAAAATTAACTTGGTATCGTATATTGTTTTAAGAACCAAACATAAAAACAATTTCCAAACACTAATTTATGTTTACAATACTAGCCGTTTACCCGCGTAAAGCGGCGGGCGACAAATAGTTTGTTTCGACAATTAATTTTTTTTCGATGGAGAATGATTATTTTCAATTCAATCATTAGTTTGTTTTAGGAAACATGTCATATTAAAAATATGGAGAAATTCATGAAATAACCAAATTATAGGGTGTTGTGTATTTATTTGGATGAAAAAAGATCTGGTCAAAACCTTGGAAGAGAAGATTTATAGGAGTTTGTTTAAATTTTAATATTATTTTATTAGTGATTAGTTGTACAATTAGCTTAATGATTTGGACGTCTTAAAAAAATATTATTATTTTATTCAATCTATTTTTAGAAATAGTGTGATTTGTTTTATAAAATAGCAAAGATAAGTTTTCATGGTTTCCTTGTTAGAAATACCGTAAAAGTAGAGTAGACACATGATTTTTACTTGCTACAACCTTTGAACATTATGCAAATAGATTTTTATAATTTTGCTGATAATAATTAGAAACAACATCTGTCTCTTTGTTTTGAAAAGAAAATCAAATGTTTCCTTTAGAGTTTAACATTAAAAACTATGAAAAACATCATCTATTGAAGAAAATTTGGTTCAAAGGAAAAAAAATATGAGTGTTCTTTCGGGGCAAAAGATGTTGGAAGTTTTTGTTTTAAAAAAAGTTTGATGGTTATATATATATATATATATATATATATATATATATATATATATATATATATATATATATATATATATATATATATATATATATAAATTTTGAAAATTACCGGTTAATTTGATAGCCAAATAAAAAAAAGTACAATATGTTTTTAGGATAAAAATAAGGGAAATTGACTTATCAGGGTAATTATTTTTTTGTTTTGTTCATATTTAAGTAACTTTTTTCTAAACATCTAGGTAACGAACTTGTTGACAGTGTGCTCACATATATCCATTATGATCGACTGTAGCGAGTTACAACTGGTCATATGTAAATACTTCCAACAAGTTTGTAATCTAAATGTGTACGATAAATGTGAACAAAACAAATATGTAATTATCCTGATAAGTCAATTTCCCTTGTTTTTTTATTTTACTTTCTAATTTTGATTTGGTATAAAATTTAACCTAAATAGTAAATATTTTTAAACTACACCATTTTGATAAATATCTTTTTTAAAATACACTACTTTGGTAAAAAAAAAAAAAAAAAAAAAAAAAAAAAAAAAAAAACTTAAAATTTGACAGTGAAAAACATATCGTCATTTTATAGAATGTTATAGTTTAAAATATTAAACATAAAAATTAAAATTTACTATGTACACGTGCAAAAATTGAGAATACATGCTGACATATTAACTCGACAATAAATATGACAATCAACATCCATGTAACACTAACTGTTTAAATCGACAAACGTGTTAGTTGAAACAATTGAAACGTGAATGATAATTGTCATATTTATTGTCGAATTGGTATGCCAGCGTGTATTTTTGCCAACATGTATTCTTAATTTTTGCATGTGTATGTAGTAAATTTTAATTTTTATATTTAATATCTTACACAATAAAATTCTATAAGATGACAATATGTTTTTTTCTCTATCAAATTTGAAATGTTTTTTTTTAATACTAAAGTAGTGTATTTAAAAAAGATATTTACCAAAATGGTGTGACTTTAAAAATATTTATAATTTAGGTTAAATTTTATATCAAATCAAAATTAGAAGTTAAAATAAAAACAAGGGAAATTGACTTATCATGTTAATTGCTTTTTCGTTTCGTTTATATTTGAGTACTTTTTTTTTGTACACATGTAGGTGAAAACAGTGGCGAAAGTAGAAAAAAAGTTTAGGGGTAGCACAATGGTTTTCCGCAAAAGACCTAAAGGGCAAAATGGTATTTACATCATAAGGTTTATAAGGCAAGGCTGATTTGGAGCTTTGATGCAAAAAGGTTGGCAGAAGTGATTGGGAGGCAGTGAAATATATATATATATATATATATATATATATATATATATATATATATATATAAAGAGAGAGAGAGAGAGAGAGAGAGAGAAAGCAACTAAGTTTAAAAATTAATCCTTATATGTAGAATGAAATTGGTGTAATATTTACATGTAGAATGTTTCCATTGATGAATATGTTGATGCATGAATGGCCCATTGCCTATGATTATGTAGTTCAAGACCTTAAAATCTCTCTCGACTAGTTCTTTAATAGGGGTGTTCAAAAATATCCGTATCCGAAATTCCGATCCGAAATTCCGAAATTCCGAATCCAAATTATCCGAAATTTCGGATATCCAATTTTTCGGAATCGGAATTGGATAATGCTTTTCAGATTTTTCAGATAATTCGGATATCCGATATCCGAAAATTTTGGTTTTATTTTATACATTATTTGTTATTTTAGTCGCATATGTCTTATGATATGAATTTTAGTAACTAAAACATATTGATAACACCCTTAATTAAATACCTATATTACTTCATATGCCTTTCTAATTTAAAAATATGTATTTTTAACTTAAAAACTTCATATGTTTTTCAAATTTTAACAAAATTTCAATTTTTCGGATATCCGATTTGGTATCCGATTCCGTATCCGAAATTTCGGATATCCGAAATTCGGATATCCGAAATTTCGGATACGGAATCGGATACCAAAAATCAACTATCCGAAATTCGGATATCCGAATTTTCGGATATCCGGTTATGAACACCCCTATTCTTTAAGGCTTAAAGTGATACCAATGTATGTTTCTTCCTAAAATTACCTGATGCGCATGCATATTGTGATAAAAGCTTAAGGTGTTGTTATTAGTATCCATTCAAATGTTGTAAAGAAAACAATGTTTTCAATCTCAAGTGTTGTGGTTTTATTTCTTAGAAGAGCCTCTTGAGGCCGGATGAGTCTTCACTGAAGTTTCTTAACTCTACTGGGTTTAGAGCCACATCTCTTCCTTCTGTTTTGTCAAATTTCTTATAGATTTCTTGATCGTACGACACCCAACATGTCACTATACTAACCAAATTCCCTGTAGGATTTGCAGATGACATTATGTTTAGGGCCACAAACGTAATCACCAAATTTAGCTAAAGAACCATAACTAATACATTCACATCGATTTACCAAAATGGATTCAAAACATCGAACATGTCTAATTTAGTGTGACGACATCTCTCAATAATCTAATTTTGTAGCATGAATGAGTTAAACATGACCCAAATAACTTAAAAGACTTTAGAGATAAAAAAATATATGTAGAAAATGCACAAAGCTTATCAAAATAGAACTGGAATTAGTATATATAAGTTGGCTCATGTAAATGTATTCCATAAAATTAAACATGATTTAGTAGCATACCTGGATTATGGAAAACACAAATACATCTAGCATGACTCGATCCAAAAGAACAACCACAAATTGAGGATTTTGGAATGCGCTGCCTTAGAAATTTAAACTGATGTAAACCTCAGCATTAAAGTCGTAAGAAGCTATAAACCCCACCATTTGTCAATCAAATGGTTAAATGAGCTCTTTATATGAATTCTAGAGAAAAGGAAACCGAAAATTGGAGATGATGAATTGAGGAAGAACATGGCAGGACGAATCAATTGAACCCTAAACCAGGGGTTGCACATTTGTTTCTTCAAAGACTACACATGTACATAAAATAATCGGGATTTTACACTACTACACAAAAGTTGAGGGGTAGCCTGTTGTCACGGACCAAGTTTCTGGAAAATTCTACAATCGTCTAGAGAACTCCGGAACGATCAAGTATACTCGAGAAGTCTCCGAAAAGATCAGGAATGCTCTACGAGACCTTGGAAGATGCTAGAATATTGTAGATGTCCGTGGAACAAAGGAGAACAATCCGAAATAATCAAGAGGAAGCTAGACGAAGCTAGAACGACCCAGAAGACTTTGGAAGGATCTAGAACATGCTAGATCATACAAGAACGATTTGAACAATGTTGGGACGACTTAGAGATTTCTAGAGCATCGTATACAAGTCTATCATATTCTAGAGTCTTGTAAAATCTATGTATATAATAAGAAGAGTCTAGATTAGTCATGAATGATCGAGACCTAGAAACTTCTATTTGAGGAGGTGTAAGGTTCCTATAAATAGGGGATGACTCATTTGTCAAAACCATCAAGAAGTTGCCTTGTAAAGAAGTTGAGTTATATAATAGAAGCTTTCTTGAAGTGTCCCTTGTCGTAACTCTTGCTTCCTAAGTTTGTTAGGACATCTAGATCGTCGAAGTTAGCCTGACTTAGTCGGAGAAGCACTAAGTGACACACGGTGATTGTGTTGACCCGTGACACTGTGCTACCCCTGACTATTAGCTGAATCCGCCTTTAGATAGCAAACTTGTTAGAAACGTTTACATATAATCATTATGATCAGTTATAATAAGTTACAGCTGGTCATAATGATCATATGTAAACACTTCTAAAAAATTCGTTACTTAAATGTGTATACAAAAATTAACAAAATACATACAAAACAAAATTGCAATTACCTTGATAACTCAATTTTCCTAAAAATAAATTGAAGTTAAGTAAAGAAGAAAAAAACTCATAAAGAAGGTATTTTATGTATCAAGTATCAACCCTTTTTCAAAAGATATATTTTAGGTATTTTATGTATCAAGTATGGACCCTTTTTCAAAAGATATATTTTTGTGTGAAATGGGGTATATTTGTTGCTAAAAGAAACATAAAAAAAAACTAAATCACAATCACGTGTCGCCAAGTATCAGAGAGAATCCACAAAACCACAAGAGCCGCGTTCAACGCCCTCTCTTTCGTGCAGCACTGTCGTGTTGCCGAAAGCTAAAGCTAAAACTCCACCCAACACTACCCGGATCATCCCCTTTCTCTACCTATAGAAACGACGACGTACCGGTCAAACAACACGCACTTCTCACCTGCATTTCTGTCTCTGTGAAATGATACCCTGTAGGTCTGTACGATACAACAGCTACTCAAATTGGGAAACCTAGGGTTTGTTAATTTGTTTCCATAATTGGTCATCATGAACTGACTTATAAGTTTTGAGCTTAATTCGGTTGATTCGTTAACTCGATGGAAGTTCGAAATTCGGAAGCTGAGAGTCATAGCTCTGACCAGAGTCAACCGATTCAGGAAACGGAAGGCGATGATGGGTCGAAGATGGATGGAGGTCCGGTGGATGTTGTTGGTGCTGTCGAATGTGCCGATGAAGGTGGGGGAGTGGAGGTTGAGTTAGGTAATGGAAGCGGGGGAGCTGAATTGGTGAAGAAGAAGCGAGGCCGACCACCTAGGGCTCAGGCGAAATCGCCGCCTACTAAGATGAATAAAGAAGTGGACGAAGATGTTTGCTTTATCTGCTTCGATGGTGGGAGTCTCGTGCTCTGCGATCGCCGGTTTGTGTTAATTTTTTCTTCTTCTTAATTGTTGGATTTTGGTAATTGATGTGTGTTTGTTTGGATTTCAATTGAACTTCATGCGAATGTTACTTCCATTAAGTTCTTAATGCTAGATGTCGGATATAGTAAGAGCTATATTTCTGCACATCGATGAATTGGTGAATAACATGATTTCTTCTTTTTGTTTTTTGTTGTAGAGGATGCCCGAAGGCATACCATCCGGCTTGTGTCAAGCGTGATGAGGCATTTTTTCAATCCAAAGCTAGATGGAATTGTGGTATGTCTCTTTTCCTGATATACCTTTTTTTCCCCTTCTGAATTCATTTCTTGATTTGTAATTGTGGATGTTGTGCCTATAAATAAAATATATATTTTTATGTATCTTGCTGTAACCCCATAGAATTCTGATTATCTGATTGCTTAGTCATGTGAAACAAGGGTTTTTCTTTCAAAACAGATGTGTTAGAACTTAGCATATGGGGTTCTACTGAATAAAATCACTCACTATGGTCTGTATATTGTCTATTCAACTATATAATTGTGAAAAGAAGTTGAGTAAGTTGCAATGATGTTGAAATGAATTTCAGGTTGGCATATATGTAGTATATGCCAGAAGGCAGCCCATCATATGTGCTATACTTGTACATATTCATTGTGCAAAGGATGCATTAAAAGAGCTGATTATGTATGTGTCAGAGGTGATAAAGGCTTTTGCACAGTGTGCATGAAAACAATCATGCTGATTGAAAACAATGGACAAGAAAAGGATGAGAAGGTATGCACTATGCAGCATCATATCTCCATAATACTTGCTAAAATGGGTTAAATTCAAGAATTACAATTTTTTTTTTCAGGCTCAGGTGGATTTTGATGACAAAACTAGTTGGGAGTATCTTTTTAAGGTGTATTGGATATATTTAAAAGGGAAATTATCTTTGACTCTTGATGAGCTTACTCAAGCTACAAATCCATGGAAACGAGCTAATACAACAACCCCTTTAGTTAGCCAATCAACATGTGTACACAATGGGGACAATGATCTTAAAAGCCTTACACCTGAGATTTCCCCTCAAAATCTCGAGACAAGTGAATCTAAAAGACAAAAGACAGATGAACACATCCAAAAGGAAACTGTAATTACGAAAAAACCGGGTGCTAACGAAAGCAAAGAATGGGCAACTAAAGAGCTTTTAGATTTTGTTGCACATATGAAGAATGGTGATACATCATTGTTATCTCAGTTTGATGTTCAAGAACTCATGTTAGAGTACATAAAAAGAAATAATCTGCGGGACCCACGAAAGAAAAGTCAAATACTATGCGATTCAAGGCTAAAGATTCTTTTCGGGAAACCACGTGTTGGTCATTTTGAAATGTTAAAGCTTTTGGAGTTTCATTTTTTCATAAATGAAGATCTCCCAAAGAACACAATCAAGAATATTGGAAAACAAGTTGACCCTGATTGGAATCTTGAAAATATGGTGACATTGGGTAAAGATAAGAAAAGGAGAAATCACAAGAAGAGTGAAGACCGGGTCCCACAAAATAAATTGGATGACTATGCTGCCATTGATGTCCATAATATGAACTTAATATACCTTCGCCGGAAATTGATGGAGAATCTTATTGACAATAGTGAAGAGTTTCGTGTAAAAGTGATTGGATCAATTGTGAGAATAAGAATATCTGGTTGTGATCAGAAGTATGATATGTACAGACTTGTCCAAGTTGTAGGTATTGCATTTTACCACAATTTATTACAACTTTTAGGCCCATCATAAAGCTGTACTGTGTTTGGCATTCATCAATACTCTGGTATAGATACTATTTACAATAGTACCGGTATTCCTGATATTGTACCAGAATATCAGATAGATAGTAGATAGATAATACCGTTACTATTGTAAATAGTACCGGTACAATAGTACTTACCACAGTACTTGTAATATTGTACCAGATAGATAGTATTTACAATAGCACTACTGCTATTGTAAATAGTACCGGTACAGTAGTACTTACCACAGTACTTGTACCGGGTACAATAGCACTAGTGCTATTGCTATTGTACCAGATAGATAGATAGATAGTATTTACAATAGCACTACTGCTATTGTAAATAGTACCGGTACAATAGTACTTACCACAGTACTAGTATTTGCTACAATAACACTAGTGCTGTTATACCAGATAGATAGATAGTACCGGTATTATTGTAAATACAATAATACTAGTATTTGGTACAATAGCACTAGTAGTGTACACCGTTACTATACGGCATGGCGTAGTATTGGTACTATATTGTTCAAGTTTTTATGTTCTACCTGAAAAGGTGGGACGTAGACTGACATTTAATTAATTGTTTGTACAAAAGACGTAAATGCCCCTGTCATTTTCATCATTGAAAATAACCTTAGAAAGCTTGTCGAGTCTGGTGTAACAAGCACAAGCATAGGCTTATGTCAGATGTAGCGCCTAAAAGTTATGGTTGATGTTTTCAGGTACAAGTAAGGCAGATGCACCATATAAGATTGGCAATAAATCTGTAGATATTTTGCTTGAAGTACTAAATTTAGACAAGAAGGAGACTGTATCAATTGATACAATTTCAAATCAAGATCTGTCTGAGGTAACCAATGTTTTTATTTTTTTATTTTAACTAGCGATCATACCACATGAATAATATTTTTTAGGTTACACTGCTTTTTTTTTTTTTTTTTTTTTGATGAGAATGATGAGGGCATTCATGTTTTTTGCACGATAGAGAGATCAAAAGCAAGTCTGTCCTTCCTACCTTTTCAGGTGGGACAAAAAGCTGCAATTTTTGTCTCATTGACATCAGTCTTAGTACAATGCACAACAAATGCAGTACAACCTGTTATGTCTTATGGACTTTTTTTTTTATTTGTTATTTTTTATTTTTAGGATGAATGTAGACGTTTGCGGCAAAGTGTAAGATGTGGGCTTGTAAAGCGGTTTACTGTAGTAAGTCTGCATTTCCATTTTTACCCTCGATCTTGATCCAAAGTTGTGTGTTTTTTTTACTACTTGGTTTCTTTGCTCTTTTTAAATGCTAATTTTGTTCTTGCTTTAGGGTGACATACAGGACAAGGCAGTGTCCCTCCAATCTGCAAGGCTCAATGACGTGAGTAGTTTTGGCTTTAAATGCATTAAATAGCAATCTACTTTCCTTGATTTATTTCTTATAGCATCACACTTCCATTTTTTTCCCTATTTCATCATTGTACTCTGAAAAATCTACCAAATTATAACAATGTCACTAAAATACACAACAATTTTTATTGTTGTAATCGGGTAGATTATTCAAAGTCCAATTCCAAAAAAAAAAAAAAAACTGAAAGTACAATGCTATAATTTGGGTAGGGTTTTTCATAAGACAACACCTTGACCATTTTACCCTTGTTTCTGTAATTAAGTTGATGGAAGCAGAGACATTGCGGCTCAATAATCTTCGTGATCGTGCAAGTGAGAAAGGGCATAAAAAGGAATATCCTTTAATAAAAGATATTGCTTAATTGTTATGTATATTTTTCTTTCATGTAATTAATTTCCTGATAATTTTAAATTTTGAATATTCCTTGACAAATTTCACTCTTAGAGAATATGTGGAAAAACTCCAACTTCTAAAGACACCTGAAGAACGTGAACGCAGATTGAGGGAAATTCCTGAGGTTCATTCTGATCCAAAAATGAATCCTGATTATGAAACCGATGACACCGAGGAACATGGTTTGTTTTGTCCTTTTCCAAATAGCTTAAATGCAAGAAATAGCAACCTACTTTCATTTTTTCTTATTAATACATTCCATTGCTAAAAGTACATTGCTATTTCTTCCATTTAGCATTTTACTTCGTTCCTAACTATTGGTGTGCATCTCTACAGTACAACAGATGAAGCCGAAGCATTCCAGAATTAATCACAAGAACACAAACTCTCCTAAAAAACAACCCGAGTTTATAAATAATGTCACTAGTAGCCCATTGAAAAACAAGCCACTAAGGCACCTAACCATTAAACCCGAAGAGGGTTCGACCCATGGGTCAAGTGGTTCGGTTAGACCACAAACCAAGGTCACGTCCAACGGTTCAACCGTCACCAACCGGACCCACGCCACGTCATCATCACTCAACACACCGACTTCCATTGATAGTGATATGGAAAAACTATGGCATTATCGTGACCCAAGTGGAAAAATTCAAGGACCATTTTGTAAAATACAATTACAGAAGTGGAGTACGACTGGTTACTTTCCGGTTGATATGAGGATATGGATGAAAAACGAGGATGAGTCTTTACTCTTGAATGATGTATTATTAAAAGAGGAATCGCCAATTCCGACGGAGAAAGTCGGAATCGGAATCGAGGGTCTCACCGTCCGTATTCCAATTCCATCATCCACCACTGTTCAGATTCCGAAGTCAATACAACCCGATCTCGCTAGCCCTACACCAATCGAAAACAATTCCACGGATAAAGTCGGAATTGGAATCGAGAGTCTCACGGTTCGTATTCCGATTCCATCGGCCGCCGTAAAGTCAACAGCACCCGTTCTCGCTAGTCCTACACCAGTGGAAAAGGAAAACAATTCCGATGTCAAACATGTTTCTACGGTTTACGATAGTTCAAATGTCGGCATGGTGGATTTACCGAGTCCGACTCCAAAGACGAGAAACGAAGACGAAAACGTGTCCGGAATCGGAATCGGAATTGGAATCCCGGTTCAAGATGCTGGGAACCGGAATCCTGCTAATTGGAGTAATGGTGGTGGGGCGGAGGTTTCGAAAACGGGCGGCGAATGGAGTGGGTATTCGCCTACTTCCGGCGGTGGATCGGTGGCGGAAGTGGGCGCTGGCGGTGATCATGGTGGTTTACCTTTGTCACTGCCACCATGGCAAGGTGTCCGTGAGACGATTGAGTTTAGTACATTGGCAGAGGAATCAGTTTCCGATTTGTTAGCGGAAGTTGATGCAATGGAATCACAAAATGGTTTCCCTTCACCTACTTCAAGAAGGAACAATTTTGTTGAGGATTTGTTCAATGGGTCCTTTGAAGATTTCAGTCCCACCCCTAGAACAGATACACATCTACCTTTCCAGTCCACCACCACCACCACCACAACCACCGCCGCCGCCGCCACCACCGCCAGTTTACAACCTCTGCCTTTCAAGTGGCCCGATATACCGGAACAAACCGTATCCAAAAACACAATAGACTTAAATAATTCCACGAAAGTTGAAGCTAACGAGAGCCGGAAACCATCACCATCACCACCGCCGCCACCACAACCATCACCACCACCGCCACAACCACGACCGGGTCAAGAAATGGCGACCCGGGTCAACCCGTATTTGAACGTGGGGTGGGACCCACAACAACGAATGTATAGTCCGAGGGAAAGAAGTTATAAGGTTGAGGATATGGGGTATAATAGGAATGGGAAGCCAGCTTGGGGGCGGCAGGGGTCGTTTGGTGGTGGCAGTGGTGGTGGTTATCAGAGACCGCCGCCAAAAGGGAAGCGGGTTTGTAAGTTTTATGAAAGCGGGCGGTGTAATAAGGGAGCTTCGTGCAACTATTGGCACCCGTGAGGTGGTTTTTGGAGGCATTTTATTTATATTGTTGATCATTAATTATGTATAACCCATATATATTAAATATTAAATATAAATGTATAAAGGATGTGTCTACTACGATATGTAGTTATAGTAGGTCATATGATTTAATTGACTGAAAATACATCAGTCGTCATTCTAATACAAATTTTCCTCTTAGAATATAATATACTCGTTAGTATGTTACTCGTATTGTTTGGGTTCCGATTGGGACACAAATCATAGAAGATTTTTTTTTCAGTTCACTGTTAACATGATAGCTTAACTTATGGTAATTTGGATTTTTTTTTTTGAAATGTTTTTAATATTTGTATTGGAATTGTCTAATCATGTTGTTTTGATTTCAAACAACAATACTAAAGTTCCATAAGAATGTGGTAAAAAAAGGTAATGATGTAGGCAACCACTTGAGATTATGGATAAACAATGAATACAAAAGGAATTCTAGTGCAAATTACAAAGTACAAACCACTAGGAAATTGAACGTGTTTAGACTTTAGAGAGGGTAATGATCCACTACAAAGTACAAACCACTTGAGATTCGAATAATCTATTGGTTACTAGGCATCAAAATTTGGATATTTATAGATTGAGATTATGAAAAGGGATAATGACTTAGGAGGATAATAACGTTTCTTGTTTGTCTATTTTAGGTTCTTAACGTATTTTTTGTGCGTATTACACAATTAAGGTTATTATAACCGTTTACAAATAGTCATTTTAACAGGAAGAAAGCGGTAAAATGGATTATTTCTAAACGGTTATAACAACCTTAATGGTATAATACACACAAAAAATACGTTAGAGACCTAATATGGACAAATGGAAAACGTTATTACCCTCCTAAGTCATTATCCCCTTATGAAACTATAAACCCCTATAGTAAATTTTTACTTTTTAAATAAGAAACTTGTAGGTCTTGGGTTTGGTAGTTTGGATGTTTTTAACCTCGACTTTCTTTATAAATGAAAGTGGCGGTTTTTTGATGACAAGGGAGCTCTTTGAGTTAAAATTGTCAAATTTTGTCGTGGGGAAGGTGGTGGTTTTTCGGACGATTCGAGAATAGGAACTGGAGGGGGTGTTTGACAAAAGATTGTAGGATCCATTAATCACCTGCATGAGAATGGTTGTATTCCTTCTAATTCCATGTATAGAGTGGTGGGGGATGAGACTCAAACGAGGTTCTAGAAGGATGTTTGATGCTTGGATATTCCTCTTAGGGAGTGGTTCGGGAGACTCTTTGTTTTGGACTTTAATCAAGATACTCGAGTAAGTGAATAGTGGGATTCGGGGGGATGTAATTTTCATTGGCGTCGGGGGATTAGAGGAGGGGCTGAATTGACCCAATTTGATTATCTTGTGGAGATATTAAATCTTATTCGCATAGGGGAGATGCCAGATAAGTGGTCTTGGGAGCTTGAATCGTCGGGTATCTTTACTGTTAAATCAACACGGAATTGGGTGTGCTTTTGGATCTAATTCCGGTAAGAGCTAAACTGGTGGAAGGAAGGGGGGGGGGGTGATAGATTCCTTATTGTGTTATGCGTTTCACAATTCTCAAGTAAGTGTGAAGCATTTGTTGATGCAGTTTTCGGTTGCTGATCAGGTTTGAAGTTGGGTTGGGCATTGCCTTCATTTGGACCTTCTTGTGTTTTCATCTATCCGTGATGTGGTGGATTGGGTGGATTCTAGACCGACGGTTCATATGGAACGCCCGATTGTTGAGTCGGTGTTCATGGTGGTCATATGAGTGCTTTGGACGTTTCGTAATTCTTTACTTTTTGGTAGCAATAAACCTAGAAAAAATAGGCTCTTGATTTTGTTGTGGATCTTTCTTTTCGTTGTTTCAGAATTCTAAGGCTCGGGTTAACTGGATGATGTGGTTACAAAATCCAATCCGGTCTTAATTTGTTCTTCTCTCTAGCTCCTTGCTAGATGTTTTGTTTTGCTAGAGGTTAACTGGATGATGTGGTTACAAAATCCAATCCAATGCAATCAAAACATTTCTACTTTTTATTCTTTTTAATTTCAACAACTTTATATGAAATACACATATAAAAATAAATACTAAAAATCTTAAAAACATATATTCAAAATAATAAATACTAAAAAACTTAGAAGGGTAATAACGTTTCTTGTTTGTCAATTTTAGGTCCCTATATATTTTTTGTGCGTATTACACCATTAATGTTATTCTAACCGTTTACAAATAGTCCTTTTAACAGAAAGAAACTAGTAAAAGAGATTATTTCTAAACGGTTATAACAACCTTAATGGTGTAATACTAAAAAAAACATTAGAGGCCTAATATGGACAAACGGGAAACGTTATTACCCTCCTAAGTCATTATCCCTTATGAGAATAACAAACTTTTATTCTCATTTGCATTGAGTGACAGACCAAAAAAATTCGGAAAAAAATTTGTAATTTGTTTCTTCTTTTTCTTGCCTGTTTAATAAAAAAAGACATAATTATATAATGCATGTCTTGTTGGGTTTTTAAGGGTTAGACCATCTCCAACCCATTCTCATTTTTTTCCTAAAAATGGAGTAAAAAATGGGATAAATAGTGTTTCATCTCCAACTCTACTCTATTTTTTACCCCAAAAAATATATTCCATTCTTCCAACTTATGTAGGTTGTCAAACACATCTCTTTTACTAATTTGGTTTTATCAAAAATATAATCTATATTTTTTTTCATTACAATAATACTAAATAAATAAGATTATACTTATAACACATTTATAAGTGTAGTACCTGGTTCCTGGTATGTATTTTATTCTAGTACTTTGCATTTTGGCCTTGGACTAGGCGAGTTGAGGTCCAACTTGTCGAGTCAGAGCGTATTGGACGCAGAAGTTTAATGACCTACTTGACGAGCCCGCATCCGGACTCGGCGAGTAGGCGCTGTCCGAACAAACCCTAGATGGGGGTTTGCACCCTATTTAAACCACTTATTCAGCCTCCCTTTTGTCCCTAATGCTTCCAGAACTCCCCATCGCAAACCCTAGCCGTTTTTGAGAAGAACTAAGGCATTTTTGGTGGATCTTACTAGTTGTGACCATAAGGAGGAAGGTGAAAGACTTGAGGAAACAAGTGGAGACCAGGGGAACCCAAGTTTGTGCATCTTCCACAGTCCATTGGAGGTATAAAGCTGTTACCTTGCTCTTTTATTTGATAGATCCCTTTTTGGGGAGATTTAGGGCTTTTATAAGCCATTTTTGGTGACCAACCATGATTGCAAACATGGTTGGGGGTTAAGGCTTCAGAATCAGGTCATTAAGGGAGTCACAAGGCAGTTGGGGGCTGCTTTTGCACCCATGTAAGGTCCCATGCATCATAAGAGCTTATTTTATGTCCTTTTGAGCTCAAAGTCCCATGCATGCACGTAAAGTTTATAACTTTACGTGCGAGAACGATTGAAGGAGCTTAGATCTATCTTTTGGTCAAGAGTTGTACGCTGGAAATCGAGAAATGAGACTTGGACATGATCGACTTGACGAGTCGTTCTTGGGACTTAGCGAGTCCGATGCAAAACTCCCCTTTGCTGTTAGGGTTTGCAGGAACCCAGTTGAGTGCTAGAAGGGCTTTTAGAGGGTCCAAGGGAGTGACCCAACGTATTGGACTTAGCCTTAAACCTGGAGTTCATGGGACTCGACGAGTGCAAGAACAGACTCGACGCGTCCAAGGCAATCTCCTTATAGTTGAAAATGAACTCGACGAGTTGTTCATACAACTCGGTGAGTCAAGGACAAGACTTGTTTATCAGATGAAGGTAAACTCGACGAGTTGTTCATACAACTCGGCGAGTCGGATGAAGGTTTATTCGATGTTCATATAGAAGGGGAACTCGTCGAGTCATTGCTAAACTTGACGAGTAGAGTCGTGGATAAGGACGGGTAATGAGTTAGGAACTCGACGAGTTGGCGGTCCAACTCGGCGAGTCGAGTCAACTGGAAGTTGACTTTGACTTGGACTTGACTATTTTACCCTAAGAGTAGATATCAGATTCTAACTGAGTGTTTTGTGGGGATTATAGCCGGAGGATTCTGCAGCAACATCAGACAAAGATTTCCCGCACAGATTATCAGCAACTACTCGTACGAGGTGAGTTACCTTCCAGTAGTGGTGGGTCTATGGCCACAATGCCGGCCCATTAGTAGGAGTTGTATGTTAGATGATTGTCTTTGTGATATTCATCTAGGTTTGCTGCTACCTGTTATGTTTTATGTGCTAACATATTATGATATTATGTGATAGTAGTAGTAGGGGGTGAAATAGTCCCCGGTTATCGGTCGATAGGACAGAAGGGGAGGCCACCACCCATATATGCTAGGTAGTATCCAGTCGACAGGACCAAAGGGGAGGCCAGCACCGAGATATGTTAGACATTATCCGGTCGACAGGACCGAAGGGGTAGGTCGGACACCCAGATATGCCTGACAGCATATATATGTTATGTGATTGTATGGTATGTGGTATGATGGGGGAACTCACTAAGCTTCATGCTTACAGTTTTCAGTTTTGTTTCAGGTACTTCTTCAACGAAGGGGAATGAGCCGGCGCGGTAGCTTCACATCATACACACACCTCAGATTCCACACTATGAGATTCCTTGGGATTGTACTCTGACATTATCACTATTTTATGATTTGGATTTTCAGACATTATGCATAGTTTCATGAGATGTAATGGGTCGACAATGTTTTCCTATGAATGTTTTAATTAAAGTAATTTATAAAAATGAAATTTTTGGTCGTGAAAATTGGGTCGTTACAATAAGCTTTTGTAAAATACGTTATCGTTTTTTAAAATTTCAATATGTGTTTAACTTTTTATAAGAATTTGATGAACAAAACATAAACTTTAAATTTATAATTAGTTAATATAATTTAATATATAAAAAAATATTATAAGTATTAAATATTACATTTAAATTATAATTAGTAGGGTAAAAATAAATTAGATATATATAAATATATGAACAGAAAGACTAAAACCGATAATACAAAGTTCATCTCAATTTTGAGAGAAATAAATATTATAACACCATATTTGGTGTAATGCTATTCATATCCCCCAAAATGGGGGAATAAATGGGGGTGAGTTGGAAAAAAATGGAGAAAAAATAGAGGAAATAATGAAAATGTAAGTGGGTTGGAGATGCTCTTAGTACAAAAAACATTCATATAAACAAATAACTATGAAAGTAATAACTATATTTATCGCTTCGTATTGTCTAAAGATTAAAAAAGCCGTTAAAATATGATATATTAGTCATATATTGTCGTAACAACTAGAATATTTTCTAGTAAAAAAATGTTTCTAAATTGAGTATAGATAAATGGAAGGATGAGAGAAAGAAAGAAAAAAAAAATTGCTTACATTGATGAATATCGACTAAAGAAAAAAAAAAGTATGTATGACATGTTAACCCATAATGAAAAACAAACTATTGTGTGTGAATAAATAGAAAAAAACAGATAACAGCACATAAATACTGTACATATGCTTAAACAATGAAAACAATTATCCTTTGGTTTTGGTGAGGTCATAACAATTATAAACAAAGTAGAAGTTGAACTTAACTGAATCTAATTCAAGGGATAGTCCATTGAACCACATAAGCGAATTAATCAACCATATGGAGTTGTAATCACATATTTAGGGTTGGATGCCACAAAAAAAATTAAAAAAAAAAAAAAAAGCCAAAACCGTATTCCTTTAATGTTTCACACAAATACACACGACCAAGATATGAGTGTTAGGGCAAAATTTAGTTCAATGACCTATCTAGCTCACAACATATGTGTTTAGTGCCTCATATATTTACACTTCTATCTGAGAGTTAGAAGAAAATTACAAAGGTGATTTCAACCATTAGTCCATATTACATTTTTTTAAATCTATGCTTAAACCAAGAAAAATAAATTAAAAAATGTTATAAAAAATTGTTCTTTCGCATTGTGCAAGAATCAAACACAACATTATTTATAAACCTCCAGAACATCCACCACGTAATAAGCATAGAACATCCACCACGTAGTAATCCTCACCACCTCATGTCGTTTCATGTTCTCACATGTCATCTGAACATCATCTATCTAAGAAAGTCATTCATGAATGTTGAACAAAGTGAAAAATTGAATATCACACCACTTTTGCACTATTCCCCAAATCGCAAAAGCTACCCACATGTAAATATATATATGATTTTATAGAAAAATCATAACTAACCATGCAAGATTTTCCTTACGAAACATGTTCATTAAAAAGTCAAAAAACAAGGATCGGTGTGCTCAAATGTATATTCCAAACCGATCATATAAGTTGTCATCAATTCATTATAGGTGTTGAAACAGTCGTTTTTGACATATATCCAAAAAGTTTCCGTGGGGTTGTCAACTGGAGTACTTTTTTGGCCCGCTCAATTTTTATCAAAGTCTTTATGTTCAACATATTAAAATTAAAAATAGGTTTTTTTAAATCAAAAAATATATATCCTTACTATATTACTCATAAACTACATATATCATATTTTATATATTTAAGGAGACTTTAACCCTTAACCAATGTTTGAGTGGCATTTCCATTAATACTTTGATACTTAAATAATTAATATACATTTTCTAAACAATAAACAATTTTAAACTATATTTAGCAATATGATTATTATAACCTTGAAGAAATAATACACTCGTCCATATATACAATCATTTTGTATATTAATACAACACCAAATATACTTTCAACAAGCCCGTCTAGCTCAGTTGGTAGAGCGCAAGGCTCTTAACCTTGTGGTCGTGGGTTCGAGCCCCACGGTGGGCGATTTCTTAGTTCTCAGCGCCAGAAACGTGTACGGAAATGGATTGATTTCCAGATCTTTTTCATTTTAACTTTTCAATCACTTTTTTCAGATTGATTTCCAGTTCTAGTTCATCCACAACCACGATCTTCAACAAATTATCAGAGAGAAAGTTACAAATTTAGTTCCCAAATTCGATACTAATGGCCGCTTATGCGGCTTTCCTTCGTGCCGGAATCAAATCGAGATCGGTTCAGGCAACCAACACATCGCTGTTGCAAGGCGGTTTCATCTCCACAAATACACTTTCATCTTCATCTCATTTCAATCCGAGTTTTAGCAGATTTGATTGCAGACAAGTTTCTCAACAACCTCAATCTAATGGAAAGCGCCTGTTTCTCGTCGATACCCTAGCCCTAGTAAGCCATATTCTCGTCTCGACACCTTCAATTAATTCAAACCGCTATTAATTAGATGAAAAAGCTTGCTTCTTTATCCGTTCTAATTTGAAATTTCGGTAGACGTGAAAATGTGATTGCTTGAGATGAATTATCAGGTGAGGAGATTAGAGGGTGAAGGTGTGCCTTCAAAGCAAGCTGAAGCAATTACGTCTGCCATTATCGAGGTTTTGAATGACAGTTTGGAAAATGTTGCTCAATCCTTCGTCTCCAAGGGTGAAATGGAAAGGGTTTGTTTCTAATCTCAATGAAATTAATCATATCTTTCAACTTTTTTTTTTTTTGGTTAAACTCTAAATGGCTTTCGCCTTCATGTTGTATCTGCATTTTGCTGTAGATTGAGATGATTCAAGATGGTAATTTGGGGAAATTCAAGTCTCGAGTCCAAAACTCTCAGGTAATCACATTCCTAGATCAATATCATCCTTTTCATAATTTGTTTATTTTGATAATGTAATTCTTACTAATTACCTCAATTATTGTTGTCACTGTTATAGGAAAACCATTTTTCATTATTGCAACGTGAAACAGAAAAACTTCAGAGTGATATAGAGAAGATGCGCAGTGAGTTAAAGTAAAGCTAACAACCATTCGTTAATTTAATCTGATTTATAAAAATTAAATGAAAAAATTGTAGGAAATAGCAACACATTTTATTCTTTTTACCAATATACACAATGCACTTTATAACTTTTACGAATATACAATATGTTTTGTAGTTCGTATGAATCAAGTGTATAGAATGAAATCAGAGTATGAATTGAATCAAGAACACAAAACGTAAATATAATCTGTTTGGTTCTTTATTGCTTCTGAAAGAGTACACGAGATGAAAGAATAAAGTGTTTCAAGGTTCACAAAAAAAAATTTATTTTAACTCCTATACCTACCACTATTTATAGGAGTTATCAGAAGCACACAAAAAATACATAAAAGCTAAGACACTTAAGCTTCGACTCTAAAACGCCCTTATGAAATACATACATTCGAATACATGAATACATATTTCGAAACTAAACATGACAAAAGATGCTTCGACATCTCACAATACATTTCGAACTCTACATGTTTTACCCATAATAGAAATGTATTATATTTCTTTACTCATAATAGCATCTTGCGTTCACTTTTTTCAAGATAATAACAACATGTAACCCAAAAACTTGTAAATATAATTAAACTTTTTACTGATAATAGCAATTCACATAATACTATAAAAGCAACTCACTTAATATTTTTTTTTTTACTGATAATAGCAATTCATTTGTGATATAGGTATGAAATTGACAAAGTAACTGCAGGCCAGCGTCTGGATTTGAATCTTGAAAGGGGGTAATAATGACAAATCTGTTATTTTTAATTTTTAATTTTTAATTTTTTATAATATCAAGAGAACTTATTACCCTTAATGTGATATTACTAATACTCGATGAACACAGGAGAATTAGAGATGAACTATCGAATCAAAATCAAGAAACATCCAACCTCACAAACAAACTTGATAATGTGAGTACGCATGCATCACTTTCATATATCAACGTAATAATAATAATAATAATAATAATAATAATAATAATAATAATAATAATAATAATAATAATAATAATAATAATAATTTGTCCCACAATGATTAAAAAAATGTGAGAATTATGAGTTGTGGGCTATGTTTTTAAAATTGTTATTTGGATCAGGAAATCCATTCATTAAGAGCGCATTTGGAAGCTGCAAAATACGATGTGATAAAGTACTGTATAGGTACTCTTGTCTCCATTTCTGCTGTTGGTTTAGCTGTTCTCCGAATACTTATGTGAACACTAATGTTGCCAATAACTTTTTGTTCCAGAAAACATGTTACATTTTTTTTATCATTTATCTGTAAAATAAAGTATTTTAGAAACATTTGTTTTACGTGTTTTTATGTTTATATTGGTTGCTAAACATTAATTTGCCGACTATATATAAAAAAGTAAAAAAGTTGATGAGTATATTAGTTTATTAGATGTTAACTTATCAAACATTTTAGATTCACAAAAATCTATACTTCGAATCACTTTAAATCATAATCATATAAAATGTACATCAACTATGCCATGGTCAAAAACTCAGTCCCTGTTATACTTGAAACGACTAAATTATCCTCATGAAACGACTATTATCCTCATGAAACGAAAAGTAATTTTGTGATCAGGACAATTTACATAACTTTTGAAAACCATAGGGACTATGCTTGTCAAAGAAAAACAGCAAGGGTTTAGTTTGTGACGTTTGATAAAACCACAGGGACCAGTTATGTAATTTTGTCTTTTTTTAGTATTAATTTAAAGCGTAAGTTATGGGGTTCTGTGGGCACCCCTACCCAAACTCGAACCCGGAACTTAGATGGGGTTAATGAAAGTTGAAGATTTCTAAATATCATGAAATCTATTAAAGTGTGGCGTACTAAACACACATAGATGTGATGTAGTCGCTAATTTGTTGTAGACTTGTTGTTCTTAAGTTTGAGATGCAGTCGCTAATTTGTTGTAGTTCTTGTTTTTCTTTTCTAGCAAACAATTTACCTCTTAACTAGTAAAAAGGTAGTCACTACCGAGGAGCCTTGCACAATAAAAAGTAATGGGAGGAGAAGAGTAAGAAGAGCCGGTCCAAACGTATATGGACTCGGGACGAAAAGATAAAAATAGTCCCTTAAAGACAAATATTATAAAAATTCAAAAAAAAAAAAAATCATTTGTTCTTCATTATAAACGCATACAATTAGCAATAACAAGCAAGCCAAATTGTTTATCTTTTGAGTTAGTTTGAGTTTGAACCAACTTTAGGCCTTAAAAATTATATATATATATATAATTTCTAAAGCTTATTCTTTATCGAGAAAAAAATCTAAAAGTATCTATATTCATATATTAACATTGTGAATGTGAAAAATATTTTTCGGATTCACCGTGTGAATCCGGATTCACGTTGTGAATTTTCGAAGCTTCACATTGTGAATTTGACGTAAAAAAAAATCGAATTTTATATCATTGGAAAAAGGATAAAAAGTTATGAATTTCTGTATTTTTAGTTTTTTTTTTTTTTTGATAAAAAATAAGTTGTAAAAGTTGAAAAAAGATCGGTTCGTTGGTTCCTTGGTTAATTATGGTTCTCTAATAAACCTCATCCTATATATATATATATATATATATATATATATATATATATATATATATATATATATATATATATATATATATATATATATATATATATATATATCTCAAAAATTTTGGGCCCACTGGAAACGTGGGCCCTAGGAGGTCGCCCGGATTGCCAATCATTTGGACGGTCCCTAAAAGTAAGACAAACATGATCTTTTTCTCTCCTTATCCTTATGTCTTATCTGGCTCCACTCTTTTTGCGACACTGAACCTCGATGGAATTGAATGAGATGGATCCACCAACCCTGTTGGCTACTTTGGAAACTGTGTCATACGTTGTATAAGTGTAGCGAAAAAGATATTGCTAATGGGGAAGAAAGGATTCCTGACTGCTGTTAAATTTCTTGGGGAGAATCTACATAAGATCCTGAAGGATAAGAATTGAATGATGAAATATATTTTGAGGTACGACAATGCATACCTGGATGGAACCACGATATTGGCGTTGCCAGAACACCAAAGATCTACCCAAAAATTATGAAACCATTTCCATAGATTATAATTATTCAATATCCATGAATTCTAGCAAAGAATTAAACGAAGATATTGAGATCGGTGTGTGCCTTGAGGGTACCGAGATGGTGGCTTTTGTTCGTCTCTTTAATCATGGATTGGAAGCCTATAATTAGATTAAGGAATTTATCTTAGTTGTTTCTATTTTTTTTGTTAAATTTTGGTTAATTTTGTTTGCATCTATACCATGGTTCACCGGCTACCGGTTTCAAGCAAAGAATGGTCATGAGATGTTGTGTGGCACAATTTTGAAATGAGCTGCTTTATATCATTGTCAAAGAAGAGCCTTTTTATCATTGGGCCATAGTAGAATGTTAGAAACCATTATATTTATTTATTTATTTATTTATTTATTTATTTATTATTATTATTATTATTATTATTATTATTGTGTTTGGATCTTGAAGAATAACATGAGTTTACTTTATGAATTTATAATTTGATAGGCATGAACTATATCTATTCAAATATTAATGTAAATTATATACATTGAATTATACCATATTAATATTTTGTTGTAATAATAAAGTGAATTTTTGTTCATGTTTATTGTAAAGGGCAAGCCACATTGTAACGCCCTGTTTCTAGTATGTTATTTAATATTATTATTTATTCAAGTTTCAAGAGGAACTTGACGAGTCAGTAGCCCGACTCGTCGAGTAGAGACGGGATTTCGAGCACGTTCAAGTTGGCGACTCGGCGAGTCTATATCCTGGACTCGACGAGTCCATCGGTCTGAATGAAACCCTAAATCCCCGGGTTTTGCACCCTATTTATACCATGTTCTGAGCCCCAAACTCGTCCCCTTCACCCTCAGAGCATCATTTAGCAAACCCTAACCTTTCCTTGAGCATTTTGAGCACTTATTGTGTGAATCTTGAAGTTTTGGAAGAGAAGAAGGAAGCTAGACCCAAGGGAGTAGAAGGAGATCCAAGATCTTGCATCTATTACAGAGTTATTGAGGTAAAAATCGGATTCTCTCTGTTTCTATGTTTGATTCTCCATTTTTGAATCACATTTAGACCATTTAATCCATTCCTTAGCTTATTTATGGTAGAGAGATCACATTGGGGTGATTGGCCTTTGGGTCTAGCCATGTTTCAGTCCCTAAGTCATGGATCTAACACCTTTATGGAGCCATTTTGCATGAAAGCCCTAGATCTACTCTTCTAAGTGTGTTTTGAGCCTTTAAATCCCTTTTCATGCATGTGTACACGTAAAGTTGGAAACTTTACATGGTAAACAAGCCTTAGGAACCCAGATCTATAAATTGTATGCAGTGGTTTTGAGCAGAATCAATTTTATAGAAGTTGCATGCAACCGACTCGGCGAGTCGGGTCGCGAGTCCCTGGTTTTTTCCCCTTTCGAGTATGCTGAGTAGGAACAGTGAGCCATAGGTGGACTCGGTGAGTCGGAAGCCAGACTCATTAAGAGAGGGACTCGGCGAGTCAATGCCCTGACTCGGCGAGTCCAAGGCAATCTTCATACCTCAAGAACAGACTCGACGAGTTGTTCATACAACTCGGCGAGTCACAACCAAAGTGTTCATGTTTTGAAGGAGGACTCGACGAGTTGTTCATACAACTCGGCGAGTCGGATGCAGATTGAGTGAGTGTTAGGATCGAAGAGGAACTCGTCGAGTCTATGCTAAACTCGACGAGTAGTAGTGAGCAGAATTGAGAAATGAGAGTAAGGACTCGACGAGTTGGTGACCCAACTCGATGAGTCAGGTCAACTGTAGGTTGACTTTGATCAGGGGTAAAATAGTCATTTTACCCTCAGTGTAGTTATCAGTGATTGATTGAGTATACTTATGGAAATTATAGCCGGGGTGAAATCGGAGCAGCAACAGACAGATTCCAGAGCAGTTCATTTAGCAGGTAGACTACGAGGTGAGTTTCCTTCCAGTAGGAACGGGTCTAAGGCCACAATGCCGACCCGTTTAGCTAGCAGTAGTTTCCGAACTTCGGTCTGATGCAGTAGTTAGTATGTTTGATGCCTTCGTGGCTCAGACAGGATTTATGTGTTATGTGTTTCGGGCTACGGCCCAATGCAGTATGCAGTTTATGTGTTCATGCTAGTTGATATGTTTATGCTATGCTATGTTATGCTCAG
Organism: Lactuca sativa; assembly: GCF_002870075.4. Taxonomy (NCBI): domain Eukaryota; kingdom Viridiplantae; phylum Streptophyta; class Magnoliopsida; order Asterales; family Asteraceae; genus Lactuca; species Lactuca sativa. Next base: position 317,146,368 of record NC_056626.2, read on the forward strand.
TCAGTTCTCGGACTTCGGTCCGATGTAGGGGACAAGGTCCCAGTCAGTTTTGGATTTCGGTCCGATGCAGTTAGTTCCGGACTTCGGTCCGATGCAGGGGACAAGGTTCCAGTCAGTTCCGAACTTCGGTCCAATGCAGTTTCCGGACTCCGGTCCGATGCAGAGGGCAAGGCCCTGGTTAGTTCCGGACTTCGGTCTGATGCAGTGGGCAAGGCCCAGTATGTGTTTACATGTTATTGTATGGTATGTGGTAGTTTGGGGTAGCTCACTAAGCTTCGTGCTTACAGTTTCAGTTTTGGTTTCAGGTATTTCCGCAAGTAAAGGGAAGAGCTCGGGATGATGGCATCGCACACACCATAACTTCAATCTTTGTCCTGGGAGTTTGTTTGGATTCTTAGTTTGATTTGATACAGTTGTTTCACGACATTTTATTATGATTTGAGATATTGGACGTATGGTTTTGTGATATGTTGTTCAGTATATGATTTTTATTATTATTAAAACAAAAAATTTTGGTTCGTATTTTTGGGACGTTACAAATTGGTATCAGAGCCTTGGTTTGAGGGATTCAGATACACTCTTGGGTGCGTCTGAACTCAAACTAAGGAAATGGTAAAAAAATTTTAAAAGATTTTTTTTTGAAAAGAACTTAGAAAGAAAAGAGTTTTGATAAAGAGAAAAGGGTGTGGTGCATGCGATCAGCCGAGCTCAAGTAAGTACTCCCAAATTACCCATACAAGTTTATATTATGATTATTTGTTTCAGTTTCAGTAGAACAACATGCTAGTATAGGACTAAGGATCTAGGAGGATGCCTTATGTGCCTGCTTTATGTATTTCAGCTTTATGAGAATTGCATGCTAGTATCGAGTAGACAGCAGTAGGATGGCTTGTTTAGGTTATGCCTGATAGCATGAGTTTAGCGTTGTATGGTAGTACAATTTCTCATTATGAGGATAGAATTGCTTGAGTAGTTTTCCATGTCCGAATGCTGTTTGCTTCGTGCTTGTGGGACTCTGAGTGATGGGAGTTAGCCATTAGGTGAATACGCCACATCACATGTGAACATGATTGAATAATCTCTGAGTGTTGGATTTGTCCCTGCTGCGCAGCTCTTGTTTGAGTCTAACCGTTGTGGGGACGAGTCTTTTACTCGAAGGATTATCTGAGCCTCGCCACATGTGATGGTATTCAGGTAATGGTTAATTGGCATTACAAGGAGGCCTTCAGCAGCTGAGGACTGGTTGGGTTGAATCAGAGATTTCCCTAGGACAAGCCTAGGATGAGAGCAGTAGAGATCAGCAGCAGTAGTAGTGGCTAGGTGGAGTCGAGACAATTCTTGAGGAAAGTACGGATAAATGTGGAAGGTAGTAGGGGCCCATACTACTGGAAGCAGAGGATCCGTACTTGAATCGAGGAAGGCTGAGATGAGACCGAAAAGCCGGTAGTAGTAATGATCCCTCGAGTCATATCAGTGTTCTGACGTTTATTGTGATGTATTTTGAGAATGGTGGTTTTATGCCCTAGACCAGCAGGCGGTAGTTCAGGTGCCGGAGAGGGATTGGGATCAGGCTCGGGAGCCGAGCAGTTGGATGAGCAGACTAGAGAGTTCTTCACTTCAGAGGTGACCCGTATCATTCTTGAGCAGACTCCAGTGATCTTCGGTTCGATCAAGGAGGGTATACTAGAGTTGATGGAGGAGAGACTAGGCACATTTAGTGCTGAGGTGGCGGCCATGATTGGGTCACACACGCTTACATTCAGGGAGTTCTGGGCATGTGGAGTTCCAGATTACCACGGGGCGCGGGACCCCATAGCGAGTACTAGATGGTTGGCGGATGTGGCCAACGCTTTCCGCACGAGCAGATGTCCCGAGGGGCACAAGGTCAGATTGGCGTCCTGTCTTTTGAAGGACAGGGCACATGATTGGTGGGAGGAGGTCGGACATGTCATTGGAGATGACGCGACTTTGGATGCTATGACCTGGGCGGACTTTACCACCAGGTTCAGAGCTGAGTTCGCACCCGTTATTGAGGTGCTGTAGTTAGCACGTGAGTTCCAGGATTTGACCCAGACTACAGAGACAGTGGCGGAGATTACCGCCAAGTTCAGGGAGAGGGCACTTCTCGTTCCTCAGTACGCAGCAGATGAGGAAATGAAGAAGGCCTGTTATCATGAGATGCTGCGGAGTGATATCCAGCAGTTTGTGAGCCGGTCCAGCTGTAAAACACTGGATGACATGATTTCTAGGGCGAGAGAGAGAGAGAGAGAGAGATTGACCTAGAGATGGAGAGAAAAAGGAAGCCGGAGGCGGATTCGGGTTCAGGGAGTGCGGGCAAAAAGCCCAAGGTTTTAGATCATAGATCCAGGAGTTAGCAGAGCCACGATCGGTGTGGCAAGTGTGGTAGACTGCACGACGGTGCGTGTAAGGCAGGGAGTTTCGGCTGCTACAAGTGCGGTCGGACTGGGCATTGTTGGATTAATGTCTAAGTCCATAACTATAATTGGTAAGACTTGACCCGACCCGGCATGGTCCATTTGGGTTGCATGACATCATGCACTTGGATAGACTATAATGAGAGAAATAAGACACTTATGGTTATTAATATATTATAAGTTCTAGTATATTAATAATAAGAATAATAAGATTATTTAATTAGTATTGATCAAGAATTAATCTAGGATTAATTAAGTGATCAAAAGAAGACTAATTAAATATATGGGTTGATTGTGTAAATCATCCATACTTGTATAGTGGGCTAATGCTCCATGGATAATCAAGTTGGGCTAAAACCCATAGGATGGTCCATGGATGCTCCATGGTGTATTTGAACCCATGGATCCAAGGAAATGGAAAGTCATGACAATTAGGGTTTACCCTAATTGTAACACTATATAAAGATCTTATTCTTGACCAAAATCGGCCGCTAGAGTGTGTAAAAATAAGGGCTAGCCGATTTCATGAGTTGTGGATTTCTCTCAAGTTATTCCAAGTGTATTTGGTGTTGTGTGAACCATTTGAGGTGTCACACTTGGGGCACTAGGCACTCAAGCTTCATGAAGGCTTCCTACATTAAAGAGGTATGTATTCTATCTTGTTATATTCATTATTTTATATGCTAGATTAGGATAATACCTTGGAAAGTTCTTATTTGCATGTATAATAGAGAAAACATAGATCCAAGGTATTTAGGGTTGCATGTACACTTAGGAGTGTTAGAATGCTCTAAACCCAACAGTGGTATCAGAGCCTAGGCTTGTTTTCTTGTTATACTTGCAAAAGAAGCTGGAAAATCGAGTTTTGATGCTGTCTGCCCAGCAGACTCACCGAGTCCATGAATGGACTCGCCGAGTCCAAGTCAAAAAGCATCCAACTCGCTGAGTTGGTTCGTGCACTCGACGAGTTGGACCCCCAGACAGCATACATTCAACTTTTTTGGCTGGAATTGGACTAGGAACATTACCCTAAGATGTTTTTGAACTTATAAACTTGTTTTTGATGTGGTAATGTTCATGCTAATCCAATTTCAAAGATAATTGTCAATAGATTCATGTTTTGTATTAGTTTAAGGTTTAGACTAATTACATGATAAAGTTTGATTTGAATTATCTTGTTCTTATGAGTTGCTTAGATTAATAGAAAGTTGAGTGAAATAGTTGTTTTCAGTCCAAATTAATCTAAGAGTTGATTCTAAAATGTGTTTTTGTAACTTCTCCTCAAGTTATATGAAAAGTCACATTTAAGTTTCATAAAACTCATAAAAGTTGGCAAAGGTTACAAAATGAAGAGTCTAGTTCTAATTAAATGGTTTTATGACTCCATAACTTGTCCTCAAGTTATGGAGGACCAAGAGTCTCTTCATTAAATAATAAATAAATAAATAAATAAAGTGTAACCTTAATTAATTCCATAAGTTATAAAATAAAGAAAAGTTAATTCTTTTATTAGTTTAAAGTCTTCCATAACTTGTCCTCAAGTTATGGAACTTGAAGAGTTTTTGGATTAAAACTACTTTAAACACATAAGTTATGGAATTAATTAGTTTTGAATAGTTTCAAAACTTGCCCTCAAGTTTTGGAATTTGTAAAGTTTTCTCTTATGAATACTTTAATTCCAAGTTAGCCCTTAGAATTTTAAAAGTTAAAATTCAACCCTTATACTTTATAATATTATAAGTTAATAATATATATATATATATATATATATATATATATATATATATATATATATATATATATGTATAAGAGTAAAGTCAGTCTTACCGCTAGTACGCCTCATTCACGAAGTCGGTCTATAAGGTGGGTATAAGGTTGTTGCCTACAAAATGGCAACTTAATGGGTGTCCACTCTCACCCACCGCTTGCTTGACTGGTGGAGGGTCGTTAGCCGAACGGGTTTGACAGGACTATAATTCTCCATTCATTAAAAGTATTAATGATAAATACTAAGTAACTAAACTCTTAATAATACCCAATCTCAGTTACTTAGGAAAATGTGAATAAGGTGCTAATCCATAAAATTACACTTTGCACTTTGTTTAAGTCGGTTAGTGGAGCGTGTGTGGTTAACCGGCACACTAACTCATATTTAACAAGGTAGGCAAAGGGTAACTTAATGTTTATCATAGTATCGATGGAGCGTGTGTGGTTAACCGGCACATCGATTGAGGGGTAAACACTTAAGGGTACCAAGTAATTTGCATGGTTACTTCACACCTTGTTTTGTGATCCTCGGCATCCCAGTCACAAAACCTGAAGGGCACACTCGAGATTGAAAAATGCCATTGAACAGTTCAATGAATCTCAAAGATCTAGGAGTTTCAAAAACCAATTAAAACCTAATAATATATTTCGTTTATCTTGGTGGAAATTGGTGAATCGTCATTCACCTACCTTCAAATATTTTATAGCTTAGATTACAACATACCTCTTCTAAGTTATAAAATAGTTTGTTGGGTCCTAGCTTTAATATTTCATATTAGGTGTCATATTAAGGACTTAAGATCAACTATCTTGAATATCTCCCAAAAGATGTCTGGTTTAGACATTTATGATCTTCCCAAATCTCTTGAAACAAGCTTTCTTAAATGAAGATGATGTCCCTTGGAAATCATACTTCATTCACCTCCTCCAATTATTCTCCCTAACCCACAAGTTCTTGAAAAGTTTAAGGTCACTCAAGCCCTATTGGCAAGGCAAGGTCTAGGTGTGATCACATCTTGGAGATGTAGTCACATATTGACAAGCCAGGAGAGTTGGGTGTCAAAGTCTTGAGAAAGTTGGTGGTTCAATCACTTTCTAAGTCACATAGTGAGTTCCTTTGGGACACTTATGAAACAGACTATGACAAGACCCTTAATGATCTTATCTATTTGATAAGATCAACTTCCTAAAACTTTATGGACATTGAAAATGATGACATTGGATATCTAGTAAAGCTCTCTCTTCCCAGTGGAAAGGGATCGACCATAGTCAACTCGGTTGACCAAATGGTAAAGAGAAAAGCTAAGTCTGTGATAGTCCCGTGTACCATTATCAAAGGGTCCATATGTTTATATTGCCAAAGAAAGGGGCATTGGTTGCAAAGCTGCCAAATTTACCTAAGGATGTTAAAGTCAATAAGTTTGACTCTACTTCAGGTAAAGTCCACTATCTAACTCTGTTAAGTTTCTATTCTGAGATTCTTGATACATGATGTGACTGGGTCACATGGTGATGTTTTAAGAATCAAAGAAAAGTGAAGGAACTTAAAGAAAGAATATGATGAATCTGATCCCATAGATGGATTTCTATCGTGTAGTTTGAAGATCGGATTCTTGAGCTACTTCTTAGGAGTTATGAGATATTGCTTAGGAATAGATAACAACAATTTTTCATATGGATTGTAAGGATAAGTTTTCCGCAAAGTAGTTTTAAAATAAAGGAAAATTTTGTTTTTATTTGTTTTAAAATATCCTTACAATCGCATTTGAGGAAGAATTGTTGCTTATATGATTCCATTAATAGCAAGAGTAGAAATATGAAATGGATTCTTTCATTTTTGGTAATGTCTACATTTACCAAATAAGGAAAGATTCTCATCACCCAAGTTTCAATTGGACCGGGACTTGAAATCATGCAAGTTGTATAACATGATGAATGAGAACTTTCATGTATTGGAAAATTAAGACTAATTACTTTTTCACATGGATGTGTGAGTCAAGTGAAGGACTAAGGGATCGAGTACACAGTCTTGTGCACTGATTAAGTCCACCACAAAAGATCGATAAGATTATTCGTCATAATTTACTACAGCTTAGTAAATATGGTTATACTTACAAGCTTAAGTGTAATTCTGAGACATTGGAAAAAGGTTTCAATGTATGACAGAGCGAATAAGAAGAATCAAATTAGGTAGAAGGATAGAAGTTTCTCAAATCTGAAAAGATGGGAGAGTACTTTCGTATTAGTTTTTATGATCCTCTTAATAATTTAGATACCTTATCACAATTCATCCTCTAAGTGCTTTCTTATAGCTAAGAAGAGGAACTATGAATTGTTGAAGTGGTTAAATCAAGAAGATGATTCATACTTCGTTCCAAAAACAATTCTTAGAGTCACACTCCAAGATTGTAACTTGAGTGACATGTCTTAAAGAAGGTTTAAAACACTTGTCAAATGTGAGAGTAAAAGATTTCTACTCTTGTACATTTGAAATTGGTAAGTTGTGATGTTTTGGATAAAACAAAGACCAACTTAGGCCAATTTTGTGAAGTGTGTGTCTTGATTAGAATCCACACTATCTCTTGAATAATTGACAAGAAAGTCTCATATGTCAAGAGGACAGTGGGAGTCTTAAAGGTCTTGAAAGTCTCAAGAACTAATCAAGAATAAAACCTGAAGTTCTTCACTAGCACATGACTTGAGGTTTATAACCTATCATTTTGACATTTTCTGGGCCATTCCAGTAAAAGTTGGCTTTGCATATGAGCTCTTAGAGTTCTTAATTGGTTTCACAACAACTTGGAAGCAATGGAAGGCCCTTGAGCTGCCAGGTGGCAAGAAATTAAGATTGAGTTCAGTCCATATGAGTTTGGATTTGTCATTATCCCTGTCTTGTGACTATGGTTTTGAAAATTCACACGGATAAGAACACATACACCAGTAAATCTAAGTTTCATAAGGTTTCTCTCCGATTCATGAAAATGATGGTGAGGAAACACTTTCACTAAGTAGATTTTAGCTAGATAGCAATTGTGATATTTGCATTCTCAAAGTCGTTAGTGGAGCGTGTGTGGTTTACCGGCACACTAACCTGGACTTATGAGAAGTGGCAAAAGGGTCTAACAATTACGATTACGACATCCCTTTTCATAATTGTTTAGACACACAAGTGTGCTATCTAAGGGAAGGTGTATGATTTTGATAAAGTCTTATCAAAACAATCTAGTATCAGAAATTTGATCTTTGGTAAGAAAGTCAGCTGATTTCTGAGTACATGTCAAAGCTAGTGGGAGCATAAGTGTTATGCTAATAATCATCATGTTAGTGGGAGCATGATAATTATGATAAGTATTGCAAGCTAGCAATGTTAATTATAGAAAACAAAAGGTTTCAATTGGGAAAAGTTGTTTTGCTATAATTAAGGGAGAGGAAACTATACTTCATCTCAAATCTATAAGCTTAGATTGAGGTTTTAATCATTTAGTCAAGGATATATATATATATATATATATATATATATATATATATATATATATATATATATATATATATATATATATATATGAATTTCATGTTGGAATGGCTCAACATAAGAAAATTCTGTATATGGGTCCATTATTTGCGTTCTAAAATTCGATTATGATTACGACATCCCTTTTCATAATCTGAATTATGAGAACTTGGCAAATTGAAATGGACATATTATAGCAAAAGACTGGTTTAGTCTTTATGTGAGACATCATGAATCGTGTCCCATATGCTTTGGATATAGGATCGATTACATGTGCTATATTCATCCATTCTAAAATTTTCAAAAATGCCTGGGGCATTAATAAGGGAAAAGGTTTAGAACTGGATATGACTAAAAGGATTAAACAACTGTCGAGGACAATCTAAGGTTTACCAAAGATTGGTTACTCAAGGATAGTTGGAAGTATAGTGATAATTCTGGAAGGACCATATTGACATAATCTGTAAGGAGGCAACTCTTGTTCAGAAGTGATAGTCAAAATGGAATCTGGAAATGTTTCAAAGTTAGAAATTATTTAATCTGTGTAAGATTAGGAAACTTAATGCAAGAAGGATGTTTCCAAGGATCTGATCTCCTTTGGAATGCTCTGTAATGGTTGTTGTCAAGTCTTTCTGACTTCGTGCATAATCATTACAAGAGGATCAATGCAGATAAGTTTAGAATCTAACAGATTTCAGTAAATCGCATGAATTTGGAATTCTTGCATTTGCAGTAAGGATTTGGGTCTGTGAAAAGAGAATCATTGAAGTTATGTTCAATGGATCTAGTTCACAAAGTAAAGATCATAGACAAACATAGTATGCATACTTGGAGTATGGCATGACTAGTGTTTAGAAAACATAGTGTACATGCTTGGAGCATGGGGCAACTATTGTTTTAAATTCAAGAATAAAGTTGATAGCTGAAACAGTATACAATGAATAATGTGTAATCATATGGTGATAAATAAAAGGTGTTTTATTTATGTTCATAGGTTTTGATACCATATTGGATTCAATTATTATTGTGTTTCACTTTGCATGTTTTGACTTCCCGAATAAACTAGGTTATTCTTCCGGAATGACTAAGTTATTCAAACCATCCACAGTCGGTCATATGTTGGAAGTAGATATGAATTAAGACTGTCATGGGTTGGCTTGTATAGGTCTAAGGTGTTGGACAAAGGGCTACAACACTCATGAGTGATCATAAGTTCTGAGTATTGGATTCAACCCGCGCTCATTGGAATCACTTCATGGATTTTATCACGAGTGATCATGAGACGATAATATCTTATATTCTTCAAACCTAGAGATATGAGTTGTTACTATGAGTTGGTTGTACATTGATTGCACGAAAACGCATTTGGTAACTCGGTGCTATAAAACGTGCCTTTGTGTATGATTCAACAAGTAGTAGAACAAGCCATATGAGTCGAAGTTTATCCATTCCTTTTACCTTCGGGATAAAAGCGATATCTGTGGGCCCTCGATGATTTGATGATGACAAATGGAAGTGCTCGGCCGGTCCAAGACTGATTTGATTTGTTCAATTAGTCAGTCGTCATAAATCGGAAATCGGGAAACAACAAATGGACAGAGAGAATGATTATAATCCATGTCTCAGTCCATATGATATCTAGAATGGAGGAATATATGATCCCTTATCAAATGGACAAGTCACTGACAAAGGTCAGAGTTCATCTACAAGGTCAGAGTTCGACAGAAGCTTTTGAGAGCTACGATTGCCAGTCGGTTCCTTAAGTCATACGCAATATTAGTTTTAGACTTATCCAAGTGGGAGACTGTTGGATTAATGTCTAAGTCCATAACTATAATTGGTAAGACTTTACCCGACCCGGCATGGTCCATTTGGGTTGCATGGCATCATGCACTTGGATAGACTATAATGAGAGAAATAAGACACTTATGGTTATTAATATATTATAAGTTCTAGTATATTAATAATAAGAATAATAAGATTATTTAATTAGTATTGATCAAGAATTAATCTAGGATTAATTAAGTGATCAAAAGAAGACTAATTAAATATATTGGTTGATTGTGTAAATTGTTGGATTAATGTCTAAGTCCATAACTATAATTGGTAAGACTTGACCCGACCCGGCATGGTCCATTTGGGTTGCATGACATCATGCACTTGGATAGACTAAAATGAGAGAAATAACACTTAAGGTTTATTAATATATTATAAGTTCTAATATATTAATAAGATTATTTAATTAGTATTGATCAATAATTAATTTAGAATTAATTATGTGATAAAAATAAGACTAATTAAATATATGGGTTGATTGTGTAAATCATCCATACTTATATAGTGGGCTAATGCTCCATGGATTATCAAGTTGGGCTAAAACCCATTGGATGCTCCATGGATGCTCCATGGTGTATTTGAACCCATGGATCCAAGGAAATGGAAAGCCATGACAATTAGGGTTTACTCTAATTGTAACAACTACATAAGCATCTTATTGATGTGAGAAATCGGGGGCTATGATATGCATGGAGGGCAAGCCGATTCTTGAAGTGTTATAATTTCTCTCTAAGTTATTCCAAGTGCTTATGGTGTTGTGTGAACCATTTGAGGTGTCACACTTGGGGCACTAGGCACTCAAGCTTCATGAAGACAAGCACCAACAAAAGGTATGTTATTCTAACTTGTGTTATTCAAAGTTTTGTATGCTAGAATAGAACAATACCTTGGAAAGTTGATATTTGCATGTATAATAGAGAAAACATAGATCCAAGGTATTTAGGGTTGCATGTACACTTAGGAGTGTTAGATTGCTCAAAACCCAACAGTGGTATCAGAGACTAGGCTTGTTTTCTTGTTGTACTTGCTTAAACTGCTTAAAAATCGACTTTTGGTGCTGTCTGCCCAGCAGACTCGCCGAGTCAATGAAGGGACTCGACGAGTCCAAGGCAAAATGCATCCAAGTCGCCGAGTTTGTTCATGCACTCGACGAGTTGGACCCTCAGACATCATATTTTCGAGTTATGGTGCTGAAATTGGTCTAGAATCATTACCTTTGACTGTTTTGGGCTTATAAAACTTGTTTTGAATGTGGTAATGATTATGTTAAACCAATTTCAATGCTATAATAAAAGTTTCAAGTTTATATGTGTTCATGTTATTCTTGAAAATTGTTGATTATGAATGATCATGCTTATGAGTTTTGCTAGATCATAGGAATTGTGTGCAAATTGTTTGTTGATATAATTCATGATCTTGTTGAAAATTGTACGGAGTTCATAACTTGTCCTCATGTTATGAATTTTCAAGAATTTTATGTTTCCTTGATTTATGAGTTAGTTTGGATTGATAATGAAAAAATTATGTTTTAGTTGTTTTTAATCCATATTAGTCTAAAAGAAGTTCATAAAATATGTTTTTGTAACTTGTCTTCAAGTTATGTGAAAAGTCATATTTATGAATCTTAAAAAAACCATAAAAGTTTTGTAGGTTACATAAAATGTAAGAGTTTTTTCCATTAAATAGTTTAATGACTCCATAACTTGTCCTCAAGTTATGGATGTTGAAGAGACACTTCTTTAAAGTGTTTTTAAAGAATAAGGGGTTACATTAAAATGAAGAGCCTTCATTTTAATGAACCATTAAACTCATAAGTTATGATTTAAAGAGTCTTGAAATAGTTTCAAAACTTGCCCTCAAGTTTTGGAATTTGAAAAGTTACTCCTCATGTATACTTTAATTCCAAATTGAACATTGAAATTTTAAAAAAGGTTTAAAATTCAACCCTTATACTATTATTATAATTTTAATTATATAGATATGTATAAGAGGAAGTCAATCTTACCGTTAGTAGGCCTCATTCACAAAGCCGGTCTATAAGGGGGTATAAGGTTACTGCCTATAAAATGGCAGTTTAATGGGTGTCCACTCTCACCCACCGCTTCCTTGACTGGTGGAGGGTTGTTAGCCGAACGGGTAGGAATGGACTATAATTCTCCTTTCATTAAAAGTATAATGAAAAATAATAAGTAACTAAACACTTATAAATTCCCAATCTTAGTTACTTAGGAAAATGTGAAAAGGTGCTAGCCCATAAAATTACACTTTGTACCTTACCAAGTCGTTAGTGGAGCGTGTGTGGTTAACCGACACACTAACATGGACTAGTAAGAGTGGCAAAGGGTGACTTGACTTTATTATAGATCGGTGGAGCGTGTGTGGCTAACCGGCACATCGATTAGGTAATATTGTTAAGGGTACCAAGTCAATTTGTATGGTTATTCACACCTTGTTTGTGATCCTCGGCATCCCAGTCACAAATTTGAGAGGGCACAATCGAGATTCAAACATGCCATTGAAAAGTTCAATGTATCTCAAAAGATCTAGGAGTTTCAAAACCAATAAAACCTAATAATAAAATATTTCGTTTTCATGGTGGAAATTGGTAAATCATCATTTACCTACCTTCAACTATTTTATAATTTGGATTACGGCATCCCTCTTCCAGTTATAAATAAGTTGTTGGGTCCTAGCCTTAATATTTCATATTGGGTGTTATATTAAGGACTTTAAATCAACTAACTTGAATTTCTCCCATCATATATGTCTAGTTTAGACAACTATGGTCTTCCCAAATCTTTAGGAACAAGCTTCCTAATGAAGATGATATCCCAAATGGCAATAAAGGTGAAAGATCAATCCCTTTGTTTGGCATTTGTGGGACTAGAAATCATACTTCACTTCATCCATCTCCTCCAATAAATCTCCCTATCCCAAAAGTTTTAAGACTTGATAAGTTCTAAGTCACTCAATCCCTATTGGCAAGCAAAGTCTATATGTGCTTAGATATTGGGGATTCAGCCACATATTGACAAGTCGGGAGAGTCGGGTGTCGAAGTCTCGAGGTAGCTGGCTGCTGACTTGGTTCTTCAGTCACTCCCTGATGACAGGTCATGACAAGACCCTTAATGATCTTACCTATTTGCTTGATGATGCTAAATCAGCAGTGATTCGGAGCATTAGTAAAGCAAATTGGATTGGAAGATCTACTTTCCAAACCTATTTGGACATTAAAAATGGTGACATTGGAGGTCCAGGAACAACTTTCTCTTCCCAATGGAAAGGGATTGGCCATAGTCAACTCGGTTGACCAAATGGTAAAGAGAAAGGTTAAGTCTGTGATAGTCCCATGTATCGTTTCCAAAGAGTCCATATGATTCTGTTGCCAAAGGAAAGACATTGGTTGCGAAGCTGCTAAATTTACCTGAAACATCTTAAGGATGGTAAAGTCAATAGGTTTGACTCTACTTCAGGTAAAGTCCATTGTCTGACTCTGTTAAGTTTCTATTATGAGATTCTTATTGCATAATGTGGTGAGGTCACATGTTGATGTTTTAAGAATCAAAGGAAAAGTGAAGAAACTTAAAGGAAGTATATGCTGATTCTGATCGCGAAGATTGATTTCAATCGCATGGTTTGGTGATTAGAATTTTGAGCTGTTACTTAAGAGTTATGATATATTGCTTAGGAATAGATAACAACAAGTTTTCCATATGGATTGTAAGGATAAATTTTTCCGCAAAGTTTTAAAATAAAAAAAATGTTTTGATTTTATTTATTTGAAGTATCCTTACAATGGCATTTGTGAAAAATTGTTGGTTATATGTTTCCATTGATAAGCAATATGGGTAAATGGATTTGATTCTTTCATTAGTGGAAGTGACATAATTTACCAAATAAGGAAAGATTCTCATCACCCAAGTTTCAGTTGGATAGAAACCTGGAATCATACAACTTGTATTGTATGATCATGAGAATTTTTATATATCTGGGAAATTAAGTCTAATTCCTTGTTTACATGTATATGTGAATCAAGTGAAGGACAAAGGGATCGGATACACTTGGGTGTGCGCTGATCAGGTCCATCACAAAGTTGATAAGATTATTCATTATGATTTACTAAAGTTTAGTAAATATGGTTATACTTACAAGTTTAAATATAGTTCTGGATCATTGGAGAAGTTTCAATGATAGACATAATGAGTAAGAAGAATCAAATAAAGAAGAAAGATAAAAGTTTCTCTAATCTAAAGAGATGGGAGAGTACTTGAGTATCTTGTTTTATGATTATCTTAGTGATTATGAAACCATGTCACAATTGATCCTCTAAGGACACCTTAGTTCATTTGTTTGGCTAAGGAGAGGAAACGTGAATTGTTGAAATGGTTAGATCAAAAGATAAATTATACTTCGTTCCAAAATTAAATCTTAGAGTATACTCCAAGATTAAGCCTTGAGTGACATAATCTTAAGAAAGGTTTAAAACACTTGTTAAATGTAGAGTAAAATGTGTTCTTACTCTTGTACATTTGAAATTGGCAAGTTGTGATGTTTTGGATAAAACAAAGACCAACTAAGACCAATTGTGAGAAGTGTTTAACTTGATAAGAATCTGCACTAACTCTTGAATATTCGTTTTTGTCAAGGAATGGTTCTTGACAAAGAGAATCTTATATGTCAAGAGGTCAGTGGGAGTCTTAAAAGGATCTTAAGATAGATTCAAGAACTAATCAAGAGTTTTGTTAATCACTAGACCACGACTTGAGGTTTGTAACCTATCGTGTTGACATATTCTGTGCCCATTCCAGTTAAAGTTGGTTTTGCATTGGAGTTCTGAGAGTTCTCAACTGGTTGCATAACAACTTGGAAGCAATGGCAGGCCCTTGTGCTACCAGGTGGCAAGAAATTAAGACTGCACAAGTTCAGTCCATATGAATTTGGATTTGTCATTAACCTTGTCGTGTGATTATGGTTATGTCAAATTCACATGGATAGGAACACATACACCATCTTAATCTAAGTATCATAAGGTTTCTCTCCGATTCATGAACATGATGGTGAGGAAACTCTTTCACTAAGTAGATTTAAGTGGATAGCAAGTGTGAAGTTTGCATTCTCATGTCGTTAGTGGAGCGTGTGTGGTTAACCGGCACACTAACTAATGAGAATGGCAAAGGTTTAGACTCACATGTGAGCTATCTAAGGAAAGGGTTAGACTCCAGGTGTATGATTTGATAAAGTCTTATCAAGGCAATCTAGTATCAGAAATCTGATTGATTTCTAGGTACATGTCAAAGCTAGTGGGAGCATAAAGTGTTATGCTAGTTAGATAATAATCATTATGCTAGTGGGAGCATGATGATTATGTTGCAAGTTAGCAATGTTAATTATAGAAAACAAAAGTTTCAACTCGCTTTTAAAAAGTTGTTTTACTATAATTAAGGGAGAGAAATTTATACTTCATTTCAATTCTACAAGCTTAGATTGAGATTTTAATCAACTTTAGTCAAGAATATATATGAATGTTATGTTGGAGTGGTTCCACATAAGGAATTTCTATATATGTTACTTTCTCAAGATTCGATTATGATTACGGCATCCCTCTTCATAGTTCGAATTATGAGAA
Source organism: Lactuca sativa (assembly GCF_002870075.4). Taxonomy (NCBI): domain Eukaryota; kingdom Viridiplantae; phylum Streptophyta; class Magnoliopsida; order Asterales; family Asteraceae; genus Lactuca; species Lactuca sativa. The sequence goes on from NC_056626.2 coordinate 317,161,543, forward strand.
CATGGAAAATAAAAATTTTATAGCATGAATCGTATCCCATATGCTTCGGATATAGGATCTATTGCATGTGTTATAATATTCATCCATTCTAAATTTTCCTAATGCTTAGGGCGTTAAGAAGGGAAAAGGGATTAGAACTGGATATGACTAAGATGATTAAGCAATTGTCGAGAACAATTTGGGGTTTTCCAAAGTTTGGTTACTCATGGACAATTGGAAGTATAGAGTAAGGATCGTATTGACATATTTTGGAAAGAGGCAACTCTTGTTCAAAAGTGATGGTCAAGATGGGAATATGGAATTTTTTCCATAGGTGGAAGTTATTCTTTGAATCTGTGTAAGATTAAAGAACTTAATGCAAAGAAGGAAGTTCAAAGGAATGTACTTTGAATTTGAGACTTCATCTCCATGGAATTGCTTTCCATTGGAATACTTTGTAATGTTTGTTGCCAAGTCTTTGTGACTTGTGTGAATATCATTACAAGAGGATCATTGCATAGATTACGGTAAATGACAAGAACTTGGTATTCTTACATTTACAATAAGGATTGGGATTGTGAAATGAGAATCACTGAAAGAGATGACCACATGTAAATATAGTGTGCATACTTGGAGTATGGCATAGCTATTGTTTAGAGAAACATAGTATGCATGCTTGGAGCATGGCATCACTACTGTTTCAATTCAAGTATTAAGTTGATTAATCGAAACATGAATAATGAGTGATCAATATGGTGCTTAGATAAAAGGTGTTTTATTTACGCTCAACGTGTTGAGGCCATATAGGACTAGTATTATTTTGTGTTAAATTTTGCATGTTTTGACTTCCAGAATAACTAGATCATTCTCCCGAATGACCAAGTTATTTAAACCATCCACAGTCGGTCATATGTTGGAAGTAGATATGAATCAAGACTGTCGTGAATTTGGCTTGTATGATTTGTCTAAAGTGCTTTAGACAATGCAATAGTTGCTACAACATTCATGAGTACTCATAAGGGCTGAGTATTGGATTCAACCCACGCTCATTTGGATTCACTTCATGGATTTGATCACGAGTGAATCATGAGACGATAATATCTTATATTCTTCAAACCTAGAGATATGAGTTGTTGACTATGAGTTGGTTATACATTGATTGCACGTAAACGCATTGGTAACTCGATGTTATAAAACGTGCCTTTGTGTATGATTCAACGAATAGTTAGTACAAGCATATGAGTCGAAGTTTATCCATTCCTTTTACCTTCGGGATAAAAACGATATCTGTGGGCCCCTCGATGATTTAGTGATGACAAAAGTAAGTGCTCGGCCGGGCCTGGACTGATTTGAATTGTTCAATTAGTCAGTCGTCATAAATCAGAAATCGGGAAACAACAAATGGACAGAGAGAATGATTATAATCCATGTCTCAGTCCATATGATATCTAGAATGGAGGAATATATGATCACTTATCTAGTGGACAAGTCATTGACAAAGGTAAGAGTTTATCTACAAGGTCAGAGTTCGACAGAAGCTTTTGAGAGCTACGATTTCTAGTCGGGTTATGAAGTCATACTTGCAATAATAGTTTTAGACTTATCCAAGTGGGAGACTGTTGGATTAATGTCTAAGTCCATAACTATAATTGGTAAGACTAATTACATGATAAAGTTTGATTTGAATTATCTTGTTCTTATGAGTTGCTTAGATTAATAGAAAGTTGAGTGAAATAGTTGTTTTCAATCCAAATTAATCTAAGAGTTGATTCTAAAATGTGTTTTTGTAACTTCTCCTCAAGTTATATGAAAAGTCACATTTAAGTTTCATAAAACTCATAAAAGTTGGCAAAGGTTACAAAATGAAGAGTCTAGTTCTAATTAAATGGTTTTATGACTCCATAACTTGTCCTCAAGTTATGGAGGACCAAGAGTCTCTTCATTAAATAATAAATAAATAAATAAATAAAGTGTAACCTTAATTAATTCCATAAGTTATAAAATAAAGAAAAGTTAATTCTTTTATTAGTTTAAAGTCTTCCATAACTTGTCCTCAAGTTATGGAACTTGAAGAGTTTTTGGATTAAAACTACTTTAAACACATAAGTTATGGAATTAATTAGTTTTGAATAGTTTCAAAACTTGCCCTCAAGTTTTGGAATTTGTAAAGTTTTCTCTTATGAATACTTTAATTCCAAGTTAGCCCTTAGAATTTTAAAAGTTAAAATTCAACCCTTATACTTTATAATATTATAAGTTAATAATATATATATATATATATATATATATATATATATATATATATATATATATATATATATATATGTATGTATAAGAGTAAAGTCAGTCTTACCGCTAGTACGCCTCATTCACGAAGCCGGTCTATAAGGTGGGTATAAGGTTGTTGCCTATAAAATGGCAACTTAATGGGTGTCCACTCTCACCCACCGCTTGCTTGACTGGTGGAGGGTCGTTAGCCGAACGGGTTTGATAGGGCTACCCGATCATTCGTCTCTCTTGCCCTTAGCAAGAGGTTTAGCAGAGCTCCAGGGGAGCTAGATTGTCCACTTGAGGTTGAGATAGCAGCTGATAGAACCGTTAGGGTTGCAAGGGTACACAGAGGATGTTCTCTACAGTTATTCGATGAGCAGTTTTAGGTGGACTTGGTACCAATTCCCCTGTGAGGGAATAAGGTTATAGTAGGCATGGATTGGCTGAGCCCCAATGGCCGGTGACAGATTGTGAGCTGCAGTTAGTGAGGGTTCGCACTCCCAGTGGAGGAGAGTTAGTGATTCAGAGCGAGAGGCCACAATATGGACCAGTTCTATGTTCAGCGGCGAGAGAGAGGCGCTATTTTTAGCAGGGTTGCGTCGGTTATCTTGCCTATGTTTTAGATGCCCGGGAGAAGGGCAAGACGAAAGTTGATGATGTTCCGGTAGTGCGAGACTACCCGGATGTATTTCCAGAGGACTTGCCTGGAATACCTCCCGAGAGGCAGGTCGAGTTCGGGATTGACCTAATCCCTGGTGCGGCTCCGATAGCCAAGGCACCATATCGGTTGGCTCTCCCAGAGATGCATGAGTTATCTATGCAGCTGCAAGAGCTGCTAGACAAGGGTTTTATCAGGCCGAGTAGTTCGCCCTGGGGTGCACCGATTTTGTTTATGAAGAAAAAGGACGGGTCGCACCGTATGTGTATAGATTACCGGGAGCTGAATAAGGTAATGATGAAGAACCGTTACCCACTTCCGAGGATAGATGATTTCTTTGATCAGCTGTAGGGAGCGTCTTGGTTTTCCAAGCTCGATTTACGCTCCGGGTATCATCAGATGCGAGTCAGAGACGAGGATGTGCAGAAGACTGCTTTCAGGACCAGGTATGGACATTATGAGTTCGTGGTGTTGCCATTTGGGCTCACCAACGCCCCAGCCGCGTTCATGGATCTCATGAACCGCGTGTGCAGGCTGATGCTGGATCGGTCTGTGATAGTATTCATAGATGTTATCTTGGTGTATTCTAAGAATCAGGAGCAGCACGAGGAGCACCTGAGGGAGGTGTTGGAGATTTTGAGGAGGGAGAAACTTTTCGCAAAGTTCTCCAAGTGCGAGTTCTGGTTGCACGAGGTGCAATTCCTTGGAAACCTCGTCAACCAGAAGGGTATTTTGGTAGATCTGGCCAAGATAGAGGTCGTGATGCAGTGGGAGGTCCCGAGGTCTCCATCTGAGATTCGGAGCTTCCTAGGTTTGGCAGGGTACTACAGGAGGTTCATTAAGGATTTCTCCAAGATAGCAGTACTGCTCACCCGACTGACTAAGAAGTCAGTGGCATTTCGTTGGGGGCCTGAGCAACAGGCAGCATTTGAGACCCTCAGACAGAGGTTATGCGAGGCACCGATTCTTACCCTGCCGGAGGGAATAGAAGATTTTGTAGTCTACTGTGATGCCTCAATCACAGGTATGGGAGCAGTACTGATGCAGCGAGTGTTGGGTTTTGAGCAATCTAACACTTCCTAAGTGTGCATGCAACCCTAATAAACCTTGGATCTATGTTTGTCTAAATACATGCAAAATAATAATTTTCCAAGGTTTATAACCTATCTAACATGGCATGGGGAACATTTCAACATAAAAAGTTAGAAGAGATTACATACCTTTTTGATGAGTTTGGTTCTAGAGGAGTTTGAGGGCCAAGCACCAATAGTGTGAATGCCTCAAATGGAATCACAAAACACCACAAACTCTTGGAAAACTTTGAGAGAGTATACACACTTGCAATTTTCGGCCACACACAAGCACACACACACACACACACTAGTTCACTAGTTTCCATTTCATGCACCATAAGCATGCTTATATAGTGTACATGGTTAGGGTGAAACCCTAATAACCCATGACCTTTCCTTTTCCAAGGATCCATGGATTAAAAGCTCCATGGATCATCCATGGACTTCCATCAAAGCCTAGCCCATTAACAAATGAGTGTTAGCCCACACCATATAAAACTAATAGCCCATAATCTAATTAGTCTTCCTTTTAATCTCTAAATTAATTCATAATTAATTTAAGACTAATACTAATTAAATAACATAACTTCATATTAATATATTATAACTTATAATATATTAATAAACATATGTGTATAACTCTCATAAAATTATCCATAAATAGTTTGGATGAGATGCAACCCAAATGGACCATGCCGGTCGGGTCAAGTATATACCAAATAAGTTATGGACTTAGACACCTTATCCAACAGACTCCCACTTGGATAAGTCTAATAACTGTATTTGCCTATATAACTTCAGGAACCAACCAGCAATCGTAGCTCTCGAAAACTCCGTTGAACTATGAAGCGCCATTTTAAGAAAAGTGATCATATAATCCTCTGTTCTCATGATATCAGCCGGACAAACACATGGAACTATGTCTTGCTTATTGTCTGGCAGTTGCTTCTCGATTTCCGATTTGTTTGACTAAGAACTTCACTGAACACATCAGTTTAGTTCTGACCGGGCCCGACACATGGGTCAACACAAAATCATCGCGGGGCCCAGATATCGCTTCTATTTCTAGAAGGAACAGATAAACTTTGACTCATATGCTTGTTCTACTACTTGTTGAATTATACACAAAGGCACGTTTTATAACATCAAGTTACTGATGCGTTTTTCGTGCAATCAATGCACAACCAACTCATAGGTAACAACTCATATCTCTAGGTTTGAAGACTTATATGATATTATCGTCTCACGATCACTCGAGATAAATTCCATGAAGTGATACAAGTGAGCATGGGTTTATACCAATACTCATAACTTATGAGTACTCATAAATGTTGCAGCAACCATTGCCATGTCTAAACATCTTTAGCCATCTACAAACCCAATTCATGACAATCTTGACTCATACCTACTTCCGACGTATGACCGATTGTGGAGGTTTGAATAAATTAATTATTCTGGAAGTCAAAACGTGCAAAACTGAAACAATAGTAAATAATTGACAATGATAGTAACACTTTACTCATAAATAAATCACAAATTTTATTCATCATCAAACGTCGATTACATTTTACAAGTTTCAGGAAATCTATCTAATCTGTAAAACTAATATCGTCCCTCAACCCAATGCGCCTCGCATGCTGAAAATGCTTAACCCTCGTCAGTCCCTTCGTAAGGGGATCTGCAGGATTGTCATCCGACGATATCCTCCTTGCCACGAGGAGTCCTTCTTCAATCTTGTGTCTTATGAAGTGATATTTTCTGTCAATGTGTCGGGATCTGCCATGATCTGTTGGTTCCTTGGCTAAGGCAACCGCACTATTGTTGTCACAGAAAATCTCCATAGGTTCTTTAATAGCTGGTACAACTCCAAGGTCTCCGATGAAGTTCTTTAGCCATATCGCCTCCTTTGCTGCTTCACTCGTTGCTATATACTCTGATTCACAAGTCGAATCAGCCACCGTCTCTTGCTTGGAACTCTTCCAAGAAATTGCCCCTCCATTTAAGGTAAAGATCCAGCCCGACTAAGAGCGGAAGTTATCCCTATCAGTCTGAAAACCAGCATCACTATACCCTAATACTCTCAAGTCATCACTCCCACCAAGGGTAAGGATCCAATCCTTAGTCCTCCGCAGATACTTGAGAATGTTCTTTACCGCGGTCCAATGAGCCTTGCCAGGGTTCCCCTGATACCTGCTGACCATGCTCAAAGCAAATGCCACATCAGGGCGGGTACAAGTCATAGCATACATGATCGAGCCAACAGCGGAAGCATACAGTAATTGGCTCATCCCAGCTATCTCTGCCTCTGTACTCGGATTCTGAGTCTTACTTAGTTTGGCATTGCTTTGGATCGGTAAATCTCCTTTCTTGGAATTCTGCATGTTGAACCTTTTCAACACCTTATCCAAGTAGGTACTCTGACTAAGTCCAATTAGTCTTTTACTTCTTTCTCTTAATATCCTTATCCCTAGGATATAGGTAGCCTCCCCTAGGTCCTTCATAGCAAAGCACTTCCCAAGCCAGGACTTAACCTCCTGCAAGGTTGGGATGTCATTTCCTATAAGTATTATGTCATCCACATACAATACCAAGAAGCTAACTATACTCCCACTAGCTCTGACATACACGCAAGACTCATCTTCACTTCTCGAGAAGCCAAACTCTTTTACCTTCTCATCAAAACAAAGATTCCAGCTACGAGATGCTTGTTTTAATCCATAAATGGATTTCTCAAGCTTGCATACTCTATTAGGGTACTCTGCACTGACAAAACCCTATGGTTGATTCATATACACATCCTCAGCCAACTTTCCATTAAGGAAAGCGGTTTTGACATCCATTTGCCATATTTCATAATCATGAAATGCTGCAATGGCTAGCATAACCCTAATAGACTTAATCTTTGCTACCAGCGAGAAGGTTTCATCATAATCAATACCCTGAGTCTGAGTAAAACCCTTCGCAACCAGTCGAGCCTTATAAGTATGTACTTTTCCTTCCATGTCGGTCTTCTTCTTGAAGATCCATTTGCACCCGACTGTTTTACGGCCTGGTACATTGTCAACCAAGTTCCAAACTTGATTGTCATACATGGACTGTATCTCGCTGTCCATAGCCTCCTTCCATTTAGCAGACTCCGGGCCTGCCATGGCTTCCTTAACACTGCTAGGTTCATCCAAATTTACCAGTGTACTATCGCTGATAAACGTGTCACCTTCCGTAGTAATATGAAAGCCATAATAAAACGAAGGTGTGTTCCTAACCCGTGTGGAACGCCTCGGAGGTATAGACATGTCAGCTTGCTCAACAGGAGTTTCCTCCTCAGGTTGACTGCTAGTGTATGAAGTTCCTGCACCAATTGCTTCTTTAATTTCTTCAAGATCAATTTGCCTCCCACTGTCTCCTTGGCTTATAAATTCTCTCTCACGAAAGACCCCTCTTCTTGCTACAAAGACCACATTCTCACTGGGTCTGTAGAAGAGGTAACCGAAGGATTTCTGTGGGTAGCCGATGAAAATGCACCTTTCACTCCGGGGTTCGAGCTTATCATGAGTTTCACGCCTCATGAAAGCCTCGCAACCCCAAATCTTGATGTGGTTCAAATTGGGAACCTTCCCAGTCCACATCTCATGAGGTGTTTTGGTAACCTTCTTTGTAGGGACTAGATTAAGGATATGGGCGGCAGTCTCTAAGGCATACCCCCAAAAAGAGATTGGTAGCGAAACTCGACTCATCATAGAGCGAACCATGTCCAACAGGGTTCGATTACGCCTCTCAGCAACACCATTCAGCTGTGGTGTCCTGGGAGGAGTCAATTGTGAGACAATCCCACACTCCTTAAGATAGTCAAGGAACTCGGTACTAAGATACTCACCACCTCGATCGGATCGAAGCATCTTAATGTTCCTGCCCAATTGATTTTCTACTTCCTGTTTGAATTCCTTAAACTTCTCAAAGGTTTCTGACTTATGTTTGATTAAGTAGACATACCCATATCTACTAAAATCATCAATAAAAGTCACATAATACCGATTAGCATCCCTTGTGGCGGTTTTGAAAGGCCCACATACATCAGTATGTATTAGGTCCAACAAACCCTCACCCCTTTCACAAGTTCCAGTGAAGGGTGATTTTGTCATTTTCCAAGTAGACAAGATTCACAACTATCATCCGATTTAAGGTCGAATGACTCCAAGACTCCACTCTTTTGGAGTTGGCCTATGCGTTTCTTGTTTACATGTCCAAGACGACAATGCCACAATGATGCTTTATCTAGGCTAGTAGAAGAATCAATATACAACACATTATTTCCTAAGTTGTCTACAATCGACACAGTTTCATACACACCATCACAAGGTAACGCTTTAAAATAAAACACATTTTTAAAGAAAGCATTAATACCACCACATTCATTATCAAACGAAAAGGTAAAACCTTGTTTGTACAAAGTATGAAAAGAAATAATATTTCTCGCCATTTCAGACGAGTACACACATTTATTCAAATCTAATTTTAACCCATTATTAAGCAACAAAGTATAAACTCCAATCTTGGAAATAGGCGAAGCCTTCCTATTCCCCATGATCAAGTTTATCTTCCCGTGCTCCACATCCTCACTTCTTCTTAGGCCCTGCATATCAGAACATATGTGAATACCACATCCTGTATCAAGCACCCAAGAGTTAGAATATAATGAGTAATTAGACAATATAGTGTAAATACCTGCATGGGTGGGTTTCACTTTCCTATCCTTTAGATCCTGCAAGTACTTAGGGCAGTTTCGCTTCCAGTGTGCCTTTTCATGGCAATAGAAACATTCAGCATCCTTGGGAATGGCAGAAGGAGTGACATAACTGCTCTTGGTCTTCGATGAGGAGCCTTCAAGAGACTTTCCCTTGGTACCCTTCGAAGGGTGCTTCCTCTTTTTCCTTTTGCCTTGCCCGATAGCCAAAACAGGGGTAAATGTTGGAGTAGGAGTAGTAGAGGTAACAACCGCTTTGCCCTTAAGACCGGTTTCCGCGGTCTTCAAGAGTCCTTGAAGCTTGCTAAGGGTAACTTCCTCCTTGTTTATATGATATGTCATACGAAAATGGTCATAACAAGAAGGTAAGGAGTGCAAAATGATGTCAATTGCCAACTCCTCAGGGATGTTCACATTCAACTTCAGCAAACGGTCCACATACCTTTGCATCTTTTACATGTGAGCCGTGACAGAATCACCGTCCTTCATGCGGGTAGTTATTATGGAGGAGATTATATCATATCGCTCCTGACGAGCACTCTGATGGTACCTTTCCATCAGGTCTTGGTGCATCTCAAAAGGGTAGTAATCTTCATATGACTTTTGGAGCTCGGCTGTCATCGTGGCCATCATGATACATGCCACCTTAGTAGCATCTCTCTCATGTGTGCTGAATTCAGCGATCTCCTCAGGAGTAGCAGTAGACTCATCAAGCTCTTTTAACTCCTTATCGAGGACATATTCCTTGTCCTCATAACGAGTAACCATCCTGATGTTCCTAATCCAATCCATGAAGTTGGAACCATCATGTAACAACGTAAATTTTCAAACAAATTTTTCATTTTTAAATTATAATTATTTCCATTTAAAACAAGGCATAAATAGTTTAAGTATTCTGTCAAATACAAATATTCAAAATCCCAAGATCATAAAAGCCTTCTTCAGTGTGTATTGATCACGCCGGCGCCTTCCCACGGTTCTCGCTAGTACCTGAAACACATACATAACAACTGTAAGCATAAATGCTTAGTGAGTTCCCCAATATACAACTTACGCACATACGCCTTTCCAGGCCCTGACCTTCCGGTCATCAATACCACGCCTTCCGGCCCATAACATATTCGCCTTCCGGCCCATAACATATTGCCTTCCGGCCCACATAACATACATAGCACATATAACAAATATCTTACCCCATATAGCATACATATCACATATCATATCTGACCTTCCGGTCATACAGTCAAACCCTTCCGGGTACAGTATAGTGAGAAGACTCACCTCGTGAATGCTGAAAGCTAGCAAATCCTGAAATCACTCGTGCACAATCCGACGAGCTACAACCTCCCTATAACATCACATATCTCATTAACACATATATCTCCCAAGTGTGACTATCCCTAAGAAGTCAGACTTAGGTCAACTCTGGTCAACGGTCAACGGTCAACTTGACCGGACTCGGCGAGTACCATGGCGACTCGGCGAGTCTAGACGTCCTCCAACTCTCTGGGATTCCCTATCTACTCGTCGAGTATCCTCCTTGACTCGACGAGTTACTCCTGGAAGAATCGCGGGGCCACCCCGACTCAACTCGCCGAGTCTGAAGAACAACTCGACGAGTCCCAGTTAATCTTCAAGCTACTCGCCGAGTTTGCTCATCGAACTCGGCGAGTCCCTGCCATGCAACCGCTCAAACTGCATCCTAAGGTCAGAACTGCTTCGACCATTCCTAGGTCTGGCCTTCCTAGGATGATCTACCACGTGAAGTCCTCATTCCAGTGCTCATGATACACCATGTGATTCATATTTTACATTTTGACCTAAGGCATAAGGATTCCAATCCAAAACCTTCATCAATTCCCGAAATGCATAGACATGGGACATTCTAGACCTCCATAGGTCTCAATACAGGGTCACACTCGTTTAGGGGACTAGGGTATCAGTCAATCTAATCATACAAGGGTTCCATAAACCCTAAATCCATAAATACATCAATATAGCAGAGCATACACGAATTCTTACCTGGATGATGTATTCTCTGTATTCCCAATCCTCAGAATGTGACCCCTTGCTGCTCCTTTAGCCAATCCCTTCTCTTCCTTGCACAACCACTCTTCTATAACCAACAATGGCCTAAGATCCTTGCTCCAGATGCACACAATCGATTTAGGGTTCTTCTCAGAAGGCTAAAACGAACAATGACGGCCAATGAGTCCTTTTTATACGTCCCAAACCTGAACGGTTAGGGTTTCCGCTAAACAGCGTCGACTCGCCGAGTCCATACCTGGACTCGTCGAGTCCAGTCGCGATCCCGCGACCAAGTCTGCGATCCTACTCGGCGAGTCTAGGCTCCAACTCGCCGAGTCCCCTCTTAAACCACCCAAAAACATAATTTAATAATACCTGAGATTTCGGGCTGTTACAACTCTCCCCCACTAGGATTAGACTTCGCCCTCGAAGTCTCACTCTGCAAATAGTTCCGGATGTTGCTCTCGCATCTCACGTTCCGGCTCCCAAGTCATTTCCGATCCCTTACGGTGTTGCCACTGAACCAACACCAGAGGTACCTCCTTGTTCCTCAGAACCTTGATCTTCCGATCCCTGATGGCCACTGGCCTCTCGGCATAATTCAGGCTCGCATCCACCTGAATGTCCTCTAATGGAACCACTGCCGACTCAACTCGCCGAGTCTGAAGAACAACTCGACGAGTCCCAGTTAATCTTCAAGCTACTCGCCGAGTTTTCTCATCGAACTCGGCGAGTCCCTGCCATGCAACCGCTCAAACTGCATCCTAAGGTCAGAACTGCTTCGACCATTCCTAGGTCTGGCCTTCCTAGGATGATCTACCACGTGAAGTCCTCATTCCAGTGCTCATGATACACCATGTGATTCATATTTTACATTTTGACCTAAGGCATAAGGATTCCAATCCAAAACCTTCATCAATTCCCGAAATGCATAGACATGGGACATTCTAGACCTCCATAGGTCTCAATACAGGGTCACACTCGTTTAGGGGACTAGGGTATCAGTCAATCTAATCATACAAGGGTTCCATAAACCCTAAATCCATAAATACATCAATATAGCAGAGCATACACGAATTCTTACCTGGATGATGTATTCTCTGTATTCCCAATCCTCAGAATGTGACCCCTTGCTGCTCCTTTAGCCAATCCCTTCTCTTCCTTGCACAACCACTCTTCTATAACCAACAATGGCCTAAGATCCTTGCTCCAGATGCACACAATCGATTTAGGGTTCTTCTCAGAAGGCTAAAACGAACAATGACGGCCAATGAGTCCTTTTTATACGTCCCAAACCTGAACGGTTAGGGTTTCCGCTAAACAGCGTCGACTCGCCGAGTCCATACCTGGACTCGTCGAGTCCAGTCGCGATCCCGCGACCAAGTCTGCGATCCTACTCGGCGAGTCTAGGCTCCAACTCGCCGAGTCCCCTCTTAAACCACCCAAAAACATAATTTAATAATACCTGAGATTTCGGGCTGTTACAACTCTCCCCCACTAGGATTAGACTTCGCCCTCGAAGTCTCACTCTGCAAATAGCTCCGGATGCTGCTCTCGCATCTCACGTTCCGGCTCCCAAGTCATTTCCGATCCCTTACGGTGTTGCCACTGAACCAACACCAGAGGTACCTCCTTGTTCCTCAGAACCTTGATCTTCCGATCCCTGATGGCCACTGGCCTCTCGGCATAATTCAGGCTCGCATCCACCTGAATGTCCTCTAATGGAACCACTGCCGACTCATCGGCTATGCATTTCCTCAATTGCGACACGTGAAACGTGTCGTGGATCTGTCCCAACTCCGATGGCAACTCCAACCGATAGGCTACCTGACCTATCCTTGCAATCACACGAAATGGCCCAATATACCGGGGCCCCAACTTGCCCCTCTTCCTGAATCGAATCACTCCTTTCCAAGGAGAGACCTTCAGGAGAACGAAGTCGCCGACTTGAAACTCAAGCTCGGATCGGCGCCTGTCTGCATAACTCTTCTGCCGGCTCTGGGCGGTCAATAACCTCTGTCTAACTTGCTGAATCTGCTCTGTCGTCTGAAGCACGATCTCCGTGCTGCCCATCACTCTCTGTCCCACCTCTCCCCAGCAAATGGGGGTCCGACACCTCCTACCATACAACAGCTCAAAAGGTGGCATACCAATGCTCGAATGATGGCTGTTGTTGTAGGAAAACTCTGCTAAGGGTAAATATGCATCCCAGCTACCCCCGAAGTCTAACACACACGCTCGAAGCATGTCCTCCAGCGTCTGAATCGTCCGCTCGCTCTGACCGTCTGTCTGGGGATGGTATGCGGTACTAAAATGCAATTTAGTACCCAGCTCCTCATGGAATTTCTTCCAGAACCTGGAAGTGAAGCGCACATCACGGTCTGACACAATCGAGATCGGTACCCCATGCCGAGATACCACCTCTCTCACATATATCTCCGCCAACTTCTCCGCTGAAGAACTCTCACTGATGGCAAGGAAGTGTGCACTCTTCGTCAACCTATCCACAATCACCCAAATTGCATCAACTCCCTTGGCAGTTCTCGGCAATTTGGTGATGAAGTCCATAGTGATTTGCTCCCATTTCCACTCAGGAATCTCCAATGGCTGTAACTTGCCATGCGGTCTCTGGTGCTCGGCCTTAACCCTACGGCAGGTCAAGCACCTCTCAACGAACCATGCCACGTCCCTCTTCATACAGGCCACCAATACTCTTTCCTTAAATCCAAATACATCTTTGTAGCACCGGGATGGATCGAAAATTTCGATCTATGAGCCTCTTCCATCAAGGTAATACGCGTACCGCCCACGAACGGTACCCAAATCCGACCCTGAAACGTCATAAGCCCTCGTCCATCTTTAATGAACTCTGAAATTAGCCCCACAACCCGCTCTTTCTTTTGCATCTCTGGTAGCACAGCCTCAGCATGTGCCCCACGAATAGCATCCAATACTGGAGTCATCACAGTCAGCCTCAAGCATACATCTCGCAATGGAGTGCTCTCCGCCCTACGGCTCAATGCATCGGCTACCACATTAGCCTTGCCTGGGTGGTACAGGATCTCACAATCATAATCCTTGACCACATCCAACCACCTCCTCTGACGCATATTTAGGTTGGGCTGATCCATCAAATACTTCAAACTCTTATGGTCTGTGTATATCGTACATCGAACCCCATACAGGTAGTGACGCCAAATCTTGAGAGCGAACACTACTGCCCCCAACTCTAAATCATGCGTGGGATATCTCGCCTCGTGAGGCTTCAGCTGCCTCGATGCATACGCTATCACATGGCCCCTCTGCATCAACACTGCACCCAGTCCCGAAATCGATGCGTCGCAATATACCACAAAATCTTCCATCTCTTCTGGGAGAGCTAATACCGGGGCTTCGCACAACCTTTGGCGAAGTGTCTCAAAGGAGGTCTGCTGCTCGGGCCCCCATGAGAATGCAACACCCTTCCGGGTCAATCTGGTGAGCGACACTGCGATCTTGGAGAAATCCTTAATGAATCTCCGATAATACCCTGCCAACCCAAGGAAACTCCTGATCTCAGAGGGTGACTTCGGCACCTCCCAACTCATCACCGCCTCAACCTTGGCCGGATCGACCAATATCCCTTTCTGATTGACAACATGTCCTAGAAATTGGACCTCCCGCAGCCAGAAGTCACATTTGGAGAACTTTGCATAAAGCTTCTCCGACCTCAACACCTCGAGGACCTCCCTCAAATGCTCCTCATGCTGCTCTCTAGAGCTAGAATACACCAGAATGTCGTCGATAAACACAATCACTGACCGATCCAACATCGGTCTGCATACCCTATTCATGAGATCCATGAACACAGCCGGGGCATTGGTGAGCCCGAAAGGCATCACCACAAACTCATAATGCCCATATCGCGTTCTAAACGCTGTCTTCTGGACATCCTCGTCCCGCACTCTCACCTGATGGTACCCTGACCTCAGATCGATCTTGGAAAACCAAGATGCTCCCTGCAATTGATCGAATAAATCATCGATCCTTGGCAACGGGTAACGGTTCTTGACTGTCAACTTGTTCAACTCCCGGTAATCAATGCACATCCGGTGTGAACCATCCTTCTTCTTGACGAACAGAATAGGTGCTCCCCATGGCGAACTGCTCGGCCGAATGAATCCCTTCCCCAGCAACTCCTGGAGCTGCGAGGACAACTCTTTCATCTCTGGAGGTGCAAGACGATAAGGCACCTTAGCAATGGGCACGGCCCCCGGAACCAGGTCAATACCAAACTCTACTTGTCTCACAGGAGGTACTCCCGGCAGCTCCTCGGGGAAAACATCTGGAAACTCACGCACCACAGGGACCTCCTCAACTGACTTCGGTCTCTCGGAAACCTCCCGCGTATCCATCACATACGCCACAAAACCCTTACAGCCCTGCTGTAGACACTGTCTCGCCCTTGCGGCCGAACAAAAAGCTGATCCTGAACGGGTACCCTCACCGTACACCGAAAGAACTCCCCCACTATGGTCTCGTATGGTCACCAACTGACGCTCACAGTCGATGACAGCGCCAAATCGGCTCAACCAGTCCATGCCCACGATAACACAGATGTCACCCATCGCAATAGGAATCAGGTCAATCGGGAATTCAACCCCGAAAATCTCTAGCACACATCCTCGAAGAACCTCCGTGGCATAAATCGATTTCTCGTCAGCTATAGAAACTCTCAAAGGTCGACTCAACGACTCACGACTAACGCTGATATGCTGACTAAAGGCTAAGGACACAAAGGACCTACTCGCACCCGAGTCGAATAACACTAAGGCAGGCACAGAGTTCACAAGAAAAGTACCTACGCATATAATAACATAAGCATAACATCTTGACATTAAAATAAATACATGAGTTACAACATACCTGCCACAACATCGGGCGCAGCGCGGACCTCCTCCGCAGTCAGCTGAAAGGCTCTCCCACGAGCCCTCGGGGCCTCGACCTTCACCGGTCGAGTCTCAGTAGTCCTGGCAGCAGGTGCAGATCCATGACGAAGCTGAGGGCACTCGGCCTTCCGATGGCCGGTCTGGTTGCAATGAAAGCAAACCGTAAATCCCTTGGGACACTCCCTAGCAATGTGCCCCTCCTTGCCACACTTGTAGCAAGCACCGGCTCGACACGCCCCATCGTGACCCTTGCCGCACTTTACGCAAGTGCGGTTCTTCGAACCTCCCGTCCTCGAATCGGCGGACTTGATCCGCTTGGCTGCCGGCTGAGACTGAGTCGGCCGCCAGTCTGCCTGCTGAGACTCGGCCTCCTCCCTGGCCTGAGTCTCTAACTCGATCTCATGCTTCCTGGCATTCGCCTGAAGCTCAGTAAAAGTATGGTAAGTGGAGTTTGACACAAACTCCCGGATCTCCCTCCTCAGAACACCCAAGTACCGGCTCATCCGAGCCTGCTCTGTGGCCACCAGCTCGGGGCAAAACATCGCCCTCTCATGGAACTTCCGCGTGATCGCCGCCACCGAGTCAGTACCCTGCTTGAGGGTTAAGAACTCCTGAACCAATCGTTCCCGCTCCACCGGGGGAACGTACTCATCCCTGAACATGGTAGTGAACCCCTCCCATGTCACTGCCGCAGTCTCTGCCAAAGTGAAGTTCGCCGTCACGAACTTCCACCAGTCCTTCGCTCCCAGACGGAGCTGGTTCAAAGCGAACCGTACCCTCAGGTGCTCCGGGCATGAACAAGTGTAGAAGCACCCCTCTATATCTGCGATCCACCTCATCGCAGCAATCGGATCCTGCGTCCCATCGAACTCTGGTGGCTTCGTGTTGCTGAACTCTCGGAACAGCAACGAGTCACCCCCCCTGTGGCCTAGCAGCGGCCACAGCTGCGGTAGCTGCAGCGGTTGCAGCCTTAGTCAATGCGGCGTACCGCTCATCGAACGTCTCCATCAGGGTGGTCTTAATAGACCCAAACATCTCCGGGATCTCAGCCCGGATTGCCGCCGCTACTTCCTCGTGAATCATCTGACGAATCTCCTCGTCACTCACACCGCTCGAACTCGCTCCGTGGCGTGGTCTAACCATGATGTCTCTGAAATACAACATAAACTGTCAGAGACTCCAGCGAGTGTAATCGCACTCGATAACGCAACCCTACTCAGTCTCCGATATCCAGGGATTCTTGCTTGGGCCTCCCACTGACCCGGTGTCCTCGGTAGTACGGGCCCAATACTACCGACCACACCGCATCAGCGTTCATCCCAAGTCTTCCTCCCCAAACTCCGAATAGTGAGTACTCTACTTCTGATATGCACTATCTACCCGCATACTAGCAAAGCATCTCGTATAGGCAAACTTCCCTAGACTAAGGCATCACAAATCAGGCCACTCTAGTCCTATCATGAATACCTAGTCTTCTAGCATGCATAACAATTCATATCATATAATATTGTAAGGTATTTTGGGGATCTTTACCGTTCGGGCGCTGACTGATCGTACACACTGCTTCTTTCTTGCTTACCACAAAAGCATTTACAAAAGTTTATGCCTTTATTTAAAAAGTTTCCTCAAATCCTCGGTTTGAGTTCAGTTACCCCCGAAGGTGCACCCGAATCCCTCAAACCAAGGCTCTGATACCAATTGTAACAACGCAAATTTTCAAACAAAATTTTCATTTTTAAATTATAATTATTTCCATTTAAAACAAGGCATAAATAGTTTAAGTATTCTGTCAAATACAAATATTCAAAATCCCAAGATCATAAAAGCCTTCTTCAGTGTGTATCGATCACGCCGGCGCCTTCCCACGGTTCTCGCTAGTACCTGAAACACATACATAACAACTGTAAGCATAAATGCTTAGTGAGTTCCCCAATATACAACTTACGCACATACGCCTTTCCAGGCCCTGACCTTCCGGTCATCAATACCACGCCTTCCGGCCCATAACATATTCGCCTTCCGGCCCATAACATATTGCCTTCCGGCCCACATAACATACATAGCACATATAACAAATATCTTACCCCATATAGCATACATATCACATATCATATCTGACCTTCCGGTCATACAGTCAAACCCTTCCGGGTACAGTATAGTGAGAAGACTCACCTCGTGAATGCTGAAAGCTAGCAAATCCTGAAATCACTCGTGCACAATCCGACGAGCTACAACCTCCCTATAACATCACATATCTCATTAACACATATATCTCCCAAGTGTGACTATCCCTAAGAAGTCAGACTTAGGTCAACTCTGGTCAACGGTCAACGATCAACTTGACCGGACTCGGCGAGTACCATGGCGACTCGGCGAGTCTAGACGTCCTCCAACTCTCTGGGATTCCCTATCTACTCGTCGAGTATCCTCCTTGACTCGACGAGTTACTCCTGGAAGAATCGCGGGGCCACCCCGACTCAACTCGCCGAGTCTGAAGAACAACTCGACGAGTCCCAGTTAATCTTCAAGCTACTCGCCGAGTTTGCTCATCGAACTCGGCGAGTCCCTGCCATGCAACCGCTCAAACTGCATCCTAAGGTCAGAACTGCTTCGACCATTCCTAGGTCTGGCCTTCCTAGGATGATCTACCATGTGAAGTCCTCATTCCAGTGCTCATGATACACCATGTGATTCATATTTTACATTTTGACCTAAGGCATAAGGATTCCAATCCAAAACCTTCATCAATTCCCGAAATGCATAGACATGGGACATTCTGGACCTCCATAGGTCTCAATACAGGGTCACACTCGTTTAGGGGACTAGGGTATCAGTCAATCTAATCATACAAGGGTTCCATAAACCCTAAATCCATAAATACATCAATATAGCAGAGCATACACGAATTCTTACCTGGATGATGTATTCTCTGTATTCCCAATCCTCAGAATGTGACCCCTTGCTGCTCCTTTAGCCAATCCCTTCTCTTCCTTGCACAACCACTCTTCTATAACCAACAATGGCCTAAGATCCTTGCTCCAGATGCACACAATCGATTTAGGGTTCTTCTCAGAAGGCTAAAACGAACAATGACGGCCAATGAGTCCTTTTTATACGTCCCAAACCTGAACGGTTAGGGTTTCCGCTAAACAGCGTCGACTCGCCGAGTCCATACCTGGACTCGTCGAGTCCAGTCGCGATCCCGCGACCAAGTCTGCGATCCTACTCGGCGAGTCTAGGCTCCAACTCGCCGAGTCCCCTCTTAAACCACCCAAAAACATAATTTAATAATACCTGAGATTTCGGGCTGTTACAACTCTCCCCCACTAGGATTAGACTTCGCCCTCGAAGTCTCACTCTGCAAATAGTTCCGGATGTTGCTCTCGCATCTCACGTTCCGGCTCCCAAGTCATTTCCGATCCCTTACGGTGTTGCCACTGAACCAACACCAGAGGTACCTCCTTGTTCCTCAGAACCTTGATCTTCCGATCCCTGATGGCCACTGGCCTCTCGGCATAATTCAGGCTCGCATCCACCTGAATGTCCTCTAATGGAACCACTGCCGACTCAACTCGCCGAGTCTGAAGAACAACTCGACGAGTCCCAGTTAATCTTCAAGCTACTCGCCGAGTTTTCTCATCGAACTCGGCGAGTCCCTGCCATGCAACCGCTCAAACTGCATCCTAAGGTCAGAACTGCTTCGACCATTCCTAGGTCTGGCCTTCCTAGGATGATCTACCACGTGAAGTCCTCATTCCAGTGCTCATGATACACCATGTGATTCATATTTTACATTTTGACCTAAGGCATAAGGATTCCAATCCAAAAGCTTCATCAATTCCCGAAATGCATAGACATGGGACATTCTGGACCTCCATAGGTCTCAATACAGGGTCACACTCGTTTAGGGGACTAGGGTATCAGTCAATTTAATCATACAAGGGTTCCATAAACCCTAAATCCATAAATACATCAATATAGCAGAGCATACACGAATTCTTACCTGGATGATGTATTCTCTGTATTCCCAATCCTCAGAATGTGACCCCTTGCTGCTCCTTTAGCCAATCCCTTCTCTTCCTTGCACAACCACTCTTCTATAACCAACAATGGCCTAAGATCCTTGCTCCAGATGCACACAATCGATTTAGGGTTCTTCTCAGAAGGCTAAAACGAACAATGACGGCCAATGAGTCCTTTTTATACGTCCCAAACCTGAACGGTTAGGGTTTCCGCTAAACAGCGTCGACTCGCCGAGTCCATAACTGGACTCGTCGAGTCCAGTCGCGATCCCGCGACCAAGTCTGCGATCCTACTCGGCGAGTCTAGGCTCCAACTCGCCGAGTCCCCTCTTAAACCACCCAAAAACATAATTTAATAATACCTGAGATTTCGGGCTGTTACACATCAAAGATGACCCTCCCACAAAGATTCATGAGAGAGAAAGAACCAGTTGGGTTAGAGCCTGAAGCATTAGTGTTGGAAGACATCTGAAGGAAGAAAGCAAGTTTAGATTAGATATATAGAATCCTTAATAAGACACCCAAATGTAATATTAAGGCTAGGACCCAATCACAATATATTATACTTAGAAGAGGGATGCCGTAATGTAAGTAATAATATATTTGAAAGGTAGGTGAATGACGATTCACCAATTTCCACCATGAAAAACAAAATGAATTATTAGGTTTTAATTGGATTTGAAATTCCTAGATTCTTTTGAGATTCATTGAACTTTTCAATGGCATGTTTCAATCTCGATTGTGCCCTTCAAGTTTTGTGACTGGGATGCCGAGGATCACAAAACAAGGTGTGAATAACCATGCTAATTCACTTGGCACCCTTAATATTATCACCTAATCAATGTGCCGGTAAACCACACACACTCCATTGATCCATGACAAACATTAAGTCACCCTTCGTGATCCTTACTAGTCCAAGTTAGTGTGCCAGTTAACCACACACGATGCACAAACGACTTGGTAAGGTACAAAATGTGAATTCCATGGACTAGCACCATGTTCACATTTTTCCTAAAATAACTAAGATTGGGAATTAAAAGGTTTAGTTACTTTATAATAATCATTATACTTTTAATGAGGATTTAAAGTCATTGTCCTACTCGTTCGGCTAACGACCCTCCACCAGTCAAGCGAGCGGTGGGTGAGAGTGGACACCCATTAAGTCACCATTTTATAGGCAACAACCTTATACCCACCTTATAGACCGGCTTTGTGAATGAGGCCTACTAACGGTAGAACGACTTATTCTTATACATATATATAATAATTAACCATTAAGTTATAAATAGTATAAGGGTAGTATAAGGGTTGAATTTTAACTATTAAAACTCTAAGGGTTGGAATTAAAGTTTATTAAAGTGTGTGAAACTTTACAAATTCCAAAACTTGAGGACAAGTTTTGTAACTATCCAAAACTTTTCATTTCATAACTTATGAATTAAAGGTTCATAAAAATGAAGACTCTTCACTTTCATGTAACTTATGTGTTTAAATGTGTGTGTTAAAGAAAGTGACCTTTGGATATCCATAACTTGAGGACAAATTATGGACTCCATTAAAACACATAAATGATCAAGAATTAATTCTAAACAATTCAGCAAATAATTTCTATCATCTTCTAAATTCATAAGAACATGAACATGATCATCAAAATTTCAAGAATTATATGAACACATAAAATCATGGAATTTTGATATATGCTATTGTAAATGGATTAGAACAACCATTACACCAACTAAAACATGTTTTAAAACACCAAAACAGTTTAGGGTAATGTTTCTAGTCCATTTCCAGCAGCAAAAGTCGAAAATCTGCACTCTGTCGCTCCTACTCGTCAAGTGCATGAACCTACTCGGCGAGTAGGTTGAAGTTACACATGGACTCGGCGAGTCCCCCCATGGACTCGGCGAGTTCATCAGTCAGACAGCAAGTTTTTCGACTTTTTCAACTATTTTGCATCAAGTATCAAACAAGCAAGCCTAGGCTCTGATACCACTGTTGGGTTTTGAGCAATCTAACACTTCCTAAGTGTGCATGCAACCCTAATAAACCTTGGATCTATGTTTGTCTAAATACATGCAAAATAATAATTTTCCAAGGTTTATAACCTATCTAACATGGCATGGGGAACATTTCAACATAAAAAGTTAGAAGAGATTACATACCTTTTTGATGAGTTTGGTTCTTGAGGAGTTTGAGGGCCAAGCACCAATAGTGTGAATGCCTCAAATGGAATCACAAAACACCACAAACTCTTGGAAAAATTTGAGAGAGTATACACACTTGCAATTTTCGGCCACACACAAGCACACACACACTAGTTCACTAGTTTCCATTTCATGCACCATAAGCATGCTTATATAGTGTACATGGTTAGGGTGAAACCCTAATAACCCATGACCTTTCCTTTTCCAAGGATCCATGGATCATCCATGGACTTCCATCAAAGCCTAGCCCATTAACAAATGAGTGTTAGCCCACACCATATAAAACTAATAGCCCATAATCTAATTAGTCTTCCTTTTAATCTCTAAATTAATTCATAATTAATTTAAGACTAATACTAATTAAATAACATAACTTCATATTAATATATTATAACTTATAATATATTAATAAACATATGTGTATAACTCTCATAAAATTATCCATAAATAGTTTGGATGAGATGCAACCCAAATGGACCATGCCGGTCGGGTCAAGTATATACCAAATAAGTTATGGACTTAGACACCTTATCCAACAGCGAGGCCGTGTGATAGCTTACGCCTCGATACAGTTGAAGCCTCACGAGGCTAACTATCCTACACATGACTTAGAGCTGGGGGCAGTGGTGTTTGCCTTCAAGATTTGGAGACATTACCTCTATGGGGTCCGATGTACTATTTACACGGATCACAAGAGCTTGAGGTACCTCATGGATCAACCGAATCTGAACATGAGGCAGAGGCGATGGTTAGATGTGTTGAAGGATTACGACTGTGAGATCCTTTATCACCTAGGGAAGGCCAACGTAGTGGCCGATGCCCTGAGCCGCAAGGCAGCAGCGGCCCCGATCAGAGATATTTGTTTGAGGATGACAATGATTACTCCATTATTGGAGCAAATCAAAGAGGTGCAAGCCGAGGGCCTAAAGGAGGAGAGGCAGAAGTGTGAGAGGATTGTGGGCCGAGTAGCTTCTTTTGACTACGATAGCCGAGGATTGTTGACCCTTCATGGGAGAGTATGGGTACCGTACTGGGGCGGAGTGCGGCAGGTGTTGATGGATGAGGCCCATAAGTCTCGATTTTCCATCCATCCAGGGGCAACGAAGATGTATAGGGATCTTCGACCTGACTATTGGTGGCCCTGAATGAAGCGGAATGTCGCCTGGTATGTGGAAAGATGCCTGACCTGCAGGAAGGTTAAGGCGGAGCACCAGAGGCTTCATGGCAAGATGCAGCCGTTGGACATTCCAGTGTGGAAATGGGAGGATATCACTATGGATTTTATCACTAAGCTTCCCAGGACCACACGTGGAGTGGATTTGATTTGGGTTATAGTGGATCGGTTGACGAATAGTGCTCATTTTATACCGATCCAGGAGAGCATATCGGCTGAGAAGCTAGCCGATATATATGCGAGAGGTTGTGGCATGACATGGAGTCTCGGTATCAGTGGTGTCAGACAGAGATGTCCGTTTTACTTCCAGATTCTGGAAGTGGTTTCACGAAGAGATGGGTATTCGTCTCCATTTTAGCACCGCTTTCCACCCTCTGACAGACGGGCAGAGCAAGAGGACGATTCAGACTCTTGAGGACATGCTCCGGGCATGCGTCCTAGATTTCGGTGGCAGTTGGGATATGTATCTTCCATTAGCGTAATTTTTGTATAACAAAAGTTATCATGCGAGTATTGACCGCCCTCCCTTCGAGATTCTTTATGGGAGGAAGTGCAGGACCCCGATTTGTTGGGGCGAGGTCGGTCAGTGCGTCATTGGGAGCACCGAGGTGGTGCTTAAGACGACAGAGTTGATCCAGCAGGTTCGTAGTAGACTGCAGACTGCGCAGAGTCGAAAGAAGAGTTACGCCGACAGGAGGCGTTCAGACTTGGAATTTCAGGTGGGCGACATGGTCCTCCTGAAGGTATCACCCTGGAAGGGTGTCATCAGGTTTCGGAAGAGGGGCAAGCTGGGCCCCAGCTTCATTGGTCCTTTTAGGGTTTTGGCCCGGGTGGGTCGAGTCGCTTATCGGTTGGATCTTCCGGCAGAGCTTAGCCAGATCCTCAATACTTTCCATGTTTCCCAGTTGCGGAAGTGTTTGGTGGATGAGTCAGCAGTCGTACCCTTAGAGGACATTCAGGTTGATGGCAGCCTGAATTATACTGAGAAACCAGTTGCGATCTTGGATCGAAAGACGAAGACCTTGAGGAACAAGGTGGTTCAGTTGGTAAAGGTGTAGTGGCAGCACCGGAAGGGATCTGAGTGGATGTGGGAGGCAAAGGAGGAGATGAGGGAGCACTACCCAGAGTTATTTCCAGATGCAGCAGCAGCAGGCTTCGAGGACGAAGTCTGAGACAAGTGGGGGAGAGTTGTAACGCCCCGTTTCTGGTATGTTATTTAATATTATTATTTATTCAAGTTTCAAGAGGGACTCAACGAGTCAGTAGCCCGAATCGTCGAGTAGAGACGGGATTTTGAGCACGTTCAAGTTGGCGACTCGGTGAGTCCATTGGTCTGAATGAAACCCTAAATCCCTGGGTTTTGCACCCTATTTATACCATGTTATGAGCCCCAACCTCGTCCCCTTCACCCTCAAAGCATCATTTAGCAAACCCTAAGCTTTCCTTGAGCATTTTGAGCACTTATTGTGTGAATCTTGAAGTTTTGGAAGAGAAGAAGGAAGCTAGATCCAAGGGAGTAGAAAGAGATCCAAGATCTTGCATCTATTACAGATTTATTGAGGTAAAAATCGGATTCCCTCTATTTCTATGTTTGATTCTCCATTTTTGAATCACATTCAGACCATTTAATCCATTCCTTAGCTTATTTATGGTAGAGAGATCACATTGGGGTGATTGGCCTTCAGGTCTAGCCATGTTTAAGTACCTAAGTCATGAATCTGACACCTTTATGGAGCCATTTTGCATGAAAGCCCTAGATCTACTCTTCTAAGTGTGTTTTGAGCCTTTAAATCCCTTTTCATGCATGTGTACACGTAAAGTTGGAAACTTTACGTGGTAAACAAGCCTTAGGAACCCAGATCTATAAATTGTATGCAGTGGTTTTGAGCAGAATCAATTTTATAGAAGTTTCATGCAACTGACTCGGTGAGTCGTTCTTCAGACTCGGCGAGTCGGGTCGCGAGTCCCTAGTTTTTTCCCCTTTCGAGTATGCTGAGTAGGAACAGTGTGCCATAGGTGGACTCGGTGAGTCGGAAGCCAGACCCATTAAGGGAGGGACTCGGGGAGTCAATGCCCTGACTCGGCGAGTCCAAGGCAATCTTCATACCTCGAGAACAGACTCGACGAGTTGTTCATACAACTCGATGAGTCACAGCCAGAGTGTTCATGTTTTGAAGAAGGACTCGACGAGTTGTTCATACAACTCGGCGAGTCGGATGCAGATTGAGTGAGTGTTAGGATCGAAGAGGAACTCGTCGAGTCTATGCCAAACTCGACGAGTAGTACTGAGCAGAATTGAGAAATGAGAGTAAGGACTCGACGAGTTGGTGACCCAACTCGACGAGTCAGGTCAACTGTAGGTTGATTTTGATCAATAGGTTGACTTTGATCAGGGGTAAAATAGTCATTTTACCCTCAGTGTAGTTATCAGTGATTGATTGAGTGTACTTATGGAAATTATAACCGGGGTGAAACCGGAGCAGCAGCAGACAGATTCCAGAGCAGTTCATTCAGAAGCTAGACTACGAGGTGAGTTTCCTTCCAGTAGGAACATGTCTAAGGCCATAATACCTTCGTGGCTCATACAACTCGGCGAGTCGGATGCTGATTGAGTGAGTGTTAGGATCGAAGAGGATTTTGGTCCGATGCAGGGGACAAGGTCCCAGTCAGTTTCGGATTTCGGTCCGATGCAGTTAGTTCCGAACTTCGGTCCAATGCAGGGGACAAGGTCCCAGTCAGTTCCAGACTTCGGTCCGATGCAGTTTCCAGACTCCGGTCCGATGCAGAGGGCAAGGCCCTGGTTAGTTTCGGACTTCAGTCCGATGCAGTTTCCGGACTTCGGTCCGATGTAGTGGGCAAGGCCCAGTATGTGTTTACATGTTATTGTATGGTATGTGGTAGTTTGGGGGAGCTCACTAAGCTTCGTGCTTACAGTTTCAGTTTTGGTTTCAGGTACTTCTGAAAGTAAAGGGAAGAGCTCGGGATGATGGCATCGCACACACCACAGCTTCAGTCTTTGTTCTGGGAGTTTGTTTGGATTCTTAGTTTGATTTGATACAGTTGTTTCACGACATTTTATTATGATTTGAGATATTGGACGTATGGTTTTGTGATATGTTGTTCAGTATATGATTTTTATTATTATTAAAACAAAAAATTTTGGGTCGTATTTTTGGGACGTTACACACATTAACCCACTCAATGCACCTAACATGGGGTAAATCACATAACACTAATAATGTTATGGATGGACAATGTCTTTATGGAATTTTGCAGCTCAACTGCTAGCCTCCCATAATATTTACTATAGGGTAGAGGGAGGGTGGGGGTTTTAATCGTTTTGGTAAGGTTCATAGGATCAGATACGATATAGAGAGGAGTTTAATGCGTGACATGTTTTTTTATTTGCATTTTAATTTACAGTCAAATGGTGATCAAAATACCAGTAGGACAAGTGTAACATCCTGTTTCGAGTTGTTTTCATAATTCGAAGTCGTGATCCGAAGATCAAGTGTCATAAGGCTTCGGGCTTTGGGAGTGAGAGGTTCAGACTCATTTGGATGTGGGTAATGTAGATTGTGTGATCCAAGAGTTCGTTTGTGCTTTGGAGTCAAAGAGTAAAATGGGAAATGGTGTTTCAAACTTCTTGTCGAATTAAGGATTCTAGTTCGATGTGTTTTAAGTCAAAATTATTTAGATAGGGTTGTAGAGCTCCTCAATACCTTCCGGGGATATAAGGATCATCGAGAATGGAGTTGGAATGAAGAAGTTATGACTGTTTGAAGATTTGAGGATTTTAGGCTAAGCCGCGTACGCTGGGCTTACGTGGCGTGTACGTTGGGCGTAAGCCATTAAGTGAGTCGGGGCGAAGGTAACGTATGCTAGGCGTACGAGGGAGTACATCGAGCGTACGTGAGCATATGCCAAACCCTATTTTTTTTAGGGTTTTACCCCTATATTAAACACATTATCACACCCTTGGACCTCCTATAATCAACCTCCACTCCCTTTAAGCTCTAATATCGAACCCTAGCATTGAGTTTGAACTTTGAAGATCTTGGAGCCTTTTTGGTAATTTTGTGCCTTTCTTGTTAAGAAAGAAGGTCATTGAAGAAGGTGGTGTTGCATGCAAGCTTGTGGATCCAGAAACTCCTTCACTTTTTGCATCTTTTGAAGGTATAAAGCCCATGCCTTGTTGATATTCCTCTAGATCTCATTTGATGGTCATTTATGAGTTCTTTGTCCCAAAATTTGGATCTTTGTGAGTTGGAGCACTCCAGAGCTTATTATCTGTCCTTTTAGGTGTTTTAGGATGCTTTGGTTCATAAAAACGGTTGCTTGATTGTTTCCTTTGGCCCATGCATGAGTTAAGTGACCTTGAATGTTGTGAAAGTTAGGTTTTGAGGATTGAACCCTCTTTCGCCATTGCAAGGCTTACAGTTAGAGACTTTATGGATTAAGACTTTCTTTAGAGGTTAGATATGGGGTTGGAATAAGTGTCTTAAAGGAATAAGACGTTTTATTTGAGAGTTTGGGGTCAGACCTTATATGTTGGGCGTACTCCTGGCTACGCCCCGCGTAGTCAGGAACGATCCCCGATCACGCTGGTTTGAGCAGTACGCCCCGCATAAGCATTGTATGTCTCGTATACGGACTGAGGTTGTTGACTTCGGAGTTTTGGGCCATTTTTGTACTATTAGGGCTTTAGGTCTTATTGGGCCACTAGTATTTTGGACTTTGGGTCATTGTTAGGCCTTGGGCCTTCTTGGAATTGGGCCCATAATGGGCTTTGGGCACCATTAGGAAATTTGGGCCACTCTAGGCTTTTGGGTGTCTTTGGACAGGGCCCGATTTGTGGTTTATGTCATGATTATTAATTAGGATATTAATTGAGGATATTTAGTACATAGGTTTCCCGGATCAGCAGTTCGAGCATTTATTTGGTTGTTTCAGCAGTTTGAGGTGAGTCTTCTCCTGGTGCTCGTGAGTCGAAGGCACCAATGCCGACTCACTAAATTATTTATGTAGGATGTTAGCTGTCTTTGTGACTCTTGCATGTTTGTATGAGCCTATGTGGTAGAATAGTTATATATGTGATGACCAACTGGGTCTAGCTGTTATTATTATGATATGTTGTTTATATGTGACTGAGACTGCTGATAGTCTCCTAGGTTGCTGATAACCCGCCGTGCATGATGTTAGGCCAGTGGGACTGCTGATAGTCTCCAGGGTTGCTGATAACCAACCTGGCATGTTGTTAGCCAACTGGGAATGATGATAGTCCCCAGGGTTGCTGATAACCCATATCTGTTTATTTGTGATGTGTTGTGTGTGGTATTTTGGGGGTGTCACTAAGCTGTGTGCTTATGATTTGTGGTTTAAATGTTTCGGGTTTTTCTTATAATAAAGGAGGGGCACAGATCAATTGCATCGCATCAGTGATGACTTGTATACATGATAACTTTTAAATGATACTCTGGTAAATATTTTAAGATATTATAGTTGTGATTTGAATAAACTCTTAAAGTTTTAATTGAAAATTTTGGGTTGAAATTTAGGGCGTTACAACAAGGCTCCACAACTCAGGTCAGTCGAATTCATAGTTGGAGGAAAGGGTTTTCATGGTTGGTTTGTTTAGTCAACTAGACAAGGTTGAAGAGGTTTTGAAGGAATGGATAATGGTTTAGAAACAGGGGAATGAATAATGATGATACTTTCAATTCTAGAGATCCATGAATTCATGTAAAGAGACGACAAAGGAGGCCATTTAAATGGAATTTACAGATAGGTGATAATGATATAGACCAAGTGGTAATCAATTCTCACAAGTATTATTTCTGCTTCATCGGCTCTCTATTTCATTCTATGTTACCAAATTTTTCCAAAGGAACTATCCGTTAAACAATCATGAGCTATATTTATTCGATTGGAACAACAGTTGATGGTTATAGAGGGTGAGTTTCAATAGAGAACCATTATTAACAAGGAATCACTGAACCAATCATTAGCGTTGAAATTTAAAGCAATCAACGACCAAGGGAATGGATGTATACTTGTACAGTGGACGCATATAAACTGGATTATACAATAAACTCACCTATTTATCAAAAAACCCATTTTTTCATTAAAAAGTTTTTAAGCCATGTTTTTTATCGAAAAAAAAAAGATTTTCCGTCTTTTTTCCATAGAGATCTATGTTGATATATAAGAAACAAACTCTTTTTTTCCTGAAAAAACTCACTTCGTTTTGTTTTTTTTTTCAATATTTACGTTTATTTTTATAAAAAAAAAAACCAATTATACCAAAAATCTCAACTTTTTGTCTTATATTTATTAACATCATCAACGATAAAAAAAACTCAATTAGTTCAGATTCACATTGAAATGTTAATCTGTATTAAAATTTCGTCTTTCTTTTTACATCAATATTAATCTATGTTTAAAGAGTACAAAAAAAATATGAATTTTGATATATTTATTAAACTTTTTCAATAAAAAATAGGCTCTAACTTTTCAAAAAACAAAGAAATGAAGTGAGGTTTTTTGAAAAAAAAAATCATGTTTTGTATATCAATATTGATGTCTATGGAAAGAGGACGAAAAATCATGAACAATTGTATATTCGATTTTTTTTCGATAAAAAACATGGCCTAAAAACAATTTAAATGAAAAAAAGAAAATGGTTTTGTTATAATCTGGTGTATGTGCATCAATTGTAAAGTTTACAACTATTCCTTTTGCCGTTGATTAATTTAAATTCCGATGTTTTAAATTGATTCCTTAGTCTTTAATGGTTCTCTATTGAACTTTTTTCTCTGGTTATATATGGCTATTAAACTTAGCAAAATGAGGTTTTTTTTTTGTATTTTTTTTTGTTTAATTTGTTGATGCTTCCAAGGTGACTCAAGCCCTAGTATCTCCCACCACATACATTTGTCATACTAACCCTCAAACTTTTTCCTTCTCCAACAACCTACATAAATTTAAAATCTGAATAAAAAAATTCAAAAGAATTAAAAAAGAACAAATCATAATGGATTGTGGGAGTCGCATTCTCTCTCTTGTGCCTTCATCTCTCAGTCCGGACGGAGGCGGGTGCGAGAAGAGGGGCATGACCTTTTCCGCTCCAATGAACACCGCACCGACGGTGCGGGAAGGCCTGCGCAGGGAAAGGGGTGGGGGTGGGTTTGCCGCGTTTTCACTCCTATTCCGACTGGTTTATTTTTTTTCCCAACGGTTATATAATTTTAATATATATATATATATATATATATATATATATATATATATATATATATATATATATATATATATATTTTCTATTCCCCCTCTATAAATACATAAACACCCAACCTTTTTTTAATCCATACCTTCTTACTCTCTCCAAAAATTATTAACCAAATTGTCATCATCTTCATCATCTGATTTGATGGCTCAAGAGGAGGCTAAGTTTATCTGTTCCGTCATGGCGAAAACGGTTGCATGCTTTCAAAACCGACAAGGCGAAAACGGTTGCATAGAAATCATGAAGCCGGACACGATCGTCTTATAGAAGACTACTTTGCAGATGATGCCATCTATGCTGTAAAGTTTCGATGTCGGTTCCGGATGAGAAAGGAACTATTCTTACGCATTGTTGGCGATTTGGAATGTCATTTTCCATATTTCCAATGGAAAATAGATGCGAGATGGATAAAAGGTTTCTCTCCAATTCAAAAATGCACGGCTGCAATTCATTAGTTAGCATACGACATGAGTGCAGACAAATGGGACAAGTATTTGAGGATGTTAGAGCGTACCGTGCGGGAGTGTGTGTACAAGTTCCGCAAAACGACCTGTTTGGTTTATGGGCAATGATATTTGTGCAAACCAATTATGAACGATATCCACCAATTGTACACGGTGCATGAAGGCAAGCATGGATTCCCTGGAATGTTAGGTAGTATCGATTGCATGCATTGGAGTTGGTTATTAAGCGCCAACACATGGCGTGGTCAGTACATGAAAGGCGACCACAAAGAGCCGACGATCGTTCTAGAGGATATCACATCGCATGATCTTTGGATATGTCATACATTCTTTGCTCCAGCTGATGCAAACAATGACATCAATGTGCTAGACCAGTCGCCGATATTCAACGATATCTACCTTCGAAAGTCGCATGATCTACCTTTTCAAGCAAATGGGGTAGCATATGAGTGTGGATACTATCTTACTGACGATATATATCCTCGTTTGTCCGTTTTTGTGAAATCGTTTACATATCTTAACGACCCGAAAAGGAAAAAGTTTAAAGAGGCGCAAGATCAACTAGGAAGGATACGGAGCGAACATTTGGTGTATTTAAGAGGCGTTGGCAAGTACTAACAGTCAGGGAAAGGTCATATGAAGTGAAAATGTTACATCACGTAATGTATGCATATATCATATTGCATAATATGATTCTTGAAGACGAAGGAAGAGTGATATGTCGGTACAATGAAAATGAAGTTTTACCAAATATCGAAGGAGAAGCCATTGGTACAAAAGAGTATAGGGAAAATAGAAGAGAAGCACACAATCGCGACATTCAGCACGCCCTACGTGCTGATTTGGTGGAGCACGTTTATAGGGCTCATATTCAGCTGCCGGTAGAGTATTGTCACATTGATTTGTATGACAAAATCAGACGAAGATTCTGATATGTTCGTCGAGAGCGAAGATTCCGATGACGAGAGTGACGTTCAGGAGAATGATGTAGACGATGAGGTCGATGACGAGGACGATGATTCCGAGTGAAGTATTTTTTTTTTTTAAATTAGGATATTAATTATGTTTTCTATGTTGTGGTTTGTTTGATTTTTTGTTTGTGTGTGTGTGTGTGTTTAAATTCTACTTATTTAAATATTAGGTTTAATGTAATTTTTATTTTAATTAACGAAATGCTTTTTATTTTTAATTAAATTTTATTTTTATTATTAATTTAAAAATTATAAATCATAGAAATGAATTATTTTATTTAAAAAAAATAAAAAAACAAATAGTGAGAGAAGTTTCTCACTCATTCCTTGGGTTTTAGTGAGGGAAAGAAAAGTGAGAGAAATGATGACGAGACAGTGAAAAAATGAGGAAAACTTCTCACTCACACCCTGCGGTCTCATGTAACTACTTAAAAAATTAACCAATAAAATTATAATAAGCCCGCGTCTTCATTAAAATTAGACAAAATTTCATCCTTTTGCTTTTTTTTTTGTCTAAAATAGTTTTTATGTATTTTTTTTGTGTGAATGGTCTCTTTAGAGCAAGCTTTGTACACCGGTGGTTTTTACGATGGGTATCAGTTAGATATGTGATTGTATGACCAAATTCTGTCCATTATATTGAAAAAAATGAATGGATGTGATTTTGGGTATATTGTATTAACATGGGATATCACACTTACCGGATAATTGCATTTCATTAATTATAGTAGTAAATTTGACATTTTATTAAGAGAGAGAATTAAATATTAACTATATTTTAGGCAACTAAGTGAAATCAATTAAAAAATAAAATAAAATAAAATAAAAAGTTAATACAAATGATAATATAATATGAAAATGGGAATCTAATGTTTTTCAGGAAAAATAATGCTAACATATTTTAAAGAAATCTTAATAAGAAATTCATAAAGAATATGATATTCTACATTCCACTTTAACTTTATTTTAAGAAGTAAGGATGGAGAACATGTTGAACAAACCAACAAATCAAATATTCTTTTAGAATTTAGGTTAAATAATTTGTTTAACTTAACAACCAATCAAATATTCATTTAGAATTTAACATAAATAAACAATTTAACTTAACAACCAATCAGATATTCTTTTAGAATTTATGATTAATAAATGGTTTACCATGTTTCGTTTTGTATATTTGAAGAATTCTTCAAGAATTGAAGTGTTTTTAGCTATAACACCACAAATATTTTAATCATCATCATAAACCACTAGCATGAACGACTCTAATTCTTGAAGAATTTGATCATTCTTAAAGAATATTTGAATAATAAAATGTCTAAAATTTTTTGTGTTTCCACTTTCTGCGATCGATATTGATTACCACCTGCATCACCATCATCTCATGACATATACCTGCATAAAAACACACCATCAAGACTTCAACATCACAAACTGCCGCTTTCATTTGTAATTCTTTAAGAATCAAAATTTATTCTTTAATAATAAGAATTCATCTTTAATAATCAAAGTTAATTCATGGTAAAAAAATCATGCTTATTTTTTAATATTGTAAAAAGAAAAACAAGTAAATTTACATTGATGTTATATAGAAAAAAATGTATTTTAGTCAATTTTAGCCGTATAGATGATGGAAAAACTATTTCTTACTAGTTTGGTCAAAGCCCAACTATGGTTCAAACACTTGAACCATAACTTTAAGTTGAATTCATACATTTATAATAAAAGACTGAGAAATTCAAAGTTTGTCCCAATCGAATAGGAAGTGTAGGTGGCAATTGAGATTTTGTTGTAGTGGTAGCCGCCTCATATACTTTCATTGAAATATCAACAACATCTTTCTTTCCATTTCCAAAGTTGAATTCTACTAAGTATCCATAATAATCCCCTTTTTTACAAAAATAATGGAATCCTGGTACAATGATGCAAAATTTTAAAATGGGTTGTACAAAATAGTAAATTATGTATGTTTTGAACTTACATTTTGTAAGAGGATACATTTGATCACTAGAACCACCATATGAATGAATGAGATGATCATCATGACATTCATGATATCATTGCAAATGATATTGAGTTATGATTCCACTTCTGTTGATACTCCTGATACCTTTTGCATTTTTATAATTACCTCTTGATTCCTCTTTCTACTCTATTGATTACAAAATCCTCCATGAAGCTCTCCAAGCACCAATTACATTTTTGTACCCAACTGGTAGCAGATTCCTTTATTCGACAATCAGTTTATCAATTCTTCCACCATCTATGTCAACATTAAATCGTAAAAAGGATAATTAGAATCAACAAAAGCACTAAAATAGAAACAAGAAACTTAAGTGAACCGAAGGTATATAAAAAAATAATTAGATTAGAAGCTTGCAATGGAACAAATCTGTCAAACAAATGGATATCTACATAAAAGGAAGCATAACTAGTTAGCTGAGGACCTTACTAGGAAGCTATCAAGTTCAAAATCAAATTAACACCACAAAAATGGTCTAAAATTTCTAGCTCCTTGGAATTTTGAAAAAACAACATACACTAACATATTGAAGTCAATATCTACAATGGATAGTGAAGTTATAAAACCCGAATCATAATCTGTATTATTAATTTAGATCCTAAAGTAAGCATCCAGTTTGAAACTATAATTACATGTTGCAATTCGTATGTACTAATCAACTAAACTATACAAAGGACTAGCAAGTAGAAAGAATAATATCAATTGTGAATCATCTGTCTCTCTTTCTCTCAATGTAATCGCCTTTTTTTTATAAAATGTAATCACCTATTTATATAAAAACTCCAACTTGCAAGAGGAGGCTATCCCACTCTATTTCCTCTTCTAAATGGTAGGTCTTGACACCCTCTTATATATATCTTTTTCTCTCACTCATTACCTCCCTTCTCTATTTGAACACTCCTCCATCATCTTCTCCCTTCTGACAATCATTTCCGAGTGCAGTTTTTGCATCTCAAAACAAGAGAGAAAAAGTGAACTTAGAAGGAAGGTAACTGGGAGAGATTTTGTCATCTCATTTTGATGGGTTTTGAGCATTACAACATTCCTATGTGCACATGCAACCCTAATTGCTTTGGATCTAGGTTTTTCTCAAGTTATACATGCAAATTAATTTTCCAAAGGAAGAACCTTAATCTAGCATACAAGAAAATGAGATCTACATTATATTAGAATTAGAAGAATACCTTTCTTGTAAATAGCTTGATCTTGACCTTCAAGAGCTTAGTGCCCCAAGTGTTGCACCTATAATGGAGTCACAAACACCATTTAGCAAGGATGAAGGAGAGAGGTGATGGAGGCTCTACAAAATTCGGCTAGGGTTCTCTTAGAATAGCATAGGGCCGAAAACTGTAAGCCAAGGGTCCTTTATATAGCTGAGGCTGTTAGGGTTTCCAGGTGAAACCCTAATCTAATTGCTTAAGCCTTAAGCAATCCATGGAAACCTTCTATAAGGCCTATGGACGAAATCTCTATGGGCTTCCCATAGATTTCGTCCGCTCCTTCTTTTAGGAGTCTATCAATCCAACTTGCAACTATCAATGATTTGCAATATCAGTCCCTGTTCCTTTTAATTTGTTCCTTTAATCCCAAAATTAATTCGAAATTAATTTCTAATTAATACTAATTAAATAATATGATTTCTCAATTAATATATTATTCTTATAATATATCAATAAATTATTTATCAACCTCTTTCTCCAAAAAAATCATCCTGTCAAGTTGCTCTGGTGAAGGCAACCCAAAAGGACCATGCTACTATCAGATCAAGTACATACCAATTATAGTTATGGGCTTAGACACCTAATCCAACAGTCTCCCACTTGGATAAGTCTAATAACTATAACTATAAGTATGACTTCAAAATCCGATTAGCAATCGTAGCTCTTAAAAGTCGCTGTCGAACTATGACCTAGTCAATGACGTGTCCTTAAGATAAGGGATCATATAATCCTCCGTTCTGCAAGATATCGTGTGGACAAAGACATGGAACAAAATCATTTTAAATGTCCATTAAGGGTAAATACCAGCCTGACTGAGAGCGGAAGTTATCTCTGTCGGTCTAAAAATTGGCGTCTCTATACCCTGTCACTCTCAAGTCATCACTGCCACCAAGTTAAGGACCCAGTCCTTAGTCCTTCGCAGGTACTTAAGAATGTTCTTCACTGTTGTCCAGTGAGCTCTACTGAGGTTTCCTTGATGTCGGCTAACCATGCTCAACGCAAAAGCCACGTCAGGGAGAGTACATGTCATAACTACATGATCGAGCCAACTAGGGAAGCATATGGCACTCGACTCATTTCCGCTATCTCGGCATCGGTACTCAGACTCTGA
This sequence comes from Lactuca sativa, assembly GCF_002870075.4. NCBI lineage: Eukaryota > Viridiplantae > Streptophyta > Magnoliopsida > Asterales > Asteraceae > Lactuca > Lactuca sativa. The sequence goes on from NC_056626.2 coordinate 317,197,695, forward strand.
GTCTTACTCAGCTTTTTATTGCCCTGGATAGGCAACTCCCCTTTCTTGGAATTCTTCATGCTAAAATGTTTCAGCACCTTGTCCAAGTAAGTACTTTGACTAAGTCCAATTAGTCTACTACTCCTATTTCTCAAAATCCTTATCCCCAGAATGTAAGCAGCTTCTCCTATATCCTTCATAGCGAAACACTTCCCAAGCCAGGACTTAACCTCATGTAAGGTTGGAACGTCGTTTCCTATGAGCAGTATGTCATCGACATACAATACTAGAAAGCTAACTGTACTCCCACGAGCTTTGACATATACGCATGACTCATCCTCACTTCTAGAGAAACCAAACTCTTTGACTTTCTCATCGAAGAAAAGATTCCATATTCGAGATGCTTGCTTCAATCCATAAATAGATTTCTTAAGATTGCACACTCTATTGGGATATTTAGCATCTACAAAACCTTCTGGCTGACACATGTAAACATCTTCAGCAAACTTCCCATTAAGGAAAGCGGGTTTGTCATCCATCTGCCAGATTTCATAATCATGAAACACAACGATAACTAACATAACCCTAATAGACTTGATCTTGGCCACCAGTGAGAAGGTCTCATCATAGTCAACCCCTAGGGTTTGAGTAAATCCCTTCGCAACCAGTCGTGCCTTGAACGTATGTACCTTTCCATCCATGTCGGTCTTCTTCTTGAGATCCATTCGAACCCAACTGTCTTTCTACCTGGTACATTGTCAACCAAGTTCCAAACTTGATTGTCATACATGGACTAGATCTCACTGTCCATTTCCTCTTTCCATTTAGCAAACTCAGGGCCCGCCATGGCTTCCTTGTAGCTATTATGTTCATCCAAATTTATCACTGTACTATCACTGATAAACGTATCACCTTCCGCAGTTATATGGAAACCATATAATACAGGTGGAATGCTAACTCTACTGGAACGTCAAAGAGGTAATGAATCGTCAACTGGTTCAACAGGAATCTCTTCCTCAGGTTGAGTGCTAGTGTTATAGATTCCTTTACCGCTTGATTCTTGAATCTATTTAAGATCAATTGTCCTCCCATTGTTCTCTTGGCATATGAGCTCCCTCTCGCGGAAAACTCCCCTTCTTGCTACGAAGACCACGTTATCACTAGGTCTGTAGAAAAGATATCCAAAGGATTTTTGTGGGTAATCGATGAAAATACACCGCTCACTTCGAGGTTCGAGCTTGTCGTGAGTCTCTCGTCTTACAAAAGCTTCACAACCCCAAACCTTGATATGTGCTAACGAGGGAACCATCCCTGTCCACATATCGTGAGTTGTTTTGGCAACCTTCTTAGTTGGGACTAGATTAAGCATACGGGCGGCAGTCTCTAAGGCATACCCCCAGGATGAGATTGGTAGCGAAGCTCGACTCATCATGGAACGAACCATGTCCAACAGTGTTCGATTGTGCCTCTCAGCCACACCATTGAGCTGCGGTGTTCTAGGTGGCATCAATTGTGAAACAATTCCAAATTCCTTAAGATAGTCGTGGAACTCATTACTAAGATACTCACCACCCCTATTGGATCTGAACATCTTTATCTTCCTGCCCAATCGATTCTCCACTTCTTGCTTAAACTCTTTGAACTTTTCAAAGGTTTCCGACTTGTGCTTGATTAAGTAGATATATCCATATCTTCTATAATCGTCGGTGAAAGTCACATAGAAGTGGTTTGCATCCCTTGTGGTGGATCTGAAGGGGCCACACACACCTGTGTGTATGAGATCCAAGAATCCCTCACCTATTTCACTAGTACCAGTGAAAGGTGATTTAGTCATCTTTCCAAGAAAAAAAGATTCGCACATGTCATCCGACTTTAGGTCAAATGACTCCAACACTCCATCCTTTTGAAGTTGGGCTATGCGCTTCTTGTTTTGAGTATTACAACATTCCTATGTGCACATGCAACCCTAATTGCTTTAGATATAGGTTTTTCTCAAGTTATACATGCAAATTAATTTCCAAGCAAGAACCCTAATCTAGTATACAAGAAAACAAGATCTAAATTATATTAGAATTAAAATAATACCTTTCTTGTAAATAGCTTGATCTTGACCTTCAAGAGCTTAGTGCCCCAAGCGTTGCACCTCTAATGGAGTCACAAACACCACTTAGCAAGGATGAAGGAGAGAGGTGATGGAGGCTCTAAAAAATTCGGCTAGGGCTCTCTTAGAATAACATAGGGCCGAAAACTGTAATCCCATGGTCCTTTATATAGCTGAGGATGCTAGGGTTTCTGGGTGAAACCCTAATCTGATTGCTTAAGCCTTAAGCAGTCCATGGAAACCTTCTAGAAGGTCTATGGGCGAAATCTTTATGGGCTTCTCATAGATTTCATCCACTCCTTTTAGGATTCCATCAGCTCAACTTGCAAATATCAATGATTTGCAATATCAGTCCTTGTTCCTTTTAATTAGTTCATTTAATCCCAAAATTAATTCTAAATTAATTTCTGATTAATACTAATTAAATAATATTATTTATCAATCAATATATTATTCTTATAATATATCAATAAATTATTTATCAACCTCTTTCTCCAAAAAAATCAAATTGTCAAGTTGCTATGGTGAAGGTAACCCAAAATGACCATGCTACTATCAGAGCAAGTACATACCAATTATAGTTATGAGCTTAGACAGCTAATCCAACACATTTTTCATAACAAAATCCAAAATTCTGGAGTTTTTTGGCCTATTTTGGCGAATTATAACCCCAAAGAGAGGACGAGAGAGATGGGATATCCAGAGAGACATAATTTCACTTTCTCTCTTCATTCTCTCTAAAAACACCACACCCTCTCTCTAGAAATCAGCCATCCTTAACCACGTTTTTCAGACACATTTTAGTGTTTTCGAAGCTACATAACAAATCCAAGGTACTGAACATACATCTCTTGATGTTCCTTAGTAATTTTTGCAAGTTTCTAGTCATTTTCTCCTTCTATTTTCGATTTCTAAGAAATACTTTTGCAAGGAACCTTAGTTTGATCTTTATGTTTGTAAATCACCACTAAAAACATGTTGCATGTTCTGGAAATGGTGGTGATCGATTATCAAACCAAAGTCAAGAACAAATGTGATCACATGCAAGCTTTGTATAGCACCAAAAATCGATTTTTCAAGGATTAATTAAATTTGACTTTATTACATGCAAGTTATAAAGTTTAGAAACAAGTTTTTTCTACAAAATATTTCAATATTATGTTATTTTATCCCAATCCAAGAAAAAGAAACCTAAATCATTGATAAAATGAGATGTTGAGCCATATTTTTATGAGTTTTACTTTTTAATTTTCTGGCAGATTTCAACCTCCAAATTTTAAAGGCCATAACTCAATAATTTCTTATCCAAAAATTTCGTTCTTTCTTCTGGAATGTATTACTTCGATTTAACTTTCAAAGCCATCTGACTTGTTTGAAAAATTCAAAGATTTCAATTTTTAATAATTTTTACAAAACTATTGCTCCAACAACTCTTTTCTTGGGAGTACTAGTTTTATGTTGCATGTTAAAAAGAGTAAATCATCACTAAAAATTCTTCAAAAATTATTTTCAACTCCTAGCATCATAAAATCAGAGGGAAAAAATATCTTAACTTAAAAGTCGTGAGAAAAGGTAATAAAAATTCTAAAATTGACATCAACATTTTTACCAAAATCACAAGAACCAAGTTTTTCTCTATAATCTATTGAGCCTTTAGGCATTTTTTCGACATCCAAAATGAGAACACGATTTTCCATAGTTAGTAAATTATATGAAGAGACATTCTGGAAATTTTCAACTCCAAATATATCTTCTTTATTTTTATATAAAAATAATAAGGAAATAGAGTGTTAAAGCATATAAAATACTTACATTATTCAATAAATTCTACTAAAATTCGTGGATACAGATAATGTAAATAAACATCTTCTATGAAGTTTGAGCAATTTGTTTTACTATTTACCATTATTTATGATTTTATTTTTATTAAATCCAAAAAAAATAATAAAATCGGATTCTGAGTTTTAAAAGTCCTATTTATTATTTTTAAAAGCTTTTATATATTATATAACCTTCACATAAAAATTTGGTGAATTTTCACATCATTTTTCTAGTTTTTCAAGATTTAATGTATATTAAAAAGATTAAATAAGGGAAAATAGTTAAACTTATCCAAAAATCATACAAAATTACCAAAAATATGCTATTACATTATAATCAGAAATAAAAAGTTTGTGGATTTATCTTAATTGTTTACTATTTCTTTCTATTTTCTTGATATTAAACATACTTAAATTTTAAAAATAGGGCTTTACTATTCAAAAATGACTGTCAATATTTTTCCCAAATGGACATGTAAAACAGTTACACAAAAATTCTAAGAATTTTTCATGATCATGTACTATTTCCATGATTTTATGATTATTCAAGGAATTAAATGGTGGAAAATTATTTTGACATATCAAAAACTCACGAAAATTTATCTGGAGGTCTTTTATTATAATTAGAACTAAAATCTGAAGTTCAGAAATTTTTAGAACTGATTTTATTTAGTTTTTGGATTTTTAGCTCGTAAAACCATTTCAAATATGCTAAAATACATTTCAAACAATGACACAAAATAGGATTTGTCACTTGCAAATGTTAACAAGTCAATTGATATGTTTACATCTGAATTTTCCAAAAAAAATATTGTAACTTATTCAAAACCAAACTTTTGACACATTATTGACATAATTATATTGTATAAGATAAGTATACTAGTATTAGTTTTCGATTAGAGACTCACTAGTATATACCATTATTGTAGGACATCAGTAGTGGTATGATCGAAACTTAGTTCGAGGCACCGTTAACATCATCACGAAATAAGTGGTGAGTATTCACGCCTCCCCTATTTTTGGTTTTTAAATGTTTTGGGGTGGAAAAACATGTCGATAATTCAATTTTGTTCGTTGTATTTATTTTCAATTGTATCGAAAGTGATTTGCTATGTATGTGTATGCTAATATTAATTCATGAGGCCTTATCGCGGTTAAGTCCTTGGAATCAGTTCACACAACTCATTAACTCATTTGAGCCCATGTTCATTATGGATAATGCTATTAGGAGGTAGACAATGCCTCAGTCGCCCGTTTCGTGGAGTGCATTTTACCATTTCTATCTATGTGAGCGATACACATAAATCTCAATACGACACCCCTCAGTCATTAGGCTTGAGTTGTGAACTCATGATTTGATCATTATGCACATACGAACCTTGTATCTCGTTTTAGCATCGAACTTTATTTCCCATGAAAATATGAACTTTGCATCTCATTTTGGCAATGTACTTTATTTCTCATGATGATAACAAACTTATTTACTCATTTTAGCAATGTATATTTATTTATGGAAAATTCTATCAAAAATTTGATAATGATACATGAAACCACATTTTTTGTAAACATATGAACTCACCAACTATTTCTATAGTTGACGCTCGTTTTACATGCTTTTTCGGGTAATCATCTAGTAAGTGACAATTAGAGAAATATCACGAGTAGGAACATTCGCATAAGTTGTTTTTCAAATCCATTGTAATTTTTTTATTTGTTCAAACTCATTGTAAATTTGTAATACTTTTAAATACTATGGTTGGTGTTGTCTTTTAACTTTTGCTATGAGACCTTTTGTACAAGAGTTGATTTAGAATATACATTATCTAGAATCTGAATTTGAATCCAATATTGTCGAACTAGAAATATAGAGAAATGAATTTGATTATGTCAGAGGGTCATGAGGAGCACCGAAGTAGTGCTCAAGACGACAGAAAGGATTTAACAGGTCAGGAGCAGAATTCAGACTGCACAGAGTCGGCAGAAAAGCTATGCCGATAAGCATCGTTCAAACCTGGAGTTCCAGGTCGTGGATATGGTTCTCCTGAAGGTGTCGCCTTGGAAAGGCGTCATCCGATTCAGGAAGCGGGGAAAGTTGGGCCCCAGGTATATTGGACCTTTCAAGGTCATAGCCCGGGTGGGCAAGGTGGCGTATCGGTTGGACCTGCCAGCCGAACTCAATCAGATTCATAGCACCTTCCATGTCTCCCAGCTACGGAAATGCCTGGTGGACGACTCGGCAGTGGTGCCCTAGAGGATATTCAGGTTGATGACAGCCTGAACTACATTGAGCGGCCTGTGGCGATCCTCGACCGGAAGTCAAAGGATTTAAGGAACAAGAAGGTCGAGCTAGTGAAGGTGCAGTGGCAGCATCGGAAGGGCTCAGAATGGATGTGGGAGTCGGTAGACGAGATGATGGAGATTGTCTAGAACTCTTCCAGGATCGAACAGCAGACTTCGAGGACGATGTCTAAAATAAGCAGGGGAGATTTGTCGCACCAGGTTCCTAGTATGTATTTTATTCTAGTATCTTTCATTTTGGCCTTGAACTCGGCGAGTTGAGATCCAACTCGTCGAGTCGGAGCCTATTAGACACAGAAGTTTAATGACCTACTCGACGAGTCCGTGTCTGGACTCGGCGAGTAGGCGCTGTCCGGACAAAACCCTAGATGAGGGTTTGCACCCTATTTAAACCACTTATTCAACCTCCCTTTCATTTGTTAGATCCCTTTTTGGGGAGATTTAGGGCTTTTATAAGCCATTTTTGGTGACCAACCACGATTGTAAGCATGGTTGGGGGTTGAGACTTCAGAATCAAGGCATTAAGGGAGTCACAAGGCAGTTAGGGGTTTCTTTTGCACCCATCTAAGGTGCCATGCATCATAAGAGCTTATTTTATGACCTTTTGAGCTCAAAGTCCCATGCATGCACGTAAAGTTTGTAACTTTACATGCTAGAACGATTGAAGGAGCTTAGATCTACCTTTTGGTCAAGAGTTGTACGCTGGAAATCGAGAAATGAGACTTGGATATGCCCGACTCGACGAGTCGTTCTTGGGACTCGGCGAGTCCGAGACAAAAACTCGCCTTTTCTGTTAAGGTTTGAAGGAACCCAGTTGAGCTCTAGAAGAGTTTTTAGAGGGTCCAAGGGAGTGACCCAATGTATTGGACTTAGCCTTAGATCTGGAGTTCATGGAGCTCGACGAGTGCAAGAACGGACTCGGCGAGTCCAAGGCAATCTCCTTACAGTTGAAGATGAACTCGACGAGTTGTTCATACAACTCGGCGAGTCAAGGACATGACTTGTTTATCATATGAAGGTGAACTCGACGAGTTGTTCATCCGACTCGGCGAGTCGGATGAAGATTCATTCGATGTTCATAAAGAAAGGGGAACTCGTCGAGTCGTTACTAAACTCGACGAGTAGAGTCATGGATAAGGACGGGTAATGAGTTGGGGACTCGACGAGTTAGCGGACCAACTTGGCGAGTCGGGTCAACTGGAGGTTGACTTTGACTTGGAGTTGGTGAGGGGTAAAATTATCATTTTACCCTAAGAATAGATATAAGGTTCTAACTGAGTGTTTGTTGGGATTATAGTCGGAGGGTTACCGGTGCAGCAGTCAAACAGTTGCCGAGCAGTTTTCTAGCAATCAGCCTTACGAGGTGAGTTACCTTCTAGTAGCGGTGGGTCTACGGCCACAAGTCAGCCCACCAGTAGGAGTTATATATTAGATGATTGTCTTTGTGATATTCATCTAGGTTTGCTACTACCTGATATGTTATGTGCTAGTATGATATGATGTTATATGCCAATAGTAGTAAGGGAGATAGTCCTTAAGATTTCCGGTCAATAGGGCCAAATAGGGGTAGTCATACCCAATCATACTAGATAGGATATGATTATGTGATACCTGTTATGTGGTAGTAGTAGAGGGGTGAAATAGTCCCCGGTATCCGGTCGACAGGACCGAAGGGGAGGCCAGCACCCAGATATGCTAGGCAGTATCCGGTCGACAGGACCGAAGGGGAGGCCAGCACCCAGATATGCTAGGCAGTATCCGGTCGACAGGACCGAAGGGGAGGCCAGAACCCATATATGCTAGGCATTATCCGGTCGACAGGACCGAAGGGGTAGGTCTGGCACCCAGATATGCCTGAAAGTATATGTATGTTATGTGATCGTATGGTATGTGGTACGATGGGGGAGCTCACTAAGGTCCCGTTTGATAGTTTCTGTCTGGGAAAGTGCTATCTGGTAAAGTTTTCTGACTGGGAAAAAAACCATGCTGTTTGATTGTACATCTGATTGACTGTGCTGAATGATGAAAAAAAAAGTAATAAAAAATATTTTTAAAAAAAGTTATTTAAAAAATTAATAATCTAAGAAAAAAAGAAAGAAAGAGGTTGGGTTTGGTGCATAATTATCTTTCCAGCTCATTCAGCCAGAAATATATGATTTTGGGGCTTTATGGGAAAGACATATCTTACCGGGAAAGACCCATTTTTTGTGCAAATCAAACAGTCTTTCCAGTCCATTCAGCCAGAAAGATCTGTTTGGACCTGGAAAGATGCGTATCAAATGGGCCCTAAGCTTTGTGCTTACAGTTTTCAGTTTTGTTTCAGGTACCTCTTCAGCGAAGGGGAAGGAGCCGGCGCGGTAGCTGCACATCATACACACACCCCAGATTCCGCATTATTAGTTTCCTTGGGATTATCCTCTGACATTATCACTATTTTATGATTTGGATTGTCAGACATTATACATAGTTTTATGAGATGTTATGATTTGTTAATGTTTTTCCTGCGAATGTTTTAATTAAAGTAATTGATAAAAATGAAATTTTTGGACGTGAAAATTAGGCTGTTACAAGTTGGTATTAGAGCCCTGGTTTGAGGGATTCGGACACACCTCGGGGGTGTTTGTAACATCCCAAATTTCAGAAGTTTGAGTTAAGAGCTTAAAGTGAAGATTGAAGAAGGGACTCGACGAGTAGGTATACTTACTCTCCGAGTCGGAGCTGGATCCGGGTTATAGAATAAGTGACCAACTCGGTGAGTCAGCGAGTGGACTCGACGAGTCTGGTCTTGTCGAGAAAATCCCTAATCTTAGGGTTTGCACCATATTTAAAGGACCTTATGTCCTCTCCTCAGCCCCCTTGTCGGCCAGAAGCTTCTTTAAGCGATTCCAAACCGTAATTTGAGTAAGAGGAGGAGGAAAGTGAGCTTGGGGATTTTGCAAGAGAAAGATTTGGAGGATTTGATCACTAAGGAACTAGAGGATTCAACTCTTTGGTTGTGAGCATTAGTTTGAAGGTAATAATCTGTCACTTTGCCTTTGTTGCTTCTAGATCTTTTATTGGATGATGTTTTGGGGCCACTTTGGCATGTTAAGGAGCCATTTCGAGTTAAAAGTCCAGATCTGAGGTTGTTACTTCAGATCTAGGCTTGTCTTGCTCCAAAAACCCGTAAAGTATCAGCCCTTGGTGTGTTGGTGAAGCATGTTTGTCTTAAACCCTACCCTAGAGTGTTTTAAGCCTATAGCTCCTTGGTTTCACGTAAAGTTTGCAACTTTACGTGAAGGGTGGGCCTTAAAAGAGTGGATCTACAGTTTGGAGCCCCTGCATGGCTCGAAAATCCACTGTATGGATTAAGAACAGAAGCGACTCGACGAGTCACGTGGGTGGACTCGGCGAGTTGTATGAAGATGGGCAGGAACTCGACGAGTTGGAAGAAAAACTCGGCGAGTCTGTTGAAGATTGCCTTGGACTCGGCAAGTCTGTTCTTGGACTCGGCGAGTCAGGTCGCAAAACCCCAACTTCTTTTGGTTAAGCTTCGGATCTGTGAGTCGGTTGGCGACTCAGTGAGTTGGTCAAGACGGAATTCTGAGATCGTTCAACTCGACGAGTCCTTGGGCGACTCAGCGAGTTGAGTCGTGTTATGGAAGTTTTCTGAGTATAAGAACTCGACGAGTCGACAGGTTGACTCGGTGAGTAGAGTCAATCAGGAAGGTTGACTTTGACCAGGACTTTGACCAAAGTTGACTTAGTTGATCCTGGGAGGACAGTTTAGTCTAAGTTTTGTTATTGGTATTGGTTGCTCAGGGAGCCAGAGGAGAAGCATTTCAGAGAGTTGTACGTTAGCAGTTAGAGGGTTATCGGCCGAGTGCAGCAGTTCAGGTGAGTTTCCTTCCGGTAGGAATGGGTCTACGGCCACAATGCCGACTCGTCTAGTTAGCAGTAGTTTCCGGAGATCGGTCCGATGCAGTAGTTCAGTGTGCTTGATGTCTTTGTGATTCAAGCATGTTTTTGTGTTATGTGTTCCGGACTTTGGTCCGATGCAGTATGCAGTATATGTGTTTATGCTAGTAGTTATGATTATGCTATGCCATGTTCAGCCAGTTAGTCCGGATTTTGGTCTGATGAAATGGGCAAGTCCCAGTATGTGCTTTATATGTTATTGTATGGTATGTGGTAGTTTGGGGGAGCTCACTAAGCTTTGTGCTTACAGTTTTAGTTTTGGTTTCAGGTACTTTCGCAAGCAAGGGGAAGAGCTCGGATTGATGGCATGGCACACACCACAGTTGCAGTTTATTCTTGGGAGTTTTATCTAGATATTTTGATATGATATTAACTTCAGTTTTGAATTGATACATTTACTATGGCATTTTGAGACACACGATTCATGGTTTTATTATCTAATAGTTTATGTTGCGATTTTTAGTAATATTAAAACAAAAATTTTTGGGTCGTATTTTGGGTCGTTTCAAGTTGGTATCAGACCCTTGGTTTGAGGGATTTGGGCACGCTTTCGAGTGTGTCTGAACTCAAACTGAGGAAATGGTAAAAGACTTTCAAGAGAGAAACGTTTTCGAAAAGAATTTTTGAAAAGAAACTTAGAAAGAAAAAGAGTTTTCTTAAAAAGAGAAAAGGGTGTGGTGCATGCGATCAGTCGAGCTCAAGTAAGTACTCCCAAATTACCCATACAAGTTGATATTATGATTATCTGTTCCAGTTTCAGTAGAACAGCATGCTAGAATAGGACTAAGGATCTAGGAGGATGCCTTATGTGCCTGCTATATGTGTTTCAGTTTTATGAGAATTGCATGCTAGTATTGAGTAGACAACAGTAGGATAGCCTGTTTAGGTTATGCCTGATATTATGAGCTTAGCATTGTATTCTAGTACAGTTTCTTGTTGTGAGAATAGAGTTGCTTGAGTAGTTTCCTGTGTCTGAATGCTGCTTGTTTTGTGCTTTGTGGGACTCTGAGTGATGGGAGTTAGCCATTAGGTGAATACGACAAGTCACATGTAATCAGGGTTGAATAATCTTAGAGTATTGGATTTGACCCTATTGCGCAGCGCTCGTTTGAGTCTAACCGTTGTAGGGATGAGTCCCTTACTTGAAGGATTATCCGAGCCTCGCTACATGTGATGGTATTCAGGTGATGGCTAATTGGCATTACAAGGAGGCCTTCAACAGCTGAAGACTAGTTTTGGTTAAGTCAGAGATTTCCCTAGGGCAGGCCTAGGATGAGAGTAGCAAAGAGCAGTAGCAGTAGTAGTGACTTGGTGGAGTCGAGGCAGTTCTTGAGGAAAGTACAGATAGATGTGGAAGGTAGTAGGGGCCCATACTATTGGAAGCAGAGGATCTGTACTTGAATCGAGGAAGGCTGAGAGGAGACCAGGAAACTTGTAGTGTGTGAGATCCCTCAAGTTTGGATGAGTATTGTGATGTTAGTGATGGAATGTTGCCGAGTATAGTGACGCTACGTGGTAGACCATATGTTAGTTCTGGTGTCGACGAGGGATCAGGCTCGAACTCTAGAGCCGGGCAGATTGATGATCAGACGAGGGAGTTCATTCCATCTGAGAATTATGCGCAGTATCATTGACCAGACTCCTGTGATCCTCGATGTGATCAAGGAGGACATTATAGAGATTTGTGATGAGAGGCCGAGTGCATTATGCACTGAGATAGCAGTCATGATAGAGACCCGTACATTGATGTTTCGGGAATTCAAAGTTTGTGAGGCTTTAGATTGTCATGGGGGTTAGGGACCCCATTGTTAGCAGCAGATGGTTGGCAGATGTCGCCAACACTTTTCGTACCAGACGTTGTCTCGAAAGGAGACAAGATATGACTTACTTCCTGTCTCTTGAGGGATAGAGCACGAGATTGATAGGAAAAGGTTGGTAGTGAGTTGAGTAATGATGTAGTTGATGCTATGTCATGGGATGAATTTTAGACCAGATTTTGGGCAAAGTGTGCTCAGAAGATTGAGGCGCAACAGTTGGCGTAAGAGTTGTTAGATCTCCACCAAAAAACAGAGACTGTGGCAGAGATCACTACCAAGTCTCGAGAAAGAGATTATATGGTACCACAGTATGCAGCAGATGAGGAAATGTAGAAGGTAAGTTATCAGAACATGTTGTAGAATGATATCAGGGAGATCATGAGTATATCGGGGTGCAAGACCCTGAATGATATGAATTTTGAGCTTGAGAACAAGATATAGACTTGGAGCACATTGGTAAGAGGGAACCAAATCATTTGCTTATAGTGAGGGGTCTCGGGAGGAGACCATAGATTTCAGATCAGCTTCTAAGAGGCCATCGGGGTCAGATTCAGTGCAGCACTTGTGGGAAACGGAACAAGGGAGCCTTCTGTTCTAAGGGTTGAGTAAGTGTAACCCTATATTATCCTTGGTTTGTGTCTGAATTATATTTTCAAGAGATATCATATGCCAATTGCTTGCCGAGAAGCATTAGCGAATAGTGATAGAGCAATTCCCCAAATTACGGGATTAGGAAAGTACAGCGTCATCTTGGTTTATTCCAAGACTGAGGAGCATCACGAGAAGCACCTGAGGGAGCTGCTAGAGACTTTGAGGAGGGAGAGAATTTTCGCAAGGTTCTTCAATTGTGAGTTCTGGTTGCGTGGGGTGTAATTTCTTGGGCACGTTGTCAATCAGAAGGATATTCTAGTCGATCCGGCCAATATAGAGGCCGTGATGCAAAAGGAGATTCATAGGTCTCCAATTGAGATTCGGAGCTTCCTAGGTCTAGCGGGTTATTACCGGAGATTTATTCGGGTTCTGGAAAGCAGTGTGATCTTCTGGACTGACCAGTATTGAACCACTAGCAATGGTAACGTGACTTTCAACAGATTGGGCATAAAATGGTAAGAAGGATCAAGAATCCTTCTAGTATTGTATGCCGTAAGGCATTAGTTAAATCAAAGTGGGTGAGAATCATCTAAGGATTCAGAAGTAGGAGCATTTTTGAAACTGGGATAAGTTTCGCATCTTTGTTTGGAAGGAAAACAGCCCAAGCGGCTGTATGGTTTGAGGATAGTGTGAGATGGAAGTTCGGAAAAACTTGCCAATAAGGAGATCGTGTTCCCGTAATGATTGCTAGCATCCAGTTAGTGATAGAGTGTTGTAAGTCATCCGGTGTAGTCGTAGCATTCTCTAGCAGCCAGATAGTATTAGAGTCTTGTAAGTCTACGGGTGTAGCCGTAACATTCACTAGCAGCCAGATAGTACTAGGGTGTTGTAAGTCTGCGGGAGTAGCTGTAGCATTCAATAGCAACCAGATAGTGATAGAGCGTTGTAAGTATGCGGGTGTAGCCGTAGCATTCAATGGGTTGGTAGATAGCGTGAGTGCATTGTTAGGACGCAAAAAGAACAGTAGTACCCACCAGTTCGGGTGTAGCAGTAAGGATATGGAAATTTATGGATTGGATTTCGGAATTACCCAGACGGATTAGACCTGGTTAAGCCAGTGGTAAGACTGTGGAAGAGCCACTACAGCTATGAGAGCAAGGAAGCAGTGGACTGCTTAAGGTCATTTATGACATAAGGCTACCAATGGTCATGTAGCAATCACTTTTAGCCTTGGGTTTGGTGACGTCAGGATTCGACACATGGAACCAATCAGTTAGATCAGAAGGCTGTTAGAGCCGCAGTGACAAGATGATTAGTAGCAAATAGTTCCAGAGAAGGATTTTGTTCAGAAGTCGTGTGAAGCGACTAAATAGGGAGTCCTTTGGCTCCGCAGCCAGGTTGGAACCCGATATTTCAGATGACTGACGAAGGAAGTGAGACCAGGAAGGTCTCAAGAGATGTTGGAAAGCATCCCTATAGCAACATGTTGTTTTAGGCAGTCAGTGATTCAGGCAGTTCGGTGTTCAGGCAATCAGTATTCCAGGCAGTTCAGTGTTTTAGGCAGTCAGTGATCAGGCAGTTCAGTGTTTCAGGCAGTTCAGTGTTTCAAGCAGTCAGTGATTCAGGCAGTCAGTGTTCAAGTAGTTCAGTGTTTCAGGCAGTCAGTGTTCCAGACAGTTCAGTGCTTTCAGGAAGTTCAGTGTTTTCAGAAAATCTTGGGTCTCCAACGGAAATGGTATTTTGGATTTTTATGGATAGATTGTGAAGTGGCAAGTCACTCATAGCACGATTATCTGATTTATGGTCAAGTATAAGGGAATCACTGGGATAAGTGGATCTGTGGATTCTATTGTTCTAGCGGGAACCTAGGGTAGTTAGCATGAAAGGAATGGATTCATGAAGAGGACATAATGAGGTCCAACATTGCGAGTTGCTAGGGTTATCGGCAGATATGGAAAAAGGGAGGGTAGTTTGGCACCAGGAGAGGACCTAGTGAATTATTGTGGTACATAACTTTCGCAATTCATGAAAGTGTGTTCCTGTTAGGAAGCGACAGTATACTCGGGTGATACATGGTTGTTATGTGATGACATTGAGGTCGGTGGTCGGCATGGGGTTATGGCAAGGATGCCACGCAAGAAGAAGTTATTTTTAAAAAAAAAGCGGTGCAGGGGTAGGGTTTGGAAGGACCTGTGTTATTTGGGAAATTCAGAGTTTGTAGTGCAAGTGGTTAGTTCGGAAGCATATCATCCAGTAGGCTTCGAGGAAAAAGCCTAATTTAAGTGAGGGAGAGTTGTAACATCCCAAATTTCAGATGTTTGAGTTAAGAGCTTAAAGTGAAGATTGAAGAAGGGACTCAACGAGTAGGTATACTTACTCTCCGAGTCGGAGCTGGATCCGGGTTATAGAATAAGTGACCGACTCAGTGAGTCGGCGAGTCTGGTCTTGTCGAGAAAATCCCTAATCTTAGGGTTTGCACCATATTTAAAGGACCTTATGTCCTCTCCTCAGCCCCCTTGTCGGCCAGAAGATTCTTTAAGTGATTCCAAACCGTAATTTGAGTAAGAGGAGGAGGAAAGTGAGCTTGGGGATTTTGCAAGAGAAAGATTTGGAGGATTTGATCACTAAGGAACTAGAGGATTCAACTCTTTGGTTGTGAGCATCAGTTTGAAGGTAATAATCTGTCACTTTGCCTTTGTTGCTTCTAGATCTTTTATTGGATGATGTTTTGGGGCCACTTTGGCATGTTAAGGAGCCATTTCGAGTTAAAAGTCCAGATCTGAGGTTGTTACTTCAGATCTAGGCTTGTCTTGGTCCAAAAATCCGTAAAGTATCAGCCCTTGGTGTGTTGGTGAAGCATGTTTGTCTTAAACCCCAGCCCTAGAGTGTTTTAAGCCTATAGCTCCTTGGTTTCACGTAAAGTTTGCAACTTTACGTGAAGGGTGGGCCTTAGAAGAGTGGATCTATAGTTTGGAGCCCCTGCATGGCTCGAAAAGCCACTGTATGGATTAAGAACTGAAGCCACTCGACGAATCAGATGGGTGGACTCGGCGAGTTGTATGAAGATGGGCAGGAACTCGACGAGTTGGAAGAAAAACTTGGCGAGTCTGTTGAAGATTGCCTTGGACTCGGCGAGTCAGGTCGCAGAACCCCAACCTCTTTTGGTTAAGCTTCGGATCTATGAGTCGTTTTGGCGACTCAGTGAGTTGGTCAAGACGGAATTCTGAGATCGTTTAACTCAACGAGTCCTGGGGCGACTCGACGATTTGAGTCATGTTATGGGAGTTTTCTGAGTATAAGAACTCGACGAGTCGACAGGTTGACTCGGCGAGTAGAGTCAATCAGGAAGGTTGACTTTGACCAGGACTTTGACCAAAGTTAACTTAGTTGACCCCGGGAGGACAATTTAGTCTAAGTGTTGTTATTGGTATTGGTTGCTCAGGGAGCCAGAGGAGCAGCATTTTAGAGAGTTGTCAGTTAGTAGCTGGAGGGTTATCGGCCAAGTTCAGCAGTTCAGGTGAGTTTTCCTTCTAGTAGGAACGGGTCTACGGCCACAATGCCGACTCGTCTAGTTAGCAGTAGTTTCCGGACATCGGTCCGATTCAGTAGTTTAGTGTGCTTGATGTCTTTGTGATTCAAGCATGTTTTTGTGTAATGTGTTCTGGACTTTGGTCCGATGCAGTATGTAGTATATGTGTTTATGCTAGTAGTTATGATTATGCTATGCTATGTTCAGCCAGTTAGTCCGGACTTCGGTCCAATACATGGGGAAAGGACCCAGTTAGTCCGGACTTCGGTCCGATGCAGTTAGCCGGACTTCGGTCCGATGCAGGGGGCAAGGCCCCAGTTAGTCCGGACTTCAGTCCGATGCAGTTTCTGGACTTTGGTCCGATGCAGGGGGCAAGGCCCCAGTTAGTCCGGATGTCAGTCCGATGCAATGGGCAAGGCCCAGTATGTGCTTTATATGTTATTGTATGGTATGTGGTAGTTTGGGGGAGCTCACTAAGCTTTTTGCTTATAGTTTCAGTTTTGGTTTCAGGTACTTCCGCAAGCAAGGGGAAGAGCTCGGATTGATGGCATGGCACACATCACTGTTGAAGTTTATTCCTGGGAGTTTTATCTAGATATTTTGATATGATATTAACTTTATTTTTCAATTGATACATTAACTATGGAATTTTCAGACACACGATTCATGGTTTTATTATCTAATAGCTGATGTTGCGATTTTTAGTAATATTAAAACAAAAATTTTTGGGTCGTATTTTGGGTCGTTTCAGTGTCTTGACTCAAATCGATGGATTAAAAGCTTTTACAAGTAAATGGTTTTCTAAAGAATAAGATAAAGAGTTTTGAGAAAGGACGAAGTGTGTGATGTGCACGACCGGTCGAGCTCAAGTAAGTTTTCCCCAAAGTAACCATACAAGTTTATGTTATATTTATCAGTTTCAGTAGAACAACATGCTAGAATAGGACTAAGGATCTAGGGATGATGCCTTATGTGTCTTCTTTATGTGTTTCAGCTTATGTAAATTGCATGCTAGTATTGAGTAGACAACAGTAGGATGGCCTGTTAGGTTATGCTTGATAGTATGAGCTCAGCATTGTATGCTAGTACAGTTTCCTGTTATGAGGATAGAGTTGCTTGAGATCGTTCCCTTTTTGTCTGAATGCTGCTTCCTTTGTGCTTTGTGGGACTCTGAGTGATGGGAGTTAGTTATTAGGTGA
Source organism: Lactuca sativa (assembly GCF_002870075.4). NCBI lineage: Eukaryota > Viridiplantae > Streptophyta > Magnoliopsida > Asterales > Asteraceae > Lactuca > Lactuca sativa. The sequence goes on from NC_056626.2 coordinate 317,214,986, forward strand.
ATACGTTAAAGTCACATGTGATCAGGGTTGAATAATCTTAGAAGATTGGATTTGACCATATTTCGCAGCTCTTGTTTGAGTCCTAACCGTTGTAAGGATGAGTCTCTTACTCGAAGGATTATCCGAGCCTCGTTGCATGTGGTTATATTCAAGTAATGGCTGATTGGCATTACAAAGAGGCCTTCCGTAGCTGAGGACCGGTTTGGGTGGGGCTAGAGGTACCCTAGGGTGAGCCTAGGATGGGAATAGCAGAGATCAGTAGTAGTAGAAAGGACTTGGTGGAGTCAAGGCGGTTCTTGAGGAAAGTGCAGATATATGTGGAAGGTAGTATGGGCCCGTACTACTGAAAGTAGAGGATCCGTACTTGAATCGAGGAAGGCTGAGGTAAGACCAAGGAACTTGTGATAAATGTGATCCCTCTAGATGTATTAGTATCACTGACAGTTGTCACTGTGTATTGCAGAATGGCGGTACTACGTCCGAGACCAACAGTTGGCAGCTCAGGAGAGGGATCAGGTTCGGGTACAGGATCCAAACCAGTGGATGAGAGGCTACACGAGTTCATCGCGTCCGAGATCACTAGAGGCATCCTTGATGTGTAACACTCGTGTTTCTAGCCTAGGCATTAATATTAAGGTGATAGTCTAGGTTAACCTTTGTAACTCATTTTGAAGAAATGAAAAGGAATTTTGTGAATATTATGTGAATTATGTGTTTTATGCTTAATTATTAGGGTTTAATTAATTAAGAATAAAATTAAGCGTCAAAATTAAAGTGTGAGATAAAGCCGATATCTTTACATAAAGTTGTAGTGGTCGAAACAAGGATTCTGGGGATATAAAGAATACCGAAATCTGAGTTATAACGAAGAAGTTATGACCTGTCGAAGTTTCCCGACTAAACCGACACGGTGTCGAATGTTGTAAAAAGTGAGTTTTTGATAAACTATTTTTTTAGCCTTAGTAATCTAAATGGAAGTCGTAGTATTCGTTAAACCGAGAAGTTCTATAAAAAGAACGCCCAAATCTGACTTCGTATGAGGAAGTTATGATTTTTCGAAGTTTCAGCTTAGCAGTAGACAGCTAAAAACTCGAATTTTAGATCGAGTGATTTTTAGCCGACACGACCTAAATGAGAATTGAAGGTCTCGTCATTAGTAGCACAATGGTAAAAAGTCTGACAAAAACAGACATCGGATGAAGAAGTTATGAATTTTTAACGGATTTCATGTCCTAGTCTGTTAAAAATAATAATATAAAAATTAAATTCAAAATTAGCCGACGAAGTCTAAACGAAAGTTGTAGACAAAAACAGGGATCAAATGCCTCAACCTCAAGAAGTTGAGCAAGTACCTATTGTAGGAGTTGCACCTGAGCCAATGACAATGGTTGGGGTACAAGCAATGATGCAGATGATGTTAGATCGCTAGATGGAGGAGACAAGGCGATTACTACAACAACATAGGGAAGAGACTATGATGCCTGTTGAACATCTCGTATTGAATGAAGGGCAATCAGTATGAGGGAACTACAGTGGGACTCTTGGTCAAGCCAACCCACCGATAATTAGACAAAACAACCAGGATGGAGGAGTTGATGGACGCGGATGCAAATACAAAGATTTCATAGCATCTAAACCGCCGTGTCCATCTGGAAGTCCGACACTGATGAAAGTCATCAACTGTAGGGCTGTGCATGGGTCGGTTTGGGTCGGTTTTGGACACAAACCCAACCCAACCCATAAATGGTCGATTTTTGGTTTTCAGAACCCAATAGGATCGGTTTCTGATCGGTTCGGTTTCTTGGGTTCTGAGGTTGGTTTGGGCGGTTTTTCGGTTTCTTGGGCTCAACCCATACACTAACGGGTTCTGGGTTTAAACCCATGGATTTTGGGTTCAAACCCATTTTCCAAAAATAAAACAAGAAGTTAAATACTTCAAAAAAAACCAAATTGAAGTTAAATACTTTAAGAAACATGAGTCTTATAACCAAATAGTCTATTATAAGTTACAACCAAAGCCCCAAATAGTCTATTACAACAAAAACACAATCAAGTATAGGTCGGTTTCTTGGGTTGGATGTATCGGTTTCTTGGGGCGGTTTGTCGGTTTTAAGTAGGGGTCGGTTTCTTGGGTTGGATGGGTTGGTTTCTAGGTAAAAACCGAAACCCAACCCGACTTTTCGGTTTCTAGAAAATTCAAAACCTAACCGTCGGTTTTGCTTCGGTTTCGGTTTTCTCGGTTTCGGTTTTGTCGGTTTTTCGGTTTCTTGGTTTGGGTTTGCTCACTCCTAATGAACTGGATCTCCGAAATGGAGACGATGTTTGAAAGCTGTGAGTGCAGCAACAAACAAAAGATTGCACTTGCAATTCCTCTGTTAAAGTCTGGTGTGTTGAGCTGGTGGAAGTTACTAGCTGATTTGATGCCCAAGGGAGAAGCTAGTAAGATGTCTTGGGAAGATTTTGTGGTACAACTGAAATTGCAGTACTGATTTGAGCAGGATCTTCTGGAAATCAACAATGAGTTCCAGAATTTAAAGAAGGGAAAGATGAGCGTTACTGAATACGCTGCTAGTTTTATGGAAAAGATGAAGCTTGTTCCTCATCTAGTTCCATCTGAACTCTCTAAGGTCAACAAGTTTGCCCTCGGATTACCAGCGTACTTTGGTCCGATGGTTAAGCAAGCAACCACTTTGAAAGCCGCCATTTGGGATGTTAAGAATGTTGAGGTTCAGATCAGAGAGAAGGGTCTGGAGATGGAAGATGTTGGTGAAAAGAGAAAATTTGAAGGAACTTCAGGTTCCAACAAGAAAAGCAAATTTTCTAAGTCCAATAAGTTTGGAGGAGGAGGAGGAGGGGAAGTGAAATGGTGTGAGAAGTGCAAGAAAAAGCACTCTGGAAAATGTAGTGAGGAGGTGACTTGCTTCAAATGTGGAAAGACTGGGCATTATGCCAATGTGTGTCTGTGCGACAAGAGGGTATGTTCTTAAAGACTGTCCAAAGAGGAAGGATGCAGCAAAGCCTAATCTACCACCAAAGCCGAAGGCGAGAGCCTTTCAGATGACACTTGACGCTGCAAAAGAAGAAGTCGATGTCGCTTCAGGTACCTTTCTCATAAACGAATTGCCTGCCCAAATTTTGTTTGATTATGGAGCCAATTACTCCTTTATATCGCATGAATTTGGTAGAAAACTAGCTTTGCCTATAGATAGGCTAGTTAATGCTTTATTAGTCGAGATTGCTAGTGGCAAGTTTGTACCTGTTAGCCAACATATGAAAAACATCCTCATTGACTTGGATGGGAATAAGTTCCACGAGGAATTATTGCCTATTGAGTTAAATGGATTCGACATAGTTTTAGGAATGGATTGGCTTAGTGCCAATGATGCCGAAATATTGTGTAGAAAGAAGAAAGTAAAAGTAAACTCGCCAGGGAAAGAGTCGTTTATGGTGTATGGAGACAAGTGCAGAGTAAATTCTGGAATCATTTCCCTAATGAAAGCCAGAAAGTGTTTGGCCAAGGGATGTACATCATATCTAGCATTCGTGATCGATGCTAAGATGGAAAAGAAAGAGGTGCAGAATATACTGGTGGTGTGTGATTATCCGGAAGTCTTTCCCGAAGATCTTCCCGGATTTCCCCCTAATTGACAGGTAGAATTTCGTATCGACTTGTTACCAGGAACGACCACGATAGCAAAAGCACCATATCGATTAGCACCAACAGAGATGAACGAACTTATGACACAACTTCAGGAGTTATTGGACAAAGGTTTCATTCGACCTAGTTCATCGCCCTGGGGAGCCCCTGTGTTATTTGTAAAGAAGAAAGACGGGAGCATGAGAATGTGCATTGATTACTGAGAGCTGAACAAAGCGACTGTAAAGAACAAGTACCCGTTGCCGAGGATCGATGACTTGTTCGACTAGTTGCAGGGTTCGAGCTATTTCTCGAAGATCGATCTTAGGTCGGTATACCATCAACTAAAGGTGAGAGAGCAGGATATCAAAAAGACTGCGTTTAGAACAAGATATGGACACTATGAATTTTTGGTTATGTCGTTCGGACAAACCAATGCCCCAGCAGCTTTCATGGATTTGATGAATAGAGTTTGTAAGCCATTCCTAGATCAATATGTGATAGTATTCATAGACGATATCTTGATTTATTCGAAAAGCAAGCAGGAGCATGAAAAGCATCTGCATGAAGTGCTAGAAGTCCTGAAAAAGGAGAAGCTGTATGCAAAGTTCTCTAAATGTGAATTTTGGATTCAAGAAGTCCAATTTTTAGGTCATGTGGTTAACCAAGAAGGAATAATGGTTGACCCAGCAAAGATTGAAGTTGTGATGAAGTGGAAACAACCAAAAATCCCTACGGAGATTCGAAGCTTTTTAGGATTAGCTGGATATTACCGAAGGTTTATCCAAGGCTTTTCTTCGATTGCTGCACCATTAACAACTTTGACCCACAAAGGAGCTACTTATGCTTGGAATGAGAAGCATAAGGAAGCCTTTGAGAAGTTAAAGAAGAGATTGTGTGAAGCACCAATTCTTTCGTTGCCTGAAGGAGTTGATGACTTCGCAGTTTATAGCGATGCATCTGGAGTTGGGTTAGGTTGTGTTCTGACCCAAAGGGATAAAGTGATCGCGTATGCATCAAGGCAATTGAAGGAGCATGAAAAGAACTACCCCACTCATGATCTGGAGTTGACAGCGGTAGTATTTTCCTTAAAGATATGGAGGCATTATCTTTATGGTACTAAGTGTAAACTTTTCACTATTTCATAAGAGTCTTCAATATCTCTTTAATCAGAACGAATTGAACATGAGGCAACGACGCTGGCTAGAGTTACTCAAGGACTACGACTGTAAGATACTTTACCACCCTGGTAAAGAAAATGTTGTTGCTGATGCTCTCAGTTGGAAGGTAAACCTTGAAAAGAAAAGGCCAAGAGCATTGAGAATTGAAGTTGTCTCGATAATTGTGGAAAGTATAAAGAAAGCTCAAGAGGAACCTTTAGAGAAAAATTACCGAAAGGAAGAGCGTTTGGGCAAAACGTTAGTATTCGGTACAAACAACCAAGGGCTGAAGGTATTCCACGATAGGATTTGGGTACCTAAGACATGAGGAGTAAGAGATCTTCTGATGGAAGAAGCTCACAAGACCATGTACTTGATTCATCCCGGAAGTACAAAAATATATAGGGATCTAAAGCCCTATTATTGGTGGCCGACGATGAAGCTCGATGTTGCTAAGTATGTGGCCGAGTGTGTAACTTGTGCTAGGGTTAAGGCACAACATCAGAAACCGTATGGGAGTTTAGAACCTTTACCCGTACCCATGGGTAAATGGGAAGACATCACCATGGATTTTGTGACTAAACTGCCCAGAACAAGGAACAGTGACGACATGATTTGGGTGGTCGTTGATCGCTTCACTAAGAGTGCGCATTTCATAGCTGCCAACGAGAAATGGTCTATGGATAAACTTGTGAATTCTTATGTTAAGGAAATTGTGAGGCTTCACGGTGTCCCGTTAACGATTGTATCCGATCGTGACATCCGTTTTACCTCAAGGTTTTGGAGGAGTCTACAAGAGGAATTGGGTACCAAGTTGTGTTTGAGTACAACTTACCGTCCGCAAACTGATGGTCAGAGCGAACGAATGATTCAAACATTGGAGGATATGCTGAGAGCATGTACCCTAGAATTCCAAGGTAACTGGGATGAACACTTACCTCTAGTAGAATTTTCCTATAATAATAGTTTCCACTCAAGTATCAAGATGACACCTTATCACGCTTTGTATGGAGAAGAGTGTCGAACGCCGTCATGTTGGCTGGAAGCTGGGAAAAAGCAGTTTATGGGACCTAAAATAGTACATCAGACTGCTGAAAAGTTGAAAGTGATAAGGGAGAGAATGTTAGCTGCTCAAGATCGACAAAAGAGTTATGCTGACAAGAAAAGACAATCGATAACCTTTGAAGTTGGAGATTCGGTTTTACTTAAAGTCTCACCGTGGAAGGGACTTATAAGATTTGGTAAAAGGGGAAAGTTGAGTCCAAGGTTTATTGGACCATTTAAAGTTCTTCAGAGGATCGGGAATCAAGCTTACAAGCTAGAATTACCGGAAGAACTGGAGGGTATTCATAACACCTTTCATGTGTGTTATTTGAGAAAGTTCACGGGAGATGTGCCCGACATAATTCCGATTTCTGAGTTAAGGTTGGATGAAAATAAGAGGTTGATTGAAGAACCTGAGGCAATCGTTGACCGTAAGACTAAGAAGTTGTGATGCAAGATGGTTGATTTTGTGCTTGTGGACTAGAAACATACAAATGGACCAAATCTCACCTGGGAAACAGAGAGTGACATGATGACTCGCTACCTACAGTTGTTTGGTGATATGTGATTTCGGGGATGGAATCATCCTAAGGGGGAGAGAATTGTAACACTCGAGTTTCTAGCCTAGGCATTAATATTAAGGTGATAGTCCAGGTTAACCTTTATAACTCATTTTGAAGAAATGAAAAGGAATTATGTGAATATTATGTGAATTATGTGTTTTATGCTTAATTATTAGGGTTTAATTAATTAAGAATAAAAATAAGCATCAAAATTAAAGTGTGAGATAAAGCCGATATATTTACATAAAGTTTTAGTGGTCGAAACAAGGATTCCGGGGATACAAAGAATACCAAAATCCGAGTTATAACGAAGAAGTTACGACCTGTCGAAGTTTCGCGACAAAACCGACACGGTGCCGAATGTCGTAAAAAGTGAGTTTTTTATAAACTATTTTTTAGCCTTATTAATCTAAACTAAATTCGTAGTATTCTTTAAACCGAGAAGTTCGATAAAAAGAACGCCCACATCTAACTTCGTATGAGGAAGTTATGATTTTTCGAAGTTTCAGCTTAGCAGTAGACAACTAAAACTCGAATTTTAGATCGAGTGTTTTTAGCCAACACGACCTAAATAAGAATTGAAGGTCTCGTCATTAGTAGCACAACAGTAAAAAGTCAGACGAAAACGGACGTCGGATGAAGAAGTTATGAATTTTTAACGGATTTCCTGTCCCGGTCTGTTAAAAATAATAATATAAAAATTAAATTCAAAATTAGCCGACGAAGTCTAAACGAAAGTTGTAGAGCGTAATTTTACCTATGCGTGCATATAAAGAACGTCAAAAACGGAGCTCGGATGCGAAAGTTATGGATTTTAGAAGTTTTTGCACAAAAATCGAGAAAATTCGCATAGTCATGTTTTTGCCACGTCACCCTCGCTCAAAACGCGCCACGTGTCTGAAGTCTGCTGAGTCATCCGAGCACTTAGCCTTATCCGAAGTGGTCCAGTAGCGATGCGACACGTACCTTCTTGCACGAGACCGAACCCTCGCAAGCTGCCACGATGCCTCTACTTCGGACCAGTAGACCTCGGTCCAATCATAAGCCTCCAGCGAGGCCTTCACACGCGCAGCCCATTTGCGAGCCATCCCCCTGCGAGCTTCGGATCTGCGACGCGTGGCTTCTTTCTAGCCATCCGATCAGAAGGCTTTCCCCTATAAATAGGAGGGTGCGAGACCTCCCGGATATATTTTTGAATCTTGTCATTTTTAGCCCCTAAACCCATATTTCTTTCATCTTAACATCCCCCAAAGCCCCGGTATCAATTATAAGCCCCGGAATACTCCATGAAGTGCCCGAAGCCTGGAAAATTTATCTTTTCGGTTTCGAAGCCCGACCTTTGCAGAGCCCGTTTTCTCAATAAAACTCTCGGTTTTATTAGAAACGATCGTTTTAGGAAACGAATTGCTGCCCGATTATCATCAAATCATGTGAGTGTATAGTCACCTTCATCTTACACCTAGATATGAAGTATTTTACATGAAATACGTGCTACGTGTAATTATATTAATTGTTTAACTGAGGTGACTGTTGAATTGGCGTTTTATACAAGTTTTAAATTTTAAATGTATTTTTATCTACAAATGTTGGTTAAAACATGGGTAGATAGTGATGTGTGATAAAATAAAAGTGATGAGAGGCCTCGATGTGATTTGAGATCCAGTCATCTAGCGGAGTTTGGATAACGACCACGAACTTTCTAGACAGTCCAGTGGAACACTGGTAGGCCCGCAACATGTTGGTGTAATGAACTAAGAGTGTTCATTCGCTGTACTCCATCCCCCTCATGGTTGTCTTTAGGACATGTATGGCTGAGGAAACCCCTTAGCAGTAGTGTCCATCCTGATGATATTCTTTAGGATAGGTCCCTTGTGATAAGTGTTTAGGGACATAAAGTGAGGATAACAGGAACGGGTAATCAGGGTTATTGTTGATTGATGAACTTAATAAGTTTATTATGATTATGGGTTGAAAACCCTATATGCTCACCAGGCTCCCAAGCCTTGACCCACTCAGCTTTTTATGTTACAGGTAGTGGAACCCGAGCATAGTTGGAGGACGATGAGGGATTTTTGGATTATAGGCCAGTAGTTGTAGATAACTGTTGAAAGGCTTATAATGTCTTGTTTATGCTTTTGATCTGTATCGGAACATGACATCCCGAGGTTTTGATATGAAATGAAACTATACATTTCTTAAAGAAGGTTTTGATGAACATTTATCATGTTTTGTTTTGGGGACCAATTCTGTAACATCTTTTAAAAAGATTTCTCTGATTTTATTTTAAAAAGCATAAATTAAATCGGTCTTTTCTGGCCGAGAAATTAGGGGATGTCACATGATGCGACCCCAGTCATCTTTGGGTCGATCAAGGAAGGGATTGTCGAGTTGATGGAGGATCGCCTACGGGAGTTCAGGAATGACATGGCTACCACCCAGTCGGGATCATGCACACTTTCCTTTAAGGACTTCAGGGGCAGTGGTGCGCCAGATTTCCATGGGGCGAAGGACCCCATTGCTACCATACGATGGATTGCAAACATTGAGTCTGCACAGTTGACTAGCTTCTGTCCTGAGGGGTCGAAGGTGAGATATGCATCAGGGTGCTTGAGGGATAGTGCCAGAGATTGGTGGGAGTCGGTTGGTGACTCTCTGGCAGCCTCGGCTATCGAGGCTATGACATGGTCGGATTTTGTGACCCGGTTCAGAGCTGAGTTCGTGCCTGCGGTGGAACTCCAGCAGTTGGCCCGGGAGTTCCTGGATATGAGATAGACGACTGAGTCAGTGGCGGAGATCACCTCCAAGTTCCAGGAGAGGGCGTTGTTGGTGCCCCAATATGCGGGAGATGAGGATATGAGGATGACCCGCTACCATGACATGCTGCGAGCCGACATTCGGGAGCATGTTAGTTTTTCAGCTTTCCCTACCCTGGATTTCCATGATTACCAGGGCTAGGGAGAGGGAGATTGATCTGGAGCACATCCGGAAGAGGAAGGCAGAGGAGGGGCAGGTGACTGGGGCTTCGGGGAAGAAGCCCAAGGGATCAGATGCTGGGCCAAAAGGCCAACAGAGTCGTAGCCGCTGTAGGAAATGCGGCAAGTCGCATGAGGGAGTTTGTAGGTTGGAGCATCTGGATCCTATAAGTGCGGCAAGACGGAGAACTTCAGCATGGATTTTACCGCCCCTGCACCCACTTTTTAGACATCAGAGTTGCTGTGTTTCCACAGCAACCAAAGGGGCCACAAGAAGGTCAATTGTCCCCAGTTGACAGCAGCAGCAACGCCCGTGAAGGCGCCAGCGCTAGCGACCCTGCGGATTACTGATGGCCGGCAGGGCAAGGCGGAGGCTACAGTGGTGAGGAGTCGGGCTTTCCAGTTGACTACCGAGGAGGCACGCGCCGCACACGATGTGGTGACGGGTATGATTCTTCCCCACTAATCTATTTATATGATGTTCATGATATTGATATATGCTCTGTATATGCATGTTTAGGGTCGTTCCATGTGAACGGTATTCCTGTACAAGTGTTATTTGATTCAAGTGCCACTCGATCTTTTGTTTCTCTTGCGCTTAGCAAGAGGTTTCCCGAGTCTTCGGGCATGTTGGATTGCCCTTTAGAGGTAGATATTGACGATGACCGATCGGTGCGAGCATCAACAGTATTCTGAGATTGTGTTTTGAGATTATTCGAGGAGCGCTACCTAGAAGATTTGGTTCCCATACCTTTGCGGGGGAACAAGGTTATTATCGGCATGGATTGGCTAAGCCCCAATGGGGCGGTGATTGACTGAACGCAGCAGTTGGTGCGGATCAGGGCCCCAAGTGGGGGAGAGCTGGTGATTCAGGGCGAGAGGCCACAATGAGGACCAACCTTATGTTCGGCAGCGAGGGCCAGGCGTTACCTTCAGCAGGGTTGCGCAAGATATGTCGCCTATGTCATGGATACCCGGGAGGCGGGTGAGGCGACGGTGAGTGACGTTCCGGTGGTGCGAGATTATGCATATGTGTTCCCAGAGGAGCTTCCTGGGATACCTCCAGAGCGACAGGTGGAGTTTAGAATCGACCTAGTCCCTGGTGCGGCTCTGATAGCCAAGGCACCATATCGATTGGCTCCTCCCGAGATGCAGGAGTTGTTTACGCAGCTGCAGGAGCTGCTAGACAAAGGATTTATCAGGCCGAGTTGTTCTCCTTGGGGAGCCCTGATTCTGTTTGTCAAGAAGAAGGACGGGTCACATCGCATGTGCATAGACTACCGGGAGCTGAACAAGGTAATGGTGAAGAACCGTTACCCACTCCCGAGGATTAACGACCTTTTTGACCAGCTTCAGGGGGCATCTTGGTTTTCCACGATTGATCTGTGCTCGGGATACCATCAGATGAGGGTCAGAGAGGAGGATGTGTAGAAGACTGCGTTTCGGACTCGCTATAGCCATTATGAGTTCGTGGTGATGCCCTTCGGACTCACCAATGCTCCTGCCGTGTTCATGGATCTCATGAACCGCGTATGTAGGCCGATGTTGGATCGGTCCGTGATAATATTTATTGATGATATCTTGGTTTATTCCAAGATGCATGAGAAACATGTGGATCACCTGCGAGAGGTGTTGGATACTCTAAGGAGGGAGATATTGTACGCCAAGTTCTCCAAGTGTGAGTTCTGGTTGCGCGAGGTGTAGTTTCTTGGGCACCTTGTCAATTAGAACGAGATTCTGGTCGACCCGGCCAAGGTGGAGGCTGTGATGAGATGGGAGGTTCCGAAGTCTCCATCTAAGATTCGGAGTTTCCTGGGATTAGCCAGCTACTATCGGAGATTCATCCAGGATTTCTCCAAGATAGCCGTGCCCTTGACTCGGCTTACGAAGAAGGCTGTAGTTTTCCGTTAGGGACCCAAGAAGTAGGCCGCATTCGAGACTCTAAGACAAAGATTATGCGAGGCGCCGATCCTAGCCCTGCATGACGACGTAGAGGATTTGTGGTGTATTGTGACACGTCTATTTCAGGTTCACGCGCGGTTTTGATGCAGAGAGGCCATGTTATTGCATACGCTTCGAGGCAGATGAAGCCTCACAAGGCGAATTATCCGACGCATGATTTGGAATTGGGGGCTGTTGTTTCTGCCCTCAAGATTTGGCATCATTACCTCTATGGGGTTCATTGTACCATTTACACGGAGCACAAGAGCCTGAGGTATCTCATGGATCAGCCGAATCTGAACATGAGGCAGCGTCGGTGGTTGGACGTGGTGAAAGATTATGATTGTGAGATCCTTTACCACCCGGGGAAGGCCAACGTGGTGGCTAATGCGCTTAGCCACAAGGCAGCGCCAATCAAAGATATCTGCATGCGGATGACAGTAGTGACCCCATTATTGGAGTAGATCCGAGAGGCCCAACAGGAGGCTATGAAAGAGGAACATCGAAAGACTGAGCGTATAGTGGGTCAGGTTTCCTCCTTCGACTATGACAGCAGGGGACTGTTGACACTACATCGCAGGGTGTGGGTTCCATACCTCAGAGGCGTGCACCAGGTTTTGATGGAGGAGGCACACAAATCCCGATTCTCCATTCATCTCGGGGCGACGAAGATGTATAGGGATCTTCGTCTTGATTATTGGTGGCCCTGCATGAAGCGGGATGTAGCATGGTATGTGGAGCGGTGCTTGACCTGCAGGAAGGTCAAGGCCGAGCACCAGAGGCCACACGACAAGATGCAGCCGTTGGATATTCCCCTGTGGAAGTGGGAAGATATTACTATGGATTTCATCACCAAGCTTTCCAGGACCGCGCGGGGAGTGGATTCCATATGGGTCATCGTGGATCGGTTGACCAAGTGTGCCCATTTTATACCAATCCAAGAGAGCATATTGGCCGAGAAGCTGGCTGATATTTATATTCGAGAGGTGGTGGCTCGACATGGGGTGCCGGTCTCCGTGATTTTTGACAGGGATGTTCGGTTCACTTCCAGGTTTTGGAAGAAATTCCACGACGAGTTGGGTACTCGTCTGCATTTCAGCACCGCCTTTCACCAGTAGACGGATGGCCAGAGCGAGCGGACCATCCAGATTCTGGAATATATGTTGCGGGTGTGTGTTAGATTTTGGTGGTAGTTGGGATACTTACCTTCCATTGGCTGAGTTCTCCTACAATAACAGGTACCATAAGAGCATTGATCGTTCTCCCTTTGAGATGTTATATGGGAGGAAGTGCAGGACCCCGATATGCTGTGGCGAGGTTGGCCAGAGGGTCATGAGGAGCACCGAAGTAGTGCTCAAGACGACATAAAGGATTCAACAGGTCAGGAGCATACTTCAGACTGCACAAAGTCGACAGAAAAGCTATGCCGATAGGTGTCGTTCAGACCTGGAGTTCCAGGTCGGGGATATGGTTCTCCTAAAGGTGTCGCCTTGGAAAGGCGTCATCCGATTCAGGAAGCGGGGCAAGTTGGGCCCCAGGTATATTGGACCTTTCAAGGTCATAGCCCGGGTGGGCAAGGTGGCGTATCGGCTAGACCTGCCATCCGAACTCAGTCAGATTCATAGCACCTTCCACGTCTCCCAGCTACGGAAATGCCTGGTGGACGACTCGACAGTGGTGCCTCTAGAGGATATTCAGGTTGATGACAGCCTGAACTACATTGAGCGGCCTGTGGCGATCCTCGACCGGAAGTCGAAGGATTTGAGGAACAAGAAGGTCGAGCTGGTGAAGGTGCAGTGGCAGCATCAGAAGGGCTCAGAATGGGCGTGGGAGTCGGTAGACGAGATGATGGAGCATTATCCAAAACTCTTCCAGGATCGAACAACAGACTTCGAGGACGAAGCCTAAAATAAGCAGGGGAGATTTGTAGCACATGGTTCCTGGTATGTATTTTATTCTAGTATCTTGCATTTTGGCCTTGGACTTGGCGAGTTGAGGTCCAACTCATCGATTCGGAGCGTATTTGACACAGAAGTTTAATGACCTACTCGACGAGTCCACGTCTGGACTCGGCGAGTAGGCGCTGTCTGGACAAAACCCTAGATGAGGGTTTGCACCTTATTTAAACCACTTATTCAGCCTCCCTTTCGTCCCCAATGCTTCCAGAACTCCCCTAAGCAAACCCTAGCCGTTTTTGAGAAGAACTAAGGCATTTTTGGTGGATCTTGCTAGTTGTGAGCATAAGGAGGAAGGGAAAGGCATGAGGAAACAAGTGAAGACGAAGGGAACCCGAGTTTGTGCATCTTCCATAGTTCATTGGAGGTATAAAGCTGTAACCTTGCTCTTTCATTTGTTAGATCCCTTTTTGGGGAGATTTAGGGCTTTTATAAGCCATTTTTGGCGACCAACCACGATTGCAAGCATGGTTGGGGGTTGAGACTTCAGAATCAAACCATTAAGGGAGTCACAAGGCAGTTAGGGGTTGCTTTTGCACCCATCTAAGGTCCCATGCATCATAAGAGCTTATTTTATGACCTTTTGAGCTCAAAGTCCCATGCATGCACGTAAAGTTTGTAACTTTACGTGCTAGAACGATTGAAGGAGCTTAGATCTACCTTTTGGTCAAGATTTGTACGGTGGAAATCGAGAAATGAGACTTGGATATGCCCGAATCGACAAGTCGTTCTTGGGACTCAGCGAGTCCGAGGCAAAAACTCCCTTTTTTGTTAAGGTTTGAAGGAACCCAGTTGAGCTCTAGAAGAGTTTTTAGAGGGTCCATGGGAGTGACCCAACGTATTGGACTTAGCCTTAGATCTGGAGTTCATGGGACTCGACGAGTGCAAGAACGGACTCGGCGAGTCCAAGGCAATCTCCTTACAGTTGAAGATGAACTCGACGAGTTGTTCATACAACTCGGCGAGTCAAGGACATGACTTGTTTATCATATGAAGGTGAACTCGACGAGTTGTTCATCCGACTCGGCGAGTCAGATGAAGATTCATTCGATGTTCATAAAGAAAGGGGAACTCGTCGATTCGTTACTGAATCGTTACTGAACTCGACGAGTAGAGTTGTGGATAAGGACGGGTAATGAGCTGGGGACTCGATGAGTTGGCGGCCCAACTCGGCGAGTCGGGTCAACTAGAGGTTAACTTTGACTTGGAGTTGGTGAGGGGTAAAATAGTCATTTTACCCTAAGAATAGATATCAGGTTCTAACTGAGTGTTTGTTGGGATTATAGTCGGAGGGTTACCGGAGCAGCAGTTAGACAGTTGCCGAGCAGTTTTCCAGCAGTCAGCCTTACGAGGTGAGATACTTTCCAGTAGCAGTGGGTCTACGGCCACAATGCCGACCCACCAATAGGAGTTGTATATTAGATGGTTGTCTTTTTGATTTTCATCTAGGTTTGCTACTACCTGATATATTATGTGCTAGTATGATATGATGTTATATGCCAGTAGCAATAGGGGAGATAGTCCCCAAGATTTACGGTCGATAGGGCCAAATAGGGGTAGTCATACCCAGTCATACTAGATAGGATATGATTATGTGATACCTGTTATGTGGTAGTAGTAGAGGGGTGAAATAGTCCCCGGTATCCGGTCGACAAGGCCGAAGGGGAGGCCAGCACCCAGATATGCTAGGCGATATCCGGTTGATAGGACCGAAGGGGAGGCAAGCACCCAGATATGCTAGGAATTATCCGGTCGACAGGACCGAAGGGGTAGGTCTGGCACCCAGATATGCCTGACATTATATGTATGTTATGTGATCTTATGGTATGTGGTACGATGAGGGAGCTCAGTAAGCTTTGTGCTTACAGTTTTCATTTTTGTTTCAGGTACCTCTTCAGCGAAGGGGAAGGAGTCGGCGCGGTAGCTGCACATCATACACACACCCTAGATTCCGCACTATAAGTTTCCTTGGGATTGTACTATGACATTATCACTATTTTATGATTTGGATTTTCAGACATTATACATAGTTTTATGAGATGTTATGATTTGTCAATGTTTTTCCTGCAAATGTTTTAATTAAAGTAATTGATAAAACTGAAATTTTTGGACGTGAAAATTGGGCTGTTACAAGTTGGTATTAGAGCCCTGGTTTGAGGGATTCAGACACACCCTCGAGGGTGTCTTGACTCAAATCGAGGGATTAAAAGCTTTTACAAGAAAATGGTTTTCTAAAGAATAAGATAAAGAGTTTTGAGAAAGGACGAAGTGTGTGATGTGTGCGACTGGTCGAGCTCAAGTAAGTTTTCCCCAAAGTAACCATACAAGTTTATGTTATATTTATCAGTTTCAGTAGAACAGCATGCTAGAATAGGACTAAGGATCTAGGGATGATGCCTTATGTGTCTTCTTTATGTGTTTCAGCTTATGTAAATTGCATGCTAGTATTGAGTAGACAACAGTAGGATGGCTTGTTAGGTTATGCTTGATAGTATGAGCTCAGCATTGTATGCTAGTACAATTTCCTGTTATGAGGATAGGGTTGCTTGAGATCGTTCCCTTTTTGTCTGAATGCTGCTTCCTTTGTGCTTTGTGGGACTCTGAGTGATGGGAGTTAGCTATTAGGTGAATACGCTAAAGTCACATGTGATCAGGGTTGAATAATCTTAAAAGATTGGATTTGACCCTATTTCGCAGCTCTTGTTTGAGTCCTAACCGTTGTAGAGATGAGTCCCTTACTCGAAGGATTATCCGAGCCTCGTTGCATGTGGTTGTATTCAAGTAATGGCTGATTGGCATTACAAAGAGGCCTTCAGTAGCTGAGGACTGGTTTGGGTGGGGCTAGAGGTACCTTAGGGCGAAACCACTATATTTTGTAAGATGGGGAGATGCAATCCTAGCCACTCATTTTGTAGATAAAAAAACATTTTTAAAATACAAAATTAATGAAAATTTTCGGAATTTTTTTTTAGTTTCCAAAAAAAATTAAAAGAAAAAAATACTGTTTTTTTGAAATATCTGTAAAATATTCTAGTAGAATATTATAATATTTTACATATCTGATAAAATCTAGTAGAGTACTAGAATATTCTAGCATTCTAAAAATCACATTAGATTATTTACAATGTAATATTCATTTAGAATATTTTATTTATTTTTCAAAAAAAAACTGGAATATATATATATATATATATATATATATATATATATATATATATATATATATATATATATATTATTTTTATTTATTTTTTATTTTATTTTTTAGGTAAATAAAATGACGAAAATAAAAAGTGAAAAAAGAATTTTCGAATTTTTCCTTTCATTTTGCATTTTGAATTTATTTTTAATAAAATGACGAAAATAATAAGTGAAAAAAGAATTTTTGGATTTTTCCTTTCATTTTGCATTTTAAATTAACTTTTAGATTGCATTTTAAATTTATTTTGCATTTTAAATTTCCTTTTAAATTTATTTTTAGATTGCATTTGAAATTTATTTTCGGATTTTTCCTTTTATTTTTAGTGAAAAAAGAATTTTTGGATTTTCCATTTTATTTTGCATTTTAAATTTATTATATATATATATATATATATATATATATATATATATATATATATATATATATATATATATATATATATATATATATATATATATTGCCCGATCATATAATTATTTATTTATTTATTATTTTTTTAATTCTGTTGTTAAATCCTTATTTTAATACATGTTTTTGTAATACTTTAATACATGTTTTTTTTAAGGGTTTCTTTTTTGCTTTTAGCGATTGCTTTTTTTCTTAATCTTTAAGGAAAATTGGTTTTACAAATTTGTTTTTTATGCATTTATAATTGTAAATATATTCGGGGTAATAAAGATACGTGGATATTTTAAGAATTGCGATTCCACTTTCTAATTAAAGTATTTGGGTGATACTCTCCAATCTTTGATTGGATAAGACTCAGAAGAGAAAAAAAACGTACAATTAGATGTAGGAATTTCGTGAGTATCAGAAAACTGACTAAAAATTGGTTAAAAACTTTTTTATTTTTTTTTTTCTGAAAACTGTCAAAATTGTCATAAACTAGTTTTCTCAACAGTCAAAACTGTCATAAATCCGGGTTTTTTATAAGGATTAATGCAAAGCCAAAAACGAGTCAAATATTCAAAATTTGGATTTTCTGATGTATTTTTAATACATCAATTTGGGGTTTTCGACCCCAGCCAAGGGCTCTGCCCCTTCGACCCTACCAGGGGCTGCCGCCCCTTGGACCCTGCTCCCAGGGGCGCTGCCTCCGGACCTCCGTAGTTCAGGGGTTTTGCCCTTAAATGATAGTCTACTTTTAATCTTGAATAAACTTAAACAAATGTGCATTCTGTACATTCTTTACTTGTTTAATATTTATCAAGATTGATTTTTGGTCAACAAATCAATCCATTACATTTAAATACAATTAATGAAACAAATCACCAACAATATATATGGATTCTTTTTACATATTGGTATTCACAAACTAAAAATGCAATGTAACACATAAAATTTTCACAACCCAAGCACTCAGTCCTTGTGCAAAACCAAGTTAATTAACAAATCAAATTGCCTTTTTAGAAAAGTAAGTAAAGTGGACAAGTATTTTTTTTTTTTTTTCCTTTTTTTTTACATTAACATTAATATAAATATAAATAAATTTATTACCAAACTTTAACTCTTTTTGGTCTTAGAAAGAGGCTACGATTGCAGGTCAAATACATGCAACCCACAAACACACCCAGGTCTTGCTTATTTTTATTTAATTTTAGCTCCGATTTTCCTATCCATATATCAAGTTCAACGAATCTGTGTGGTTTACGAATACTATCTTCTTCTAGTCTAATAAAAAATCAAAAAATGTGTTAATAAACTGAAATATAATATATAAATTGATTTTTAAATATGATTTGTATTTTAGATGAGATAAATGGTGTAATAATTTCTTTTTTGTTGATAACTACAATATTACGTATCTATGTATACTTTTATGAGAAAATGACAAAAATAACCAATTACACTAATTGCATTACAAAAATAGTCAAAAAAAATCGAGATTACATATTTAGCCACCCATTTCGCAGATGAGAAGGTCCCATCTGCGAAATGGGCTTCTCATCTGCGAAAGTACAAGTGCCTGAAGCACAGTTGTGCTTCAGGCACTTGTACTTTCGCAGATGAGAATTTTTTTTTTTTTTTTTAAATTTTTTCGGTATAAATAGGGGTAATTTCGCAGATGGAGAATGTCCCATCTGCGAAATCCTCTGATCCTATCTGCGAAATGATGCAAACTTTTTTTTTTTTTTTTTTTTTTTTTTTTTTTTTTTTTAAGTTTGACTATGGAATGAATTGGTTTGACTACGAAATGGGGTTTCTACAAAAGTTTTTATATAGCAAAGCCCATTTCGTAGTCAAACCAATTCATACCATAGTCAAACTTAAAAAAAAAAAATAAAATAAAAAAAAAAAATAAAATAAAAAAAATTGCATCATTTCGCAGATAGGATCAGAGGATTTCGCAGATGGGACCTTCTCCATCTGCGAAATTACCCCTATTTATACCGAAAAAATTTAAAAAAAAAAAAAAAATTCTCATCTGCGAAAGTACAAGTGACTGAATCACAACTGTGCTTCAGGCACTTGTACTTTCGCAGATGAGAAGCCCATTTCGCAGATGGGACCTTCTCATCTGCGAAATGGGTGGCTAAATATGTAATCTCGATTTTTTTTGGCTATTTTTGTAATGCAATTAGTGTAATTGACTATTTTTGTCATTTTCTCTACTTTTATATATTAAGATGCTTTGTAATGTTTTATGCTATATTAATCTACATTTTATTACTTGAACTGTCAGTGTATTTATGTCATGTCACTACTGCCATGTCAGCAGATTAGTTAGTACATTAGTTATTAATCTGTTTAGTCAGTTAGGTTTACATTAGACAGTTCATATTAGAAGCTTATGTTAGCTCGATGTATAAATACCCACATCCCCCTTTAAAACCCAATTTGATATCGGTTTCTGTTTGAGATCAAGAATGCGTCTGGATCGATTGGAGTATTGTGAAAAAATGAATTTCTCTCCAAATATTAAGGGTAGTTGGATTCAGCTCTAGTTTTATTTATTTGTTTGTTTTTTAATTTTTATTTTTCCCGCAACAGTGGCCAATGGAGATATTGAGATACCGAACTATGAGGAGTCTTTGGGCAGCCATTTTTGACAACTTGTTCTAGATTCTCATCCAAAAATGGTTTTTTTGTTTTTTAATTGTGCATATAGATTGGAGAATTATAAATATTGAATATAGTTGGTGCCATGCATGTGATAAACTAGCCGTTACGAATATAAATTGTTCACGTCACCGTTCATAAATTAAACAAAATGCTAAACAAGATAACTACCGTTGAGATCTGTTATTGGGCTTAGACGTGACAAAACATGACACGATACGAAAACCCGACACGAAATTAGTGGGTTATAGTTAGAGATTTTGACACGTTTATGTAGGGTTAGAGTCAAGACTTTGAACTCGAAAATAGTCCGTTTAATTATATATTATTTATTATAAATTTCATATTTTTATAAATATATTATATGTTATAAACTTGTAGTGAACCAAACTCAATAATTAGAAGTAATATTCAAATTTTCAAAGTTATTTAATTTCAGTCATCCTCACCGCCTATCCTTTTTGCTCCCAAATTTTAACTCTTTTCATTTTTCCTTCTAAACTTACTATAAAATTTGTCATTCCATCTCATAACTCAAGTGTTTCACTTTTTCCTTTTTTTCCTCCACAACTCCTACTTTCCAACCTTTAAAATATTTTAACCCGATATAACACAACATATTTACAAGGCTTAAACCATAACCCGAAACCCGACACGAAACCGACACGAAAATAAACGGATTGACACGGCACGACACGATAATTAAACGGGTCGGGTTAGGATCAAGTCTTTTCAACCCGTTTAATGTCTTGACACGATACGGACACGACATGACACGACACGTTTGCCAGGTCAAATTGGATTAATCTGAATAATAACTAAAATATAAAGTATAAATAATTATGTTTTGAACATTTATGATCAAATAATAAACTTGGCGTATATAACAATTTTTTTTCATTACATAACAATTTATATATTAAAGCATTATTTTATACACCTCTATAAAAGATAAATTGCCATGTATATAAAAAAAATTATTATATACAAATCTTTCTCCAAAAACTGAATTTCACAAAATTCTCGTTAATATCAAATTATTTTATAAATGATTTTACCTAGGAAGTGTCCAATAAGTAAGTTTATTTTTTTCAAAAAGGATATCATAGCAAAATAAATCTAATTTATAGTAAAGAAAAAACATTTTGTTTAGACAATACTACAAAAATGGTTCTTATGGTTTATCAAGTGTCACAAACTCAGTCGCAGTTAATTTCTTTTGACGAATATGATCCATGTAGTTTCCAAAACTTATGTAAATGACCTTTTATGTTTACATGTTTACTGTTTATTAGTTTGTGGTTTTTTTATCCCTTTACTTTTTGACATATTACTTTGAGCCTTTTACTTTAAACTTTAAAAAATATTACTTTCACCCATTTATTTTTCTAATTTTTCATATTTAACCCCGTATTATATATAATTTGATTTTCATTAATAACTTCCACTCGTTAACCTAAAAAACAATTTTTGCGTGTTTATTTGTGTATATTTTTCGGTATAATTTAAGGTGGTTAATTTTTCGAATTTAATTTAGAACTTTCTTTCGTTAGTTTTTTTTTAAAAAATTTACATGTTTTTTTATAACTTTGTCAGTTTAAATTCGATTTTGTCTATGTTTCGACATAGTTTTTATTTTTATTTTTTTTATGTACGTTTCCTATGTATGAGACATGTCATATATAATAACTTTCGTTTGTTAATTTTAAAAAATCATATTCTGTATATTCAAGCTTGTCTATGTTTTGATGTAATATATATATATATATATATATATATATATATATATATATATATATATATATATATATATATATATATATATATATATATATATATATATATATATATATAGTTACTTTTTGTGTTTAATTTTATATACGGTCATAAGTATTTGGATCACATATAATAACTTTTGTTCGTTAACTTAAAAAAATGTATTATATTCGAGCTTGTCTATGTTTTGTGAAACATATAAAAACACACGAAAGTTTCACCAGGGTCGGTCTTGAGAAAGTAATTAAATATCTTCAAAGACCCATGACGAACCATAAAAAAGAGTCCTTATCGTGGTTATAAGTTTTTATTTTTACATAAAAATATATAATAAAAAATATTGGGCCCTGTGCAGCTGATCACTTTGCCCCCTTCAACGCCCCCCATGAGTTTCACATTTGGTTTTAAATGACCATTTAACTTTTTTTTTAGACTTGTTGGACCACTAAATTCGAATTTCAGCTGTCTAAAATACCATTTTACTCTAAATTACTAGGTATCCCAGTTACATTGTTATGTATACGTTCACTTTTGATAGTCAAAGGTTTCCATGAACCACTCGAAGACATACAAAATGCTCGTATCATTGGTCGAGCTTTACAATGAAACCAAAGTTGATTTGAAGAGGAGTTGTCCACCAGTGGCGGACCTTAGTGGGGCATTTAGGGTCCCGGGCCACTACTTAATTTCCGGCAAGCAGTGTAATTTTTTTTTTTTTTGGTTTTTTCTATTAGGTGCACCCGCTTGAAGGACGAGGGACACCCCTATTAAAACAGTCTGCGTCCGCCACTGTGTCCACCAAACCTTCCATCCCAAAACTCAGGCAACTTCGATGTGTTTTCAGAACCAACTTCCACAATCACGTATCCTGATCACAAATTATATCGTTGGTTATCAAAGATTCCTGTTTTTTTATTATTTTGGAAACAAAGATATGAAACGTCAACATCAGATTCAGATGATTCCCTTTTTCATAGCTAATCTGTTATTTCTTTTTTGATTTCGAATTTGGATTTGGATTTCTATTATTAAATTCCAACCTTAAATTGCCACCATAAGCTGATGAACGATCTTGGTATATGTGTTCATACTCAATACGCGCAAAAATCATATGAAGCAAACACTGGCACAATATCCAACAATCCAAAGCCTCAAAGGCCTCTTCGAATTCTCCTTTCGGCTCATAATCACTACATAAATCAAAACATAAATAAATACAAGGTTCCAAATTAGGTATTGGATCACAATCGAGTATGAGTAAGCCCAATCAGTCTGTCGATCATCGATTTTTTCAGCTGTTGATTCCGTCACACACATCGACAGAGTGCATTTGATGAATTAGCGGTTACGAAAGATGTAGTCGCGAGTTGGGGCAAGCAACGTGTCGAATCGATGGTGGTTTTCTTATCGTTGCAGGAAGATCACGGAGATTAAGATGACATCTTCATCGATGGTGAAATTGATAGAAATTGTTATCGATTATATCGATGGAAAGAAGTAATGGAGATTATACAAAACCCCTAAATGTTGTTAGAAAGTTATCGTTTAGCATTGTTGGTTGATGGAACAGACGACCATGGATTAGGGTCTTGAGTTGAATGGGAAATTAGATTGGGGTCATTCTAGCGAAAGATATTTATTGGGTTCAAATGATATGTCATAGAAATGATTTGCGGCAATGAAGACAACGAATCCAAGCTATTTGGATTTAGGAGAGATGATGGCCACGAGAGGGGCTTGGAATGAAGGTTTGATTCCCTTGGGCAAATTCCACATAAGCTTTTTTACTTGGTCAAATGGCATATCAACTTCTTTTTCCCGGATCACCGCTTCAATTTCTGCAAAATGACTTTATTAACATATAATTTATACCTCAATGGCTTAAACGACACAAAAAATAGTTCGTGGTCCATCTAAAACCTAACGAATATGTTAATAGGGTTTCAATGACAATAATCCTTTTTTTTAACTTAAAAGAAAATTTTACTTATTTTATGCATCTGTCTATATAAGTTAGAGTTTTTTTTTATTTTATTTTATTTTATTTTATTAATGTTGCGGTGTAAATTTTTTTATACGTTTTGGTGCTTATTTTATGTATGTTCTTACATATGGGTTTATTCACATATAATAGATAAAAGTGTAATTGTAAGTATTGAATTTTGTAAGTTTAATTTTGACGATTGTATTGATAATAATTACGTTTCAACGTAAAAAAACACGAACATAAAAAATACTTACATAAAAATTAGCACGAAAACATAAAACAATATATCTAAATGTAGACGAAGTCGAATCTATACCGATACGTATAAAAAAAATGTAAAATAAGTTACGTTAAAACGTAGATAAACTCGAATATAATATATTTTTTTAAGTAAACGAACAAAAGTAATTATATGTGACTCGTCTCATACATAAGAAACGTACATAAAGTTAAACACAAAAACGTAAAAAAAAAACCAATCAAAAAACTATATCGAAACATAAACAACTCGAATTAAAGCCGACAAGTTTATAAAAAAACAATGTACATTTTTTTAAAAATTAAAGAAAGAAAGTTTTAAATTAAAATTGAAACGTTGACCACCTTGAATTATACCACAAATATATAAAAATAGATATGTTAAAATATATTTTTAGATTACCGAACGAAATTTATTAATGAAAACCAAATTATATATAATACGAGGTTAAATATAAAAAATTAGAAAATAGAAATGTGAATATAACATTTTTTAAAGTTCAAAGTAAAGGGTTTAAAATGATATTTTAAAAAAGTAAAGGGTTGGAAAAAGTTACAAAATCATAAACATAAAAATATAGAAAAAAATTACATAAATGATTTTTATGGTTTACCCATAGTCACAAACCCAATCCTTGCTATTTGAAAATACCAAAAATACTTTCGCACTAATAGATGGACAATAACACATCACCAAAAATGGTCATTCATTCAAGTTTTGGAAGAGGTTGAGTTTGTGACATTTGATAAAACACAATAACCATTTTTGTAGCTTTGTTTTTTGCTTAAGAACTAATTTTACAAAGTTCGGGTGAAATGTTATTATTAATTTTTATTTATTTATTATTTTTTTTATGTATTTGTCTAAGATAATACTAATTTATTATGGAATTTTTTTGCCCTTTTTTTTATCAACCCTTTATTAAAGTATCTTATTTTTGACAGGCTTTCATCTATTTTTAATAATTCCTAAAATCAATGTTTTAAAAAAATCAGTTTTCTTTGTTAAACTGATTTGGTGACCATTTGACCGTCAATCAATCAAGAATTTTCCTACATCGGATGGTAGTGTGCGTCAACCTTCTAGTTGTTTACATTCCGAAAATATTCAATTAGATTTGGAAACGAGTTTTTTTAAGGGCTAAGTTAAGTTCAACTATACAAATCAAATAAACTTGTTTAAACGTTTTTTTAGAAATTCTTTCATTCAGGTTCATCTCGGTTTTTTAAGATACTGTCCGGCTCAATCTGGTTTACAAATTAACTTAAAACTTGTCATTATAAAACCACTAACGTCTCCAATTGCCGGTTCGAACTTATTTTTAAAACTTTGCCTAAACCAGTTTGTTGCTACTTGAAATAATAAACCTTAGAGTCGGTGTTTGGTGGATTAAATGGGTCGTATATCCCATAAAAAAAATCTTTGTGTTGAATACTGTTTTGTTTTAAGAAAATATTAAAAAAGGATTATTTGTTTGGTTGAATATCCTTCGATTTTTATAAGTAAACAAAATGCAGCTTTCATGAATCGAATAACTTAATGAGTTTAAACCGCATATTTTGGATTTTGGACTTTTACTATTATAACTCGTTTGGCTCGTTTGACATACTTTTTTTGTTTTTGTTTTTATGCATCAAAACATCTTGGAAACTGTGAAATATGTAACAATATTGACCAAATTAGCTTAACATGATTTTCGTAGGCCCATTTTAGATCCCCAGCTTTTTCTTTGACCGTTTCAGTTACATCGCCATGCTCACACACACACACACATATATATATATATATATATATATATATATATATATATATATATATATATATATATATATATATATATATATATATATATATATATATATATATATATATATATATATATATATATATATATATATATATATATATATACTAGTTTATAATCCGTGGGAACCACGGTTAGAAAATTAATTAAACTTTCTAAGTAAAAATTCAAAATTATTAATTAATAATTTTAAATAACTTATTAATTAAAAGATATTTTTTTAGTTATATATATATATATATATATATATATATATATATATATATATATATATATATATATATATATATATATAATCGTTGACTCAAATAAATACGTAAAATATATCATCTTATAATTTGTATAAATTTCATTTTATTATAATTTCTATAAATTTTATTTTATTTTTATTCTAATATTATTAAGTTAATGTAATTAAAATGTGATTTAAATTTTGAATTTTGAAATTTGAAATGGAGAATTAATAGATTGATAAATGTTATGATATTAATTACAAGTGCCAATAGATTGACAAGTGTCATAATATTTATTACAATGTCTAACATGGTGACACATGACAAAAGAACTACTCTTTTATTAGTATATATATATATATATATATATATATATATATATATATATATATATATATATTAATTTGAGACCACCTATATTTTGTGAGACATGGGAACCCAATCTTAGCTTTTGATCAAAATTGATCTCGTGGCTCATAAGAAAAACAGATTAACACTAATTAATCTAATTGATTAGTTAATTAGGGGTAGATTAGTCACTAGGTTAAATTCAGATTTGATATATTGTTAGCGTCATCTTCACGTCATCAAGAAATCATCTGCTTCGATTCTTCTACCAAGATATTTGCTGGATCAACATTCTGTGTTCTTCATTTCAATCAGGTCGATCTTCTATCTCTAATCTTATATTCTTTCAACCGGTGATCGATTTGATTTTGACATTGACCGAACAATCCTAAATCATAGCTTTTAAAGACGTAATTTTTTTTTTGTTTTTCGAGTTCATGTTCTTCATTCTTCTACATCTGCAGTTGATAATCTTAGTGACTTTGTTCAATCATGTTCTACATTCTTCTACATCTACAGTTTTTGTGATTTACGAGTTAATCTGCTTCGATTCATCTACCAAGACATTGATCGTAACAGAGAAGTCGCCCCTTTTGTTGGCTGATGATTTCTCAATCGCAACCAAGTTTTACCAATCCTTCATAGAAAGTTGCCCCCTTCATTTAATGGAATCGTAACTAAAAGTATGATATTCAACAACTTCAAGCTTCAATTTAATTTTAGATCAACGATTTTTAGCCATTCATCAACATTGGCAATCAATCATCAACTTATATCGATTTCCATCTGATTGATGCTTCAAGTTTTACTCTCAAATCAGGTGTTTTATCAATTTAACTTCATCTTAAAGCTATTATCATTTCAAGTATTTGATTTCAGTCATTGATTATCAATTTCAAGCTTTTGATTTTTTCTGTTCATTCGAGCACATATTAAATGAAGATAAGCAAGCAAAAACATTGTATCTTCGAGTTATTTTGTGCTCATTCTATAAAATCAATGAGGTATGTACAAATCTATTATTGTTCTTGAGCCAATTCTCTTACATTATACATGCACTCTACCTGTTTGATGAAAGTCCTGAATGAATAAACAGTTTGATGTAGAGTCTAATAGATCACTCCTTCCTTCCCACCCTTAAACTTTGTTACTATTTAATGATATTGACCCCAAATTCCAAGATGATTTTTCTTAACTTAGTATGACTGGTGTACTTATTCTTTTTTGTCAGTGATTAAAGGATATACAACTGTCATCGATGCAAATGTTCAGTGCAAATGTTAGAAGAAGCATATCATCGATATCTTACCACCATTAATTAATGATGAGAACTTAAAGAAGCATATTGACATGTTGGTTTCAATGGTGCTTGGTCCATAAAGAGTTAAAGTGGCTTAGAAGTTGATGGGTGATGAGGACTTTGGTTCATCTTTAGAATCGAAATCTGTAATGAGGATGTTGGTTTAATTTACTCCTTGCACTCTTTTTATTTCTTTCTTAATGAATTTGTTCTTTACATTTGTGTAACTATAAACATTGTTATTGTAGTGTGTATATATATATATATATATATATATATATATATATATATATATATATATATATATATATATATATATATATATATCCTAATACCCATTAAACCCCTTTCACAGTGTAAAGTGGTACATACAATTATGAAATTAGCTAAAACTTTCATGTTTTCTATCATTACAACTTTTTAGGTAAGTCTTGAATGGAACTGTAGAGAATGTGGCTCGATAATAATTTCCTGGAGAGTCTTATTCTATGAAGTGGGATGTTGTAAATTTGCTTATATTTTTTTTTGGTTTGGTTTCAAATGATGTATTTGAGGTAATTGAATAAAACGATAACACTATATTCTATGTTTTTTCTTTTACATTGGTATTTACAAATAAATTGTGCATTATTTTAAGTTTCTTATATATATATATTGTTATCTTCTTGTAACGACCCAATTTTCACGTCCAAAAATTTCGTTTTTAAAACATTACTTTAGAAAACATTAATAATTAAAAACATTGTTTAACCAAATCACATCACAACGTAACCCATGTCTAAAAGCCAAATCATACAACCAATCGAAATATCAGAGTATAAATCCCAGAGAAATCTCGTAAATGCGGAAACCAGTGTGTGTGCATGATGTGCCGCTACCGCGCCAGCTCCTTCCCCTTTGATGAAGAGGTACCTGAAACCAAACTGTAAACTGTAAGCACAAAGCTTAGTGAGTTCCCCCATCGTACCACATACCATACAAACACATAACACACATGCTGCCAGGCTATTCTGGGGTGCCTGACTACCCGGTACGACCATTCTGGGGTGCCGACTACCCGTGCGGCCATTCTGGGGTGCCGCCCTACACGTGTCAAGCCATTCTGGGATGCTGACTACCCGTGTCAAGCTATTCTGGGGTGCTGACTACCCATCGGTCCTAACAACTGTAACGCCTGTGTTTCCGGGCTTGCCATATTTAGCAATATAATAGTCTAGTTTAACCTTTGTAACCCGTTTTGAAATAATAAGAATGTATTATTTGAGTATTATGTGTTTTGTGCTTAATTGCTTAATTATGTGGTCTGATTAATTAAGAATAAAAATAAGCGTCAAAGTTTAAGTGTAAAATAAACTTAATATCTTTGGTTAATGTTGTAGTAGTCGAAACGAGGTTTCCGAATTTATATAGAACGCCCAAATCTGACTTCGTATGAGGAAGTTATGATTTATCAAAGTTCCGGCTTAGCGGTATACAGCCTGTTATACTCGATTTGAGATCGAGCGGTTTTTAGCCGAAGCAATCTAAATGAGAATCGAAGATCTCATTGTTGGTATCGAAACGAGAAAAAGTTAGGCGAGAACGGACGTCAAACGAAGAAGTTATGAATTTATAACGAAAGTTTCTGTCCCGGCCTATTAAAAATAATTAATAAAAATAAAGTCAAAATTAGCCGACGGAGTCTAAACGAAAGTCGTAGAGCGTGGTCTCACCTTCGCGTGGATATAAAGAACGTCGAAAACGGAGTTCGTATGAAGAAGATATGAATTTCCGAAGTTTATTAATCATTTTGTATTTATATTTAAATCAAAATTCGGAAGCATTATCCGAAGCGAGTCATCGATATGATCCGAGGTACGCGCCGCGTACTCGAGTACGCCCCGCGTACTCCGAGGGTGTCGACATCGCAGCAAGTGGCTTCGGATGACGCATGCGCTTACGAACATTGGAGCAGTACGCGCTGCGTACTGCTGTACGCCCCGCGTACTTGAGGCTTCCAGCCTCTATATAAAGGATCCGAAGACAGCCTTCTTTGTTGTTCATTTCCTTCTCTTCTCTCTAGTCTTTTGCATCGTTTTTCGTGCCGAAGCTACCCCGAAGTCCCGGTATCATACTCTAGCCCCGAGGCAAGTCCCGAGACCCCGAAGATCCCGAGAAGCGCGGTTCCCGAGTCGAAGCTCTGCCCACGAGAAGTTCGATTTTCGAGGAGATCTTCCAGATCTGCTGAGGAATACTACTTCTATAAGCCGTAGTGCTGTCGGATCGTCTTCTGATCAAGTGAGTGTATACTACCTTTCATAAACACGATAATAATACAAGTATGGTTTGAGTGTATTAAGTATATTGTTGTTTATATGTGTGAGTGTGTAGTTATTTCTTCTAATACAATAATACGAAGTATTTTATATAAAAAAAATACGTGCTATGTGTATATATTTGGTCGTGTTATGTGTGAATGAGTATTCACTCTCTTCTATCTTATAGATCTGCTTATTTCTTTATGAAATATGTGTTATGTGTGTGTGTGCCTCGTCTGTTATGTGATATATGTGTTGATTTAAGCATGCTATACAGGTTTTTCTTTAAACTATGTATACAAATGTATATTTTTATCTACTAATATGTTGGGTAGAACATGGGTAGATAGTTGGTGTGTAATTAAACAGATGAGAGGCCTCGATGTTGTTGTTGTTGTTGTTGATCTAGTTATTCAGCAGAGTATGGATAACGACCACGGACTCTTTCTAGACAGTCCAGTGGAACGCTAGCAGGTTCATAACCTGTAGGTGTTGTGAACGATGTGTTCACCGGTGTACTCTATCCCCCTCATGGTTGCCTTTAGGATATCTATTGTTGAGGAAACCCCTTCGCAGTGATGTCCGTCCCGATGAAAATCCTAGATTAGGTCCCTTGAGATAGTTGTTTTAGGGACGTAAAGTGAGGATAACGGGAATGGGTAATCGGGATAGTGATTGGTTGGTGAAATTAAATATAACTTATTTATTGTGGGTTGAAAACCCTATATGCTCACCAGGCTCCCAAGCCTGACCCACTCAGTTTTATTTGTATTACAGGAAGTGGCACAAGGGCGTAAGATGGATGGATCATCTTGTTGTTTTGTTTACAAGTCTGTATATGTATATATTTGTTGAATGACTTGAAATGTTATCGTTTATGCTTTATGGTCTGTATCGGAACATGACATCCCGAGTTTTGATTATATAATGAAATGCATCTCTTGATGAAATGCTTTGACAAATATTATTTTATCATGTTTGTTTTGGGAACAAATTCCGCAACTCTTTCAAATCAAAAGGATTTACTCTGAAAATATTTAAAAGCATAAATGAAAAAAAAAATCGGTCTTTTCTGGCCGAGATTTTGGGGATGTCATAGTTGGTATCAGAGCATTAGTTTAAGCGAACTAGGAATTTGTAGGATTTCTAGACTTAAACTTAGAATGCTAAATGGAATGATGAGATGTGTGTCTGTTGGATTTTAGACACGAGCACTAGTTTATTTTAGGAAGTTGCCTAAAATGCTTTATGTGCTAAATGTTATATGTTGCCATATATGATATTATTTGTTCGGATCTACGGTTTGTTGTCAACCGGATCTGAAGGTTTATGTGCTTAGGATTCTAAACGTGCGTCTACGTCATTAGAACTAGCATGTAAACGTTTCGGGGTGATAAGGATGATTTGAATATCTATCGTGAATGAGGATCTAATTTCACCTTATTCGGTGTGTAGATCAAAATGGTGAGAACAAGGAGTGGCGTTGGAAACGCGGATGAAAACAGGAATCAACCGCCAGTGATTGAGCAGATACCTGTTGTAGCAGCAGCACCAGAACCAATAACAATGGCTGCGGTGCAAGCCATGATTCGGGCTATGCTAGCCGAACAAAGGGAGGAGATACGACAAATGTTGCATAATAATAGGGATGAACCTGTCATACCTATTGAGGAACCTGAATTGATTCCCGAGCAATCGGAGGAAGGGAACAATAGTCGCATGGTGAGTCAAGTTGGGACTCAAGAGGAACGAAGGAACGATCCAGAAAGGAGAAACAACAAGGATGGGCGTATGTACAAGAATTTCTTGGGCGCCAAACCGCCAAGTCTTTCTGGGAGCCCAAAGCCTGTTGAGATAATGGATTGGATCTCCGAAATGGAGATGGTATTTGAAAGTTGCGACTGTAGCAACAAACAGAAGACCGTCTTTGCGGTTAGACAACTGAAGACTGGGGTCTTGAGTTGGTGGAAGTTGTTGGCAGATACTATGCCACGAGGAGAAGCCCTGAAAATGTCATGGGAGGAGTTCTTGGAACAGCTGAGGGTGCAGTATTGTTCAGAGATAGATCTGATTGATCTGAACAATGAGTTCCAAAACTTGAAGAAAGGGAAGATGAGCATAGATGACTATGCTACTGCATTTACTGAGAAGATGAAGTTGTTTCCGTACCTAGTGCCAACGGAACTCTCCAAGATTGAGAGGTTTGCTAACGGATTGCCTGCTGACTTTGGTCCGACAGTCAAGATGGCAACCACTCTGAAAACGGTTGTTCGTGCAGCTAAGAATGTGGAGGCCCAGCAGAAGGAAAGGGGTCTGGAAAGAATAGATGTTGGAGAAAAGAGGAAGTTCGATGGAACTTCAGGGTCCAACAAGAAAAACAAGTTCTCGAAGTCTGGTTCGAGGGGAGGTGGAGGTGAAGCGAAATGGTGCGACAAATGTAAGAAGAAGCATCATGGAAGATATGAGGTGGCGAACACATGCTACAAGTGTGGAAAGCCAGGGCACTATGCCAATGAGTGTACCCTCACGAAGAAAGTTTGCTATGGTTGTGGTGAGGAGGGTCATATGTCGAGGGACTGCCCGAAGAAGAAGGAGGCAGCTAGACCCAACATTCCGCCAAAGCCAAAGGCGAAAGCATTCCAGATGACACTGGAAGCTGCTAAAGATGAAGCTGATGTCGCTTCAGGTACCTTTCTCGTTAACGAATTGCCTGCCCAAATTTTATTTGATTCTGGAGCCAACTACTCCTTTATATCGCATGAATTTGGTAGAAAGCTAGCTTTGCCTGTTGTTAGACTAGATAATGCTTTATTAGTCGAGGTTGCTAGTGGCAAGTTTGTACCTGTTAGCTATCGTATGAAAAACATCTTAATTGATCTGAATGGAAATAAGTTCCACGAGGAATTATTGCCTATCGAACTTAACGGTTTCGACATCGTTTTGGGAATGGATTGGCTTAGCGCCAATGATGCTGGAATTTTATGCAAGAAGAAAATAGTGAAAGTGAATCCACCTGGGAAGGAATCGTTTATGGTGTACGGAGATAAACGCAGAGTAAACTCTGGAATCATTTCTCTAATGAAAGCCAGAAAATGTTTGACCAAGGGGTGTACATCATACTTAGCATTCGTGATTGACGCTAAGAAGGAAAAGAAGGTGATGCAAAATATTCCTGTTGTGTGTGATTATCCGGAAGTATTTCCCAAAGATCTTCCTGGATTACCGCCCGATCGACAAGTAGAATTTCGTATCGACTTGTTGCCTGGAACAACGCCAATTGCAAAAGCACCTTATCGATTAGCACCGACGGAGATGAAGGAGCTAATGATGCAACTTCAGGAGTTATTGGACAAAGGTTTCATTAGACCTAGTTCATCACCCTGGGGAGCTCCGGTGTTATTCGTAAAGAAGAAAGATGGAAGCATGAGGATGTGCATTGATTACCGAGAGCTGAATAAGGCAACAATAAAGAATCGATATCCGTTGCCGAGGATTGATGACCTGTTCGATCAATTGCAAGGTTCGAGCTATTTCTCGAAGATCGATCTTAGGTCAGGATATCATCAGCTGAAAGTAAGAGAGCAAGATATCGAGAAGACTGCATTCAGAACAAGATATAGACACTACGAGTTCTTGGTTATGTCGTTTGGACTAACCAATGCTCCAGCAGCGTTCATGGATTTGATGAATAGGGTTTGTAACCCGTTCCTTGATAAATCCGTGATAGTGTTCATAGACGACATTCTGATTTACTCGAAAAGCCAGGAGGGGCATGGCAGACACTTGCGAGAAGTGTTGGAAGTTTTGAAGAAGGAGAAGCTGTATGCAAAGTTCTCCAAATGTGATTTTTGGATTCGTGAAGTCCAATTCTTGGGTCACGTGGTCAACCAAGAAGGGATAATGGTTGATCCAGCGAAGATCGAAGCTGTGACGAAGTGGGAACAACCGAAAAGTCCCACGGAGATTCGAAGCTTTTTAGGATTAGCCGGATATTACCGAAGGTTTATCCAAGGCTTTTCTTCGATCGCTAGTCCATTGTCAGCTTTGACCCACAAAGGAGCTACTTATGCTTGGGGTGAGAAGCATAAGGAAGCATTTGAGAAGCTAAAGGAGAAGCTATGCGAGGAACCGATACTTTCTCTACCCGATGGAGTTGAAGACTTCGCTGTCTATAGCGATGCGTCTGGTGTTGGATTGGGTTGTGTTTTGACCCAAAGAGAAAAGTTGATAGCATATGCGTCTCGGCAGCTGAAAGAGCATGAAAAGAACTACCCGACTCATGACTTGGAGTTGGCAGCGGTAGTTTTCGCTCTGAAAATATGGAGGCATTACCTCTATGGCACGAAGTGCAAACTTTTCACTGATCATAAGAGTCTCCAATACCTCTTTAATCATAAGGAATTGAATATGAGGCAACGACGCTGGTTAGAATTACTTAAAGACTATGACTGCGAGATACTTTACCACCCCGGTAAAGCTAATGTTGTTGCTGATGCTCTCAGTCGGAAAGTCAATCTTGAAAGGAAAAGGCCAAGAGCGTTGAGAATTGAAGTTGTCTCGACTATTTTGGAACGTATAAAGAAAGCTCAGAGTGAAGCTTCTGAGAAGAATGACAGAAAGGAGGAACGTTTGGGCAAAACGTTGGTGTTCGGTGTAAACAGTCATGGACTGAAGGTGTTCCAAGATCAGATTTGGATACCTAAGACAGGAGGAGTCAGAGATCTTCTGATGGAAGAAGCTCACAAGACCATGTACTCGATTCATCCGGGTAGCACTAAAATGTATAGGGACCTGAAACCCTACTACTGGTGGCCGACGATGAAGCTTGATGTTGCAAAGTATGTGGCCGAGTGTGTGACTTGTGCGAGAGTCAAGACACAACATCAGAAACCGTACGGGAGTTTAGAACCTTTGCCTGTGCCTATGGGCAAGTGGGAAGACATTGCTATGGATTTTGTCACTAAACTGCCCAGAACAAAGAATGGTCACGACATGATTTGGGTGGTCGTTGATCGATTCACTAAGAGTGCGCATTTCATAGCGGCCAGGGAGAAATGGTCTATGGAGAAGCTTGCGAATTCTTACGTGAAGGAAATTGTGAGACTCCACGGTGTTCCATTGACGATTGTGTCGGATCGTGATAGCCGTTTCACCTCAAGGTTTTGGAAAAGTCTACAAGAGGAAATGGGTACCAAGTTATGTTTAAGCACAGCTTACCATCCGCAGACTGATGGTCAGAGTGAAAGAACAATACAAACACTTGAAGATATGCTGAGAGCATGTACTCTGGAATTCCTAGGTAATTGGGATGAACGTTTACCGTTGGTAGAATTTTCCTATAATAATAGTTTCCACTCGAGCATTAAGATGGCACCTTACCAAGCTTTGTATGGACAGAAGTGTCGTACGCCGTCTTGTTGGCTTGAGGCTGGGGAAAAGCAGTTTATGGGACCGGAGTTGGTTCATCAAACTGCTGAAAAGTTGAAAATAATTAGGGAAAGAATGTTAGCAGCTCAGGATCGTCAAAAGAGCTATGCTGACAAGAAGCGGAGACCGATAACTTTTGAGGTTGGAGATTCGGTTTTACTTAAAGTCTCGCCGTGGAAGGGACTTATAAGATTTGGTAAAAGGGGAAAGTTGAGTCCAAGGTTTATTGGACCGTTTAAAGTTCTTCAGAGGATTGGGAACCAAGCTTACAAGCTCGAATTACCCGAAGAACTGAATGGAATTCATAACACTTTTCATGTGTGTTATTTGAGGAAGTTCACGGGAGAAGTTCCCGATATAATTCCAATTTCTGAATTGAGGATTGATGAGAACAAAAGGTTGGTTGAAGAACCAGAGGCAATTGTTGACCGAAAGACTAAGAAATTGCGACGCAAGATGGTTGGGTTAGTGCTTGTCCGATGGAAACACACGAATGGGCCGAATCTCACCTGGGAGACGGAGAGTGACATGATGGGTCGCTATCCGCATTTGTTTGTTGATGTGTGATTCCGGGGACGGAATCATTCTAAGGTGGAGAGAATTGTAACGCCTGTGTTTCCGGGCTTGCCATATTTAGCAATATAATAGTCTAGTTTAACCTTTGTAACCCGTTTTGAAATAATAAGAATGTATTATTTGAGTATTATGTGTTTTGTGCTTAATTGCTTAATTATGTGGTCTGATTAATTAAGAATAAAAATAAGCGTCAAAGTTTAAGTGTAAAATAAACTTAATATCTTTGGTTAATGTTGTAGTAGTCGAAACGAGGTTTCCGAATTTATATAGAACGCCCAAATCTGACTTCGTATGAGGAAGTTATGATTTATCAAAGTTCCGGCTTAGCGGTATACAACCTGTTATACTCGATTTGAGATCGAGCGGTTTTTAGCCGAAGCAATCTAAATGAGAATCGAAGATCTCATTGTTGGTATCGAAACGAGAAAAAGTTAGGCGAGAACGGACGTCAAACGAAGAAGTTATGAATTTATAACGAAAGTTTCTGTCCCGGCCTATTAAAAATAATTAATAAAAATAAATCAAAATTAGCCGACGGAGTCTAAACGAAAGTCGTAGAGCGTGGTCTCACCTTCGCGTGGATATAAAGAACGTCGAAAACGGAGTTCGTATGAAGAAGATATGAATTTCCGAAATTTATTAATCATTTTGTATTTATATTTAAATCAAAATTCGGAAGCATTATCCGAAGCGAGTCATCGATATGATCCGAGGTACGCGCCGCGTACTCGAGTACGCCCAGCGTACTCCGAGGGTGTCGACATCGCAGCAAGTGGGTTCGGATGACGCATGCGCTTACGAACATTGGAGCAATACGCGCTGCGTACTGCTGTACGCCCCGCGTACTTGAGGCTTCCAGCCTCTATATAAAGGATCCGAAGACAGCCTTCTTTGTTGTTCATTTCCTTCTCTTCTCTCTAGTCTTTTGCATCGTTTTTCGTGCCGAAGCTACCCCGAAGTCCCGGTATCATACTCTAGCCCCGAGGCAAGTCCCGAGACCCCGAAGATCCCGAGAAGCGCGGTTCCCGAGTCGAAGCTCTGCCCACGAGAAGTTCGATTTTCGAGGAGATCTTCCAGATCTGCTGAGGAATACTACTTCTATAAGCCGTAGTGCTGTCGGATCGTCTTCTGATCAAGTGAGTGTATACTACCTTTCATAAACACGATAATAATACAAGTATGGTTTGAGTGTATTAAGTATATTGTTGTTTATATGTGTGAGTGTGTAGTTATTTCTTCTAATACAATAATACGAAGTATTTTATATAAAAAAAATACGTGCTATGTGTATATATTTGGTCGTGTTATGTGTGAATGAGTATTCACTCTCTTCTATCTTATAGATCTGCTTATTTCTTTATGAAATATGTGTTATGTGTGTGTGTGCCTCGTCTGTTATGTGATATATGTGTTGATTTAAGCATGCTATACAGGTTTTTCTTTAAACTATGTATACAAATGTATATTTTTATCTACTAATATGTTGGGTAGAACATGGGTAGATAGTTGGTGTGTAATTAAACAGATGAGAGGCCTCGATGTTGTTGTTGTTGTTGTTGATCTAGTTATTCAGCAGAGTATGGATAACGACCACGGACTCTTTCTAGACAGTCCAGTGGAACGCTAGCAGGTTCATAACCTGTAGGTGTTGTGAACGATGTGTTCACCGGTGTACTCTATCCCCCTCATGGTTGCCTTTAGGATATCTATTGTTGAGGAAACCCCTTCGCAGTGATGTCCGTCCCGATGAAAATCCTAGATTAGGTCCCTTGAGATAGTTGTTTTAGGGACGTAAAGTGAGGATAACGGGAATGGGTAATCGGGATAGTGATTGGTTGGTGAAATTAAATATAACTTATTTATTGTGGGTTGAAAACCCTATATGCTCACCAGGCTCCCAAGCCTGACCCACTCAGTTTTATTTGTATTACAGGAAGTGGCACAAGGGCGTAAGATGGATGGATCATCTTGTTGTTTTGTTTACAAGTCTGTATATGTATATATTTGTTGAATGACTTGAAATGTTATCGTTTATGCTTTATGGTCTGTATCGGAACATGACATCCCGAGTTTTGATTATATAATGAAATGCATCTCTTGATGAAATGCTTTGACAAATATTATTTTATCATGTTTGTTTTGGGAACAAATTCCGCAACTCTTTCAAATCAAAAGGATTTACTCTGAAAATATTTAAAAGCATAAATGAAAAAAAAAAAATCGGTCTTTTCTGGCCGAGATTTTGGGGATGTCATAACAACCGATCCTCAGGGACTATTTCACCCCCTACTGCTACTTACACATATATCATACATAATATATTATCAGACATATCTGGGGTGTCTAGGCTACCCTTCGGTCCTAAGAACCGAACTCGAGACTGGTCCCCTCCTACTACCTCTATCGCATATAACATAACAAGCCAGCATGCAAACATATCATCACGTACTGTCAGACATTTCTGGGGTATCTGAACTACCAATCGGTCCTAACAACCGATCTCTACTTCTATCACATATACATATCATGCTAGCATATAACATATCAGGTAGTAGCAAACCTAGATGATATCACAAAGACAATCGTCTAACATACGACTCCTACTGGTGGGCCTGCATTGTGGCCGTAGACCCACCGCTACTGGAAGGTAACTTACCTCGAAGTAGCTACTGATCTGATCGGGAACTGACGGTCTACTGCTGCTGCTGCTGCTTCGGAAATCCTCCGGCTGTAATCCCCACAACATACTCAATCAAACACTGCTAACTGTCCTTTGGGTAAAATGACCATTTTACCCCTGATCATGCCCTAAGTCAAAGTCAGAGTCAACTTTCAGTTGACCCGACTCGCCGAGTTGGCTTGCCAACTCGCCGAGTTCCCTGTCCAATCGACTGACTTGGATCCCGTCTCTACTCATCGAGTTAGGCGTTGACTCGACGAGTTCTCCTTCCAAACTGATGTTCAAGTCCTTCATCCTACTCGCCGAGTTGTATGAACAACTCGCTGAGTTCATCTTCATCCGATGAACAGTTATGCTGCGACTCGCCGAGTTGTATGAACAACTCGACGAGTCTGATCTTGATCTAAGGAGATTGCCTTGAACTCGCCGAGTCAGGGCAATGACTCGCCGAGTTCCTTCATGGATGAGTTCGGCTTCCAACTCACTGAGTCACACCCTGTGACTCACTACTCTACTCGAAACAACGAAAAGGGGACAAACTCGGAGACTCGTGAGCAGACTCGCCGAGTCGTTACAATGCAGTCTCTATATGGTCGATTTTGCTTGAATCCAGCTTATGCTATCCACAGATCTGGGTTCCTAGGGCATGAATAACACGTAAAGTTTACAACTTTACGTGTAGATACTCACTGATGAGGGTTTTAGGGCTCAAAATGCTCCAAAAAGGGTAGATCTAGGGTGTACATGCAACATGGGTCCATAAAGGCAGTAGATCCAAGCTTCTGGAGCTCAATCTCACCTAGATCTAGGAGTTACCCAGCTTATTACGAGTCCACAAGCATACATAAGCTTAGAAATGGATCAAAAGGGCTCTAATGGAGTTATAAGGAACAATAAGCATGAAAACAGAGGGGGAAATCGATTTTTACCTCAAGGGAAACTCTAAGATTGCTCAAAGATGGCTGACCTCCTCTTCTTCTTCTTGATCCACTCTTCTCCCTTCTCCAAAACTTCAAAACACACTAGGAATGCTTCAAACTCTCAAGGAATAAAGCTTTGAACGAGGGGGGTGGGGATCTGAGGGTGAATGGGGCGGAGTTGGGGCGCAAATGGTCATTTAAATAGGGTGCAAACCCTTGAAAATTAGGGTTTCATCAGACAGCGCGGACTCGCCGAGTCGCCAACTTAACCGCGTCCCAAGTCTCGTCTCTACTCGGTGATTCGGGCCTCTAACTCGCCGAGTCCAAGGCCAAAATACAAAATACTCAGATATATCTTACATACCAGGAACCAGGTGCTACACTTCTGGTTCGATATTTGATGCTCATATAATCATTTAGTGCTACATTCTATTTAGAATGTTCTACATATGCAAACAGCCTATAGCATTATTCTATAAGAATATTAAGTTGTAAGTTAAATATAGACAACCTAATTAAATTATTCTGTTAGAATGTTATGTATATTCAGAATATTAAATATAATATTAGAATCTTATGTAATATAAGTTCATTTTAAATGTTATAACACAATTTAGAATATTACACTTTAATATCAGAATATTCCATACAATTTCAAAATATTAGAATATTTTACTTATAACTTAGATTATCCTAGAACATTATGCATATTATTCTACATGAACAGACAAAGTACAAAATTATTCTATTAGAATATTCTATATACTAGTTGTGAGACCCGTATATTATACGGGTTGAATAAAACAAAAAATTAAATATGAATGTTAAACATACATTTATTTAAAATTGAATTTTTAGATTTGAAATTTAAAATTTAAAAGGAAACATATTAAATACAATATATGAGTAGTAATATTTTAATTTATTGACTATTTTCAATTAAGGCAATTATTAATTGAGATGTAAATATGATGTGTTAATTAAGAAAATACAAAAAAAATGAGAAAATGACACATGGAAAAAACATTTATTAAAAAATATCAGAATATGACATGTGTCAAAGTTAATGAGAAAATGACAAGTAACAAAAAAACCTTCATTTATTAGAGAGGATACGCATTAATTATGTCTTATTAACAATACATACAAATTTGAACGAAATCATAATACTCAGAATAATCAACTTAAAACAAATCACCTTTTGCAAATCAAAGTATTCTAATTATAATATTATACTTCTATTAATGTTAGTACTCAACCTATAACATTGTTCTACAAGAATATTCTATATGTACATTGAACATGTATATTGTTCTTTTAGAATATTCTACTTCTATACATGTTAGTATCCAACCTATAACATTATTCTTTATGAATATAACTTATTAAATGATATCATAATAATTAGAATAATTAAATTAAAAATAAATCATAATAAGTATGATATCAAGTAATTAAATGAAACTAGAATATTCATAATAATCAACTTAAAACAAATCAACTTTTACAAATTAGAATATTCTAATTTTAATATTATAGTTCTATACATGTTACCACTCAAACTATAACATTATTTTGTAAAAATATTCTATATGTACATACAACATATTTTATTCTTTCAGAATATTCTAATTTTATACATGTTAGGAGTTAGTCTATAATATTATTATGTAGGAACAATCTATATGTATAGACAACATATATATTATTTATTTTAAAACAATATACATGTACATTAGGACTAATCATATTTCCAACCATTCCATTAAGTAGTTATCATATTACCAAACATAGAATTAAACAGTAATCATATAATCAACCATACCAACTGATTTACAAAACATTAAGTAATCATTAATATCTATTTTTTCAAAAAAAAAAAAAAAACAAAAGAAAATGCTTTCATGTTACATAACCACTTTTTCAAACTTTCAAATTTACAACAATTCTATTTTTCACTCGCTTCCAGTGCATCTCTTGCTTCAATTCTTTATTTCATCAACCTACATCAACAAAATAAAAATTATTCACTTGGTCGCCATCTTCAGCTTTCAACCATTTCCATGTTCCTTGTTTCTGTGTTTCTTTAACTCCAACCCGCTATTTTTCATTTTCTGGCTTATTGGTACTTGAAAACATAGTGCCTGAAAATAAGTCATTGAACTTCTTTGTCATACTTTTGTTCTATTGTCATTTGGAAACATAGATACATAATTAGAAATAATTTCTTCCATATTCTATTTTCTAACTAAAACTATTTTGAACACATTTTCAAACGTTTTTCATATTCCTGAAAAGTAAAATATAACTTAGAATATCAAATGAAATTAGAATACGCAGAAAAAATAATCATTTATAAAGTAACGTATAATTTATCATATCAAAATACATAGAATATCAAGAATGAACCATAAGCATGTCACATTATAATACATAGAATTAAGAAAAATAGCAACATACTTTAACTTTGATACGAATATAGACAATATAGTATAAGTATATTATGTTTTTCTAACTAATTAATTTTATTATATAGTATATGAAATTTATGATAAAGTTCAAACTGTTGCAACATTCTAAAACATGTAAAACTAGAATACCTATAATTTCCTAGAATATCATCTATGAACCATAAGCATGTCATATCAAAATACAATTTATCTTATCAGAATACATAGATTATCAAGAATGAACCATACACATGTAATATTAGAATACATAGAGTTATGTAAAATAGCAACATACTTTAACTTTGATACTAATATAGACAATGTTTTATAACTATATTTGGTTTTTTAACAAATAAATTTTATTATATATTATATAAAATTTAAAATAAAGTTCAAATTGTTGCACCATTCCAAAACATGTAAAATCATAATGCCTAGCATTTCCTAGAATATAATCTATGAACAATAAGCATGTCATATCATAATGCCTAGAATTACAGAAAACAACAACATGATTTACTCTTGCTATTAATATAAACATGGTACTTTACTTTTTACCCATTATAACAACGTAATTTTATTGATTAACCAATATAATAAATATATAGAACCTCTATAAAATGATCACATGTGTTACATTAATGTTAACACAAACATTCCATAAGATTGACGTTATAAACTTTAAACTTGTATTATATACTATAAAAAAATGATAAACAATTAGACTTCAATGTGTAAAAAATCCTATATCATCTAAATAAAAAAATCAAGTTATGAAGTACATATGGTTTATCTTAGAATACCTAGCATATCAATTATGAAAACATAAGATTGTTATATCATAATACTTAAAATTACATAAAATAGTAAGATACTTTACTCTTGCTACTAATATAGACATTGTACTTTACCTTTTAGCCATTATGGAAACAAACTTTCATTTATTAACGTGTTCCAAACATGCAGTGGTGTAGAGATGTTTGTCTGCCAAGGCAAAAAGGCATTTCTATCCTTCGTTCCTGGTAAACATGACGGAGTTTCTCTTTGGGTCAATCTTCCCCATCTGCATCATGTTGAGATTACTGGCAGAGCCAACAGGAGATATGGTAGGCTTCTTCTTAAATACGCTCGCAATCTCCTGATCCATCAAAGCAACTTCCATGATATAGCATACAAGCATCCTCTTAAAATGGTCGATGATCGGACCATATTCAACTTCGTTTGTAAGAAGGATGTTGTGCAAGATAATCCAATCATGGGGATTAAGGTTAGGAAGATCTGCAAGTGAGATGGCATGTTCGGCTTTGGCAGATCCCCTTAGTACCTTGAACCGAACGTTGGTGAAGTTGCCTACCCTGTACGACTTCAGGACCCGAACATTGATAATTTTCTGAGCGCTCCAAGTCTGGTATTGGGGTTAAGCGGCCTTCAGATTAAATTCGATTAAGTCCCGATCAACTTGTGGATGAGGATGAGGGAACTCTGCAATGTTGTCAAAGGCATGAAAAACAAACGCCTTTCGGGTCAGTGGCATGTCGAACTGTGAGTCGACAGTGTTAGAACGATCTAAAGAGATCACAGGTTCTAGCCACAAGATACTTGGTGTGTCAATGGCTTCTTTAATCAGCCTCTCAAGAGTCCACGGAGGAAAAAGAGTTTTCCTGCTCTCAAGAAGGTCGTGGGCTTCTTTCTGTCTTCTTTCGGCTTCTTCAGCCTCTCTAGCCACACTAACATTGATGTCAGCCTCTTTATCTCGACCTTGACGCTTCAGAAGGTCGGCAATTGTCTCTTTATCATCATCATCATCACTCTTCTCAGCAATATTTTTGCCTTTGTCTTTCACACCAGAACCGGAGGCTTGGCCTACTAGAGGAGGTTCGGTTGTGTGAGTTGCTGAAGTAGGAGGTGGTTGAGACACTTGTTCTTTTTCTCCCCCTTGTTTCGGAATGGACACGAAATCAAGGAGCCCCTCAATTTTGCTGAGTAGAGAAAGGGCGGGAGCGAGCTTCTTTGCAAGGGTACGATGTACTGAATAATTGATGATTGGGTCATGTGCTTCAAGGATGTTGGAGATAGCAGAGTGGACATCCGAAACACACGATTTAACCACCTCTCTTTCAGATCGAAGAGAGTCAATCTCCTGTTGACAGTTGGAGAGTTGAGTACTCTTGACCTTCAGAGCGGTAGTCTTCCTTGCGAGAGCATCCATGAGAGAGTTCTCGGCAGCTAAGTCTTCTTGAAGCTTGGAGAGACGCTCCTCAATGGTGGTTCTGAAAGCTGAGTTGTCGTCAGAGATGGTTTGACGAAGCGAAGCGAACGACTTCAGCTCAGAAGCGACTGATGTAGCCAACTGGTTGATAATGGGTTCCAGTGTAGTTTTGGTGGCTTCAGCACTTTCCTGTAAAGATTTCAACAAGAGAGAAGCATCAGTGAATAGTTTATCGACTTTTTCGGTCGCTGCCTCACAAGCTTTGGTTGAGGCATCTATGGCTGCAGTGGCGGAATCAAGGGAAACTTGATGAGCTTTGGAAAAAGCCTTAACAATTTTCTGAATTGCAGCTTCAGATATGGAGGACTGAGATGAGGAAGACGAAGCGATGAGCGAATCAATTTTGTCATGAAGCTCCTTGAGATGTCTCTTTTTGAAAGGAGCATCGTCATCGTCGTCGCTTTGAACTTGAAACGGACTATAGTAGACCGAATCAAAAGTCATGTTCTCCCCGCCAAGGAGTGGTTCTTCTTCCTCTGAAGCATGAGCAGGAGAAGATGGTGGTGGTGAAACTGTAGGCTCGGTAGTAGTAGTGGTTTCGGGTTGGGTGGTGTGTTTGGTTGTTGGTGTGGGTTCGGGTGCTGAGGTGGTTTTTGGTGCGTCAGTATGAACCCCCGTATCAGATATGTTGGTTCTAACATCTGCAGTGGTGGTGGTTGTTGCTTCGGTAAAGATTGGTGGTGGTATTGGGATAGAAGTAGGTGGTATTTGAGTGGTGGAAGTTATGGGGGGAATATAAAAAGGTATTGTGACCGGTGGAGAGGAGATAGGAGAAGGAGAAACATGAACTTCAGGGGTTGGAGATCGTGGTGGAGTGTTGCCACGTTGAGATC
Organism: Lactuca sativa; assembly: GCF_002870075.4. Lineage (NCBI taxonomy): Eukaryota > Viridiplantae > Streptophyta > Magnoliopsida > Asterales > Asteraceae > Lactuca > Lactuca sativa. The sequence goes on from NC_056626.2 coordinate 317,259,679, forward strand.
CATCCGAATCAGAACCCTCATCCTCAGATTCGCTTGAGGATGAAGCAATAATCAACTTTTGTCGCGGTTGGGTTTTTCTCCTCTTCTGTTGTGGAGATTGAGCAACTCTGGTATTTTTCCTCTTCTTGGGAGATGGGCCTTTCGCCCTCTTTGCCACCTGTTTTCCCTTGTCAGCCTTCTTGCCTCTAGCAGCAGGCTTGTCAGCATCATGGATTGATTTCAGCATCTCTGGAGTAAGATCCCTCGGACCAGAACGTCTGAACTCCTTATACGTTTGAATGATCCGGCTGTCAGCAGGAACGTCACCATACATCGTTTCCGGGATAGACCCATTGAATGGAAACTTAGAAGCATCCGGCACAATGATCTTCGTGGTATGGAAAGTACCAGTCGAAGACATTGGAGCGTCAGCGACAATGGGGACGTGGTACTTGTCCATCACCCATTTCGTGACAATAGTCCAGAACCAGGCATATGAGATCTCTGAGTGCCGGGAGGTCGAAGAGAGACTCTGGATAAGTTGTTGCCACAGGACTGACCCGTAGTCCATGTTGATGCCATTGTAGATCCCGTACATGATGGAGAGGAACAAACGACTAGCCCCATCGGATCCAGCACTTCTTTCTGATAAGCCCTTGAAAAGAACAGTGAACATCCCATTCCACTGTGGGGGCAGGCACGACTTTTTGAATTTTGTGACAGTAGTGAGCACCTCAGTGTACCCCATGTTGTAGAACATGTTGAACAGATGACCCAAAGGAATAGTTTCCGGATTAACCCTCGAAGAATCAGCGTCAAACCCTAACAACGAGCAAAACCTCTGCTTTGAAATCGACGCCTTGTGCTCAAAGACATCGAAGAAAATCCTGTCGACGACCTTGTCGTAGTGTGTTGTGGCGAAAATTTGTGACAGGAACTCCATTGGAACAACTTCAGCCCTGGTAAGAGCAGGAGCGATGGAGGAGTACTTCAGGCATTCGATAATGGGATACATGAACGCATCGTACACCTGGGGAGTGAGATCAATGATCAAACTCTGCTGTGGGCGAATGGGCAAGATGTGAGAGGTTGCGTGAACTGATGAAGAATCCGCCATTGTTTAATGAAAGTGGGAGAGATGATGAACAGTAAAGGTTTAAGGATTTCTTGCTCTTTGGGAATTTAGTTGCAGTAAAGAGGTAAACGGTGGATCACATTGCCTTTTATACTGTGGGTAAAGGAGAGAGAAAAATCTTCCCAAATCTTCGATTGAAAAACGAAGAGTTTTTCGGAGGTGACTGACGCGTGACAGTTGGGGTTGCCGATGATCACGCATGAGAGAGAATGTCAGGCCCTAATTACACGCCTTCCCATCAGGCGCCGTTTGGAGATGAAACGGTTCCAATTCACACGCTTTTCCCTCTTGCGCCGTTGGAAATCAAAGCGATTGGATTCCCGCCTGAGTCATCATGTCGTCATCTTATCTCTTTAGAGTAAAACGGCATCTTTTAAAGTAAAATCCCCACGCGGATCAATATTAACCACAACCTTTAATACAACCAATCCAATTAAAATTCCTTAGAATTAATGAAACCTGAATTTTGGAAAATCAAAAAGATTTTCGTGCTTAGTGTGTAAAAGAAAAAGAAATAAAGCAACACTTTTTGAGGGATTATGTGATGTTAATAAAGACACGAAACAATGGATCCCAGGCACGAATCTCTTCCTTCAAAGTCAAGAGAGACTTTAAAGTGTTTGTGTGGTTTCCCGTTGAATAACGATCAGACACTTATTAAGAAGTGTTGAAAGGCTTCTTTTAATTAGGCTTATGAGGGTGGCTTTCGCTTCGATTCTGAATTCCGAATCTTGATATAAGATAGAAATCGAACGAAGTACTTGTGAGACCAATGTAGTCTGTTGAACAAGTAGGTTGGAGATAATTTAATTGGCAAGGTAAACTAATATATGTGTGAAATCTCAAAAAAAAAAAAAAAAAAAAAAAAAAAAAAAAAACAGGATCCCAAGGGAAGAAATGTTATTGGACTTAACAATTTCATAAGAACCACTAAAAAAAAATAGAGATTTTATGTAGTATCCCCATGGAGAAGTTCGTCAATTCATTAGTGAAAGCTAGAGCAAATTAATTGTTCACCGTCAATGCATAATAGGTATTGAACGTTGGGTTTCACTTAGCACGTAGTGACACGAAGCTAAGATCATGAACGCAGAAATTTTGCAACCATAAACCTCAGTGGTAATGTCTGAGAGTCTCAAGGGTTACGTTTGTGAAGCGAGTGTGATGGAGAAAAGTAATGTAGGTGGTGTAAAGAAACCAAAGTACCTCTGCTATAAGATAGGGACCAAGCAGACAACTCTTATCTCACGTGAGAAGAGAGTTAGGTAGCTCATGATTAGAATAATTATGAGAGCCTAATTGGAAAGACAAAGTTTGTTTGTACCAAGTCAGTAAGGCTAATATTCAGAATCAGATGAGGCTTTGGACACATACAACAGCATGCTTCTAGGGACACTTAGCTAGTGAAATAATTTACCCAAAACGAGACATAAAAATAAAAAAATAAGAGCCAAAAAAATATATTTTTGGAATTTTTGAATTTACGAAAGAAAAAAATTTTGGAATTTTTGATCGAATTTAATAGGACATAAATAAAAAAGATTGGTTTTTGGAATTTTTGATAAAAAAAAAATTAAGACATAAAAAAAATTATACAAAAAAAAATGTTCGGAACCGAACCCGAGCGTTCGGTTTATTTCGGTTGAGAAAACTTTGGAACCGAACCCGAGCGTTCAGTCTATTTCGGGTGAGAAAAATTTTGGAACCGAACCCGAACGTTCGGTCCATTTCGGTTTCTCGAAAAAATAAGTTTAAAAAAGAAAAGAACTTTGACAATAAGATAAATGAATTTTGGAAAAATAATACAAAAGATTTACAACCAAGAAAACCACCTTTGAGTGATAGGCGAAGATCAGATGATTCATCCGAACCCGAGTGTTCGGTTCATTTCGGTATACCAGATCAAGACCGGAACCCGAGCGTTCGGTCTATTTCGGCATACAAGAGACCCGAACCCGAACGTTCGGTCTATATCGCTTCTTACTTTTGATCTTGAGAGGTAATTTTTGGTACTGACTCCGATTCCATCATTCCAAGCCCTTGTAGAATTTTGTTAAAAGATGCTTCAGGAAGAGCTTTGGTGAAGATGTCAGCCAGTTGATCAGTGGTTCGAACAAAATGAATTTCGACGTTCCCATCTTCCACATGATCCTTAATGAAGTGATACCTCAGTGCGATGTGCTTAGTCTTGGAATGTTGCACTGGGTTATGACAGATCCTAATTGAACTTTCAGAGTCGCAATATAGTGGGATCTTTTTCATATTGAGTCCATAGTCCTGGAGTTGGCTTTGGATCCAAATCACTTGAGATGTACAGGAGGCAGCTACGATGTATTCTGCTTCAACGGTAGACAAAGATACACAAGTCTGTTTCTTTGATTGCCAACTAACCAACTTCCCGTCAAGGAATTGGCAGCCTCCAGTGGTGATTTTCCTGTCTAGTCCACAACCTCCAAGGTCTGCATCTGAGTAGGCTTGAACGAAAAAACCTGAGTTTGATGGATACCATAAGCCGAGAGAGGTAGTTCGTTTCAGATACCGGAGAATGTTCTTCACTGCAAGCATATGAGGTTCACGAGGATTCGCCTGAAATCTAGCACAGTAGCAAACAGAAAACATTATATCAGGCCTGCTAGCAGTAAGGTACATTAGAGAACCGATCATCTGGCGATATAGCATAATATCGACTGCTGGCTTGTCCAAGGATGGAGTGAGCTTGGTGCCGAACGCCATTGGAACTTTAACCTTTGAGTCTCCCATCATGCCGAATTTGGCAAGAAGAGTTTTGGTGTAAGCTTCCTGATTAATAAGGATGCCTTCGGGTCCCTGTCTAATATTTAAACCAAAGAAAAAGTTAATTGGACCCATTGAAGTCATTTCAAATTTAGTCTCCATCAGCTTTCTGAATTCAGCTGTTAAGCTAGGATTCGTTGAGCCAAAGATGATATCATCAACATAGATTTGAACAATCATAAGGTGGTTACCTTCCTTCTTACGAAAGAAGGTTAGGTCAACCGAACCTTGTTTGAATTTGGACATCTTTAAAAACTTGGTTAGCGTTTCATACCAGGCTCTAGGTGCTTGTTTCAGTCCGTATACCGCTTTGTCTAGAATATAGCAGTGATTGGGGTACTTTTCATTCACGAATCCCGGAGGTTGCTCCACGTACACCGTTTCTTCAAGTTCTCCATTTAGAAATGCGCACTTCACGTCCATTTGGTAGACCTCAAAGTTCTTGTGTGCAGCATAGGTAAGAAATTTTCGAACAGATTCCAGCCTAGCTACAGGAGCAAAAGTTTCCTCATAATCGATTCCTTCCTCCTGGCAGTATCCTTTCACAACCAGACGAACTTTGTTTCTTATTACATTGCCTTCCTTGTCCATTTTATTTCTAAAGACCCATTTGAGACCAACAACTGAGGCATCTTGAGGAGTTGGAATGAGGCGCCAAACTTTATTTCTTTCGAACTCATTAAGTTTGTCTTGCATACCTTGAACCCAATCAGAGTGATCAAGAGCAGTATTTACTGTCTTCGGTTCAACTTTTGAGACGAAAGAGTTAAACATGAAGAACTCTACTTTTGAGAATAGAGATGCTTACTTTGCCTTTAGTTGAGATCGGGTCAGGACCTTTTCAGAGACATTTCCCACTACCTATGAAACAGGATGATCTCTGGTCCATTTGACAAGAGGAGGGTAATTCGGATCATAAGATGGATCCAATTCAGCATTTACAATCTCTTCTAATTCAGATTGACTGTCATCATCATAGAACATATCGGCATTCTCCCCCTCGACTGATGAGTTTTCAGGTAAATCTTGACTTTCCAGTGCTACAGAAGTTTCGGGTGGTGTCGAGCTTTCGGGTGTTGCAGTACCTTCGGGTGCAGTAGAGCTTTCGGGAGCTACAATACCTTCAGGTGCAGTAGAGCTTTCGGGTGCAGCTGGAGAAGATTTCTCCCCCTCAACTTGTGAACTTGGCTGTTTTGAAGAAGATGGATTCTCCCCATCAACTGAAGCACTATCTTAAGAAGGTTCAGCTGGAACTGATTCTCCTTCACCAGTCGTTTGGCAGTGTCATCGACGATTTGCTTCAGATGATCAACTTTGTTGTCTGCTGCATTAGCTTCTGAGAGAGTAGCCTTCTTCGGTTCATCGAACAACTCCATAAACTGCTCAAACAAATTTGCAATCGAGGCTGTGACTTGGCCTGTTTGAGAGAAGATTTCTCCAACTATTTCTTCCGTGGCCTTCAGCTTCTTGACATAGCTGTCATCGAAAGTCACATAATACGTTTCTTCAATCTTCCTCGAACGCTTGTTTAAAACCCTGTATGCTTTCGAAGTGAGAGAATATCCCAGAAAAATCCCTTCATCGGCTTTTACGTCGAACTTGTTACGATGTTCTTTAGAATTGAAGACAAAAGCATCGAGAGCCGAATACGTGGAAGAATTTGACGTTTGGCTTTCTGTTGTTGATGATCTCTTAAGGAGTAAGAGTGAAACGCTTATTGAGATAGGACCTGTTCTGCGTAAAACATGCTGCAGCAATAGCATCAGCCCAGAAATATAAAGGTAGAGAAGCGAAACTTAGCATTGTTCGGGCCGCCTCACACAAAGATCGGTTTCATCTTTCGACAATTCCGTTTTGTTGAGGGGTGTAGGGAGCTGAGAAGTTGTGACTGGTTCCCTTTTCTGCTAAAAAGTCTTCAAATTCTTTATTCTTGAACTCCAGCCCATTGTCGTTTCTGATGTTGCGAACGACTTTCCTCGGCTGCACTTCAACCTGCTTGATGAACATCTTTAGCTTGAGAGTTGCTTCAGATTTGTGCTTCAGAAAGAACACCCATGTAAAACGTGAAAAGTCATCAACAATAACAAGAATATACTTGCTACCACCAATGCTTTCGATAGACGATGGACCACACAAGTCAATGTGAATCAACTCAAGTGGTTCAACGACTTTAGTGTTTATGATGGATGGGTGACTTTGACGACTCTGCTTCCCTATTTCAAACGCAGCACACAAATGTTCTCGATCAAACTTGAGCAATGGAAGACCTCGAACATGACCTCCGGTGACAAGTTTGTTGATATCCTTGAAGTTGAGATGGGAGAGCCTTCGGTGCCACAACCAGCTTTCGTCAGAATGTGCTTTGGATAACAGACAGATAGCTGGATTTCCTTTGATAGGCTTGAGATTAAGAGGAAACATTTCGCCTTTGCGCTCCGATTTGAGAATCACTCTTTTTGTTTTCTTCTCTATTATTTCAGAACCCTCATCATCAAACGAAACTTTAAGACCGGTACCTCCAACAAGTTGAGATACACTGATGAGGTTATGCTGTAGTCCTTCAACATATGCAACTTTTCTAATCGTGAAGTCTCCATTTGTAATCATCCCATAACCTTTTATTGTGCCGTATGAGTTGTTCCCGAATTTGACATTCCCTCCGTTTGGAAGAGATCGAAATTCCCTCAGCTCTTCCTTCCTTCCGGTCATGTGACGTGAGCAGCCACTGTTAATATACCATTCTTCGTCAAACTGCTCGTCACTGATTACCTGCAAAAATCAAGAAGATTTAGGAACCCAAAGTTTCTTGGGTCCACGTGAGCTTTTCACAAGAACAGGAATAGCAAGAGAGATGTCAACAAGATATGTTCTTTTTATTAAAGTTGTTTCATCTTTCTTTTTAATGGTGAAAACTTTAATTTTGTTGGGATTTGTTACACATGGTTTGGGTTCAGGATTTGACGTTTGGGGCTTGGCATGCTTTTGAGCATTCTTGACTGAGGAAACCTTCGATTTTCCTTTCAAATCTGCTGAATGTTTTGGATTTTGAGTTTGAACATAATTGGATTTAGAATGGGGTTGAGAAGAATTAGAACGAGAGAAGTTAGACTGAGAAGTTTTCTTGACTTGAGGTTCTAGGTGCCCCTTTTGTTTTTGGTCATTAGTGGGACCGAACCTTGAACCTTGATTGCTTTTGCTCTCGGAACCGAACCTATGCTTTCGGTAGCTGGTGTTCTCTGAACCGAACCTTTCCCTTCGGTTGTTATTCCTTTCAGAACCGAACCTGTCCTTTCGGTTGTAACTACTTTCTTGCGTCCTCATAGTACTTTTCTCTGACTTGGAATTTTTGTCATGATAAGAGAAATGAGCGTTTTGAGATCGCCAAAACTGTTTTCGTTCTGAGAGATTCTTCTTGTATCTCAGATTCCTTTGCTGCTTCTGATCCTTTACTTGCTTCGACTGTCGGTGGATGTTGGCTTTTTGCTTTTGCTTTTTGCCAGCCGGTTCACTTTGAACCGATGATGTTTCGCTCAAAGGAGTGACTTCTTCTACAGGAACTTCTTTTGTACCACTAGTACTTGGCACGTCGAAGTTATCAGGCTTGTTTAGCGGCTTCGGCACATATCTGCCTTTGGTTTTCCAGTAAGTTCGTTCTGACAGACCAACAGTTTCGTCTGCATTATCTATAGGAGCAGACCAGAAGAACTCATCACAACCATCTGCATTATCTTCGTTTACAATGGCTGTGAGTTCGGCTGTCTGATGTTCGGTTACTCCTGTGACCTTATATACCTGATTTGGTGTTGTTCTCACCTTTTGGTACACAACAACCTTTTTTTCTAGAATCGGGGACTTATTTTGGGACAAACGAGCAAACTCCACAGAATTTTCAGAAATAAGATTTTTGTGGTTTTCGGGTTCGCTCTTGATAAACTCAGAACAGTCAACTTCATCCTCTACAGAAATTTCACTCATATCATCATCCTTATTAAGCTCAGACGCGTTTTCAACATCTATTTTATTTTCTGAGCTCAAGTTGGCATTCAATGAGTCAAATTTTTGTATGGTTTCGGTCCTTAGTTTCAGTTTATCATTTTCATCCAAAAGGTTTTTCAGCATGTCCTTATGGTCCTTGGATTTTATGAAAGATTCAATTTTGTCTAGACCATACATGTAGGTTGGATTCACATCATCAGACGAAACTACACTTTCGCAATTGTATGCTTCAGCGTCGATTTCATCCTCCTTGAATTCAAGGAAGGGCAAAATCTTGCGATGATTTTTCTGTCCTATTTCACAGTTTAAATGAAGTTGAGTGATGTTAGAATAAAGATGCTTAGCAATTAAACAAAACATATTTCTTTGTTTCAAAAGTTTCAAATTGTCTCTTTGTAAATAAATGTTTTCGTCTTTGGATTTAATCAGCTCCGACTCCTTCATCTCTATCCACATCCTCCGTTCTTCACTCTTTGATGATACCCTGCTTATTTGGTCAGTTAGGTTAGAATTGGTGACCCGTGTTTGAGTTAAACTGCTATCTAGATTTGAGATTCTTGAGTTTAAGCTTTTCAATTCTTTTTCATATGAGTTTTGTGGGACTTTATATGAAATAAAACGGATTGTACCTTCTTGATTAATTCATCAAGCTCATTGAATTGCACGCTGAGAGGTTTTGCTGTGAAGCATAAGTCCTCTCGCTCCTTCGTTTCTTCATTCCCACCGTCTGTATTGTATCCCCTCATTTGAGATACATCCGTCACCATCAAGCACTTTGCACTGCTTTCTTCACCTCTAGGAACATACGCCTTTCCATGAGATGGCTTCCTGACTTCATCATCCTTTGAGTCGGTTGACCAGACCTGCACACCACCGAACTCATCATCCGCTGCCGAACCCTACACAATTAAAGCATCCATTTTAGGGTTAGCAGTAGCTTTCTTTCTCTTGATATCTTCCAGCTTTTTCATCAGCACAGCCTCTTCATCATTTTCCTCGTCCTTCTCTGCCATTTTCTTCAAGACACAGTCTTTGGCATAGTGGTTATTTCCTCCACAGTAGTAGCAGTTCACACTAGACTCTCCTTCAACTTTCGGCTCTTTCTTTGGTTCTTCTGCCTTCGGTTCCTCCCTTACCTTTTCAGAACTATAGCTTCCCTGCCAATTCCGATTCTTATTTGTAGGGAATCTTTTCTTAATGAACCTCTTTGGATTTGACACAATCATTGCACAATCTTCAGATGTAAGATCATAATCTTCTAAGTTGAGATCTTCATCCTCTACTACACTTTTGCGTTTGGACAGAAGAGCCAAGGATCCCAAGCTTGAAACCACACTTTTCTCTTGTAAGACTATCTTTTCTTGGGATTTCAGAATCCCTACTAGCTTTGCCAGAGAATAAGATTTGAATTGCTCATGAGCTTTAACAGTGGACACAACTGCTCTCCACTCAGATCTAAGACCATTCAAAAAGGTAACCTTTTGTTCAATCAACTTCCTTTCTATATCGTTTTTGATCATCTTACTAAGAAGATGATTGAAGCGATCGAACGTCTGAGTAACAGTTTCATCGGGATTCTGCTTAAATTCGCCAAACTCTGATAAGAGTAAAGTCTGAATGGAATGCTCCAGATCTTCATCTGTGGAATATAACTCTCGCAGCCTATCCAAGATCTCTTTAGCAGTGCTGCATGAACTCACTAGCCTGAACGTATCGGATTGAAGAGCGAATCGAATCAGTCTCAATGCTTTAATGTTGCACTGAAACTTTTCCTTTTCGTCTTGAGCAACATCCTTTACGTCTTTTAACAGATCATTGTACTCTTTCTGAGTTTTAATGATTTTTGACGTTGCAGAATGAGCAAATGGTCCAGAAACTATTGCTTCCCAAATAAGGTATCCATTGTCTTCCGATCCAATGACATAATCTTCGAAGTGATGTGCCCAGACTTCATAATCCTGGGTGTAAAGAATAGGAATCTTCGTCGTTGATCCGATGCTATTTGAGATATTGATGGGATTTGATTGTGACTCGTCCATGCTTGATCGTTTAACCTGTTTGAAAGATCAGACTTGTAATGAATAATATTAGGGCAAAACAAATAAATGCTGAGTTACGTCAATTATGGAATGACGGCTCAATAAATATTAGTTAATGCGGAATAACCCTAATCGCAAACTCTTTCACAGAAAAGATGTGTATGAATTACACAACCTCCTGCTCTGATACCAATTGATAAGTTATTAATTAACTTGATGATCGATTAGATCTATGTAACAGGTAAGCGATGAATATAAAAATAGTAAATAACCCAAGAATGAATCAAGATGTGTCGAATGATTAGATTACTCAATCCTCAGCAGATCTCGACTAAGAACTTCCGCTGTAGAGGATACTTAGGGTTACAAAAAACAAGAACGATAACTTTGTTGAACAAATAAACCTCTAAACGTTATTGATCGTCATTTCGTTCTAGAATGCATGCAAGCATCTATATATACTAAACCCTACAAAACTCACGGATGGACAGGCCCATACCGGAGAGACATATTAGACTAACTAACGAGCCGAATAGACGCAACACAAAATACGACCCAACACCCTTGTTTCTTCAAATATTTCCATCTTGAGATTACGTATGGTATGTTTATAAAGCTTTGCAAAATACATGCAACACAATATTTCAAGATTTTTGTTATCGATAAAACCTATGTTCCGAAGTGAATATTCCACCAACCCTTTTTGCAGTAATCAATTCCATTTCTACACTAAAAAATTTCATGAATTAGAATAAATATAATAACACTAGTATTATTTCAACAACAAAAATCAAACTTTAATACATATACTATGTTTTTACAAGTGATTCAAACTTAATCCATGGATTCATAGAAAACAGAATTGTATAAAAAACAAACTAAAAGACATATTAGTTTTATCTTACCAGATTGTGTAGAACGATCCGTTTTTGATGATCCTAATCAGAATCGGTAGCTTCATAATCAGAATCAAAATCCAAAATCTAACCCGAAAGGGATAAATTTGATTTTTTTTGAATCAGATGAAGATTTTTAATTCAGTTTCATAGGGCTTTTCTCGAGAGATTTGGGAAGGTGATTTTTATCGGAAACAAATGTATTCTCGATCGAGCTTAGGTATATACGAGCTTAGGGTTTTCTCTAGAGATTGGGTTTTTATTGAGAGATTTGGGAAACAAAATGTATTCTTGAACAACATTTGGATTAGAAATCGCTTCAGATCGACGAAACCACGATGTATTATGGAAGATTTGTCAAACAAAACGGAATCAGGAGGGATGTTTTTAGCATTTTGTCGTGAAGAGTTCTTGGGGAGGAAGATGAATTTCAAGTAGAATGAGAATAAGGAGATGGAATCAGAAGATCAACTTAGATTTATAATTAATCTGAAACAAATTTTCTTTTTTGAACCAACCATTTGCCTATTGAAGTTTCCACTTCATTACTTCTACCCGCTGTCATCATTTTTATTTTTGATTTTGTCATTCTTGTTATAATATTAGCTGCATGAAAATAATTAATGTTAGTACAAACAGTTGCATAATATTAGAATTATAAACTATAAAGTCAAAGATTGAGCTTAAAAGTGTAGCAGTTTAAAAGTTTTTTCTTCATTCTTTAATTGATCATCATTTTTCCTTCATATGTTATATGTTCTGTTTAGAAAAATAAAAAATCTAATCATAATACTTATACTAGGGAATTGTCACCTAATTTCATCTTTCAACAAGGTACCAGTCAAACGATTCTAAAAATCTCTCAAACCAGCCATTTTTGAAACAGTGGTAAAATCTTATGTACTTTGAAATGCATTTGCACAAGGTCCTTACTCCTACTAGTTTGATTACTACCGATTTTGCAGATTAATTTAATGTTATTTTCTACATTTTTGCTTGCTTCTTGAAGGTATGGTATATCTTGCATCTTATTTCATTTCGTTTCACCTATTTCACTTTATGATCCTAATAATGGGTATTTGCCTAACCCTAATCACTAACAGTATGTAGATTTGGAGAATGGAGTAACAATAGATGATCAATTCTCGAAGCAACATCCTTGTTATCAAACGAGAACAATGATATATAATGATAATTAACAGAACTATTGAAAATACCTGGAATTTCTTGAGAAGTTTTGGTAATAATGTCATTTAGATGATCTGATGGTGTAGATTCTGAAGCACGTGTTGATGTATCCATTTTCTTTGATAGAAATATTCGATAAGAATCAAAGTAAGTAAGTTTAGGGTTTTATCGAGGGATTAAAGTGCAGAACTCCACAAATGAAATCGATCCAAAGAGAAATCAAAGATGACGAGTTCAAAATCACAAGAAGTTAGTGTTCTAGTTGATTATCGAGGGTTTTCATGTAACAATCGGAAGATGAATTTCAGGAAGCAGAACGATGAATGAGATTTGGATCAAATGGTTTTTAGTGTTCGTATCTAGGGTTTTTAGGAAGAATACCGGGTGTTTTTGTGTGCTGAACGAAAAAGAATGCAAAATTCCATTTCTGCCCCTCCGTGTCTTGATCTAATCCCAAAGTTCCATTAATTTACAAAAATGCCACCGCCTATTTTATGGTTTAATCTAAATTAATTTTAGCCTTTGATTATTCAAGATGAGTGGTCAAGATTAGGTCTCCTCGTCTCACAAAATCTAGTGGTCTCACATGAACCTAACCATATATATATATATATATATATATATATATATATATATATATATATATATATATATATATTGTGTGGACGTGTGGATAATGCTATTCTGTGACAATTATAAAGAAAGTATGTTGTTTGATAATATGAATAAGTTCAATGTTATATAATTATTGTAATTATTAAGCATTTTCAATAATTAAATCGTATATAAGGTTATTATACACTTTTTTTTTAATTATTCTCATTCTGTCAGAATGTTATTAAGATGTTTATTGAGTCGCATTCTGTAAGAATTAAAATAAATAAAAAATGATGAATGAGAACAAAAATGAATTAGAATTGGTGAAAATCTATTAAAATAACAATAGTTCTGTAAGATTGAACGTATTCATATTAATAAACAACATATTCTCTTAGTAATTTTCATAAAATAACATTATCCACACGTCCAAACAATAGTTGTCCATCTACATTATAACCTAGTCATGTATATATATATATATATATATATATATATATATATATATATATATATATATATAGTTAGGTTATTATATTCTAATTATCTATTGTGTGCATGTAAAATTGATTATGTACCAATCATTTTAGTTATTTTAAGAAAGTAGTTAATGCATATATAATGAATTTAATTAAATGTTCACCATTTAATATAAATTAAATAACTTTCTTAAAATAACTAAAATGATTGGTCCAAAATCAATTCTACACAATAGATAGTAAAACATTTGAGAATATATATATATATATATATATATATATATATATATATATATATATATATATATATATATATATACTTATGTTATTGTATTCTAACTAATTATTGTATGAATGTAGGAATGATTATGGGCCAATCATTTTACTTATTTAAAAAAAAAGTGATTAATACATATTATTGAATTAAATATAATTGAAAAATACCATCTAATTTAATTACAAAGGTATTCTAGTCAATTAATATAGATTTAATAAAGAAAAATTGCATATTCTAAGGGATCATAAATTTTATTAATTTTAAAAATTTGATTTTACGAATTATAATTCTTTTAATTTGGACATTCTGACAGAATATGTTTATGAGTTTATTCAAAAATAAAAATATTCTTGAACTATAAAATAATAAAAATATTTCTTAAACCTATTTCTTGATCACGACTTTAAAAACTTATTGTAGAATAACAAAATTTTGAATCATCAATTGAAGAATAAAAACAAAAATTACGTTAATTCATATAGAATACTGGTAACAATTGGTAAGAATTACATTTATTATTAAAAAATAAAACTAAAAGAACTTTCAAATCGGGAAAAAATATCAAAATCTAATAAAGACACTAATAGATTCTAAAAGAATAATACATTCTAAAAGAATAATGTTGTTAAGAATCACTTTCAATTTTGTGGTCCGTTCTTCAAGCATCAGCTTCTATGAAAATAAATCCAACTGTAGTTTAGAATCCAATAATGCATTAGCAAATGAAAAATAAAAAACAAAATTCCTTTGGAAAAATATGCAGGCTTGTGAATTGCACAAAAACCAATAACCAATAATTGTAGAACAAGCATAAATCATTGAGATAATATCCATATTCTATCCAACAGAATTGAAATTCGTGAATCCATTCCAATAGAATTGGAATGCAAGATTTGGTTACCGTATCAGAAAGATTAAAGCCGTCTTCAAGACCAATAACATCATCTCCTCCATAACCATCATTCCCATCGACTTTGTTTAGTAACAATTCAATTCTTAGGTTTGGTTTGTAACGAAGAAACTGAGGTCTAGGGGAAAGAAAATTCTTTTTTGGATCATATGGCCCACTATCATTCCTACGTCCATATAATACTTAGTTAAAATACTTGAACCTAGCTCTCTCTCTCTCTCTCTCTCTCTCTTTATATATATATATATATATATATATATATATATATATATATATATATATATATATATAATAAAGTGATTAGATAATTATTAATCAAACAAGACACACGTGTGATGGAACCGAAACAGATGTTGAGGATATTATCTAAGGATGTTGCCTTAGGAAAATTTATGGGTGGAATGTAGGGTACGAGTAGCGTGACAAAATTCGATTAAGACCTAACGCCAACAATGTGAGTTTCCTGTGAATTTTGTGGTTGCTTTTATGACAAGTTGATTCTAATTTATTTGCAATTGCATTTTAACATGGTTATTGCTATGAATATTTATGTGGATTTTATGAACTATTTCGTGAATGTGGAAATGGTGGGTGACATATGTATAGGAAACAGTTGTATTAACTACACAGTCTTATTATTAGTCGTCGTACAAGGTGTCAGTACGCGCGGAGAGCTTACGCTCTGATTAATTAGCCGTAAACATATTTGTTGTGCCCCGCGAAGGGACTTGTTCTTTGGAAATGACAGTAGTTTCCTAATGTGTCACCAATGGTGGAAATAAATGAAAAAGAAATTATATTTGATAAATTGTTGCAATGATTTTATTTTATTGACATCAATACGCATGAAAACCACGAACCCACTATGCTTTAGGCTTACCCATTAGAATCTTTAAATGCATGCAACCCATGAAATAATTTAGCAAGTGACAGCAGGAATGGAAAGTATAAAGGTCGGACTTGAAGAAGGCAACAAGTTTTGAGGATGACGTAATACACCAAGTGTTTATTTAAATTTCTATTTGCTTCTACTATTATTATTAATAAAGATATTAATATTTGGACTTCCGGATATTGGAGGTTTTTGAGACCATATTAAGATAATATTTGTATTTGAAATTTGGGGCGTTACACATGTTATAAAAACATTGGTATTTAGCTATTTAAGTTCGGATTGTAATACTTAATTTAATGAAAAAACTAAATGAATTTTGTAACTTTTGTAAAGCTTCTTGTAAATTTCGCAAAACTTTCTTATACTTCTCTATGAAATAGTTATAAACTTGTTCTATAACTTTTTTTTTTTTTTTTTAGTTTTTGATTACTAGTTTTCCAAAAAATATTACACTATTATACAATTTCTTATCTAAAAAATTATTTCTTAATGTTTTAAATCTTATTTTATAAACTTTTTGTTACACATTCACACAACTATTTTTTTTTTCATACACTCCTTTCTAAAAGTATTTTACCTCATTTTCTATAAATTTTATAAGACAGTTTATCTTTATTTATTTATTTATTTTTATTTATATATAAACAAAAACATAATATAATCTTGATTTACAAATTTTTAATATAATATTTTAAACTTGGTTTAAGTTACTTTAAAAAAATATTTGTCGAATGTAATTTTATGTTTTAAACTTTGATCTATATTTTTTTTATATATATTTTCGTACAATTTCTTTTTAAAAAATTTCATAAAATCTTTCTAAACTTCTTTTTACAAAAATTTTCAAATGTTTTATAATTTCTTTTACATCTTTTAATACTTTTGCTGTAAAATCTAAAAATATTTTCAAAATGCTTTTATACTTTCTAAAAAAATGATATAAATTGTTATAAAATACTTTCAACACTTTTTTTGTTTACTTTCTGATAAAAATATAAAAAATATAGAAAAGTTACAATAATATTATAAAAAAAACGTTTCCAAAGATATGTATGAGAGTTGTCATAAAAAAAAAAACAAAAAAAAAATATTATAAAAAATATTTTAATATTTAGAAATATTTCTTTTAAAAATTATTTTATGAAAATTGTACTAAAATCTATTTTTATTAAAAAAAAAAGTTTTATCCATGTTTAAAAAAAATATAAAACAAGTTTTAACTATTTTGTAAATAGGTAGAAAGTAGTTGTAAAAATTTTATGATACGTTTTTTAAAAATTTGAGGGTTTTTTTTCCCTTCAATAGTTCAATAGTAGCGGGCCATAAAAGAAATGAAAGCAAAATGGAAAATTGAGTGGTCTAATTATAAACGATGAGACTTTGATGATTAATTAAGTCAAAACTTTGATATATTTTTTAGAAATATATAATAATTTAATAAGGGGTTATTCATTGTATTTTGAGCTATTCAAACTAATCAAGTAGTTGAAGTTTAATCATCTTTAGATATTCAACGATTTGTAATTTTTTTTAATCTGTTCATCTAATCGAATATTTTGGTTGGATAACTTTGCAATTACATTGGTGATCTAAAAATGAAGTATCCGAATAATGATTCAAAATGTTAAGCTCGGTTATTAAGTTAATCGATAGCCTTTTGGTCAAGTATCTTTCAATTATAAATGTAGTGACTAACGAGAAAGATGACATCAATAACGATTGACCATCAAAGTTTCGCGAATGTCACCATTTAATTATCTCAGTTTAAAACATGTTAGGCCATTCAACTTTCTATTTTGTTTTCATTTCCCTTGATATATTTTACAATGATTAACTATACATATAATATTTGAATTTTATATTTATAAGGTAAATATTATCTAGGATTATGGCTGACATAGCGTTTCCAAGTGCATGGAAGTGGAGTATATAAGTGAAGCATCCACTTGAAATATCCGCATCATCGTTATATATGGTGGTTGACCGCATAACTTAATGAAAATATATTCTTTAATCTTGGTATCTAGTTTTGATCGACCAAGTATAAGGGCGTGTTTGGCACGGAGCTTTTGGAAGCGTTTGCGAGCTTTTAGCTTTTAGTTTTTGATAAAACGCTCTAGTCTAAAAACTTCGTTTGTCAGTACGAGCGTTTAGCTTTTAGTTTTAACAAAACGCTCGGATTCTAAAAGCTACTTGATGTAGCGTTTAACAAAATGCTCTTGAACTTTTGAAATCAATTTCCATAATTACCCTTAATATATATATATATATATATATATATATATATATATATATATATATATATATATATATATATATATATATATATATATATATATATATATATATAATCAATTGTAGTGTTTAACTACAGCTTCCCGTTACCAGCTATCTGCTACACGCTACCAGCTACCAGCTAACCACTACTCGCTTCCAGCTAACAACTACTTTTGCCAAACACGCCCTAAATGTTTAGAGTTCATCATCACATATGTTAATAATAATGCATAAGCTTTCTTTGAAGAAAATTAGTTTGAGCTTCTTAAGGGTGTGTTTGACACGAAACTTTTGGAAGCGTTTGAAAGCTTTTAGTTTTTAGCTTTTAACAAAACGCTATAGTTTAAACAAAAAGTTTCGTTTGGTAGTACGAACGTTTAACTTTTAGTTTAAACAAAACGCTCCAAATCTGAAAGCTACTTCATGTAGCGTTTAACAAAAGGCTACTGAGCTTTTGAAATTAATTTCCATAATTACCCTTAAAAATATATTTATATATTTATTTATTTTTAATCAGTTGTCATTTTATGTAATTTCATATATTTCAAAAGCTTCCAGCTACTTTTGCCAAACATTCATATAACAAATAAAAATTACAACTTTCTGCTACCACCTGTCCGCTATCAGCTACCCGCTTCCAGCTAACAACTACTTTTGCCAAACACGCCCTAAATGGTGTATATCTTGTTTTATACGGATTTATTAAAAATAAAAGTTTAATATAAAGTTGTAAACATTATGTATTTTAAAAAAACTAATACTTTTATATAAATATCAAGAATATAATAAATAAAATAAGTAATTTAATATATACTAAACAAATATTAACATTTTAAAAAAAGATGATATAGTGATTTAAGATATAATTTAAAAGATTTGAAAGAGAAAGGAAAGAAACAGAATCATTTATTTTGAAATTAAATAGAATGATTTATCTTTTATATATATATATATATATATATATATATATATATATATATATATATATATATATATATATATATACACTAAAATGTGGATTTTAAATTTAAAAAATGGAAAACACTAAATTTAAGAAAATAAAAGCACAAGAAATTGACAAGTGTAAAAAAATAATTCAAAAAATCCAAAAAAATTACATGTTTCAAACTCAATAAGCACATGACATTGACAAAAATGATTTTCATTTATTAGATCAGATTTCATGAGCGGTAATGGAGGACCTCGCCCAAAAAATCCAAATAACATAAAGAAAGCAAAGCTTAGTTGCCCCGATGTTGGATAAGATACAAGACCCGTTGGCCAGAAAAACCACACAAAGGTAATCGAAAAGCAAACTATGGTTAAATCAAAATCAAATCCCTTAAAATAAGTATGAGGACTACCAATAATATCATTCTACAAAATCCATAGAAATACTAGAGCATGTCATATATAAGAATATGGACATAAGTACAATACGTTCTATAAAAAAAAATAGTTATAAAAGGCAATGGAACATTATAACAAAAGGAGGTAAACACCTATAATAATTCATTTTTATCATAATAAAAAACAAAATAGTTCTAATGATGCCGCAGTGCTTCCTTTGGGCGATATCCAGATTCATGAGCGGTGCAAATTGGGCCCCAGGTTCATGGATCCATTCATGGTGATTGTTTGGGTGGAAAAGGTTGCCTACTAGTTGGATCTGCCGGAGGAGCTTTGTAACATATTGGTTTTTACCAAAAAAAAAATTTCATTTTTAAATAAGGAAAACATCAACTATTATAAAATCCAAGTCGTAAATATCCTAGGTGAATCAAATACAGTTATCCCAAATCAGAGTATAAAAATACGGAAAATCAAATAATCTGCAAGGCGGAGTGTACAGTCAAGCCTTCGTCTTTCCGCGGTCATCTGAAGTACCTGAAACATATTTAATTCCAACTATAAACACAAAGTTTAGTGAGTTCCAAAAATATTACATACAACTCAACAAAATAAACAACTATAGGTTATGAGCAACCCTGTGGATTAACAACACATTTCAGGGGTTATCAACAACCCTAGGGAGTAGGGACCATCAGCAATCCCATGGACTCATATCAGCAACACAGTTTCACAAATCACATCAATCAACAAGTAAGATCCATCTAGTGAGCATGCATAAACTACTACACATGTAATATAGTGAAAAGACTCACCTTGCGAATAGCAGCTAGAACTAAAACACTCTCACACAAAGGGTAGATAGGAGTAACAAGACATCTAACAAAAGTAAAGACATACTCTTATAGCCAATATCCTTAAAACCCTAGCTTGAACCCAAAAAGTCAACCATAGTCAACTTTAGCCAACGGTCACATCGTGACTACCCATAGGACACTTCGTGACTGAATCAGGAAAAACAATCACGAACACCCTCTTCTCACTACATGACATGCCATTCCTCACGTTGTGAGATCTGTTTTGGACAACTTTGAACACTAAGCACTTAATCCCTTAAGCTATTCCTTGAGACTTTCCAGAGGGCTTTCCCCAACCCTAAGGACCATAAAAATCTTAGCTTTAACTTAGGTCAATAAGTAGAAAATGAGGCCAAGACTCATGCTTGGAGTCTAAAACTAACACCAAACCTCATATCTGAAAGTTATACTAAAGAAAAGGCCTTAATGATCCATAAAGCTGATAACTTTATGCATCCCATGCATGCTACCCAACCCAACCATGAAAAGAAAAGCATAAATCTTAGATCTATCATGCATAAGAGATAAGGGCAAGAGCTTTAGGACTTATAGAGATCCAAAAGCACTACGAGATGATAAGGAAGGATCTTGTTTGCCAAACGGACGAACCCAAAGAGTCTTCTTCTTCTTCTTCTTCTTCTTCTTCTTCAAGGAATCAAAATTCATCAAATAAGCTCTTCAAGGTCACAAGGGAAGTTATTTTCGATTAGTGCATGAGGAAGGTGATAGAGGTTGAGGGTATGCAGACCCTAGCCCCCCACTTCCTTTAAGTAAGGTATAAAATAAGGGATTAGGGAAAATCTGTTCTCATGTTGTGATAGCCTATGTGTCACTTCGTGAGCCACGAAGATGGACACACATCTCATCCCGGTGTCATGTCATGAGGCTTCCTCCCTCATGTTGTGACCAACCATAAACTTGGGGAATTTCATGGATTAACCAAGTCAAACTTTAGCATATAAGATACCTATAATAGATGTTACAAGCTTAGTCAAATCCACAACACCTTTCATGTTTCACAACTGCATAAGTGTTTAGCCAAATGTTGCAGTGTTTCATTTGGGCGATATCCAAATTGATGAGCCCTAAATTATGTAGAGCAATTAATTGCTATCCTTGATAGGCAAATGAATGTAATGCTGGTGTTTCCAGCTAGGAATTAATAAGATGATGTAATAGTTAGGGTCAACAACTGTAACCCATTTTGGAGTAATAAAGAAGAATTACTTGATTATTACGCAATTTATGTGTAACGATGTGTAATATACATGCTTATAACGATATAGTAAAATAGGAATGAAATACGGGTCTTAAATAAAATAATAATTAAGCTGAATATCCTTGGCAAAAGTTAAAGTAGTCGTGCAAGGATTCCGGAGATATAAGGAACTCTTAAATTGAACTTATAACGAAGAAGTTATTATTCGTTGAAGTTTTGTGATTCAAACCAATACGACAACGTGCATCATAAAGTAAATTTTTGTTAGATTACTTTTTAACCTTAGTGATATAAACGAAAATCGTAGTAGTCGTTAAACTGAGCGCATGCATATATAGAATGTATAAATCATATTTCATTAAAGGAAGTTATGATTTTTTTAAGATTCTACGTAGCATTATACAATTCAGAAATTGAATTTTAGATCGGTCGATTTTTAGCCAAAACAATATAAACAAGAATCGAAGATCTCGTTAATAAGAGTTTGTTGATATAAAGACAATCGAGAATGGACTTCGGACAAGAGATTTATGAATTTTTAATGGACTTTAACAGTCTAAGCCTGTTAAAATATGAATTTAAAAATAAATTCAAAATTTGCCGACAGAGTCTAAACAAAAGTTGTAGATCTCATCGATAGTTCGTGTCATACCCCCAAACCTGAACGGCGGAAACATTCGGGGGCGGAGGACGTCATGTACAGTATCATAACAATTAAATAATAAAGAAAGTACACACCACCATAATATATATTTGAAAAGTTTACATGATTGTTGTATTACATGTTTCAAAAGTCAAATAAATTATGATGCTCCAAAAGATGTTACTAACGCCAGAGCATTAGTCCCTAAAAGTAGTTGTTAACCTGGTGTTTAGTGATTCCCTGAGAATACAAGTTATTTCAAAGAAAAAGTGCCAACAATTAAGTTGGTGATTTCATAAGTAGATATTTGTGTAAATGTATGCCATTCGAAAGTTCACGTTTGTTTTCCATAAAATCCGATATTTTCTTATAAAATGAGTTATGAATTGTAGTTTGTATGAAATGAATGTATTGAACCAGTAAAAACCTATATTTTCCTAAAAGTGAGAAGCAGTCTTAAATTCCCAAGACTGTAACTTGTAAGTAAATATGTCATACTTAAAATGATGATGTATAGTTTTATTAGTAAACAAAACTATAGGAAGCTTGTATTTTCACGTAAAAATAACTGTAATATCACTTTTCCCGTAAAAACATAATACCATAATAATTGTCTATCCTGTGAGTTTTCATAACCGTACTATGATGGATTTTCCTGTAGCGACGTTCTTCAGGCATCAAAATGTTATGACACTTGTCACGCTTAACCTGCCGGTCCAGCTGTAGCTAACAGCCAGGGTGCGGGATCATCAGTCCCGTATAGACCTATACACAATTATCACGTTCTCCGGACGGAGACTCTGGTTGTAAAACAGGGCTTTCTTGTATACCTTGATAGGTACGATGAAGACGAATGACTCACATATTCTCAATTAAGTCACGTATTTTTGAAATGTATATGTTTATGTCCACAATGATTACCCTTGTCATGATATGTTATGCAAACAGATAAATAAAGCATGTTATTATTTATAAACACATTTCATCCCGAGAGGGTAAACTGGTGTCGTAAGATGTTTTAAATGCCACCATTTTCGTATGATAATTATAACAATAGTATGAAAAGTATAGCAAAAGATTGATGTCTTCACATAAGTTTAATCGTGCGTTTACTTGTATTCCCCCCCCCCCCCCCCCCCTTAAAAGTTTTTAAAAGCATTTGAAAGTGTGGTGATAGGGGTATGAACTCACATGGTAAGAATGACGGTTTGAAGAAGACGATGCTTAACTCGGGCAACACTTCGACTGGAAAGAAGCAAGTTTCTCGGGAACTTCAGGACTTCGGGCTTCCGTCAGGGGTTGGATATGTAACCGGGGCATCGGGGTAGTCTTGGGATGCTTAACACAGAGTATAAGTGGGAGAGATGGTAGAAATGAGCAGCCAAAACCAAAGCCCTCGGTTTCTATTTATAGGGTGTATTTTTGGGATTCATGTCGTGAGTTTTGATCTTATCCTTCCCGTAGACTCGACGTCTAATAGCTGGACTCTGTCACACGTCAGTCACTAACTCACGTCATGAACTTCTGGTTCACGTCGTGAGTCTGACAGTGTGGGGTTTCGTGTCCCGAACTTCAGAAATTCATATCTCTCGCATACGAGTTCCAATTTTGACATTCTTTATATCCCCGCTTAGGTGAGATTATGCTCTACAACTTTCCTTTAGACTCTGTCGGCTAATTTTGATTTTAGTTTTAATATTATATTTTTAACAGGCCGGGACTGGAAACGTACGTTAGAAATACATAACTTCTTCATCCGACGTCCGATTTCGTCAGTCTTTTTACCGTTGCATTACTATTGTTGAGGTCTTTGATTCTCGTTTAGGTTGTGTCGGCTAAAAGTTGCTTGATCTCTATTTCAAGTTTTTAGTTGTCTACTGTTGTATCCGAAACTTCGAAAAATCATAACTTCCTCATACGATGTCAGATTTGGACGTTCTTTTTATGTACGTTTACGGTTTAATGATATCAACGACTTTCAGTTAGATACCTAAGGCAAAAAAGTTTTTTATTGAAATTTTGCGTTTTATGCTTAACAGTGTTTTACAGATTTTGTTGCGGATCTTCGATTGGTCATAACTTCTTCGTTATAACTCGGATTTTAGTGTTCTCTATATTTTTTGAAAACCTTGTTACGACATCTACCACTTAGTACATTCGGATTGAGATTTTTGAACATTTCATTTTTGACATTATTTTTATTATTAAAAGTAGGTTACAATATTTGACTTTAATTCATTATATTGACTTGAAATATCAGGTTGTTACATCATCCCCCCCCCCCCCCCCATTAGAGGGAATTTCGTCTCGAAATTATTTACAAAGTAAGTTTCTATGGATAAGGGAAGAGAAGCAGGTACTTTTGTTGCATCTGGTCTTCTCGCACCCAAGTGAATTCAGGCCCCCGCTTAGCATTCTAGCGAACCTTCACTATTGGTATGCGACTCTGCTTTGTTCGTTTGATTTCCCTATCCATGATCTCAAGGGGTTCTTCCACAAAGTTAAGATTTTCGTTCAATTTGATCTCCTCGAGAGGAATTACGAGAATTTCATCAGATAGACACTTTTTCAGATTAGACATGTGAAACACAGGATGTGCCTAGTTCCCAAGGTTTTCTGCAGTGATTGCCATAATCGTGATGTGAATCTATTATCTCTGTCCGAGATAATATATATTAGCACCCCATGAAGTCGCACGATTTCCCGGATGTAAGTCCTTATCAGTCTTTCCATCTTATTGGTCTCCTTGATTGGCAAGAAATGGGCAGACCTGCTTAACCTGTCGACGATCACCCAAATGGTATCGTGACCACCTTGCGACTTGGGTAGTTTGGTTATGAAATCCATGGTAATCTGTTCCCACTTCCACCCAGGTATTTCGGGCTGTTGGAGTAGACCTAAGGGTTTTTGATGTTCTACCTTGATCTTGGCACAAGCTAAGCACTTGCCAACGTAGGTAGCAATCTCTACTTTCATGTTTGGCCACCAATAGATTTTCTTGAGATCCGAATACATCTTATGTGAACCTGGGTGTACGGAGTATCGAGTTTTGTGTACTTCATTCATAACCACTTCTTTGAATCCACCAAATTTCGGTGTCCAAATTCGATTCATGAGATAACGAACTCCATCACTTTTGATATCAAGATTCTTGTCCATTCCTCTAAGTGCTTCAACTGTCGTGTTTTCTGGTTTCAAGGCTTCTAGTTGGGCTTCCTTGATTTGCGTTGATAGGTGTGAATGGATTGTCATGGTTAGCGCTTTCACTCTTCGACCAGAATACTCCTTTCGACTTAGGGAATCTGCCACTACATTGGCTTTTCCTGGATGATAACGAATTTCACATTCATAGTCTTTGAGTAGCTCAACCCAACGTCGCTGTCTCATATTTAGCTCCTTCTGATCGAATATGTGATGAAGGCTCTTGTGGTTTGTGAAGATGGTACACTTTGTATCGTATAGGTAGTGCCTCCAAATTTTCAAAGCGAACACTACTGCTCCAAGCTCTAGATCATGAGTGGTGTAGTTGACTTCGTGTGTTTTTAGCTATCGCGAGGCGTAAGAAATAACCTTTCCTCGCTGCAATATCACACAACCCAACCCTTGCTTGGATGCATCGCAATATACTACAAAGTCTTCTGTGCCCTCTGGGAGAGACAAAATAGGTGCGCTGCATAGGGCTTGCTTCAGAGTTTGAAATGCAACATCTTGTTTTTCTCCCCAGTTGAAAGCTACACCCTTTTTAGTCAGGGTGGTAAGGGGTTTCGCTGACCATGTGACCTAGGAAGTTCACTTTCCTAATCCAAAACTCGCACTTCGAGAACTTTGCATAAACTTTCTCTGCTCCTAGTGTCTCGAAGACTTGTCTCAGGTGCTGACCATGTTCTTCTTTACTCCTTGAATAAATGAGTATGTCATCTCTGAATACTGTCACAAATTTGTCTAGGAAGGAACGACATACCTGATTTATTCAGTCCATGAACACGGAGGGTGCATTGGCTAGCCCGAAAGGCATCACTACAAATTCGTAGTGACCGTATCTTGTTCGGAAAGCCGTCTTAGGAATATCACTTTCCAAGAATCATAGCTGGTGATATCACGATCTTAGATCGATATTTGAAAAGTAATTTGCCCCTGGAGTTGATCGAACAGATCGTCTATTCATGGTAGGGGATACCAGTTCTTAATGGTGAGTTTGTTTAGCTCTCGGTAGTTGATGCACATTCTGAACGATCCGTATTTCTTCTTCACGAACAGCACTGGGGCTCCCCAAGGTGAGAAGCTTGGTCTGATGAATCCTTTGCTGAGCAGTTCGTTAAGTTGACTGGATAATTCTTGCATCTCTTCTAGGGCTAAACGATACGGTGCTTTAGCTACAGGGGTGGCTCCAGGAACTAATTCGATTATGAATTCTACTTTTCTTTCAGGAGGTACTCCTTTAAGATCTTCGGGAAAGACATCGGGAAAATCACAGACATCAGGCACGCTCTTGATGTCTTCTACTCCTCGCTTTACATCCACGAAGTGTGCCAAGAATGCATGGCATTCCTTGTGTAAATATTTTTGAGCTTTGACGCAAGATATGATACGAAGATTTGTACCGAGTTTATCGCCATAAATAATGAAGGTTTAGCCATTTGGCCGATTTAGGCGAACGACCTTTTCGTAACATAAAATGTGTGCACGATGAAAACTCAGCCAATCCATGCCTATGATAACGTCGGAACCTTTTATTGAAACCGACATGAGGTTGATTGGAAAGGAATTGTTGTTTAGTGTGAGGGTACAGTTTAGGTATATTTCTTTAGAGCCTTCTGTCTTTCCGTTAGCCATTTCTACTATGAATGTTTCGCTTAAGGACTGGGGTGTTTGTTTGAGTTGATTTTTAAAATTATGGCTTACGAAACTCCTCTCCGCTCCATTATCAAATAGAATGTATGCATAAGAGTTATCGAGGAGAAACGTACCCGTAACCACTGTGGGATCGGAAATGGCTTCCTCTTGGCCCATTGCAAATACTCGGCCTCTTCCACCAGTATTCCAATTGTTTGCTTTTGGACAGTCCCTTCGGAAGTGCCCCGTTGGTCCACACTCGTAACAAGTACGACCTACTCCAACATTTGAGGCTGGAGCGGCCGGTTGGGTTGGTTCCTTGCAGAAGCGGACAGTGTGTCTCTTCCTGCTGCACTTAGTGCAATGTATTTCATGGCAGGGCTCATGGTGATGAAAGTTTCATGTATTGCACTTTGGCAGGTTGCCGATGTACGACTTTGTTAGTGTGGGGGTGGTAGGGACAGTAAGAGCGTGAGCTGTCACTAACTGTTTCCTCTTGGGGTTCTCTTGCGTGGTTTGCCCCTTTCTCTTGTTCCATGGTTTCCTTCGGTCCTCTGTCTCATTCGGTGGCTCAAAAGCAGCGGTAATAGTACCCTGTTTAACACCATGATCAATCAATCGTTGAGCCAAGCGCTTTGTGCTGTCAAACGTGATTGGGTTAGAAGCCAGAACATGCCCTTGG
This sequence comes from Lactuca sativa, assembly GCF_002870075.4. Lineage (NCBI taxonomy): Eukaryota > Viridiplantae > Streptophyta > Magnoliopsida > Asterales > Asteraceae > Lactuca > Lactuca sativa. The sequence continues at coordinate 317,286,724 of NC_056626.2, forward strand.
ATTTGGGGTGACAATCCCCAAATGTACCTCTCCACCTTCTTAGGTTTCGGGTTTACCATACCTGGGCACAAGGCTGACAAATCATAACTATACTATTGCAGAATTAGGTTCACTGACTAGTGTGTTTATTAGTTTGGTTGAAATCGGTTTTATAAATATAAAACTTGAGCAATTAAATTATACACATATAAACACACATCAAGTTTTTGGCGCCGTTGTCGGGGAATGGTTTTCAATTAATTTTGTTTGTTTGGTTATTCGTTATTTATTTTTAATTTTTATTTTTGTTTTTATTTTTATTTTTATTTTTATTTTCATTGATATCATGTCACTTGTCGGGCTGGTTTTTGTTGTTATGTACATGAATTCGTGATCATACGCATTACTTGGTTTTACTTTTTGGCATGGGTTTCGAGATTGCAAGTGATTAGGGAATTATTGACTTGGTTAGTCGACTACTTTGGTGATTTGTCCAACTCAATCTACGAGGCGTAGTATAGCAAGGCGTATCGAGGTGGTTAAATGGAAGACCAAACTCTTGCTATTATTGACTATTTGGGTCAACTCTTGTTTTACTTATTAGTTAATGGTGGAAAGAAAACAAAGAAAATAGTCTGACAGGTCTCGAAAGTTTTTGTTTTCCCAAACCACCTCTTACATGCAAGGGATTTAATAAACAATTGTAGCTTGATTTCTATGAAGACGAGTGATCGTGATATCCTTTTAGTTATTTTGGTTTGCTAGTTTTTCCTTATTTTAGTGAGTTTTTATTTTTATTTTTAGTTTGTTTAAATTTTGTTTTCCATGTCGATGCTCTTGATGTTTCAGATCTTTCAAGAAATTTTTCCTTTCGGATGCTTTCAGAAATTTCAACAATTGGGGTTGAATGCTGATTTGTCATGATTGAAAAAGCCATGCAATTTTTGTAGATTACAATTGAAGGCCATATTTTTGAATAAGTGTGGGGTTCTTTATTGATGAAGATAAGAGTTTTGAAGGAATTCTATAGAAAGAAGAGTTTGGGAATGGCCCTAAGCCCTTAAGAAGAAACGATGCATTATTTTGGCTCTTAAAGACATTCTGAGAAGTCACCACGACATGGAACCATTAGACCACGTCGTGGCGTTCTTATTTTTCACGATCATTATGACACCTCACTCGACACCACGACGTGGCGTTGCTTTTCCACGTCGTGGGTGAGGATCAATACACTTTTGAAGACGGTTCTTTGGTTTATTTTGATTAGGAACATTTGAATTCATGTGAGAAGAGACTAGAAGTATTGTTTCCAACCATTATACAAGATGTCCAAGTCTTCCAGAACATTTAAAAGTAACATTCCAGTTTCTAGTCTTCTAACAAAATTTGGAGCAACTTCTAGCAACCCCATTCGATCTGACCACTACTACCCCAGGGGAGTCTTTTCTAATTAATTTTCTTTAATTTTATGTTCTTTAATTGTTTTAGCATGCAATGGTGACATTGCATCAAATTAGTGTGGGGAAGGGGTCGAGTATAGGAATACAAGCTTACTGATAAATTAAAAATTTGAAAAATGAATAGGATTTAAAAATTAGTAGAAATATATGAAACAATAATATAAAATTGAATCTAGTAAAAAATTTTTGTTTTGAGATCTAGGTTGTTAGCGTTGTGTGGGACGATCCGATGCGAGTTTTAATATTTATTTGAGCCAATATATTTTATAGTGTATTTGTGGCTTCTCTATCCTAGTGAATTCATGGAATAAAAACACGACCTTGCTTAGCTTAAGGGCCACAATATGTTTAGCATCGTGTACTAGAAATGTATCCAAGAGAACTTATGTAGTCATTCCACATTAGACTAACATCTGTAACTAATAAGGGTTGAAGTTAATTTCCCTTGCTTAAACATATGTTTTTAGGATTTTTAGTTTTGAGTGAAAAAAGTGAGAAATGAAAAAATTGAAAAAAAATTGTGAAAAAAGAATGAAAAAAGATAAAAAAGTTACCAAGTTTGAAAGAGTCTACAAAGCTATGAAGATCAAGAAATATCACGAAGAAAAACTCCAATTATCAAAGACTCAAGAATACAACTATAGCAACTAGCTTCTAATAAAAGTATTATTAATAATAAAACTACTTCCCGACTAGTTATGGTACGGTAGTTGGGAAGTAGAAAACAAAGATTAATAATACTACAAACCCCACCAACCTTAATATATAAGAGTTTATATATATAGTCTGACCCGCGATGAGAACACTTAATAAAAATTCTAAACATCCCTTCAACTAAAACTACCAACTCAACCCTTTAGGTGAAACGCCTCAATTAAAGGTTAGTACCGTACATAAGCCATACCATAAATAAACCTGGAACGCGCGCCTATGTTATTTATGGTCTGGCCGGTGCACAACCAACCTTGAGCGAGGAGTTTGACAAGCTACAACGGTTGAGAGTTTTAGAGATTGAAGAATGTCCACCTGATTCGTTGCTGAAGCTTAGTACCTTAGAATCCTTTTATCAACCTTAAAACACTTATGAAAAACTTATACAAATTTACTAACCCACTTGGAACCCTTTTATGTAGATGGCTGGACTACCGGATAACCCTGACGAATGGTTTTGACTTGAGGATCATGATGAGCCATTTGAAGTTCCTTTGCATCCACATCTACTACACTTAGTTGGGAATCCGTACTTTCCCCAGGACGCTCTTGAGGAGGAGGATCCCGAAGAGGATCCTGAGGAGGATCCCGATGAGGAGGAGCTCGAGGATGAGGGCATATTGCAGGATGCCCAAGAGACTGATGATGATGGTCCTGCAGAGGATGAGGGAGACCTCTACGAAGAGGAACCTACTCCCCTTACCCCACCAGTCTCACCACCGAGACCCTACTACCAGCCGTACCTTCTGCGCGGCAAGGGCCCTTGTATGATGAGGACCCCAGGAACTACTATATCTCCTATTTACCACTTGGACCCAGCTGCTCAGGTTTCCCGACCCACTATTGGTCTATTAGGGAAACGGACTCGACCCAGTGAGCCATCTTGGCTCATAGACCTCCTTAGCAGGAGGGATGCTACTGATCTACCACCACAGTTTGAGGTTGGTGAATCTTCACGAGCACCACTCATGTTTAATCCTGAGGATGATCCGATACCTTGCTTGATGACTCGGACTGATCAGACCGAGGATAGGATCAGATCCTTGGAACAGTTTGTGAGAGGTCCAGGCTCTACTTCCCTCGACCATCGAGTTGAAACACTCGAGGAAGAGGAGAAGGAGAATTCTGATGCGATCCAGATATTATATCATCTCTCGGGTGCTGATCACGATGCAGTGAATGCCTTGAGTGCTCAGGTTAGAGCACAAAACTACCGGATTCAGATCATAGAGAGCGAGCTTGCTGCGCAGCGAAATCAGCTGGTTATCTCTGCGCAGGAATGACGCTACATCTTGGACCAGTTCGAGGACTTTGTCCTCTATGTGATGACTCGATTTGGGAGGTAGATATCTAGGACAGCTTGTGTCGTAGGATAAGGTTAGGACTTTTGAGGAATAGCTTTTGTGTTGCAAGTGTTTATCACTTCTTGGTTTGTAATAGCTCTTTTGAAAAGCTTTTCTATTTCTAACCTTATATGGTTAATACATTGTAACCAAAACAAGCAGTTCTTATGACAATGTTTCAGTGTTTTGTTAAATGTTTGTATTTATTATGTGTTGCTTGCAAAAATCTATATCAGGTAAAGCTTTCATTTTCTGATATAAAATCTGTATGATTTCGGAAGAAAAACAAACTGAACTAATACACACCTATTATAACTATATGGTTTAAAAACAACTTAACTTACTTATCTAACGTATTAGGATAATGCCTCGACGAAAAGAACCACGAGTTCGTCCGCCACCGACTCCCCGAACTAACAGGAGAAGTGCTCCTGAGATAACTCAAACAACAGAAGAAACTCCAGACCCTGAAGAAGCCCCAAGTGCTACAAATAACCACCAAAATTTCCAGATGGATCCCACTATGATGCAAAACATGCTTGTACAAGGGATTGCTACCGCCTTGGCGACTTATGAGGCTGCTCGAAACGGGAATACTGGAAATAGCGGAAGTGGTACTCCTGTAGTTGCCTAAAGAAATCCCAAACACTGCTCATACAAAGAATTCATGGGTTGTAAACCCCGATCCTTCTACGGAACTGAAGGAGCTGTTGGCTTATTCCGATGGATAGAAAAGATTGAGGCTGTCTTCCACATCAGGTCTTGCCCCGATGACTGCAGGGTTAAGTACGCTACTTGCACACTGATGGATGCTACCTTAACTTGGTGGAACAACCATACCAAGACCGTGGGAATTGCGGAAGCCTATGCCATGGGATGGGAACAGCTGAAACTAATGATGACTAAAGTGTATTGCCCACGGCAGGAGATTCAGGCATTAGAACAAGAACTCTGGAACCTAACCATGCAAGGATCAGAGGTAGCTGCTTATACCTCCCGATTCGAAGACCTTGCAACTCTTTGTCCCGGAATGGTGACTTCAGAAGACAAGAAGACGGAGAGATACATTTGGGGATTAGCATCGCCAGTCCAAGGTCTGGTTACTGTATCCAGACCCTCAACTTTTGACAGTGCCAAGCAACTGGCTTATGAGTTGACTGAACAATGTATCCGACGAGGCACCATGGCCCCCGCAAAAGAAAAGAACCAAACTGGGAATTCTAAGAGAAGGTTCTAGGGGAAGCCAAAAGGGAACTTCAAACACCGTAAGCGAAACCAAGAGCCTGTAACGGTGTATGCTGCAGTCACAACCACTCCCACTCTAGTAAAGCCCTACGCTGGAACTCTACCTCGATGCCCTAAGTGCAATTATCATCATGTTGGAGACTGCATGATCTGTAGCAACTGCAAATTAAGCGGTCATACCGCTAAATTTTGCAAAAAGAACCCAAGCAACACAGCCTCAACTACTACCGCAAGAGAAAGTCGAACCTGCTTCGAGTGCAACCAACCGGGACATTTCAGGAAAGATTGTCCTAAGCTGAAGAGACAAGGTGGTCAAGGAAGGGCGTTTGTGATAGGTGCGGGAGACGCATGCCAGGAACCAACTGTGGTTACTGGTACGTTTCCTATCGACAATATTTATGCCTCTGTATTATTTGACACCGGTGCTGATAAGAGTTTTATTTCCCACAAATTTAGAAAAATGATTAATCATGAATCATGCAAACTCAATAATGCTTACATGGTAGAAGTAGCCAATGGTCAAATAGAAAGCACCTTAGAAATACTCACCAACTGCCTTCTCACCCTGAATAATCACGTGTTCCCTGTCGACTTAATGCCCATAACCATTGGAAGTTTCGATGTAATCATCGGAATGGATTGGTTATCAGCCCATCGAGCGGAGATTCTATGTTACGAAAAAGCTGTACGATTACCCTTACCAAACGATGAAGTCCTTGTGATTTATGGAGACAAGGCAGGGAAGAACCTACGAGTCATTACTTGCATGAAGGCAAGGAAGTATTTGCAGAAGAGATGCTACACTTTCTTGGCCCACGTGGTGGATACGCAAGGCAAGGGTAAGGAAATCAAAGACATACCACAAGTGTGTGTATTTCCAGAAGACCTACCTGGAGTACCTCCTATCAGACAGGTTGAATTTCGAATCGACCTTATCCTGGGTGCAACACTAGTGGCACGGTCTCCTTATCGCCTGGCTCCATCGGAAATGCAAGAATTATCCAGTCAACTTCAAGAACTTCTCGACAAAGGCTTTATCCGGCCAAGCTTCTCTCCATGGGGAGCCCCGGTATTGTTTGTCAAAAAGAAGGATGGTTCGTTTAGGATGTGCATCGACTATCGAGAGTTGAACAAGCTCACTATCAAAAACCGGTATCCACTCCCGAGGATCGATGACCTGTCCGACCAACTACAAGGATCCTGTTACTACTCAAAGATCGACCTACGATCCGGCTATCATCAACTTAGAGTTCAAGATGCAGATATTCCAAAGACGGCATTCCGAACTAGATACGGTCACTACGAGTTTCTAGTGATGCCATTTGGACTGACCAACGCACCTGCTGTATTCATGGACCTTATGAATCGAGTGTGTAAACCCTACTTGGACAAATTCGTGATTGTCTTCATCGATGACATATTAATATACTCACGAACCAAGGAAGAACATGGCCAGCACTTGCGTTTAATTCTAGAACTGCTAAGAAAAGAAAAACTTTATGCAAAGTTTTCTAAGTGTGAGTTCTGGATTAACGAAGTTCATTTCCTCGGTCATGTGGTCAGCAGTAAAGGGATTCATGTCGATCCCGCAAAGATTGAAGCTGTCAAGAATTGGAAAGCACCAACAACACCAACCGAAGTACGCCAGTTCTTAGGGCTTGCAGGCTATTATCGGAGATTTATCGAGAACTTCTCCAAAATAGCCAAGCCTCTCACCGCACTAACCCAGAAAGACAAAAAGTTCGAACGGGGAGACAGTCAAGAGTCCGCCTTCCGAAGATTGAAGCAATTGTTATGCAGTGCACCGATTTTGTCTCTTCCCGAGGGAACAGAAGACTTTGTAGTATACTGTGATGCCTCACGTCAAGGGTTAGGGTGTGTACTGATGCAGAGGAATAAGGTTATTGCATATGCATCCCTACAACTGAAGCCAAACGAGACGAACTACACTACCCATGACTTAGAGTTGGGAGCCGTAGTATTTGCCTTGAAGATTTGGAGACACTATCTATACGGGACAAAGTGCATTGTGTTCACGGACCAAAAGAGCCTTCAACACATTTTTGATCAAAAAGAGCTCAATATGAGACAACAAAGATGGGTCGAATTACTAAATGATTATGAATGCGAAATTCGTTATCATCCCGGTAAAGCAAATGTTGTGGCAGATGCTTTAAGAAGGAAGGAACGAGAAAAACCCCTTCGTGTAAAGGCTCTAACCCTAACCATCCACTCGAACCTCACTATTCAAATTCGTGATGCTCAGCTAGAAGCACTTAAACCTGAAAACATCATGGAAGAAAACCTACGAGGCATGGACAAACAGTTCGACCTCAGAGATGATGGAACACGATACTTCATGAACCGAATTTGGACTCCAAGATTTGGAGAAGTCAGAGATTTGGTTTTAAATGAAGCTCACAAGTCAAGATACTCCATACATCCCGGATAAGACAAGATGTATCTTGATCTCAAGAAGCATTATTGGTGGCCCAATATGAAGGCAGAAATTGCCACCTATGTCGGTAAGTGTTTGACCTGCTCCAAGGTTAAGGCGGAGTACCAAAAGCCGTCTGGCCTGCTACAACAACCATCAATTCCAGAATGGAAGTGGGAGCAAATAACAATGGACTTTATAACAAAGTTGCCCAAGACATCAAGTGGTTACGATACCATATGGGTAGTGGTTGACCGTTTGACCAAGTCCGCTCACTTCTTAGCCATCAAGAAAACTGATAAGATGGAAAAAATCACCAGAACTTATCTCAAGGAGATAGTCAGACTACACGGTGTGCCAATATCTATCATCTCAGACCGAGATAGTAGATTCACTTCCAGATTTTGGCAATCACTGCAAAGGTCCCTAGGCACAAAACTCGACATGAGTACAGCATATCATCCTCAAACGGATGGCCAGAGCGAAAGGACAATACAAACTCTGGAAGATATACTCTGCGCTTGTGTAATAGACTTTGGTAACGCATGGGATACTCACTTGCCATTAGTTGAGTTCTCTTACAACAATAGCTATCACACTAGTATAAAGACCGCTCCATTCGAGGCCTTGTATGGGCGCAAATTTCGTTCACCATTATGTTGGGCAGAGGTTGGAGATACCCAACTAGCAGGAAAACATATTGGAGATACACTATTCACTGGACCTAAAGTCATTCAGGAGACAACATAAAAGATTGTTCAGATAAAAGAACGGCTAAAAGTCGCACGTAGTCGGCAGAAGAGTTATGCTGACAACAGACGCAAACCATTAGAATTCAAAGTAGGAGACCGAGTCTTACTAAAAGTTGCCCCATGGAAGGGTGTCATTAGATTCGGAAAAAGAGGAAAGCTAAACCCACGTTACATCGGACCCTTTGAGATCCTAGCAAGAGTTGGTCCGATAGCTTATAAGCTCAAGCTACCTCAAGAGCTCAACAAGGTTCACGATACCTTCCACGTGTGTAATCTCAAAAAGTGCCTAGCCGATGAAAACTTGGTTGTACCACTCGATGAAATTCGGGTCAACACAAAGCTTCACTTCATGGAGGAACCAGTGGAGATTATGGATCGGGAAGTTAAAAGACTCAAACAAAACCGCATACCTATAGTAAAAGTCCGATGGAACTCTCGTAGAGGACCAGAGTTTACTTGGGAACACGAGGACCAAATGAAACAAAAGTATCCACACTTATTCAACGATGCCCCCTCCACTAGTGAAACAACTAACTATTAGTATAAAGTAGCCAAGAATGTATTAATTTCGGGACGAAATTCCCTTAACGGGGAGGTAATGTGACATCCCGGAATTTAGGGCATAGATTTCAAACGACTAAATTATGGCAAATCTATTTGTAATAAACTCATTCAGCTTTAACTGCATCAAATGAAATATAAATGAATTAAATTCACTTATTATGTAATATTTGTTGATATTTTTATGCCCAAACGTGTAAACTAGTAACCAAATCAAATCGCTCAACTGCAACGCTGACTAATATGTCCGAAAAATGAAATTTAGCATTAATCATTTTTGAGCAAAACAAACATTAAAATATGATAGTACATGTTCCCCTGTTTTCGAAAATTAAAGATCGTCAAAAAAAGGAGTTCGTATGCATAAGATACGACCATTTTAAGAAAATAGATAGTAAAGTACTGTTTTTCTTTAATCGCTTAAGACCGAATCGAACCGTTGAGACACTTATACTTTGCCGACGGGATTTCCGAGAGTGTTTTTGGACTCAGTATAAAATATATTATGAAATTTCACACTTGAAATAAATTTTACAAAAATACTTACAAAAGTCGCGAAAACGGACACCGCGAGCCGTTAAGACGTGAAACTTCAAACGTAAATTCCTGGAGATCCGTAACTCCAAAAATTAATCCGTTTGAGGTTCTGGAATCCTTGAATTATACTCTATTTAACGGTGCTTTAAAAAAAATCCCCAATACCTGAATCCCGAGGCATCCGATTTTTGCATGTTTTGGACATGAAATGGAGGTATAACCCCATGTGGGGCCCACATGGGGTGATGGACTCCAAAAATCTGATCTCCTTCCAGCTTCCCACGTGCTTCTCCTCTCCCTCACTCTTCATCTTGGTGTGCAAGTATCACCAAAGTACATAAACAGATGGAGGTATGGCCATTAGTAAGCATGTGTGTGTAGACTTATACTATAAATAGAGGGCTTTGCTTCACTTGAAATCTCACAAACTCATCAGTTCTTCTTCTCTCTATCACTCCCTCTCTTAATCTCTCCCTCTCTTCCTTTTTCCTTACACCACCACCCACTGCCACTAATATCAAACACCTCCTTCAACCATGGATTGCTCCTGATTTCAACCACCGAGAGTCTCTCCACCAAGAAGACGCAATAGAAGGCAGCAGGAGGCTGTCGGGGACCCTCCTGCCACCACCGACGATCAAACCACCTTCTCTTTTTGCCACTGCTGTGTTGCTGTCACTGTAAGTCCCTACCGCACCACCTTGTATATTTATTTCCTCCGTATCGTCGATCATCATAAACAACCAAAGAACCATAAAAATCATGCGTAATTCTTTTCCTTTGTTTATGCATGGATATCGAATGAACACAGGAGGTTAACACCTCCTGTGTAATTGATCGACACTATACAAACATGCATTCCATTTAAATAGATATGATCCCTCAACTTTGAAATTGTCCATTATTAGTCCCTCCATATTTAGAATTATTTGAAATTAAGTTCTAAATCATGAAAGTTTTATTAAAATGTTTAAAACTTACCCTAAGGTGGACAAAATTTTTTTAAATACAAAAATTAAATGAATAATGTTATACTTATATTTTAGAAATTTTAAATTTGATTTCAAGTTTAAATTAATTTTGGGTTATTTAAACACTTGCAGAAAAATAATAAATTAAATTTTAAAATTTAATAAATTTTAAATTGGCAAAACTTAAGAATTTATTCAAGAAATTGTTATAATACCTAATCACGTCCAAATATTAATATATATCGAAATTTCTAGGAAATTGAACTAATCCCGAAGATCACGACCTCACGGCAATACATTCTGGTCTTTAGAACTGCTCGCTTACCACTCGATAAGGTGAGAGTTACGGCCCCTTTTCAATATTTTATTTATTTTTGGGGGAGAATACATGTGCTAAATAGTATTTATTATACAAATACATAAGTCTTATATGATATGCATGCTACAAGTTTAAAGTTATAAAGACTTCCATATCTGAATACTATCATGCATTAGGCTTTTCACACTTATACAAGATCGTTATGTTAAAATACATATCTCTATAAGAGCGAGTATTTTATACTTTTATAAATACGTCAACCATACTCGACTTTACAAATACTATACTACGAAATTCATCATGTCCGGTACTTATCTATAATTAAGTTAGGGCTGAGAGTTATTCACAAACTTTTCGTTAATGGTTTTTGAGTGAGACACTACTATTCATTAGCTGAGTTTAATCACTTAGCCTGCCCCACACTGCTATAATCGTTAATCTTCGGAGCGAGGTACATATATATAGATCTATATGGGGTCGACAACCCCACCTGCGGTTGCTAGGTACAACCATCGAATGATCAATCGAAGCAGGTGATATGTGTCTATGATCGTTACTACGACGTCCAATGAAGCGTCGTAGGGAGGGGTACTTTTCGTCTATAGCTCGATTATAGAACTCACTAAAAACATTAACACGAATCTCTCTCACTTTTTCACTACAATCATAGGTTTGGTTGCTTTCAGAACTATTTTTAAGTATAGTGGTTACTCATACAATGGATATATTTAAACTTTCATGAAGTTATTTGAAACACGTTTTCTTTAAAAGCATAGATTTATTTATAAAATTACTTTTTGGCTTTTAAAGACTCATGACAAGCATTGTTTCAACTATTGTTATACAAGAAACATATACTTTTAGACTTTTGAAAGTATTATTAATGCGGCTAGCAGAAAACCTGTGACTCTCACCAACCTCGTGTTGACTTTTAAAATACATGTATTCTCAGGAAATCAGTGAAATTTTGGGCACACTCAGACGATGGAAAACATGGCTCGCAAGTACTTTAATTTTCTACTTTTGAACTGTTATGCCTAACTGTTAAGGCAAACTCGTATTATTATCTTATTACTATCTGTAAGAACTTTATATGAAAACATAAATATGTAATGAAATGCTTTTTTGTTCATTGTTATACTTATGTTGTATATTCAATTTATCTGTGATCCATGAACTTAGTCGCACAGTCCGGCATGTTCCGCCGCCTCGGCCGGGGGTGTGACATTATTTTTATTATCAAAAGTAGGTTACAATATTTGACTTTAATTCATTATATTGACTTGAAATATCGGGTTGTTACATCATCCCCCCCATTAGAGGGAATTTTGTCTCGAAATTATTTACAAAGTAAGTTTCTATGGACAAGGGAAGAGAAGCAGGTACTTTTGTTGCATCTGGTCTTCTCGCACCCAAGTGAATTCAGGCCCCCGCTTAGCATTCCAGCGAACCTTCACTATTAGTATGCGACTCTGCTTTGTTCGTTTGATTTCCCTATCCATGATCTCAAGGGGTTCTTCCACAAAATTAAGATTTTCGTTCAATTTGATCTCCTCGAGAGGAATTACGAGAGCTTCATCAGATAGACACTTTTTCAGATTAGACATGTGAAACACAGGATGTGCGTTGTTAAGTTCAAGTGGTAGCTTGAGTCTATAAGTTACTGGACCAATCCTCGCAGTAACTTCGAAGGGTCCAATGTATCTTGGGTTTAGTTTCCCATGCTTCCCAAAGTGTATCATGCCCTTCTAGGGTGAGAACTTTAGTAGGACACAGTCACTAACCTGAAATTCCAAGGGTTTTCGTCTCTTGTCGGCATAGCTCTTTTTCCTGTCTCGTGAGGCTTTTAGTCATTTACGGATTTGAACGATCTTCTCAGTCGTCTCTCTAATGATTTCCAGACCAGTGAGAGTGCTATCAGGGACTAGGCCTCTCTCCAACTACGTGCCACCCACTTCCGCCCATCACAGATGTGATCTGCACTTGCGACCGTAGAGGGCTTCAAATGGAGCAATATAGATGTTAGTGTGATAACTGTTATTATACAAGAACTTGACTAAAAGTAAGTGGGTGTCCCATGCTTTACCAAAGTCTATTACACAAGCCCTTAACATGTCTTCTAGGGTTTGGATACTTCTCTCACTCTGTCATTCAGTTTGTGGGTGATAGGATGTACTAATATCTAGCCTAGTTCCCATGGTTTTCTGAAGTGATTGCCAGAATCATGATGTGAATCTGTTATCTCTATCCGAGATAATATATATTAGCACCCCATGAAGTCGCACGATTTCCTGGATGTAAGTCCTTGTCAATCTTTCCATCTTATCGGTCTCCTTGATTGGCAAGAAGTGGGCAGACTTGGTTAACCTGTCGACGATCACCCAAATGATATCGTGACCACCTTGCGACTTGGGTAGTTTAGTTATGAAATCCATGGAAATCTGTTCCCACTTCCACCCAGGTATTTCGGGCTGTAGGAGTAGACCTGAGGGTTTTTGATGTTCTACCTTGATCTTGGCACAAGCTAAGCACTTGCCAATGTAGGTAGCAATCTCTACTTTCATGTTTGGCCACCAATAGATTTTCTTGAGATCCGAATACATCTTATGTGAACCTGGGTGTACGGAGTATCGAGTTTTGTGTACTTCATTCATAACCACTTCTTTGAATCCACCAAATTTCGGTGTCCAGATTCGATTCATGAGATAACGAACTCCATCACTTTTGATATCAAGATTCTTGTCCATTCCTCTAAGTGCTTCACCTGTCGTGTTTTCTAGTTTCAAGGCTTCTAGTTGGGCTTCCTTGATTTGCATTGATAGGTGTGAATGGATTGTCATGGTTAGCGCTTTCACTCTTCGACCAGAATACTCCTTTCGACTTAGGGCATCTGCCACTACATTGGCTTTTCCCAGATGATAACGAATTTCACATTCATAGTCTTTGAGTAGCTCAACCCAACGTCGTTGCCTCATATTTAGCTCCTTCTGATCGAATATGTGATGAAGGCTCTTGTGGTTTGTGAAGATGGTACACTTTGTATCGTATAGGTAGTGCCTCCAAATTTTCAAAGCGAACACTACTGCTCCAAGCTCTAGATCATGAGTGGTGTAGTTGACTTCGTGTGTTTTTAGCTATCACGAGGCGTAAGAAATAACCTTTCCTCGCTGCAATATCACACAACCCAACCCTTGCTTGGATGCATCGAAATATACTACAAAGTCTTATGTGCCCTCTGGGAGAGACAAAATAGGTGCGCTGCATAGGGATTGCTTTAGAGTTTGAAATGCAACATCTTGTTTTTCTCCGCAGTTGAAAGCTACACCCTTTTGAGTCAGGGTGGTAAGGGGTTTCGCTGACCATGTGACCTAGGAAGTTCACTTTCCTAATCCAAAACTCGCACTTCGAGAACTTTGCATAAACTTTCTCTGCTCCTAGTGTCTCGAAGACTTGTCTCAGGTGCTGACCATGTTCTTCTTTACTCCTGGAATAAATGAGTATGTCATCTATGAATACCGTCACAAATTTGTCGAGGAACGAATGACATACCCGATTTATTCAGTCCATGAACACGGAGGGTGCATTGGCTAGCCCGAAAGGCATCACTACAAATTCGTAGTGACCGTATCTTGTTCGGAAAGCCGTCTTAGGAATATCACTTTCCAAGAATCATAGCTGGTGATATCACGATCTTAGATCGATATTTGAAAAGTAATTTGCCCCTGGAGTTGATCGAACAGATCGTCTATTCATGGCAGGGGATACCAGTTCTTAATGGTGAGTTTGTTTAGCTCTCGGTAGTTGATGCACATTCTGAACGATCCGTCTTTCTTCTTCACGAACAGCATTGGGGCTCCCCAAGGTGAGAAACTTGGTCTGATGAATCCTTTGCTGAGCAGTTCGTTAAGTTGACTGGATAATTCTTGCATCTCTTCTAGGGCTAAACGATACGGTGCTTTGGCTACAGGGGTGGCTCCAGGAACTAATTTGATTATGAATTCTACTTTTCTTGCAGGAGGTACTCCTTTAAGATCTTCGGGAAAGACATCGGGAAAATCACAGATATGAGGCACGCTCTTGATGTCTTCTACTCCTCGCTTTACATCCACAAAGTGTGCCAAGAATGCATGGCATTCCTTGTGTAAATATTTTTGAGCTTTGACGCAAGATATGATATGAAGATTTGTACTGGGTTTATCGCCATAAATAATGAAGGTTTAGCCATTTGGCCGATTTAGGCGAACGACCTTTTCGTAACATAAAATGTCTGCACGATGAGAACTCAGCCAATCCATTCCTATGATAACGTCAGAACCTTTTATTGAAACCGACATGAGGTTGATTGGAAAGGAATTGTTATTTAGTGTGAGGGTACAGTTTAGGTATATTTCTTTAGAGCCTTATGTCTTTCCGTTAGCCATTTCTACTATGAATGTTTCGCTTAAGGACTGGGGTGTTTGTTTGAGTAGATTTTTAAAATTATGGCTTACGAAACTCCTCTCCGCTCCATTATCAAATAGAATGTATGCATAAGAGTTATCGAGGAGAAACGTACCCGTAACCACTGTGGGATCGGCAATGGCTTCCTCTTGGCCCATTGCGAATACTCGGCCTCTTCCACCAGTATTCCAATTGTTTGCTTTTGGACAGTCCCTTCGGAAGTGCTTCGTTGCTCCACACTCGTAACAAGTACGACCTACTCCAACATTTGAGGCTGGAGCGGCCGGTTGGGTTGGTTCCTTGCAGAAGCGGACAATGTGTCTCTTCCTGCTGCACTTAGTGCAATGTATTTCATGGCAGGGCTCATGGTGATGAAAGTTTCATCTATTGCACTTTGGCAGGTTGCCGATGTACGACTTTGTTGGTGTGGGGGTGGTAGGGACAGTAACAGCGTGAGCTGTCACTAACTGTTTCCTCTTGGGGTTCTCTTGCGTGGTTTGCCCCTTTCTCTTGTTCCAGGGTTTCCTTCGGTCCTCTGTCTCATTCGGTGGCTCAAAAGCAGCGGGAATAGTACCCTGTTTAACACCATGATCAATCAATCGTTGAGCCAAGCGCTTTGTGCTGTCAAACGTGATTGGGTTAGAAGCCAGAACATGCCCTTGGATTTGGGGTGACAATCCCCAAATGTACCTCTCCACATTCTTTGGTTTCGGGTTTACCATACCTGGGCACAAGGCTGACAAATCGTAACTATACTATTGCAGAATTAGGTTCACTGACTAGTGTGTTTATTAGTTTGGTTGAAATCGGTTTTATAAATTTAAAACTTGAGCAATTAAATTATACACATATAAACACACATCAAGTTTTTGGCGCCGTTGTCGGGGAATGGTTTTCAATTAATTTTGTTTGTTTGGTTATTCGTTATTTATTTTTAATTTTTAGTTTTATTTTTATTTTCGTTGATATCATGTCACTTGTCGGGCTGGTTTTTGTTGTTATGTACATGAATTCGTGATCATACGCATTACTTGGTTTTACTTTTTGGCATGGGTTTCGAGATTGCAAGTGATTAGGGAATTATTTCCTTGTTTAGTCGACTACTTTGGTGATTTGTCCAACTCAATCTACGAGGCGTAGTATAGCAAGGCGTATCGAGGTGGTTAAATGGAAGACCAAACTCTTGCTATTATTGACTATTTGGGTCAACTCTTGTTTTACTTATTAGTTAATGGTGGAAAGAAAACAAAGAAAATAGTCCGACAGGTCTCGAAAGTTTTTGTTTTCCCAAACCACCTCTTACATGCAAGGGATTTAATAAATAATTGTAGCTTGATTTCTATGAAGACGAGTGATCGTGATATCCTTTTAGTTATTTTGGTTTGCTAGTTTTTCCTTATTTTAGTGAGTTTTTATTTTTATTTTTAGTTTGTTTAAATTTTGTTTTCCATGTCGATGCTCTTGATGTTTCAGATCTTTCAAGAAATTTTGCCTTTCGGATGCTTTCAGAAATTTCAACAATTGGGGTTGAATGCTGATTTGTCATGATTGAAAAAGCCATGCAATTTTTGTAGATTACAATTGAAGGCCATATTTTGAATAAGTGTGGGGTTCTTTATTGATGAAGATAAGAGTTTTGAAGGAATTCTATAGAAAGAAGAGTTTGGCCCTAAGCCCTTAAGAAGAAACGATGCATTATTTTGGCTCTTAAAGACATTCTGAGAAGTCACCACGACATGGAACCATTAGACCACGTCGTGGCGTTCTTATTTTTCACGATCATTATGACACCTCACTCGACACCACCACGTGGCGTTGCTTTTCCACGTCATGGGTGAGGATCAATACACTTTTGAAGACGGTTCTTTGGTTTATTTTGATTAGGAACATTTGAATTCATGTGAGAAGAGACTAGAAGTATTGTTTCCAACCATTATACAAGATGTCCAAGTCTTCCAGAACATTTACAAGTAACATTCCAGTTTCTAGTCTTCTAACAAAATTTGGAGCAACTTCTAGCAACCCCATTCGATCTGACCACTACTACCCCAGGGGAGTCTTTTCTAATTAACTTTCTTTAATTTTATGTTCTTTAATTGTTTTAGCATGCAATGGCGACATTGCATCAAATTAGTGTGGGGAAGGGGTCGAGTATAGGAATACAAGCTTACTGATAAATTAAAAATTTGAAAAATGAATAGGATTTAAAAATTAGTAGAAATATATGAAACAATAATATAAAATTGAATCTAGTAAAAAATTGTTGTTTTGAGATCTAGGTTGTTAGCATTGTGTGGGACGATGCGATGCGAGTTTTAATATTTATTTGAGCCAATATATTTTATAGTGTATTTGTGGCTTCCTTATCCTAGTGAAATCATAAAATAAAAACACGACCTTGCTTAGTTTAAGGGCCACAATATGTTTAGCATCGTGTACCAGAAATGTATCCAAGAGAACTTATGTAGTCATTCCACATTAGACTAACATCTCTAACCAATAAGGGTTGAAGTTAAGTTCCCTTGCTTAAACATATGTTTTTAGGATTTTTAGTTTTGAGTGAAAAAAGTGAGAAACGAAAAAAATTGAAAAAAAATTGTGTAAAAAGAATGAAAAAAGATAAAAAAGTTACCAAGTTTGAAAGAGTCTACAAAGCTATGAAGATCAAGAAATATCACGAATCCAATTATCAAAGACTCAAGAATAAGGCGAAATTTGTCAAGTTATTTATTGTATTTTTTTTATTTTCTAGGTTATTTTTCCATATGTATGCTTGGAGATTTAACCAAAAATACCTTGAGGTTAAGAAAGTTTTCTGAGGATGGATTTGGAGGGATGCATAAAATGAGCGTTGTTAAAAAAAAGTGGGCAAGTGTTTATTTTCAAACCGAAAGTACCTGAAACCATAAATATGAAACCGTACTCACAAAGCTTAGTGAGTTCCCTAAAATACCACATACCAAAATATACAAGTGTCATGGGCTACCCTCATGGTCTTTCCTTGCAATGTCGAGGGAAAAATCCCGGTCTTACATACAAGTGCCATGGGCAACCCCCATGGTCTTTCCTTGGAATGTCGTGGGCTAAATGCCAGTCTTGCATACAAGTGCCATGGACTACCCCCATGGTCCTTCCTAGTAATGTTGAGGGCCAAATCGCGGTCTTACATACAAGTACCAGGGGCCAGATCTTGGTCTTTCATACAATTGTCAGGGGCCAAATCCTGGTCTTTTATTTAATTGTCAGGGTCCAGATCCCGGTCTTTAATGCAAGCATCACAGAGACAACTAACATTCCTCATAAAAAGTAATGGGCTGGCATTGGTGCCTTCGGCCCATGGATATGGTGAGAAAACTCACCTCATAGTCTTAAAAAATAACTGCACCGATCACTGCTCTAAAAGATATCTCTACCGGTCATCTATACAATTATCAGGAACCAAAATCTCAAACTATAAATCAAATTACCCAAAATTCCCTTAGGTCAAACTTGGTCAAAATCCTAGTCAAAGTCAAATGTTAACCGAGTCGATCAGATCAACCCAGTTAAGTACATTGGGCATACTGAACACCTACGCAGTACGTACTACGCCTTCACCAAAAGTCGAGGGGCTGACCACGTACACACATTGAACCCTTTAGTACACCCAACGTAGATGGTTTCCATCCTCCCAATCCATTAAGAGCTTAATCCTTTAAGTTCTTTTGTCCAAAATATAGATCTAAGCCTCAAATGATATCCCTAAACATAAAGTTTCCAACTTTGTGGTCTTGCATGGCTATTAAGTCTTCAACTTCAAAAACCCTAACTCCTTAACCCATTAAGACATCCAAGACCATGCATGGAAGAAAAGTAGGGACCAAGGTCACATTTTTATGGTTCCTAATGACTCCCTAATAGATAAATTTTCCAACTTTATCCATTAGAATGGTCCCGAAAAACAAGATCTAGTCTTTAAGTCTCAAAGGGACCAAAAGTGCATCTTTTTCAACTTAATCCATCAAGTCCAAGTCTCCAACCTTTAGATCTTAATCAATATGATGTTTAGATGGATGAAGTTTCCTACTTTATCCATAACAAGGTCACAAACTTTCAAAATCTAAACTTTATGCACTTAATGTGACCAAAAGTTCATAAAACCCAAAACTAGCTACATCTAACAATTTCATCATCAAGATTCAAAGTTTATACCTCCAGAAGAAAAATCAAGGTTAACAAGGTCTAGATCTACAAGCTCCAATGCAACCAAAGCTTCTTCATGGTGCACCAAGAACACTCCAAAGCACTTAAAACACCTTCTTTTTGCTCACAAGGCTCAAAATATGTTTAGGGTTTCAAGAGAGGGTATTAGAGAGGTGGAAGCTGAGAATGGAATAGGTTTGGGGAAGTTAAGGAGCTTAAATAGAGCTCAAACTACGAAAATAGGGTTTGTGTACTAATTGTGTACACCCAGCGTACTCCTAGTATGCCCAACGTACTAGGGATGCCCTAGTATGCCTAATGTACTCCCCTTATGCCTAATGTATGTGACTAACCCAAAATCGTTCGAACTTCTAGCGGTCATAACTTCTTCGTTTTAACTCCGATTTCGACGATCTTTATATACACTAAAAGGTAATGAGGAGATCTACAACCCTATATAATTACTTTTGAATTCAAACACATTGAACTAAAATCCATAATTCATAAAAGAAGTCTGAACACTACTTTTCCCATTTTGCCCTTTGACTCCAAAGCATAAACAAAGCTCTTGGATCACATAATCTACATTACCCACATATAAATAGGTCTAAACCTCTCTTTCCCAAATCCTGAAGCTTTATGATACTTGATATTTGGGTCATAGACTCGAATTATGAAATGAGTCGAAACAGAGTGTTACATCATTTTTCTTGCTTTTTTTTATTCGAATCAGGATGTTAGTGAAATGAGAATTTGTATATCCTTCCAAGTCAGACACTTAGAACAAAAACTTGTCAAAATTCCCCTCCTGTGTTTTCCCTGGAAAACAAGACCATAAGGCTGATGAATGATTTCATGGTCTTCAAATTATTTGATGTTCAATTTCGCCTTTTCCAGAGTTTGAGGCACTTTCGTAGTCTTCTGTCACACCCCCACACCAGAACGACGGAATCGTTCGAGGGCGGATGACTTCATGTAGTATTGTAAGGGTTGAATACATAGTAAAGAAAGTAAAATAACCATCATATATATATATATATATATATATATATATATATATATATATATATATAATTTAAAAGTTAAATTGTTGAATGATACTTGTTTCAAAACAAATTACAATATGATGACAAAATGAGTTTTAAACTGACGCCTTAGCGTCACTTCTCTAAAAGCTGAAGTTTACCTGTATGATTGAATCCCTGAGAAATACAAGTAAATTTGAAAGAGTAGATTAGCGTTTAAGCTGGTGAGTTCATAAGTATTTAATGTCATTGTTTGTATAAATTTGAATGAAATTGTTTGTAGATATTTGAAAACTCTTACAAAATCCCATATTTCCTACTAGTATAAAAGTAGTCTTCTACCAAGACCCGACTGTTTTTGAATGTTTGCTTCTAGAAATCCAATATTTTTTCCATAAGTGTGTGGTAGTTTAAAAGTTCCAAAACTGTAATGCAATAGTGTTTTTCATGCCTAGAATAGTAGATTTATGTATGTATAAAATAACTGAGGCATTTGATAACCCCGTAAATCAACGTGTTTTTAATATTCCATGTGAGTTTTATAACCATGCTATTGACCCAGACTGTCTATAACAACGTTCTTCAGGCGTTGGAATGTTATGACGTTTGTCACCCCAGATCTGTCGGTCTAACTGTAGCTAACAGTTTAGGTGCGGGATTGTTAATCCCGTATAGATCTATACACAAGTATCACACTCTCCCTACAAGAGATTATAGTATATAATACAGGACTTTGATTGCATACTTGAAAGTACGTGAAGTTGAATGTCTCACAAAACTTAGTATCAAATAGATTTACATATGAAAAGTTCAATTATTCTGGTATATGAAAGTATTTCCTTGATATAGTACTTATAGTATGTAAAATCTCATGAATATCTAGTAAACTATACCTATTATAGTTTTTTTTTTCCAAATGTGTGATTCGTTTGTATGATAAACCCTAGTGTAATGTCGACTTTGTATGTAAAGTATAACATTTGTAATAACATTATTGAACATTTATACTCAAAATATAAATAAAGTGTTTGATATTTATATAACAAAAATATAACAAAAGATTGATGTTTTTCACACGAGGATAACCGTGTGTGTACTTGTATTCCCCCCTTAAAAGTGTATAAAAGCATTTACAAAACATTTGAAAATGTAGTTATAGGGGTATGAACTCACCTGATAGATTGAAGAAGGTGAGACGAAAACCGAGCAGAACTTCGACTTGAAAAAGTTGATTTCTTAGAAATCTTAGGAATCTCGAGAGCGTCGGGACTTGTGTTGCGTGCTAGGAATAATACCGGGGCTTCCAGGTAATCTTAGAGGGACTTGAAAGGTGTTTGGTAGAGGAAATGGTGAGAGAATAACAACCAAACCCGGAGCCCTAGTCTCCCTTTTATAGTGTTGGGGGCACTCATGAATGCAGGGCGTTCCCCTGAGTCGTCATGGCTTACGTACTCTTGATTCGACACACGGATGGGACTGGCTCTGTGCCCCAAACGCAGCAGTGCGTTCCCTCAGAGCTGCCTCGGGTTTTGTGCCTCGATCTTGTAAAATGCGTAACTTTCGCGTACGAGCTTTGTTCTCGACGTTCTTTATATGCACGCGAAGGTGAGAATATACTCTACAACTCTCGTTTAGACTTCGTCTGTTAATTTTGAGTTAATTATAATTATATATTTTTTAACAGGCCAGGACTGGAAAAGTCCGTTAAAAATCCATAACTTATTCATCCGATATCCGTTTTCGTCATTCTTTTTACCGTTGTACTACTAATGAGGAGACCTTCGATTCTCATTTAGGTTGTATCGGCTAAAAATTGCTCGATCTCTATTTCGAGTTTTTAGCTGTCTGCAGCTATATCCGAAACTCTGAAAAATCATAACTTCCTCATACGAAGTCAGATTTGGGCGTTCCTTTTATCTATGTTCACGGTTTAATGATATCTACGACTTTCATTTAGATACTTAAGTTTGAAAAGTATTTCATTGAAATTTCTCGTTTTATGCTTAACAATGTTTTACCGGATTTGCTACGAATTTTAAATTGGTCATAACTTCTTCGTTATAACTCGGATTTTAGTGTTCTTTATATTTTTGGAAACCTTCTTACGATATCTATCACTTAGTACACTCAAAGTGAGACGTTTGAACATTTCATTTTGATGTTATTTCTATTAATTCAAAAGTGATTACAATTCTTGACTTTTTAGGTCATTACATTGATTCGAAATATCGGGTTGTCACATCTTCTTGATAGCAATGGCAAGATCATTATCTGTGATAGCCAAATAATCATAGTAGCTATCCAAAAGCCTTAATATGACCAAATCAGATGATGAAGTCATTTCGATTCGCCTCAGGGATCTTCGACACATCCATATTGATGAGTATCTTTGTTGTCGAGATAAGATCATTCAGATTCATGAAAGGGAAATCAACAACTATGAACTCGAGTTCGACATTGTTTTCCCTCACAATCGAGTAAGAAAAGTTCTGAAGCAAACCCTCGAAGAGAGTATCCTTTTTTATTTTCATTACCTTCACAATCTTCACTAACGACCATACTTCATCTTCATTCTTTCCTAAAATTACATGAAAGCGAATCTTCATATTTTTTTATTCATTTTTGTCTTTGAAGTTGTCTGCCAACTTGAATTGTGGAGATGTGAAAAGCATGTGATTGATTAGAAAATAGAGTTGGTTGAAATCAAATTTTAAGTATCAAAACTCTTATTTGGTCTTTTAAGAAACTCATCATTCTTACCCAAAACAACAATTTCGATTGCTTCGTAACACTAGTGCTTGTTTGGGTCACCTTTGTTCGAACTTGGTGGGTCATTTTCTCTTTGTCGAAGGATGCTATTGATTTGCCTTTGACATTATAGTTCTGCAGCTTGTTGCGTCTGCTTTTCTTCATACGATTGTTCAATTAGGATGACTTTCCCTTTGTCTTTCGGGTCAATTATTCAAATTGGTTTAACAGGAGATTTACTCGAACCTCCTTCACCTGCTTTAATCAAAATGCCTTTTAACGACACTCTCAGCTCATTTGTTGTTGTAGTCATTGTTCTTGAAGATACAGTTATTGGCTTCACGGGGATTGTTGCTGGAATTTGAGTCGAAATTACCTTCCCAACCACTACTCCTATATCTTCAATAGAATCATTGAAATATCCAACTCCTCCAACTCCTCTCTCTCCCCCTTTCAAAACTTGCAAAACACGAGGAGCATTAGTTGGTAAACGAAGTAGCAAATTGAGGATCGGAGCCAGCTCTGATTTAATGTTTGATTCAATGTTCGAAACCATATTTGATATCGAATCTTGAGAGATGGTTCATTAACACAAAAGTTCCACCTTTGATAAATTTTCTTTGATCCCAAATAGGAATTCCTCAAATTTCTCACACTTTTTTCATCCTTCTCAGACTTGACTAGAAGTTGCTTCGTCTATTTGTTGTTGAACTCAACCAATCGAGTTATGGCACCAGCAATTACATCTACTTTTCCATGCAAAAATATGTAATTTTCCTCTATCTTCTTTACTTCCTCTAACATCAAGGATTTTGGTTCAACAACTTTGAGATCAAGAGACTCCGTCGTTGCATTCACCTTTTCGATGAAAAGTTCATGACATTCCTTGGAAACATCCCGAAGCTTTTGAATTTCATAATCATATATCTTTAAATGAAAAGCCAATCTTTTTGCATCTTTTTGCTCAATACCCTTAATCAGATTACCCAATCGTGATTCTTGAGCTTTCATCAAGTAGTCCATTTCGACTCGAGTCACATAAGATTTTCCTCCAATAGCTACTGATATTTGAAGCAAAGAATTAAGGTTTGAGTTAAGGATCTTGAATTTACCTGACATGATTAGTTCATCAGGAATATTTTCTTCTTTGGGGTTGAATTGAATATAAGCAAACGAAACCATGATATCATCATCATCAGCTTCATCTCCTTGAAGTGACTTCTATGTTGATTGCAATGAGGAAAGAGTGGTGATAGGTTCTTGTATAATACCAAAGAATGTTGGTGATACAGTCAAAACTGGAATAGAAGTAGGAATGGGTGATGTTGGTGGTGGTAAAGTTATTGAAGTTGCAGTGGAACATGTAACAGTAGAATCGTCGTCGATCATTCCTTCATACATGTTGACATTTGTGTCCATATTATATAAGTCCACATTGATATCTAGAGTTCCGACCTCCTCCTGACCAGACTCAATATTCCAAACCCAGATGGTTTGACTAATGTCTTTCTCAGGGATAGTTATTTGTTGCTGATCACTCGAATTGATGTTTATATCCGTATCAAATACGTTTACAGTGACACCAAGATGCCTTGTCTCCTCGAAAGTCGACTTGATAGGGGTATCCTTTCGTGGTGAACCAATATAAGAATCCTCGATTCGAATGTCTGACATTTCGCTATCACTACCATTCCCGGTATCACCTTTCACATTCTCAAGTGCAACACGAACTTGATCATGCTTTCTCTTCTTTATCTGTTGAGCAACATCCAAAGCTTGGCATTTCTTTGACGCTAGAGATCCAGGATACAAAACTTCACGAACAAGAACTCCCTTCCTGGTAAATTGTATCTTTCTAACCTTCTTTGGAGCACCCTTAGAAGAAACATGATTTGAGAGTTCGACAACAGTAGACTCAACACTTTGACAAATGGATCTTGAGAAAAGGTCTTGTTTGGAGAATCATAAGGTTTCTTAGCTGGTTTCTTAGTTCATTTAAGAACCCAGGTTTTTTTGAGTGGTTTCTTTATTAATCTCCACCTCTATAATTTGTGGCTTTTCAACTTTTTTCTTCTTCTTTGTAGCCTTAGAGTCTTTCATTGTTCCTTCTTCCCCCTTTTGATAAACCTTTGGTGGAATAACCCCAGTTGTAGTAGAAGAATCAATTGAAGCCAAGTATTGCACCAACAACTGGTTTTTAGGATCCACCAGTTTTAGCATTGAATACGGAATTAGAGCAACATTAGGACATACATTGACATCATCCACATAAACCCTTGGAGCAGTCATCGTCGAAAATTTTGCAGTATCAACACCGGAAGAAACCAAAATATTGTACTGACTTTAAATCTCAAGTAGAATTAATCCCTAAAATCTAGCATTCGACCTGCCAGTTGTTAGTTTTGTGCGGGAGACCGAAATACCAAATTCTTCCCTGAAAAGTGAAGCATAGTCAACATCTAGACCATAGTATAATCCCACCTTAAAATGATCCAGTCCAAAGCTTCTTCCTATCAAACAGCTTAAAATGATCCCAAACTAGAAATTCCAAACACATGGAAGATTGGACTTCTTAATGTGGCTGATTTAATTGAGGGTAGGTTGATGTCCCATTTCGTTGAACATATGAATCACCTGATCATTCGTAACTTCATAGAAAGTACCTGAATTTGGTAGTCGTGGGATCTAATGACCCAATTTTTCAAAAGAAAATTTTCATTTTTAATTATCCAAAACACAATTCCATCATCCACAAAACCAGTTACAATTGTTTTCAAAACGATATCAAATACAACTTTATTTTAAAATATTAGAGTGTCCCATAAAATTCCCGAGTGAGAGTGCACGTCGCACCATCACGCCTCGCCCTTGCCCTTGGGCTCAGATGTACCTGAAACAAATCCACAAACTATAAGCTAATGCTTAGCAAGTCCACCAGAGCATACCCCACACACAATCAACATAGCAAATATCATATTAGCTATAAAAGCTACATATACCACATAAGCCATGCATATTAACATATAAGGATGCCGTAGGCTCCCCCAGGGTCTTATACTTTCATGCCATGGGCTCCCCCATGGTCTTTACCTAGGAATGCCATGGGCTCCCCCACATGGTCTTATATCCAACTGCCACGGGCTCCCCATGGGGTCTTCCATGCAGTAACATACATAATCGACTAGCATATAATATATCACAGAAGTATCAATCATACTACATAACACATACATAAACATATATGGATGCCGTGGGCTCCCCCAGGGTCTTATACCATCATGCCATGGGCTCCCCCACATGGTATTTACCTAGGAATGCCATTGGCTCCCCCACATGGTCTTATATCTAACTGCCACGGGCTCCCCCAGGAGTCTTCCATGCAAATATTATATAATCACTAGCATACCACTTAGCATAAAGCTAACTATCATAACACATATCTCTACCACAGCTAGTGTACCACATAACATAAAATGGGCAGGCCTTGGTACCTTAGACCCATTGGTATGGTGAGAAGACTCACCTTGTCTGTTGAATCCAAAAGCTGCTCTCCTAACAGTCCGTAACCACCCGTGCTGAACAATAATAACATTACTCAAGGCTAGGACTGAACACAATCCAATTGAAGAGTCCAAACTCCAAGTCATCTCTCAATGGCCCAAAAGTCTTCCTTTGCTATTAGGCCCAAAGTCCATGTCTAATTATCATTAATGGGCCTCATGTCCCGATAAGGCCCAACCATAGAAACCATGGCCCAAAACAGATAAGTTGCCCTACCTATCCAAAACATGACCAGGACCAATGAGTAATCAAGGCCCAAAATCTTACAAGCCCAAAACAAGACCAAATCCATCTGCTGTGCGTACGCCTAGTGTACCACCCCGGTACGTGCAGCGTACTGAGTCCTTGAGCCGTACGCGCTGTGTACACTAAGTTATGCCCAGGGTACTAACAGATTAAGAACTTTCTTCCAATAAGTGCTTAATACTCGATTTTATCACGTCCAATAGTCAGATCTAAGCTCAATAAGACGTCCTAGGGCATAAAGTTGGCAAATTTATGCCTTTTCATGTCTCATATGTTCCCAACAACCCATTAAGACCTTTCCAAGGGTCTTAATCCATGCATGAGGTGAAAAAACCCATCAATACTTCATTTTTATGCTGTGAATGGACCAAAGGACCTCAGATATAACGTTTTCAGCCTCTGGAGTTGCTCAACTCTCAAGAGGAGGTCCAAAACCAACTAAAGGGACAAAATAGAAAACCCTAGCCAGATCTAATGAAGAAAGATGGCAAGATCAAAGCTTTATACCTCCAGAAGCTCTTCAAGGTGAACTAGATACAGATTCTTGAAGCCCAAATCCACTCCAAGCTCGCTTTAGCAACTGCTCCTTCTTGAATGGACACAAAAATGGCCGCAAATGCACTCCTTAAGCTCCAAACACACTCTCAAATGATTCTAGGGTTTTTAGGGACGTTTTAAGGAGAGGGAGGCTGATTAGGGTGAGGCTCAAATGAGATAAGGATGCTTATATAGGCCTTAATTCCGGAAATTAGGGTTTGGACATCCGTCACGTATGCCCAACGTACTCTTTGTATGCCCAGTGTACATGCTGTCCCTCCGCGATCATTCTTGCAAAGTACGCTAAGCGTACACATGAGTACGTCCAACGTACTTATGGGACTTATTATGCAACATTAAAATTTTCAAGGGCTTCAAAGGTAATACTTGATTTGGAGTGTTACAACTCTCCCTCACTTGAACTAGACTTCGTCCTCAAAGTCTGTAGATGTGAATAGATCGGGGTAATGCTCTTTTATCTCCTACTCCGGCTCCCATATCCATTAGGAGCCCCTTCGGTGCTGCCATTGAACCTTTAAAAGCTTCACTCCCTTATTCCGAAGAACCTTGGTCTTCCTATCCAAAATCACAACGGGCCTCTCAATGTAGTTAAGGTTCTCGTCTACCTGAATATCGTCCAAAGAAATGACTGCGAACTCATTAGTGACACACTTCCGAAGCTGTGACACATGGAAAGTGTTGTGAATTTGGCTAAGCCTCATTTGGAAATTCCAAGCGATATGCCACCTTGCTCACCCGGGTCGTAATCCTGAACGGGCCTATATATAGAGGTCCTAGCTTGCCCCTCTTTCGAAACCTGATTACCCCCTTCCAAGGCGACACGTTCTGTAACACAAAGTCCCCCACCTGGAACTCAAGATTCGATCGCTGGTTAGCATAACTTTTCTGACGGCTCTGCGCGACCCGCAGCCGGTCGCGCACCTGCTAAATCAACCCGGTAGTCTTGAACACTACCTCAGTGCTCCCTATGACTCAGTGTCCAACCTCGTCCCAACAAACCTGAGTCTTGCATCTCCTGCGATACAACATCTCAAATGGAGGTCGATCGATACCGACATGGTAACTATTATTGTATGAAAACTCTACCAGTGGAAGGTACGTATCCCAACTCCCTCCAAAATCCAACACATATGCTCGCGGCATATCCTCTAGTGTCTGGATCGTCTCTCGCTCTGGCCATCTGTCTGAGGGTGGTATGCCATGCTAAAATGCAACTGAGTGCCCATTTCCTCATGGAACTTCTTCTAGAACCTAGATGTAAACCGGACGTCCCTGTCAGAGACTACCGACACTGGCACCCCGTGTCTAGTCACCACTTCCTGCACTTAAATATCTGCCAGCTTCTCAGTGAATATACTCTAAAAATTTGGAATAAAGTGGGCACTCTTCGTCAATCTGTCCACGATCACCCATATGGCGTCCACACCCCTCGTCTTCCTCGGTAACTTCGTGATGAGGTCCATAGTGATCTCTTCCCATTTCCACATGGGAATGGGTAGCAACTGAACTTTGCCATGAGGCCACTGACGCTCGACCTTGACCTTCTTACAGGTCAAGCACGGCTCCACAAACCAGGGATCTCCCGCTTCATGCAAGACCACTAATAACTCAGTCTTAAGTATCTATACATTTTCGTAGCCCCTGGATGTATAGAGAACTTGGACTTGTGTTCCTCCTCTAATATCCTCTGTCTCACTCCTCCAGTCACCGGTACCCACACCCAGCCATAATGTGTCAAAAGGCCACGACTATCCTTAAAAAACAAAGGATACTGTCTGCGAATCCGATCAATGTTCCAATTCTCTTTCTTCACCCCCTCGACCTGAGTCTCTTTGATCATATCCAACAATGGAGAGATCACCGTCATCCTCATACAAATGCTCCTAATCGGGGACCCTGTCGTCTTGTGGCTCAAAGCATCGACCACTATGTTTGCCTTCCCTGGATTGTATAGGATCTCACAATCATAATCCTTCAACACATCCAACCGCCTCCTCTGTCGCTTATTGAGGCTCTGCTGATCCCTCAAATACTTCAAACTCTTGTGATCACTATTCATGGAGCACCATACTCCATACAAGTAGTACCTCCAAATCTTGAGGGAAAACACCACTACCATGAATTCCAGGTCGTGAGTGGGGTAATTCGCCTCATGAGGCTTCAACTGGCTTGAGGTGTAAGCTATCACGTGCCCCATCTGCATCAGTACCATGCCTAACCCTGAAATCAATGCGTCACAGTACACCACCAAATCGTCTAACCCCTCGGGTAGTACTAGGATCGGAGACTCGCATAACCTCCATCTCAGGGGTCTCAAAAGCCAACTACTTATCCGTGCCCGACCGAAATCTCACATTCTTCTTGGTTAAGCAGGTCAATGGCACAACAATCTTGGAGAAATCTTGAATAAATCTCCGATAATAGCCCGCTAAACCCAAGAAGCTACGGATCTCAGATACATTCTTCAGTACTTCCCACCGCATCACTGACTCAACCTTGGCTGGATTAATCAAAATGCGCTCCTGGTCGATGATGTTCCCTAAAAACTGTACCTCTCACAACCAAAAATCACACTTGGAGAACTTGACATACAACCTCTCCGCCCTCAGGGTCTCCAATACTTCCCTCATATGCTGCTCGTGCTGCTCCTTGCTCTTAGAGTAGACCAAGATATTATCAATAAAAACAATCACCGACCAATCCAACATCGATCTACACACCCTGTTCATGAGATCCATGAACACTGCTGGGGCATTGGTGAGCCCAAATGGCATCACCATAAACTGATAATGCCCATATCGAGTCTTGAAAGCTGTCTTCGGTATACCCTAATCCCGAATCATCATCTGATGGTACCCCGACTGAAGATCGATCTTGGAAAATCAAGACGCACCTTGCGGCTGATCGAACAAATCGTCGATCCTCGGTAGTGGATATCGGTTCTTCACCGTTAGTTTTTTCAGCTCTCGATAATCAATGAACATCCTGTGTGATCAATCCTTCTTTTTCACGAACATGATCGAAGCTCCCTATGGGGAACTACTTGGACGGATAAATCCCCGCTCTAGAAGCTCCTGAAGCTGCGTAGATAGCTGTTGCATCTCAGACGGCGCTAGCCGGTATGGTGCCTTCGCTATCAGAGTGACACCCGACACCAAATCAATGCGAAACTCAACCTGCCTCTCCCGAGGCACTCCTGGTAACTCTTCGAGAAAAACATCCAGAAATTACTGTACAACCGACACACTGCCCACATCTTTCATGGTGTTAACCCTCGTATCCAAGATATAAGCCAGAAATCCGTACATGCCTACTGCATAATTCTCCTTGCCCTTGCAACCGAACAGAGGGTCGGCCCCTGCGTGGCCTTCTAACCATGTATAACCAGTTCTCCCCCATTTGGGGTTCGAACCCTCACCACCTGGTGCTCGCAATCAATCATGGCCCCATTGGCCCCCAAACAGTCCATCAAAACAATCACCTTCAACCCTTGCAACGGTATTAGAACCAAGTTAACGTGAAACCTCTCTCCAAGCACATTCAGGACACAGTCCTGATACATCCTCGTAGCACTCGTAGTGCGGTTATCTGCAATCTCTAGCACGAGCGGGGAATCTAAAGTTCCCAATGCGTCCCGAAACCTCTTACTAAGTGCAAGACACACGAACGATCGGGTAGCACCCGAATCAAACAAAACATGAGCCGACATACCATTGATCAAAAAGATCCCTATACAGGTACAACGTACATATAAGCAAAACAGATAACATAGAGTAGAGGAGAATAAATGCGTACTAGCCACAACGTCTGGCACTGCCCGAGCCTCTTCGGTAGTCATATGAAATGCATGGCTCTTCACCACTGGAGCATCCACCTTAGCAGGGTGGCCATCAGTAATCCTCATCATGTCGGGCACGGACGCCGCCACTGCTCCTCCGCCTCCCCGCAACCTCGAACAGTCGACTTTTTTTATGGTCAGTCTGGTTGCAGTGGAAACATATCAATCCCTTCTTGGGGCAATCCATGCTCAAATGGCCCTGCTAGCCACAAGAGTAGCATCTAGAGCTTGTTGTCCGACAAGCCCCACCGTGCGATTTTACCGCAATTGGCACACCGGCCCCGACCCTACTAGAATTGTCTGAGGTGTTAGGCTTCTCAGCCTGACCCACCGCTTCTTGTACCTGCTCTGGCTTCCGCTTGGTGCGGAAGTCCAACTCCATCTCCCTCTTGCGGGCCTTCTCTACCATCTCATTCAAAGTTTTTCACCCTTTAAAGCTCACAAACTCCCGGATATCATCCCTTAGCATGGAATGATATCTCGTCCTCCGCATATCCTCATCGGTAGCATACTGTAAGATCAACAATGCATGCTCCCAAAACTTGGCGGTGATCTCCGCCATAGTCTCGGTGGTCTGCTGGAGCTCCTGGAACTCCCTCACCATCCATTACACCTCAGTAGCTGGTGCAAACTCCAAGTCAAATCGCTGAACAAACTCGGCCCATGTCATCTCAGCCACACCGGCTGCTCCCACCTGACTAGTCACCTCGCCCCACCAGTCTCGGGCTTTGTCTCTCAACATGCATGAAGCAAAACCCACCTTTGCCGCATCCAGGAAAGAATCTCGTGCGTTGCGCGTTCTCGATATCCGCCACCCAACATTGGCTAACAATGGGGTCCCTGACCCCGAAGAGCTTCGGTGCCCCACACGCCTTGAACTCCCGGAACGAGGGAGTTGGGACCCCAACCTGACCCGTAATAATCTCGGCTCTGAATGCCTAGAGCCTCTCCTCTATGATCTCCATCATTCCCTCCTTGACCGTCCCAAACATAACTGGAGTAGTGTCAAGAATGCCTCTCGTAACCACGACTACAATGAGCTCACACAACTTCTCGTCGATGGGCTCGGTACCATCGCCCGACCCAGATCCAGATCTCGATCCTGATCCCCAAGCTCCATGTCGTGTCACCACCATACTATACTACAATACCATTAAACATAATGATCAGGATGTCCATAACAAGGATCTTCCCACACCGATCCTCCTTAGAGCTTCCAGGTCTAATATTGGTTCGGGTACATGTCCTATGCTTTCAGTAGTACGGGCCCAATACTACCTTCCACACCTACCTGTACCTTTCAACAAGGCTTTTCTTGATAACTCTCTTTCGTCCCAAAATAAACCATATCCCACAGACTACCACATACATCAAATCCCAGGCAGTCCTAAGATTTTCTCTACTGACATCAATCAGACCGAACATAACAGGTTGCCTTTATGCATGCAAATTATACACAAAAAAGGATAAATTAGACTTTTGAATAAAAGATTTTACCCTAGGGCCACAACCAGACAAGGAATAGGAAATAAGGCCAAATCAATCATTATAAGGCTATAAGCTCCTAATCGTATACATTTTTAAAAGCATACACATATCAGGTTCCATACGATCATCAAAGCTCAAATATCAGTATAACATGGCTAACACATTGGGGAACTACTTACTTCGCTCGACCGATCATGCGCGTTGCACTCTGCTCTTTACAAGTATCAAAAGTTTTAACTTTTATTTTTGAAAACAAATTTTCCATTTCCTTAGTTTGAGTCCTAATACACCCGAGAGTGTGTCCGAATACCTCAAACCAAGGCTCTGATACCAACTTGTAACGACTCAATTTTTCAAAAAAAAAATTTCATTTTTAATTATCCAAAACACAATTCCACCATTCAAAAAAACCAGTTTAAAATTATTTTCAAAACCATATCAGATACAACTTTATTTCAAAATCTCAGTTTCCCATAAAATGACCGAGTGAGAGTGCACGCCGCGCCATCAAGCCTTGTCCTTTCCCTTGGGCTCATATGTACCTGAAACAAATCCATAAATTGTAAGCTAATGCTTAGTGAGTCCCCTAGAGAATACTCTACACACAATCCACATAATACATATCATATTAGCTATAAAAGCTACATATACCACATATGCCATGCATACTAACCTATAAGGATGTTGTGGGCTCCCCCAGGGTCTTATACCTTCATGCCATGGGATCCCCCATGGTCTTTACCTAGGAATGCCATCGGCTCCCCCACATGGTCTTATATCCAACTGCCACGGGCTCCCCCGGGGTCTTCCATGCAATAACATACATAAGCAACTAGCATATCATATATCACAACAATATCTATCATACTACATAACACATACATAAACATATATAAATGCCGTGGGCTCCCCTAGGGTCTTATACCATCATGCCATGGGCTCCCCCACATGGTCTTATATTCAACTGCCATAGGCTCCCCCAGGGGTCTTCCATGCAAATATTATATAATCACTAGCATACAACTTAGCATACAGCTAACTATCATACCACATATCTCTACTACAACTAGTGTACCACATAACATAAAATGGGCAGGCCTTGGTGCCTTAGACCCATTGGTATGGTGAGAAGACTCACATTGTCTGCTGAATCTGAAAGCTGCTCTCCTAACAGTTCGTAACCACCCATGCTGAAAAATAATAACATTACTCAAGGTTAGGACCGGACACAATCCAATTGAAGAGTCCAAACTCCAAGTCCTCTCTCAATGGCCCAAAAGTCTTCCGTTGCTATTGGGCCCAAAGTCGATGTCTAATTATCATTAATGGGCCTCATGGCCCGATAAGGCCCAACCATAGAAACCATGGCCCAAAAAAGATAAGTTGCCCTACCAATCCAAAACATGACCATGCCCAATGACTAACCAAGGCCCAAAATCTTACAAGCCCAAAACAAGACCAAATTCATCTGTTGTGCGTATGCCTAGCGTACCACCCTGGTAAGCGCAGCGTACTGAGTCCCTGGGCCGTACGCACTACGTACGCTAAGTTACACCTAGGGTACTAACAAATTAAGCACTTTCTTCCAATAAGTGGTTAATACTCGATTTTATCACGTCCAATAGTCAGATCTAAGCTCAATAAGACGTCTTAGGGCATAAAGTTGGCAAATTTATGCCTTTGCATGTCTCATATGTACCCAACAACCCATTAAGACCTTTCCAAGGTTCTTAATCCATGCATGAGGTGAAAACACCCATCAAGACTTCATTTTTATGCTGTGAATGGACCAAAGGACCTCATATCTAAACTTTTCAGCATCTGGAGTTGCTCAACTCTCAAGAGGAGGTCCAAAACCAACTAAAGGGACAAAATAGAAAACCCTAGCTAGATCTAATGAAGAAAGATGGCAAGATCAAAGCTTTATACCTCCAAAATCTCCTTAAGGTGAACTAGATGCAGATTCTTGAAGCCTAAAGCCACTCCAAGCTTGATTTAGCAACTCCTCCTTCTTGAATGGACACAAAAATGGCCGCAAATGCACTCCTTAAGCTTAAAACACACTCTCAAATGATTCTAGGGTTTTTAGGGATGTTTGAAGGTGAGGGAGGCTGATTAGGGTGAGGCTCAAATGAGATAAGGATGCTTATATAGGCCTCAAGTGCCGAAATTAGGGTTTGGACATCCGTCACATACGCCCGACATACTCTTGGTATGTCCAGCGTACGTGATGTCCCTCCGCAATCATTCTTGCAAAGTACGCTAAGCGTACCCATGAGTACGCCCAACATACTTAAAGGACTTATTATGCAACATTTAAAATTTTCAAGGGCTTCAAAGGTAATACCTGAATTAGATTGTTACATGGGATTTGGGAAAACTGTTTCTTTGTGAGCTTCTTTGATTTTAAGTTCGTAAGATAGAGTGTAACCACCTTGGTTGTTTTATGGAACACAGCGGTTGAAGCAACAAGAGAAAACCATTTCATTGGAAATGCAAATTAAGAAGAAAGAGCATACGATAAAATAGAGTTGTTCAATGTTTGAACAAGCATCCTTAACTCCTCCTTGTATTGATCAAGTGTGGGAAGAAGATAAACATTAGTGTGTTGAATCCTCATCATAGGTTGTGAAATATCTTCATCATTTGTTGTTGTTTATTCAATATTACGTTAGGTAGCAACCATTGTTGAGAATTTGATAGAATTTAAAGACGTTTGAAACGATGAACAGTTAGGGTTCTTGAGGATTAATTAGACAGCAGAAAGTTGAAAAGGAAATCATCATCTTCGTTTTATAAGGTGTGTAATTTTCGAATTTGAATCGGTACCCAACAAGAAAATGCCACATGGTGTGTTGGTTAGTTAACCGACATCATAAAAATCGCCACGTAAGAAAAGTCATCATCATGTTGCACCTTGATTCCTATGAAAATCCTGAACTGTTGCTTCCATCAGATCAATTTCTTTTCCCAATCGGATAAGAACCGTCAGAAATATCATTCCTTAAATGAGTACGTTTGGTGTTTCGTTACCAATGAAGAACAAATCTGTCGGCATGGAGGCAGGGCTCATCCGCTTATGGGATAGCGAAGCAAAATCATAAGACAATCTTTGAAAAATCTAAATTTTTATTTGGTAATACAAAAAAGCTCAAGGGTTTTAGTGCTTTCGTGTGCGAAAAAATGAGATAGAAGCAATAATAAAAATACTGAGAATCGTGATATCAAAAATCCTTTTGATATGAAAACAGCTTGATCACGGGCAAAGATCTCTTCATTCAATATCATGAGAGATGAAGAAATGCTTGTGTGGTGTCCCGTGAATTACAATCGAATACTCGTGGATGAGTATCGAAGGGCTTCTTTTTCATTAGTTTTGAAGGTGGCTTCAATTTTACACAAGATCACAACTTAACATAAGTGTGATTCTGTTGAGCGAAATTACTTGGATGACTAGTGTAGTCAAGAACAAGTATAGCTGGTGATTATTATAAGTAACAAAAGTTCAAAGAAGATATTCAAACGGAAATCTCATTCCAAAAAATAAAAATGGATCTTTATGGGCAAAAACGTCTTGGTATTAGAACATTTGATCGAGATCATGCAATACGAATGGAAATGAGTTTTGACTATCAAAATGGTACTTTGAAACAAATGTTTTGTTAAAATCTTGAACAAGAATGTTCACCATCAATTCTTTGAAGCTTAAGATCGATGGGTTTCACCTTTATCACAGAAAAATGATACAGGATCATACACACAGAGTTGGGACATACCTATATCCTGGTAGGTTTCGACCAGTGATGTCTTGGGTATGTGTCATAGTGTGTGATGGTGAAAGAAATTTTTGGTGAAAAAGATTTGGTGAAAGAACTCATTGTACATATGTAGAAAAATCTTACCTCATATTGAGAAGAGTAAGATAACTAGTCGACTAATGTGAATACAGTTTGATTGG
This sequence comes from Lactuca sativa, assembly GCF_002870075.4. NCBI lineage: Eukaryota > Viridiplantae > Streptophyta > Magnoliopsida > Asterales > Asteraceae > Lactuca > Lactuca sativa. Next base: position 317,323,083 of record NC_056626.2, read on the forward strand.
GAAGACACTCTTTTGTGAAAGGTTTCATTAAGGCTTCGAACACAAAGAGTATTTAAGGCTTTGAGGACAACATGTTGCAGCATGCTTCTAGGAACACTTAACTAGTACATAGTTCTGAATAATACATGTTCCCTCGATGAATATTATCACATGGCATGCAAAAAAGCATCATGTTGTAACAATGAGATTCCAAACAAAATATTTTTGTAAATTTGAAGTTATCAACAAATGAACAAATTGAAGAAAATCTTTTTGAATTTTTGATTTTTGAATAAGCAAGAACAAAAATAAGAAAATCTTTTTTGATATTTGATTTAAAAAAATAGAAAATCTTTTTTGATTTTTGATTTAAAAAAAAAAAGAAAATCTTTTTGTATTTTTGATTTTTGAAAAAGCAAAAACAAAATTAAGAAAATCTTTTTGGATTTTTGACTTTTGAAAAAGATAAAAGCAATCAAAATGTTACCTATATACTTTTGACCTATAAGCTAACCGTAAGAGTAGGTTGTGCGTCGAAAGTGTTCCATCAAATATGAATTAAAATTCTGTAGTGAATGATTCAGAAGGAAGTCGAATGTAAAGCTAATTGAATGCTTAACATGAACAATAACCTTTGAACAGAACACAAACAATCGAAACACTAATTGAAAGTAATAAAAACAATTCAAAGTAAGTTAAAACATATGTTCAAATCAAATTCAAGAAGAATTTGGAACTGAGCTTGTGTCCATCATTCCCAGTACATTCAAAATCCTTAAGAATGATTTTTCATCTGAAGCTTTTGTGAAAATGTCAGCAAGTTGATATGTTGTTTTGACAAAATTGGCTTTAATGTTTCTGTCTTCAACGTGGTCTTTGATAAAATGATAACAAAGAGCAATATGTTTTGTTTTTGAATGTTGGACCAGATTGTGACAAATGCAAATTGCACTTTGTGAATTGCAATACAAAGGTATTTTCTTCATGTTGATTGCATAATCACGCAATTGAATATGATTCCAAATCACTTGTGATGTGCATGCAACAACAGTGATATATTCTGCCTCAGCTGTCGAAAAAAAAACACAAGTTGGCTTTCTCGATTGCGAACTCATAAGTTTGCCGTCTAGAAATTGACAACCTCCATTTGTACTCTTTCGATCCAATTGACATCCACCCAGGTCCGCATCAAAAAATGTTTGGATAAAGAATCTTGTGTTCGAAGGATACCAAAATCCTAACGAAACTACACCTTTGAGGTATCGAAAGATATTCTTGACTGCAATAAGATGGGGTTCTTTGGTGTAACATATTGTTTTGACGTACTTTCACTTTTGACCCTTATATTGATATTTATTACATTTTGGTCCTTAAAATGTAAGATTTGTGGTTGGGTGGGGCTAATATTGCCAATTTTGGAATTGTGGGGAGGAGCCACGTGTGTTGGCCGTACGTTTTCATATGTTGGGCGTACTGGGTGAAGTCCCAAACCCTAATGTTTAGGGTTTGGACGTTATTTATTCTACATTAACTCTTAAACCTGGTTCCTTCCGTCAGCCTCCATCCTCTCAAAATGTTTTTGGAAACCCTAATCTACCTTGAGAGCATTTTTGAGCTTGCATGTGTGTTTTGTGCCATTAAAGAAGAAAGAAGGAAGTAGAGACCATCTTCGAGGAGTGAAGCACCTTAGAACTAGAATCACATCATCAATTGACATAACTTGGAGGTATAAAGTTCTGAACTTGGTGAAGTTATACTTAGATCTTGTTTAGGGCTTGATTTTATGTTCTTTTGGTCCCATAAGCTTGGTATTATAAGTGGAGGTTACTCTAATCCATTTGAGTTGTCCTTTCAGAGGTTTTAGAGCCTCTTGAGTCATAAAAATGTGACCTTGGACAGTAGTTTCTTCACATGCATGGCCTAATTTGTCTTAATGGAATAAGAACTTAGGTTTTTAGCTCTTGGGACTTGCCTACCTATGGAAAGTCATAAAGGTGGAGACTTTATGACTAAGAACCCTGTTTTGAGCCAAGATCTGTATTTGAAAGGAAAAAGTCCTAATCGATTAGGCATGACTTAAAGGGAAAGTTGGTTGCGGAGTACGTCGGTGTACTTTAGAGTACGCTGTGCGTACTCCCTTAAGCCCTCGATGATATAACATGCGTACGATGGGCATACAGCTGAGTACATTGGGTGTACTTAGCTGAGTTGACTCGGTTGACTTTTTAGAATTTTGAATTTTACTTGATTTTGACCAAGTTTGACCTAGGGGTATTTTAGTATTTTGGATTGTGTTTGGGAAGTGTTCATTTAAATGTATAGGTGATGGTTAGAGCTGAGATTTAGAGTCGGCGCCTCATTAACTGTTTGTTCAGATTGAGAGGTGAGTTTTAACTCACTGTACCCGTGGGTCGAAGACACAAATTCTGACCCACTAGATTATTTATCCTGGTTAGGATGGTATTATGCTAGTTTGTAGTTGTTTAGCAGATCTGTAGTATTTTCTATGTTTCATGGCCATGCGTTTATGTTTATTTGTTGCATATGTCGACATATTGTGTTGAGTTGAGAGCTTACTGCTTAGTGTGTTAGTCAACAGATCGGGGGTATTCAAGCCCGATGGTTGAGTGGACCCAATGGTATTCCAGTTCGATTATTGAGTGGGCCCACTGTATTATGGTGTTACAGTTCGAAGACTAAGTGGAGTTGTTGTATATTGGCATTCTAGTCCGATGACCGATTGGGCCAGGGGTAATCCAGCCCACTAGCTGTGGACCCGGGGGTATTCCAGTCTGATGACTGATTAGAACCAACATGTTTGTTTTAATATGATACTTGTATTGTGTGGTGGTACTTTGGGGAAACTCAGTAAGATTTGGCTTACAGTTTTTGGTTATGGTTTCTGTTACTTCCTAGGATCGTGGGAAGGCGAAGGAGTGACCGTACACATCTTGATTTTTATGTTGTTGATCTTGAGAGATTTTATTCTAAATAATATTTTGGAAACAATTGTTTTGTAAACACTTTTATTAGTAAATGGGTTGATTTGAAAAGTTTAAGTTGGTTGTGATTTTTGACCTGTTACAACTTGGTATCAGAGCCTTGGTTTAAGCGAATTGGAGGAACATCCGTGTGAATCCAGTCCCAAACTAAGGAACTGCAAAAGTTTTAAAAATAATTTTCAAAATTGTTTTAAAAAATGATCAAGAAAGGATGTGATGTTTATTCTCAGCCGGAGCCATTAAGTAGACCCCAAGTTACCACACTATTATTTGATATGTTATGTTATGATAGAAAAACATGCTAGTTGTAGGATAAGGATCTTTAGGAATTGTATGATAGAATTGCCTGATATATGATGCCTTATTTCTTATATAGTTTTATTGATTATTGTTGTTAGACACTTTTGGATGTGAATTAGCTACTAATTGAATACATTAAGTCACATGATGCATGGGTTAAAAAATTTTACATTGAAGGATTTTGTCCTATTGTGCAGCTCTTGTCTGCGTCCAACCGTTGTAGCGTTGAATGTTTTAACCTAAGATTATTTAACTTACTTGCACCAATGGGGGTCGTTCAGAAGTTGCGTGCAGGGTGAGATGTGGATCTTAGGATAGCCTAGGGAGTTTTTAGTGCTCATGTTATGCTTTTTAGAAAGTGTTGGGAGTACCATTATCAGTGGGTATGGATATAGCAGGCCAGTTTTGGAATGATAAGTCAATTTTCGAGAGAGTGAGGATAGGATGTATTCTTATCCTAGTTGTTGAAATTTTTTTGGGTGGTCTGTTGATCGCTAAAACAAATATGGGTAGGTGTGGAAACTAGTATGGGGTCGCACTACTGAAATCACAGGACCCGTATCCGTAGCAAGGAAGTCACAAACCTGAGGAGTAGTCTCATCATGTGGTTGTAGCAATATGTTTGGTGGCATTTCTGATGCTTTTGATTCATTTTCAGTATGGAGTTTACGAGGGGATCTTGTTCGGGATATGGAGATGATGGTCAGGATAGGTCGGGGTTGATTGTTGATTAGATTCAGGAAATGACTACCATTGAGGTTTCGTAGATATTGTAGGAAGAATTGTCTGGTATCGTTGGCCGAATCAATGGCAGGAAAATTTACAAATTTGAGGAACGAACTACAGCTTCCTAGACTATGAGAGGTGCTACTGAGATAACTACTAGGGGAGATCTTGTTGAGGGTACATGACTTGGAAAGAGGAGGAGGGCTCATTCAGCGAAGGATGAGGGGTCTGAGGATGCTAACTTGGGAACTGGAAGCCAAAGGAACTATGATATATGTGGGAAGTGTGGGGGAACCCATGGGTTTGCTTGTTACAAGTTCAAAGGCTATAAGTGTGGAGAGAGAAAACATGTCTTTCTTGAAAGCATGAAGGATCGGATGTGTTTTCACTGTCACCAGTTAGGTCATCTCAAATTTGACTGTCCTTCATCGTTAGCGGAGGGAGTGTGAGCCCAGAAGTTCACCATCCTGTGGGAGGTCAAGGTAGAAGCGCAAGAAATCATGGGTATGAATTCTGACACTTAGTTTGATTTTGAATGGATAGCCATTTATGTAGTAGCTTTTTAGAATTAATACGCTCGTATCTGTAGGTCGTAACAGGTCAGAGTTGTGTCTTTGGAATCTTTGGGGTGCCTTATCTAATCGATTTAGTTCCTATCCCTTGGGGGATGTATGCGTGATAGTATGGATGGATTGGTTGAGCAAGTTTGGAGCTGTGATCGTCTATGAGGTTCAATGAGTGGTAGTTCGAACCGCAAGTAGGGGAGAACTGGTTATCTACGGAGAGGGTACTAGGGTTGGATTAAGGTTTTGTTCGGAAGACAGGGCTTGACAGTATATTCAACATGAGTTTATGGGTTATCTTGCCTATGTGGTTGATACACGAGTAGGGGAGCAAACTTTGGTTTCAGAGGTGCCAGTTGTCAGGAAGTTTGTTGACGTGTTCCTGGAGGAGTTACCCGGTGTGCCTCCCGAAAGGCAGGTTGAGTTCGGGGTTGATCTAGTGCGACGTGCGGCTCTGATTGCCAAGACGTCGTATCGCATAGCACCACCTAAGATGCAAGAGTTGTCCTCTCAGCTTCTAGAGATGGTAGGCAAGTAGTTCATCAGACCGAGCAGTACGCCATGAGGAGCGCCAATATTGTACATCAAGAAGAAGAAGGGTTCACACCGGATGTGCATCGATTACTGAGAGTTGAACAAGTTAATGGTGAAGAACCCTTATCCCTTTCTGTGGATTTATGACTTCTTTGGTCAGTTGCAGGGTGAATCTTGGTTCTCCAAGACCGACCTGAGGTCTGGATATCATCAGGTGAGAGTGAGAGAGGAGGATGTGGAAAAGACAGCATTTCGGACTCGTCATGGACATTATGAGTTCTTGGTGATGCCTTTTGGGCTCACTAATGTGCATGCGGTGGTTATATATTTTATGAATTAGGTGTGCAGGCCAATGCTCGACCGATCAGTTATTGTGTTCATTGATGATAACTTGGTGTATTCCAAGACCAAAGAGCTGCACGAGGATCACCTTCGAGAGCTTTTGGGAGTGTTGAGGCGAGAATGGTTGTATGCCAATTTCTCGAAGTGTGAGTTTTGGTTATGAGAGGTCCAATTCCTGGGATATCTCATTAACCAAGAAGGGATTTTGGTCGATCCGGCCAAGGTCGAGGTCATGATATAGTGGGAGGTTCCAAAATCTCCCTTAGAGATCAGGAGTTTCTTAGGTTTGGCGGGGTACTATCGGAGATTTATTTAGGACTTTTCCAAGATCACAATACCACTCACTTGTATGAAGAGGAAGGGAATGGATTTCCGATGGGGCCCTGAGCAGTAGGTTGCATTTGAGATGCTACGACAGAGGTTATGTGAGGCCCCGATGTTGACCCTTCCAGAGGGTGTTGGGGATTTCGTGGTGTTTTGTGATGCGTCCATCACTGGTTTTAGTGGGGGGGTCCTTATGCAAAGGGGACGAGTGATTGCATATGCCTCTCAGTAACTGAAGCCACATGACGCAACACAGCTGGATGGATGTGGTCAAGGATTATGACTATGAGATCCTTTACCATTTGGGTAAAGCGAATGTGGTAGCAGATGACCTAAGCCGCATGATGGCTGGATCATCAACTGGAGAGATGTAAATTTAGAATATTTGTTGATTCTCCACTTTTAGGTTTGATCAGAGAGGCACAGACAGAGGGAGTTAGGAAGGAGAAGTGGAAACAAGAGAGGATCATGGGCGATATCGACAGGTTTGACACCGATAGTCGGGGGTTGTTGCCCCGGTGTCATCGGGTGGGTTCCAGTTTCTGGTGGGATTAAGCAGATACTGTTGGAGAAGGCTCATAAGTTGTGATTTTCTAGAAACCCAGGAGACACCAAGATGTATCGGGATTTGAGATTGAGTTACTGGTGGCTGTGTTTGAAGAGGGAGATAGCCTGGTATCTTGAGAGGTGATTGACCTGTAGGATGGTGAAGACCCAACATCAGAGGCCACATGGCAAGCTGCAGCTTTTGGAGGTTCCATTGTGGAACTGGGAACAGATCACCATGGATTTATCACCAAGTTGGCCGATGTGTATGTCCCGAAGATTGTTTCTCATCAACGGTTTCTGGTCTCCATTGTTTCAGATTGAGATTTCAGTTCACTTCCCATTTCTGCAGAGGTTCCATGAGGAACTGGGCACGATACTACATTTCAACACTGCTGATTATCTGCCGAACGACAGTTAGGGTGAGCAGAACATCTAGAAACTTGAGGATATGTTGCGGGTTGTGCCATAGATTTTGGTGAGAGTTGGGATTCCTACCTACCTCTTTTAGAGTTCTCCTACAACAACAACTATCACATCAGCATTGGTGCCCCGCCGTTTGAGCTCTTTTATGGTCGGAGATGTCGTACCTATTGGATAAGGTGTCTAAGTCCATAACTTATTTGGTATATACTTGACCCGACCGGCATGGTCCATTTGGGTTGCATCTCATCCAAACTATTTATGGATAATTTTATGAGAGTTATACACATATGTTTATTAATATATTATAAGTTATAATATATTAATATGAAGTTATGTTATTTAATTAGTATTACTCTTAAATTAATTATGAATTAATTTAGAGATTAAAAGGAAGACTAATTAGATTATGGGCTATTGGTTTTATATGGTGTGGGCTAACACTCATTTGTTAATGGGCTAGGCTGTGATGGAAGTCCATGGATGATCCATGGAGCTTTTAAACCATGGATCCTTGGAAAGGAAAAGTCATGGGTTATTAGGGTTTCACCTTAACCATGTACACTATATAAGCATGCTTATGAAGCATGAAATAAAAACTAGTGAAATAGTGTGTGTGTGCTTGTGTGTGGCCGAAATATACAAGTGTGTATACTCTCTCAAAGTTTTCCAAGAGTTTGTGGTGTTTTGTGATTCCATTTGAGGCATTCACACTATTGGTGCTTGGCCCTCAAACTCCTCAAGAACCAAACTCATCAAAAAGGTATGTAATCTCTTCTAACTCTTTTATGTTGAAATGTTCCCCATGCCATGTTAGATAGGTTATAAACCTTGGAAAATTATTATTTTGCATGTATTTAGACAAACATAGATCCAAGGTTTATTAGGGTTGCATGCACACTTAGGAAGTGTTAGATTGCTCAAAACCCAACAGTGGTATCAGAGCCTAGGCTTGCTTGTTTGATACTTGATGCAAAATAGTTGAAAAAGTCGAAAAACTTGCTGTCTGACTGATGAAATCGCCGAGTCCATGGGGGGACTCGCGAGTCCATGTGTATCTTCAACCTACTCCGAGTAGGTTCATGCACTCGACGAGTAGGAGCGACAGAGTGCAGATTTTCGACTTTGGCTGCTGGAAATGGACTAGAAACATTACCCTAAAATGTTTTGGTGTTTTAAAACTTGTTTTAGTTGGTGTAATGGTTGTTCTAATCCATTTACAATAGCATATATCAAAATTCCATGATTTTTATGTGTTCATATAATTCTAGAAATTTTGATGGTCATGTTCATGTTCTTATGAATTTAGAAGATGATAGGAATTATTTGCTGAATTGTTTGGAATTAATTCTTGATCATTTATGTGTTTTAATGGAGTCCATAATTTGTCCTCAAGTTATGGATATCCAAAGGTCACTTTCTTTAACACACACATTTAAACACATAAGTTACATGAAAATGAAGAGTCTTCATTTTTATGAACCTTTAATTCATAAGTTATGAAATGAAAAGTTTTGGATAGTTACAAAACTTGTCCTCAAGTTTTGGAATTTGTAAAGTTTCACACACTTTAATAAACTTTAATTCCAACCCTTAGAGTTTTAATAGTTAAAATTCAACCCTTATACTATTTATAACATTAATGGTTAATTATTATATATATGTATAAGAATAAGTCGTTCTACCGTTAGTAGGCCTCATTCACGAAGCCGGTCTATAAGGTGGGTATAAGGTTGTTGCCTATAAAATGGTGACTTAATGGGTGTCCACTCTCACCTACCGCTTGCTTGACTGGTGGAGGGTCGTTAGCCGAACGGGTAGGACAATGACTTTAAATCCTCATTAAAAGTATAATGATTATTATAAAGTAACTAAACCTTTTTAATTCCCAATCTTAGTTATTTTAGGAAAAATGTGAACATGGTGCTAGTCCGTGGAATTCACACTTTGTACCTTACCAAGTCGTTGGTGGAGCGTGTGTGGTTAACCGACACACTAACTTGGACTAGTAAGGGTCACGAAGGGTGACTTAATGTTTGTCATGGATCAATGGAGCGTGTGTGGTTTACCGGCACATTGATTAGGTGATAATATTAAGGGTACCAAGTGAATTAGCATGGTTATTCACACCTTGTTTTGTGATCCTCGGCATCCCAGTCATAAAACTTGAAGGGCACAATCGAGATTGAAACATGCCACTGAAAAGTTCAATGAATCTCAAAAGAATCTAGGAATTTGAAATCCAATTAAAACCTAATAATTCATTTTGTTTTCATGGTGGAAATTGGTGAATCGTCATTCACCTACCTTTCAAATATATTATTACTTAGATTACGGCATCCCTCTTCTAAGTATAATATATTGTGATTGGGTCCTAGCCTTAATATTACATTTGGGTGTCTTATTAAGGATTCTATATATCTAATCTAAACTTGCTTTCTTCCTTCAGATGTCTTCCAACACTAATGCTTCAGGCTCTAACCCAATTGGTTCTTTCTCTCTCATGAATATTTGTGGGAGGGTCATCTTTGATGGTTCCAACTTCATGGATTGGATTAGGAACATCAGGATGGTTACTCGTTATGAGGACAAGGAATATGTCCTCGATAAGGAGTTAAAAGAGCTTGATGAGTCTACTGCTACTCCTGAGGAGATCGCTGAATTCAGGACACATGAGAAAGATGCTACTAAGGTGGCATGTATCATGATGGCCACGATGACAGCCAAGCTCCAAAAGTCTTATGAAGATTTCTACCCTTTTGAGATGCACCAGGACCTGATGGAAAGGTACCATTAGAGTGCTCGTCAGGAGCGGTATGAAATAATCTCCTCCATAATAACTACCCGCATGAAGGACGGTGATTCCGTCACGGCTCACATGCAAAAGATGCAAAGGTATGTGGACCGTTTGCTGAAGCTGAATGTGAACATCCCTGAGGAGTTGGCAATTGACATCATTTTGCACTCCTTACCTTCTTGTTATGACCAATTTCGTATGACATATCATATGAACAAGGAGGAAGTTACCCTCAGCAAGCTTCAAGGACTCTTGAAGACCGCTGAAACCGGTCTTAAGGGCAAGGCGGTTGTTACCTCTGCTACTCCTACTCCAACATCTACCCCTGTTTTGGCTATCGGGCAAGGCAAAGGGAAAAAGAGGAAGCACCCTTCGAAGGGTACCAAGGGAAAGTCTCTTGAAGGCTCCTCATCGTAGACCAAGAGCGGTTATGTCACTCCTTCTGCCATTCCCAAGGATGCTGAATGTTTCTATTGCCATGAAAAGGCACACTGGAAGCGAAACTGCCCTAAGTACTTGCAGGATCTAAAGGATGGGAAAGTGAAACCCACCCATGCAGGTATTTACACTATATTGTCTAATTACTCATTATATTCTAACTCTTGGGTGCTTGATACAGGATGTGGTATTCACATATGTTCTGATATGCAGGGCCTAAGAAGAAGTGAGGATGTGGAGCACGGGAAGATAAACTTGATCATGGGGAATAGGAAGGCTTCACCTGTTTCCAAGATTGGAGTTTATACTTTGTTGCTTAATAATGGGTTAAAATTAGATTTGAATAAATGTGTGTACTCGTCTGAAATGTCGAGGAATATTATTTCTTTTCATGCTTTGTACAAACAAGGTTTTACCTTTTTGTTTGATAATGAATGTGGTGGTATTAATGCTTTCTTTAAAAATGTGTTTTATTTTAAAGCGTTACCTTGTGATGGTGTGTATGAAACTGTGTCGATTGTAGATAACTTAGGAAATAATGTATTGTATATTGATTCTTCTACTATCCTAGATAAATCATCATTGTGGCATTGTCGTCTTGGACATGTAAACAAGAAACGCATAGGCCAACTCCAAAAGAGTGGAGTCTTGGAATCATTCGACCTTAAATCGGATGATAGTTGTGAATCTTGTCTACTTGGAAAGATGACAAAATCACCCTTCACCGAAACTTGTGAAAGGGGTGAAGGTTTGTTGGACCTAATACATACTGATGTATGTGGACCATTCAAAACCGCCACAAGGGATGCTAATCGGTATTATGTTACTTTTATTGATGATTTTAGTAGATATGGGTATGTCTACTTAATCAAACATAAGTCAGAAACCTTTGAAAGGTTTAAGGAATTTAAACAGGAAGTAGAAAATCAATTGGGCAGGAACATTAAGATGCTTCGATCCGATCGAGGTGGTGAGTATCTTAGTACCGAGTTCCTTGACTATCTTAAGGAGTGTGGGATTGTCTCACAATTGACTCCTCCCAGGACACCACAGCTGAATGGTGTAGCTGAGAGGCGTAATCAAACCTTGTTGGACATGGTTCGCTCTATGATGAGTCGAGTTTCGCTACCAATCTCTTTTTGGGGGTATGCCTTAGAGATTGCCGCCCATATCCTTAATCTAGTCCCTACAAAGAAGGTTATCAAAACACCTCATGAGATGTGGACTGGGAAGGTTCCCAATTTGAACCACATCAAGATTTGGGGTTGCGAGGCTTTCGTGAGGTGTGAGACTCATGATAATCTCGAACCCCGAAGTGAAAGGTGTATTTTCATCGACTACCCACAGAAATCCTTCGGTTACCTCTTCTACAGACCCAGTGAGAATGTGGTCTTTGTAGCAAGAAGAAGGGTCTTTCGTGAGAGAGAATTTATAAGCCAAGGAGACTGTGGGAGGCAAATTGATCTTGAAGAAATTCAAGAAGCAATTGGTGAAGGAACCTCAGACACTAGCAATCAACCTGAGGAGGAAACTCTTGTTGAGCAGGCTGACATGTCTGTACCTCCGAGGCGTTCCACACGGGTTAGGAACACACCTTCGTTTTATTATGGCTTTCATATTACTACGGAAGGTGATACGTTTATCAGTGATAGTACACTGGTAAATTTGGATGAACCTAGCAGTGTTAAGGAAGCCATGGCAGGCCCGGAGTCTGCTAAATGGAAAAAGGCTATGGACAGCGAGATACAGTCCACGTATGACAATCAAGTTTGGAACTTGGTTGACAATGTACCAGGCCTTAAAACAGTCGGGTGCAAATGGATCTTCAAGAAGAAGACCGACATGGAAGGAAAAGTGCATACTTATAAGGCTCGACTGGTTGCGAAGGGTTTTACTCAGACTCAGGGTATTGATTATGATGAAACCTTCTCGCCGGTAGCCAAGATTAAGTCTATTAGGGTTATGCTAGCCATTGCAGCATTTCATGATTATGAAATATGGCAAATGGATGTCAAAACCGCTTTCCTTAATGGAAAGTTGGCTGAGGATGTGTATATGAATCGGCCAGAGGGTTTTGTCAGTGCAGAGTACCCTAATAGAGTATGCAAGCTTGAGAAATCCATTTATGGATTAAAACAAGCATCTCGTAGCTGGAATCTTTGTTTTGATGAGAAGGTAAAAGAGTTTGGCTTCTCGAGAAGTGAAGATGAGTCTTGCGTGTATGTCAGAGCTAGTGGGAGTATAGTTAGCTTCTTGGTACTGTATGTGGATGACATACTACTTATAGGAAATGACATCCCAACCATGCAGGAGGTTAAGTCCTTGCTTGGGAAGTGCTTTGCTATGAAGGACCTAGGGGAGGCTGCCTATATCCTAGGGATAAGGATATTAAGAGAAAGGAGTAAAAGATTAATTGGACTTAGTCAGAGTACCTACTTGGATAAGGTGTTGAAAAGGTTCAACATGCAGAATTCCAAGAAAGGAGATTTACCGATCCAAAGCAATGCCAAACTAAGTAAGACTCAGAGTCCGAGTACAGAGGCAGAGATAGCTGAGATGAGCCAATTACCGTATGCTTCCGCTGTTGGGTCGATCATGTATGCTATGACTTGTACTCGCCCTGATGTGGCATTTGCTTTGAGCATGGTCAGCAGGTATCAGGGGAACCCTGGCAAGGCTCATTGGACCGCGGTAAAGAACATTCTCAAGTATCTACGGAGGACTAAGGATTGGATCCTTACCCTTGGTGGGAGTGATGACTTGAGAGTATTAGGGTATAGTGATTCTAGTTTTCAGACTTATAGGGATAACTTCCGCTCTCAGTCGGGCTGGATCTTTACCTTAAATGGAGGGGCAATTTCTTGGAAGAGTTCCAAGCAGGAGACGGTGGCTGATTCGACTTGTGAATCAGAGTATATAGCAGCGAGTGAAGCAGCGAAGGAGGCGATATGGCTAAAGAACTTCATCGGAGACCTTGGAGTTGTACCAGCTATTAAGGAACCTATGGAGATTTTCTGTGACAACAATAGTGCGGTTGCCTTAGCCAAGGAACCAAGAGATCATGGCAGATCCCGAAACATTGACAGAAAATATCACTTCATAAGACACAAGATTGAAGAAGGACTCCTCGTGGCGAGGAGGATATCGTTGGGTGAGAATCCTACAGATCCCCTTACGAAGGGACTAACGAGGGTTAAGCATTTTCAGCATGCGAGGCGCATCGGGCTGAGGGACGATATTAGTTTTACAAATTGGATAGTTTTCCTGAAACTTGTAAAATGTAATCGACGTTTGATGATGAATAAAATTTGTGATTTATTTATGAGTAAAGTGTTACTATCATTGTCAATTATTTACTATTGTTTCAGTTTTGCATGTTTTGACTTCCAGAATAATTAAGTTATTCAAACCTCCACAATCGGTCATAAGTCGGAAGTAGGTATGAATCAAGATTGTCATGAATTGGGTTTGTAGATGGCTAAAAGTGTTTAGACATGGCAATGCTTGCTGCAACATTCATGAGTAATCATAAGTTATGAGTATTGGTATAAACCCACGCTCACTTGTATCACTTCATGGAATTTATCTCGAGTGATCGTGAGACGATAATATCATATAAGTCTTCAAACCTAGAGATATGAGTTGTTACCTATGAGTTGGTTGTGCATTGATTGCATGAAACCGCATCAGTAACTTGATGTTATAAAACGTGCCTTTGTGTACAATTCAACAAGTAGTAGAACAAGCATATGAGTCGAAGTTTATCTGTTCCTTCTAGAAATAGAAGCGATATCTGGACCCCTCGATGATTTTGTGTTGACCCATGTACCGGGCCCGGTCAGAACTAAACTGATGTGTTCAGTGAAGTTCTTTGTCAAACAAATCGGAAATCGAGAAACAACTGCCAGACAATAAGCAAGACTTAGTTCCGTGTGTTTGTCCGGCTGATATGAAGAGAACAGAGGATTATATGATCACCTGTCTTAAAATGGCGCTTCATAGTTCAACGGAGTTTTCGAGAGCTACGATTGCTGGTTGGTTCCTGAAGTTATATAGGCAAATATAGTTATTAGACTTATCCAAGTGGGAGTCTGTTGGATAAGGTGTCTAAGTCCATAACTTATTTGGTATATACTTGACCCGACCGGCATGGTCCATTTGGGTTGCATCTCATCCAAACTATTTATGGATAATTTTATGAGAGTTATACACATATGTTTATTAATGTATTATAAGTTATAATATATTAATATGAAGTTATGTTATTTAATTAGTATTAGTCTTAAATTAATTATGAATTAATTTAGAGATTAAAAGGAAGACTAATTAGATTATGGGCTATTGGTTTTATATGGTGTGGGCTAACACTCATTTGTTAATGGGATAGGCTTTGATGGAAGTCCATGGATGATCCATGGAGCTTTTAACCCATGGATCCTTAGAAAGGAAAAGTCATGGGTTATTAGGGTTTCACCCTAACCATGTACACTATATAAGCATGCTTATGAAGCATGAAATAAAAACTAGTGAACTAGTGTGTGTGTGCTTGTGTGTGGCCAAAATATACAAGTGTGTATACTCTCTCAAAGTTTTCCAAGAGTTTGTGGTGTTTTGTGATTCCATTTGAGGCATTCACACTATTGGTGCTTGGCCCTCAAACTCATCAAGAACCAAACTCATCAAAAAGGTATGTAATATCTTCTAACTCTTTTATGTTGAAATGTTCCCCATGCCATGTTAGATAGGTTATAAACCTTGGAAAATTATTATTTTGCATGTATTTAGACAAACATAGATCCAAGGTTTATTAGGGTTGCATGCACACTTAGGAAGTGTTAGATTGCTCAAAACCCAACAGTACCATGGTATGCTGGGAGAGGTTGGTCACAGGATCATGGGAAGGACCGAAGTATTCCTTCAGACCACAGAGCTTATTCAGAAGATCAGGCAAAGACTACAAACATCTCAGAGTCAGCAAAAGAGCCATGCCGACCGACACCGATCAAAGTTGGAATTTCTGGTCGGCGACATGGTATTGCTGAAGGTTTCACCCTGGGAGGGTGTGATACGCTTCAGGAAGAGGGGGAAATTGGTTTCCCAATACATTGGTATGTTCCATGTGATAGCCAGGTTAGGCATGGTGGCCTAATGGTTGGATTTGCTGAGTAAGCTCAGTTAGATCCACAACACTTTCCATGTCTTTCAGTTGCGGAAGTGTGTGTTGGATGGTGAGGTAGTGGTTCTTTTGGATGATATTCAACTCGATGAGTTCCTGAATTATATTAAGAGGCCGGGGGCTATATTGGAGAGAAAGATGAAGGTCCTACACTACAAGGAGATTTCATTGGTAAAGGTTCAGTGGCAGCATTTTAGAGGCTCTGAGTGGACCTGGGAACCCGAAGCTGAGATACAGGAGCATTACCTGGAGTTATTTATTGTAGCAGACTTCGAGGACGAAGTCTAGGTCAAGTAGGGGAGAATTGTAACATCTTGTTTTGAGGTATTTTCACTTTTGACCCTTATATTGAGATTTATTACATTTTTGTCCTTAAAATGTAAAATTTGTGGTTGGGAGGGGCTAGTATTTCCATTTTTAAAATTGTGGCACGGATCCACATACATGGGGGTACATTTGCGTATGATGGGTTTAGGTTTGGGTACACTGGGCATACAGGGTGAAGTCCCAAACCCTATATTTAGGGTTTGGAACCGATTTATTCTTCATAAACTCTCAAACCTGGTTCGTTCCATCAGCCTCCATCCTCTTAATTTTTTTTTTGCAAACCTTAATCTACCTTGTGAGCATTTTTGAGATTGTCTGAGTGTTTTGTGCCTTTAAAGAAGAAAGAAAGAAAGTAGAGAGCATATTGGAAGAGTGGAACACCTTAGTTCTAGAATCACATCATCAATTGACATCACTTGGAGGTATAAAGTTCTTATTTAGGGCTTGACTTTATGTTCTTTTGGTCCCATAAGCTTGCTATTATGAGTGAGGGTTACTCTAATCCATTTGAGTTGTCCTTTCCGAGGTTTTAGAGCCTCTTGAGTCATAAAAATGTAATATTGGACACTAGTTTCTTCTCATGTTTGGCCTAAGTTGTCTTAATGGAATAAGAAATTAGGTTTTTAGCTCTTGCGACTTGCCTAGCCATGGAAAGTCATAAAGGTGGAAACTTTATGACTAATAGACTTGTTTTGATCCTAGATCTGCATTGAAAAGGAAAAAGTCTTAATCGATTAATTATGACTTAATGGGAAAGTTGCTTGTAGAGTACGTTGGGCGTACTTCAAAGTACGCTATACGTACTCTCTTAAGCCCCCGTTGATAGAACGTTCGTACGTTGGGCGTACAGGTGAGTACGTTGTGCATACTCAGTTGGGTTGACCCGATTGACTTTTTTGAATTTTGACTTTTACCACTTTTGACCATGTTTTACCTAGGGGTATTTTGGGTATTTTCGATTGTGTTTGAAAATTGGTAATTTTGATGGATAGTTGACCAAGTTTCTAGTTCCTTGTCTAGTTGTTGTTCTAGGGTAGAGTCTATTATTCCACAGTCTATTTGATATTGTTCTGTGTATAATTTGCATGCATAAGGCAACCGACACTAAGGGTAGAATTTCTAGCATAAGTGGTGGTAAGTGGGTTGATCGTTATACGATAGTTTGTTGGATTAGAGTGTTACTGCACGAATGTTGCTTGCTTTGTGCTTTGTGGAGCTCTTAGATTATGGGAGCGAACTACTAAGTGAATATGATGGTATTCATGAGGTGGATGACTGACATTATGGGGAGTTCCTCGGCAGTTGATGACAGGGTGAGGTTGGGAATGTAGAAAAGCTTAGGGAATTCTTCAGTAGGCTTTGTTGCGTTGTTTAGTGAGCTTTGGTGCATCGGTTGAGTGGGTGACTTAGAGGATTCAGGATGATTCCTGAGGAAAGTATGGATAGGTGTGGAAGGTAGTATTGGGCCCGTACTACTAAAATCACAAGATCCATACTCGAATCAGGGAGAGTTGTGGAGAATCTAAGAAACTTGGGGAAGAGGATTCTTGAGTATGTTTTGATCTTTCGCACGATCGTATTTCAGTTTGGTGATGAGTTTCCAGGAAAGAGGTTTAGGTTCTGGTTCCGGCCCAGGTAAGGTTATTGGGCCGATTAGCGAGTAGATGCAGGAATTCATCTCGTTGAAGTCTACCTACGGTATTTTGGAGCAAACTCCTGTGATCTCTGGTTCGGTCAATGAGGAGTTTTGGAGATCGTGGATGAGCGTTTGGGAGTGATTCCATAATGAGGTTATGGTTATCATTAGAGCTCACAATATTTCTTTCAGTGAGTTTCATTTTTGTTGAGCTCCTGCATTCTATGGGGAGAGGGACCCCATTGCATGTAGGAGGTGGTTAGCGGTTATGGATAACGCGTTTAGAAGGAGTGTCTGCTCGTGGAGGCAAAGGTCAGATACGCTTCCTACCTATTGAACGTCAGGGAATGGGACTTGGAGAGAGAGAGAGAGATTGGTAGTGAAGTGGGTGATGATGCTGTTGATGTTATATCAGGGGTTGATTTCTCGATCAGGTCCAATGCATATAGTGGAGGGTGTCAAGAAGAGACCCAATACTTCATATTGAGGTTTGAGAGGCTAACAGGGTCGGGGTTAGTGTAGCACGTGCAGGAAACTGCATGATGGAGTTGTTGTTCCAAGGGTACGAGTTGCTAAAAGTATAGTAGGATTGATCATGTCAGTAGGGGTTGTCCTCAGGGTTAAACTCGTTATGTTTTCTCAACATCTAAATGGGTCACCTGAGGGTCATCTATCTGAGGAGAAGGGGAGAAGTAGTGAGTATGCTTGCTCTGAATATTTTGCAGATCTTTGAGAATCGTGAGGACAGTGCAAGAGCCCCAACAGAGAAGAGTCGGTTATTGCAGTGTCAGACGGGAGAGGTCCATGCTCCATCGGGAGATTGTGTGGACATGATATCTTTTTCATTCTTTTTGGTTATTATTAGTTTTCATGTTGCTCAGGATTGGATATTGACGTATTGGGCTATCGAGGGGGTTGTATCTTGTGTAGCGGATTCCAATGTGTTCGATTGATAATCTGGGTTTGGTCGAGATCGGTTAAGGGGAATTGCATGGAAGGCATGTGGTCAAAATTCAGCAAGTGGGTTCTCTAGTAATCATCAGGGTTCAGTGGTTATAGTATTTGTTTTGGTAGGAGTAGAGATTCCTTCGGAAGAACTTTTGGGTTCAAGCATTACTGGTGTTAGGAGGGAGCGGTGGAAGAAAGATGGTAGTGTCAGCTGCATGGGTTGTTTGGTCAACAAAAGTTTTAGAGGAGTTTTATACTCGCATGGGTCACAGTCAGTCGAAATCCAATAATTCTTCGAACTTGAAGGTTGAGATAAAGGTTCTTCAGTTCAGGGCAAGCGTTATAGTTTTATTCGCCAACATCAGAATACAGGGATGGTGTCATGGGAGGTGATCCAAATTTTTAGGTGAGTTGGGATTTCAAGGGCATCCATCAGGGTTTCAGGAATCAGATGATTAATGAGTTTAGCTTGCAACAAAATGCTAGTATTGTTCATCGCGGGGTATGGGTGGATTACGCCATTTGAGAAAGAGGGATTGGAGATCCATAAGGATTAAAAAGGTGGGAAACCTTCGTCGAGACCAAGTGGGTGAGAGCTATGTGACAGTTCAGATTGAGGTTATATTGGTGGGGGTTTAGGAAACTCCTGAATGCAGGTCGGTGTATCCATTGTGATTCATTCTAGGCTGTGAGATTTAAATGCATGACCTGAGCTCCTAATTGGTTGCAGGATTCGGCTCGGGATATGTGGCATTGTGTTGGATTGAGTACGGTGAGACCATGGGTGGTAACCAGGATTGATTGAAGGTGTTGTAAGACTGCGATGGGATCGCAACAATCACCAGTTTAAGGTAAGTTGTTATTAGAATCGGTCGAGTGGGATGAGGGATCAGTTCGTGTATTTGGCACATCGGTCAGGGTTGCCAAGGAGTATTCTCTGTTTTAGGTTGATGACCGTTGGGTCCGGTTCGGAGTCGATCCTGTATAGCTTAACATGAGTTGGAACAGTGGGCGAGACTCGTGTGATTATGGTTGATCAGGCAGGTATTGGTAGAGATCGTTGGGTCAAGGTATTGGATCGTGAGTTGCAGGATAATGTAGGAAATCAGTATGTGACGTAGAGTGGTTTTAGGCTGGTTAGCCTTGATTTTTGGACTCTTGGGAACCTACTGGTTGGACCAGGTGCATGACTGGTGGTCTCAGAAATAGTTTGGGGGTAATAATTTATCGGTCGGGTGAGGGTTCATCGGGAATCAGAAGGGTGTGGTGTGAAATGAACATGTAGATTCGTGAATATCGGGTTATGAGTGGAGTATTAAATTGGTTTTGGGTAAGAACTCGATGTCGGGTATCGCGCATGATTTTCATTTCAGTGGAAAAAGAATTGGGGTATCTATATGCTAAAGGCATCAATCGCAAGGTTCAAGGGTAATGAATAAGTTTAGTTTTGATAGCAATTGAGCCGTAGTGTTGTGTCATGGGTTGGTTCTGTCTGCAAGAGGGCCTCATCGTGTTTGGAATCAGGAGAAGGTAGGTCGTTGGATACCGGGTATGTTATGAGATTGCAGTTGGTCTCGTGACAATCTTTAAGCAGTGGGTTTGGTGTCAATGTGGGTTAGAGTATTATTGCCAGATGAAGTTTCCTTCGAAATTCATGTGGGGCTACTATGTGTTTGTGGGTCTTTTGTTTCAATAACCGGGTAGGATTCCAATGTTTTAGATAGTTGGCAAGCAAGTTGGGACCAAGAGGGTCTCCACTGCCTTTGGGAAGCAGCTAGGTGGTAGCAAGACGAGTTAGAGTGGTTTAAGTGATTTGAGCTTCGTGTGAAGATTCGCTTGTATATCGGATTGTATGTCAAGTCACTTGCAGTTGGATTGAATAACCTCATAGTGTTTGATTGGACCCTGTAGCGTAGCTCTCCTTTGGGTCTAACCGTTGCAGAGAGGAATCTTCTACTCGTAGGATTATCTGAGCCTTCTTTCAAGTCTAAGTATTCGACAACCATTTTTGATTAAGGGGTTTGTTCCATTAGGAGCATCAAGCTCGGGTTTCTATGGAAAGTAGATGTTTGTTCAAGATATCTTATGATGAGTATGAATTGATATCTTTATTGAGTGTCTCGGTACCTTTATATCGATATAAGGATCGTCGGAATCGGGTTTATAACAAAGGAGTTATGATCTTCAGAGTATTTAGGAATAAGTGGTTGGGATGTATGCGGGGCGTAAAACAAGGTACGCTTAGCGTACAAGCAGTGAAGCAATCACGCGGGGAGAACCAAGTGGTACACTTAGCGTACTAATGCGAAGGTATTGATCGGGAATATGAAGATGTACGCTAGGCATACATAAGTGTACATGGGGCGTACGATCACATCTTGAAAACCCTATTTTTCAGGGTTGGCCACTATTTAAGCATTCTTATGGACTTGAAACCCTCATTTTATCATCCTCCTTGTTCTCCTTACCCTACACTCAACCCTAATTCCATGATTGTGCGTTTTGAGTCTAAAAGGCCATTATAAGGTGGATTTTGGTGCTTTGAAGGAAGGTGATCATCCTTACAGCTTCATTGGAGGAGTGAAGGCTTAAAGATCCAAAATCCCATCAGCATTTGGCACTCGTTTAAGGTATAAAGTCTTGAACTTGATGACTCTTAGCTTAGATCTCTTTTGGTTTGGGTTTATGAATCTTCTTGGTTCCATTGATGAGATGTTATGAGTTCATATCGTTTCTGAAGCTTAGAGTTGCCACTCTTGGTGTTATTTTGGTCCTTGAGTCATAAAGTTACCATCTTTGGGATCTAAATGCATCCATGCATGAGTTAGGACCATTTTCATGATACAAGAATGTTATATTTTGAGGTTGGGTCCATTTGGCGTATGCAAAGTCACCAAGTCAGTGACTTTATGGGTCTAGACGTTGTTTAGGACTCAGATATGTGGTTTGGACCTATGGGCTAAGAATTAAGTGCAAAATGGAAAAAGTGGGATTAAGAGAGGATCGCATTGGGTGTACAAGCCATTACGTAGGTACGCACAACGTACAGCTGAGTACGCCCTACGTACTCAATCAGATTGGACTTTGAAATTGTGTGCCTCGGGTTGGGCCATTTCGTGGACTTAGTTGCTGTGGGCCTTCATGGACCATTTGGAAATAGGTTTTTGAATGGGGAAATTAAGATAAGGCCCACTGGAGAGGTTTGGGCCTAATTTGGAAAATTGGGCCATAATTGGGCTTTAGATGATTACGGGTTAATGGGCCATCATAATGCAATGTGTTTGGACTAGAAAGATGGATGGGCCTTAAGGTAAGGCCCATGTAGAGGCTTGAGCCCAATTTGTAAAATTGGGCCATTGGTTGATCAATTGGCCTTTGGGCCTTTTAAATTATAGTTTGGGCCATAGTTGTGGACAAGGCTAGGTTAGGGGTAAAATGGTATTTTTACCCCAGGTATGAAGTTATAGTTATAGTTTAGAATCCAATTGTTAATTGGGTATTGTTTTGTTATTGATAGTTTTAGGATCTGTCAGCCAGCAGCCAAGGTTTTTCTGTATGATTCAGCAGTCCGAGGTGAGTCATCTCACTATATCCATGGGTCGAAGGCACTAATGCCGACCCATTATGTTTTATGTGGTATGCTAGTTGTCTCGGTGATACTTGAATGGGAGACCCGGGGGGGGGGGGGGGGAGCTGGTGGCATTTGGATATCAGACCATGGGGGAGCCTATGACATAATAGATAAAGATCATGGGGGAGTCCATGGAAACTATATGTATGCGCATATGATAATCTGTGATTGTATGTGGTATGGTATTTTAGGGAAACTCACTAAGCTTTGTGCTTACGGTTTTCAGTTTATGTTTCAGGTACTCCGGTTTTCAAATGGAAGAGCTCGGGATGATTGTAGAGCACACGCCACATGTTTTCGCATTCTGTGAATTACTCTGGTTAAAAGATGTTTTACTAAATATTGGTTACAATGGATTTATAGAAACAATCTGTATTAACGATTTATTCATTTAAAAAAAATTATGTTGTGATTTTTGGGTTGTTACATTTGGAGTCGGGACCTCATCAGCTATTGTTCAGGTTGAGAGGTGAGTTTTTCCTCAATGTAGCCATGGGTCAAAGGCACCAATGTCGGCCTATTAGATTATTTATCCTGGTTAGGATGGTTTTATGCTAGTTTGTAGCTGTTTAGCATATCTGTATGATTATTTTTAATTGATGGCTCTGTGTTTATGTTAATTTGTTGCATATGTTGACATAGTGTGTTGGGTTGAGACTTTACTGCTTTGTGCATGAGTCAACAGACTGGGGGTATTCCAACCCGATGGTTGAGTAGACCTAAGGGTATTCCAGTCCGATGACTGAGTAGGCAAGTTGTATTTTGAATTCCAGTCTGAAAGCTGAGTGGACTTGTTGTATATTTGCATTCCAGTCCGATGACTAATTGGTCCAGGGCAATCTAGCCCGATGGATGTGGACCTGGGGGTATTCCAGTCTGATTACTAATTGGATCGAACATGTTTGTTTGTATATGATATGTGTATTATGTAGTGGTACTTTATGGGAACTCACTAAACTTCGGCTTACAGTTTTTGGTTATGATTTCAGTTAATTCCAAGGATCATGGGAAGGCAAAGGCGTGACCGTACACATCCTGATTTTATGTTGTTGATATTGGAAGACTCTATTCTAAATAATATTTTGGAAACAATGGTTTTGTATACACTTTTATTACTAAATGGGTTGATTTGAAAACTTTAAATTGGTTCTGATTTTTGAGATGTTACATTTAAGATTCAATTGGTACCTAGCACAATTACATACATCAAACACAATATCAGGTCGACATGCAGTTAAATATAAAAGCAAACCAATCACTCTCCTATACGTCATGAGATCCACATCAGGCTTATCCAACGAAGGACTTAAGCGTGTGGCAACAACCATAGGTACTTTGACTTTCGTGCTATTCGTCATGCCAAAGCTTTCAAGCAAATTTCGAGTATATTTCTATTGATTGATAAAAATTCCTTCTCTGCTCTGACGAATATTCAAATCCAAAAAGTTATTAATTTTAACCATCATGCTCATTTCTAATTAACTTTGGATATTCCTCAAATTCCATAGATAATAACATCCGAAAAGTTATTAATTTTAGCCATCATGCTCATTTCGAATTGACTTTGGATATTTCTCTAATTCCTTAGATAATAACAAATCTGTCGAACCAAAGATAATGTCATCAACATAAATTTGAATGAGCATTATATGATCCCCTACTTTTTTCGAAATAAAGTATGATCAAATGATCCTTGTTTAAATTAAGCATTTTTCAAAAAATTTGTTAGAGTTGCATACCAGGCACGAGGTGCTTGTTTCAACCCATAGCCTGCCTTGTCTAAAATATAACAGTGATCAGGATACTTACCGTTAACGAAACTTGGAGGTTGATCGACATACACCATTTCGTCTAGAATACCATTGAGGAATGCACATTTTACATCCATCTAGTAGACATCAAAATCCACATAAGCTGCATAAGATAGAAAAATCCATACCACCTTGAGTCTTGTGACAGGGGAAAAGGTTTCCTCATAATCAATACATTCTTTTTGAGAATAACGTTATACGACTAGCCTTGTTTTATTTCTAACAATATTACCTTCTTTGTCAGTTTTGTTCTCAAAAAATCTATTTAAGACCAATAGTGGAAAAATCTTTAGGTTTAGGAATCAATCTCCAAACCTTGTTTCATTCAAACTCAACAACTTCATATTGCATTGCCACATCCCAATCAGGATGTTCTAATGCAGTCTATACTATTTTTATTCTAATTTTGAAATGAAAACATTAAACATATAGTGTAACAACCTGTCCCGAATCGTTCCCATTTGGATGTGGGTGACATAATTTAGTTGATATGGTTCAATTTGTGTTTTAGAGCCAAGGGGTATTTTGGTAAAGTGTCAGCTCGGCTTTTATGAGAAATTGGATCCTTATTCGGGAAATTCTTAGGTGTGGATGAGTGGATAGAAGTGTAGAGCCATTCGTTACCTCTTCATGGATTTAAGGATAGTTGAGATCGAGCTTAAAATGAAGAAGATATGGTCTCCGGAATAAATTAGGGTTTAAGGAAAAACCCTAGTACGCAGGGCGTACATAGGTATCATCTGGTGTAAGCTTAGCATACTACGAGGAGTAAAAGTCATTACGCAAGGCATCATCTGGTGTAAGCTTAGCATACTGCGAAGGGTTGAATGGGAATGCGAGGACTCGCACATTGAGCGTACGAGGAGTACGTGAGGCATATGAGGGTATTTAATGAAAACCCTAATTTCAGGGTTGGACGATATATAATCATCTTTGTGGCTCATAAAACCCTCATTTCTCAACCTCCACTATTCTTATAGCCTCATGCACGAAACCCTAAGCCTCTCCTTCGTGTGTTTGAGCTCAATGTGTCCATTTTGGTGTGTTTTGGTCCACATTCAAGAAGTAGAAGCTTGGTGCAAGGTGGGGGGAGGGGGGGATCAAGGAAGACCTTCTGGATCTTGATTATCTGCTTCATTTTCAACTTGTTTGAGGTAATAACCTATGAGCTTGTTCATTAATGGCTTAGATCTATATATATGAGTTTTGGTCCCTTTTTGGCTCCATAAATGAGATCTAGTGGTTTGGTACCACTCCAGGAGCTTTGAGTTGCCACTCTTAGTGTTTCTATGGTTCAAGATTCATAAAGTTGACACCTTTAGGGTTTAGAATCCCCCATGCATGAGATTGTGTCCATTTGGTGAAACTATATTGTTATACCTTGATGTTGAGTTCTTTTGGGGCATGCGAAGTCACCAAGTTAGTGACTTTATGGTTCTAGACGCTTATTAGGAATCAGATCTATGGTTTGGACTTCTGGATTTAAGCATTAAGAGCTTAATATAGATTTTGGCTTAATGGGTGAGTACGTTCGGCATACAAGTCTCTATGCGCAGCGTACAAGAAAAATAGCGTGTATGTGCAGCGTACAAGCTAAATAGCGTGTACGCTTAGCGTACAACTGAGTACGCCCCATGTACTCAGCAAGTGGGCCTCAGATCGTTGGGCTTCGGTTTGGGCCATTCTTGTGAGTCTTGATGCTTTGGGCCGTGTTGGGCCATAAAAATTCAAGTGTTTTTGGAGTAGGAATGTTTTGAACCTTGGTTTAAGGCCCGTGATAGGGTTTGGGACCAATTTGGAAAATTAGGCCATAATTGGGCCTTGGGTAGTTAATGAGATTCTGGGGTTTTGGATTATTGGATTGGGACTTGGCTTTGGGCCAAGTTATGAAGAGGGTAAAAAGGTCTTTTACCCTAGTTTGAACACTTAGTGTGGGTCGGATCTGATTATTAAGGGATGTTTAATTTGTGATAGATAGCATGGGGATTCTTACATGCCTGTATGTAGAGATTCTTCTATGAGATTAGGCAGTGCGAGGTGAGTTTTCCTCATTGTATTTATGGGTCGAAGGCACCAAGACCGGCCCATTGGTTTGATAACTTGATATTCATTGATACGTTGATTTTGGAATTGATATGCATGCTCATTTTGATATACTAGTTTGGTAGATTAGTAGAACTACCTGTGATATTGTTTGTACGATTATCCGTATATGTTAGTGTCACAACTAGGAAATTTTAGACCCATCAGATCCTAAACACTAACCTAGTATAAGTCAAACAACATTGCAATCCTTGTTGCATTTTATCCTCTATAGCCTTTAGGGCTTGTTTATAATCTAGTAACTATGTATGGATTGAAACCTAAGCTAATTTAGGGTAGTATAAATGAAAATAGGTGGAAAGACTAAGGGTTTAAAACAAAAATATAGCCATTAATTGGGGTTTTTCCCAAAGTGATTAATGGAATGGGGGCTTACGGTTTTGTAATCAAAGGAGTAATGGGTTTACTTTTAGGAAATCAATTCAAGATGGTGTTTTTGTTTATAAAACTTTGCCCAAATCTTCTTATTTTCACCAAGAACACCAAGAATACCAAGAACATTCAACATGATCTTCAAATCTTCAACCTTCAGCCAAAAACTCTCCATTGCTCACCGAAAATGTCTAGAAATTTATCCCAATTAATTTCTAAGGCGTTTGTAAGTATTTCTTAAATACTTTAGTGTTGTCTAACACTTTAAATTCATATCTTATTAATTTAAATATGATGTCATGTATAATTATTATTAGGATACGACTACTGTCACATATTTTAACCCGATGATCATTCGCAATCACTTCGCGTCCGAGCTAGCACACACATTCGATGTGAGTTCATACCCTTACGTTTTCACGATTTTTAAATTGTTTTAGGGGTGGAGTACAAGTAAAACACAAGAAATCTTGTGTTTAAAAATATAAATTACTTATTATATTTTCTTACCATTAATATGCATTTGAATGTAAAATTTACTAAACATGCCAAACATCATTACTATTAAACTACATGATATGTTAAGTCCAAAAGGTTTTTACATCAAAGGAACAATTTTACAAACTTATAAACTATAATGGATGCAGTTTATGGAGCAAAGAAAACTATTTTACAAAGATAAGGTTACAATGCGGAAACAAGCTTATAAACTATAAAGGTATAGTTTATGGAACAAACGGACTATTTTACTAAGTTACAGGATACTAACTAAAAGGTTTTTCACTTAGTACTCGTAAACTCGTTGAAGTAATTTATGAGACACCTTCACGTACTTATCTAAGAACCAACCAAGTCCTGAATTATATCCAGAGTCTCTTGTAGGGAGAGCCTAAATTTGTTGATAGATCTATACGGGATAGACAATCCCGCACCTTAACTGTTAGCTACAGTTAGGCCGGCAGGCCTGGGGCGACAAATGTCATAACATTCCGACGCCTGAAGAACGTCATTTCAGGCCATCATTGGGTCATCAAGTATGGTTATCAGAACTCACATGGAGAAAACAACGACTCGTTTACATAGTAATATATTTTTTAAGCAATCTAAAAGGTTATTAACATCGCTTCTAATTTGCAGAGCAAACATATTTTCAACGAGTTTTATCTATGAATAAAACTAGTTATCATCAAATTAAGTATGGAATTTATACTTGTACCTTTCGGTCTTGGAGCGCTTAAGACTACAACTTGGTTTCTATGGAAAATATAAGATTTACAGGATCAACATCATTATTTTACAAGTAAACAATTACAATTTAAACTTTCTGAAAACAAATACGATTACTTATCGAAATCAATGCTTTACAATTGAGTGAGTGCAACTAGGAACATATTTACAAAAGATTTAATACTTATTTACGAGTCAAACCAGTTACATAAATCTAAACCTCGAATCACAAATTATAAATATAGGAAACTAAACTTTCGGCACTTAAAGTACTAAGACTATAACTTATTTACAAAGGAAATATTGGGTTTTCTGGGAGAACACGTTAACATTTTCGAATAACAAAGAATATGCTTTCTACAAAAATAAATGCTTATGAACTCACCAACTTTAATGTTGACACTTTTTCAAACCACTTGTATTCTCAAGAAAGTTAGCAGACAGGTACCCTCTCAGGCGTTATGAAGACGGAGCTTAGTAGTATTTCTTCTTATCTTTTGCTATAGCTTTAATGTTAAACATGCAATATTTTGAACACAATGTAAACTATATATTATCAATACAATGGTTGTTGTTGCTTTGATTACTATTTTACAATTGTTGTAATATTGTACATGACGTCCTCCACCCCCGAACGTTTCCGTCGTTCCGGTTTGGGGGTATGACAGATTGGTATCAGAGCATTGCTAATAGTGAACTAAGTATATCAACCCATAAAAGATATACAACTGTAAATACGATGGGGCCGAAGTGCTTTGATTAAAAGTATACTTTTAAAATATAAGTATTCATATATAAGTATACATACATGCATATATATATATATATATATATATATATATATATATACACACACACACTAGAACAAGTATCACGAGAATAACAAAACATAAGTATTTAGATGTTGGGCACTACAGTCAAACCTAGACAGTTATGTAATAATATCTGGGATAAATATAGCCAGATCAACTATATTTATTTGAGATACGACCAACATGTGTTTGGGAGTGATGGTGGTGTTGCAACAAGCCGAAAACGTACCTAACACTATATACAAAGGATCTCTAGTTCAAATCGTAAAGTTAAAATACTATAAAAGTATTTTATGATACTAT
Source organism: Lactuca sativa (assembly GCF_002870075.4). Lineage (NCBI taxonomy): Eukaryota > Viridiplantae > Streptophyta > Magnoliopsida > Asterales > Asteraceae > Lactuca > Lactuca sativa. Next base: position 317,351,403 of record NC_056626.2, read on the forward strand.
AAGATAACAACGAGTCTGAAAACTTACCAGGTTTGTATACCAACAGGCTCTAGAATCAAACATACAATTAAAAATACTATAAGAGTATTTTAGGTACTATAAACAACATATGTGAAAATTATAATTGTGACAACCCGAAATTTCCATTCTGAACAAACCATATCAAGTCCATAGAAGTTAGACCAGTTACATTGAAATTCCAGACTTTGGATATAAGTTTAACAGTTTTTCAGGATTTACACTTAAGGAGATATCTGGAGAGTGGATGCACTAGGGTTTTGTGCAACACTGTTATTCCAAAACTCTAGGATATTAGGGTTCAATTCTGGAATAAAATTATTTTCTGCCAAAAGTCCCTAGACTATATATAGAAATCTGAACCATATTCATTCATTAGTTACATTTCCAACTAGAGAAAATCCAAATTCTCTCTCACGGATCTTCGGGTTTTTTTCCCAAATCGTGAGTACTACTATCTAGTTGAAATATATAGCTTAGATTGTGCCTAATAACATCAAAATCGGATCAAAACCCCAAGATTTGAGAGTTTAGATCATATCCTTGAAGTGTTAAGGACCTTAAGCATCCAAGAAACCATGTTCCCATAGAGTTTATGGCCGTAATCTCATAAGGATTGGTCCTTAGGCCGTAAACTCTATAAAGGGGTGATATTGTGCCCCTAATGCTTCCACATGGCTAGAACTTATCATAGAACAAATCACCAATGAGATAGGAACCTCAAAACATCAAATGGTACTCCTTACCATGAGTTTACGGCCGTAAACTCATGGGGGAGTGGTCCCAAGGCCGTAAAGTCCAACACACATGGTCTTTAGACCATAAACTTCCGTATGAGGTCTTGCACTCCTTTGTTGTAACTCCTTTAGCCTCCTAACACTTGACCAAAGTGTTTTCCTCGCATTAGGATGTTTATACATGTTTAATTGGTGTTATAATCACTAATTGTTTGTATACATATGTCTTCATATGTAATTAGGACCATTGTGTGTGTCTAAAGTCTTCACTTGACACCTAGAAGTCCTACCTCTTCAGTTCATCCATATCACCCACAACAGGTGAGTTCATACCCCTTAATCAATGTTTTAACTGTTTTTAAATGTTTTATGGGGGGGATACAAGTAGAATCATGCTAGTTATTATATCAATCACTTGTGATTAATAAACAACATTTAAATGATTGGGTACTCATTAGCCGTTTTACTAAACAATTTCCTTCAAATGATTTTTATAAACACTTCGTATGTTTAAAACTCCTTATTAAATTGTACATTTTACTCTGAATGTTCCATTTCAAACTCATTTACAATTGTGTTTCCAATAAATGTTTATTTATACTTAAACGGTTTTATCAAATCCATGCCTTCAAACCGTTTTATAGATTGACATCAAGTCTATCTTTTCTTAGATAATAATTATGTTCAAAGGTTTTACAAAACTTACTTTGTGCTTTTATATTATAAATTGCATGCCTATATATGTATATTTATATGAGGAATGTTTAAAAGACTTAGGAAGGCTATCCACCCTATTTCCTTTTCGCGCTTGAGATGTGGTCTGGTGGGATATCGGGTACCCGTCCGAAGGTCGTTTAAATGTTAGTTATATATCATGTGTACATATATAGGTATAAAGGTCCTTCCAGTTCATCCAATGCCCTTGGGTAGCAAGGGTATACATCCATGTCCATACGTACCGGTTAGATTACTAGTAAACTACCATATGGGTAGTTTAGGAAGATACTAGAACTATTACTAGAACACGGTATCATACAATGAGTCAGTTCATTCATGAGTCAATACTTGCTAGATAGAGAGAACGTACATTACAGCTAAAAGTTGCAGCACATTACTATACTATTACATAGATATGTTTACATGATTACACTTACATGAGTACAATTACATGATCACACTTACATGAGTACAATTACATGATCACACTTACATGAGTATGCTTACATATACATAGGACAGACGTCACTAGGTGCTATAGCATGGAACAAGTTCATGATCTAACTATACTGATGAATCACAACGCAATTGTGATAGTTATATCGAGTATACGTGATCATAGTAATGTGGATGCTCACGGCTGGCATACATGCAGGGGTTGTGGGTAGGTCCCAAAATCCCTTTGACAGGGAGCGTTTAGCCTGGGATCAAGCCATCACATTATACATTATCCCTCAAATAACGCAATTGAGTACCGATGTAGTTATTTATTTCAAATGCTACAATACTTACAAGAATTAGCCTAGACTTTAGGTAATTGGTACGGTTGTAGTTCGACACTACACCATAGTACTATTTCATTTTCCCATTACATTCACTTCGTGAACATTCACACGACGCACGGTAATGTAGAAACTATCTTTTTGGTTAATGATAGTCAGACTTGGGAAAATACACAATCTTACAAGAGACACACACAGACACTAGATGCCTTGGTAGAAGGCTACATATAGATCAGTTAAGTCTTGGTAGAAGACTCCCTGTTATAATAGTAGGAATCATAGGGATTTCTAGGATTTTTCAAACGTTTACAGTTGTTTTACAAACATTTTCATACTTACAATTCATATACACTTTTAATACTTACAGTTCATATACATTTTTAATACTTACAATCCATACACATACAAATACATACAAATTAAGACACTAAAATACTTATGATCTCACCAGCTTTAAAGCTGATACTCTCTTTCAAAATAACTTGTATCCTCAGGTCAACCATAGACAGGTACCGATGCAAGGTTCAGGGAAGATGGTGCTCGTTCAAGACGCGTCTTTCATTTTGATTTATTATTTAGTTTCTATTATAATTTGACAGAACACTTGTATTAAAATTATATTATTAGTGCAATGGATGATGTTGTTGCTTGTTTACTACTTTTCATTATTGTGATACTATATATGACGTCCTCCGCCCCAGAACGTTTCCGCCGTTCTTGGTTTTGGGGTGTGACAGATTGGTATCAGAGCACTGTTTATAGCGAATTAAGTATATCAACCCATAAAAGATATACTAACTATAAATGCATAAGAGATTAAAAATAGTCTGACCAAGAGTTTATACATTAAATAATAAAATATTTAATAAAGTATACGTGTCTGCATTCATACTAAAATCAGTGTCACTAGGACAATACAAAAGAATTACGATTGTTGGGCAACACAGGTGGGCTTAGAGACATATGGTCAAAACAGGGAAGATATAGTCTGATCACCTACAATATCTGAGGGTTGACTAGCATGTGCCTAAGTTTAATTGTGTGGTTGCAACAAATCTAAAATCTTACCAACCCTACCATAATGAGAACAGTAGAACATAACATTAAACTTAAAATACTATAGGAGTATTTGGTTTTACTATAAGTACTTTATACCTGAGAACTAAAACGAGATCTTCATTACTAAGTTGATAGTTTCTAAGTGCATACACTAAGGCTATATGTAATTAGGATGTTATTGTCACACCCCAAAACCAAGAACGGCGGAAACGTTCTGGGGCGGAGGACGTCATGTATAGTATCACAACACAGTAATTGTAAATAAGCAAACAACATCATCCATTGCATTAAATGTATAATTTTAATACAAGTGTGTTCTGTACAGTTATAGACACCAAAATAATGTAACACAAAATAATATGAGATGAGTCTTGAATGCACTCCATCTTCTCAAAAGCTGGCCTCGGTACCTGCCTACTGATGACCTGAGAATACAAGTTATTTTGAAAGAGTTTATCAGCATTAAGCTGGTGAGTTCATAAGTATTGTAGTGTCAATGTTTCTTGTAAAAACGTTTGAACCTGTCTCAATGTATAAGTTTGTGAAAATGTAAGTAAATGTTTGAAAGTGTTTGTAAAAGTTTGAATCTCTCAGAAAAACCTATATTTTCTATTAAAGTAACCTTCTACCAAGGCTAAACTGTTTTGTAAACTTGTCTGTTGTAAAGTGTGTAATTTCCCAAGTATAACTATCATTTGTTAAAAATATAGTTTGTACATTAATGCTTAAGTGAGGTTATCACTAAAATATGTAATGGGTAAATCATTGTAGTACTGTAGCTTTGTATAATAAGACTATTATGGTACTAAATACTACTACCTTAAACCGGATTTATATTAAGGTATAATGTGATAAATTGCACCATGCTATCGACTGGTAACAACGACATAATGAATGGTCGTAATAAAAGAAATGACGTTTGGCACCCGCAGACCTGCAGGTCCGGCTGTAGCTAGCAGCAACGTGTAGGATAGTCAATCTAATATAGATCTATACACAAACTCACGCTCCCCCTCCAAGAGAATTCTGGCTACAACTCGGGTCATGACATTTAAGGCATGCTCCGACACAGTGGATCACAATTATTACATATTTATGTTTATGTATTGTTTCTCGTTCTAGTATGACTGTATATGTACTTGTTTCTAGTATATCTGTATATGTATTGTTTCTAGTATATCTGTATATGTATTGTTTCTAGTATATCTGTATATGTTTTGTTTCTCGTATATGTATTGTTTCTAGTATATCTGTATATGTATTGTTTCTCGTATATCTGTATATGTATTGTTTCTAGTATATCTGTATATGTACGATCCTGTGTTACCCAGACGGTAACTAACTAATGAGGTACTGATGAGTATGAATATGGAAGTACTTTTATGTCTATATATGTATATATGATATATAAGTAATATTGAAACGACCTTCGGATGGTCACCCGAAATCCCACCAGACCACATCTCAAGGCGTGAAAAGGAAATAGGGCGGATGGCCTTCCTAAGTCCTTTAAACATTATTTATACATCTATACATATATGGGCATGCAATTGAATATATAAGAGCATAAATAAGTTTTCATAAAACATTTGAAACATAAATATGATTTCAAGAGGAGATCGACTTGATGTCGATCTATAAAACATTTTGAAGGCATAAGTTGATAAAACAGTTTAAGTATAAGAAGCATTTGTTTGAATCACAGTCTATAAATAAGTTTGGATAGTAAAACAGTTTGTAAAACATTTCAAAGTGAAGTAGTTTGAAAAACAGTTTGAACAGTGGTAAAAATCGTTGTTTTCCTAGTTATTAATCACATGTGATTAAATGCAATCACATGTGATTAAATGCAATCACATGTGATTGAAACAATAACTATAAGTATTTGACTTGTATTCCCCCCCATAAAGCGTTTAAAACTTTTAAAATCATTCAAAGGTTGATTCAAGGGGTATGAACTCACTTGTGGTGAGTCGTTTGAATTGCAGTGTCTGCTACCGTGCTAGGTGGCAAACGGAGACTTGTTTACACGCACGAGCCTAGTTATCATATAATAAGCATATATATAACTAATTAGACAAATAATAACTTAATAAATAAGTTAAGACACATAGGAAACATTTAAACACTTTTATGAGTGTTTAAGGTTCAAATGGTTGCATCTCAGTTGCTACGGGACAAGGCAAAAGGGTTTGAAACATCAAATGGCCTTGCATACGAGTTCACCACCCAACAAACCCCACACCTTGGAGTTTACGGCCGTAAACTCATGGGTTTATGGCCGTGAACTCCTCAAAGGGTGGTTTTGGGTGTTTTGTGGTGCTATCATGATCCTAGAACACTCCTAGCTTTGTTGGAATAACACATAAAGTAGTTTAAGGCTCTAGAACACTCCTTAGTGGAGTTTACGGCCTAAAGTCCATTCACCCTAGAGTTTACGGCCATAAACTCTTGGATTTTAATTGTTTTGAGGCTCTTAAACATCAAGGATGGCTTCCATGAATTTATCTAAGGCTAATGGGGACAAGAGGCACACTTTTGTGCCTTCACTTGGAGTTTACGGCCCAAGATATGTTCCTTGGCTGTAAACTCCTTTCAAGGAGTGATTATTATGTGTTCTACTCTCCATTCTAGTCCCAAGTATTCAAGGTAAATTGTCTTAAGGCCTAAGGTGTGCTTGGAATGATTTTTACCCTACAAAAAGGGGTTTACGGCCCAAGAGGGGTTCTTGGCTGTAAACTCCTACTAACTTGTGATTTTTATGGGTTTTTGATGTTCTAAATAAGCACAAGTATTAGTGGTTAAAGTCCTTAAGCATTAGGGGGAAGTTGAGGGCACTTATGCCCCTTTAAAAGGGGTTTACGGCCCAAGGAGCTTCCTTGGCCGTAAACTCCAATGACTTGGGTTTCTTGGATGCTTCTTGGCCTATAAAGATCATACCCTAACCCCTAAACAAGTTGTCTAACCAGGAATCGGGACAAGGAAGCCTTTATGTTCCATTTTGGAGTTTACTCCCCAAGAACGTTCTTGGGCGGTAAACTCCCGGATCTTGTAATCTAAGCATGTTATTGATGTTAATAAGCACCTAACAAGTATTGAATTACATATAGAAAAGTAGACTCACAATATGGGATGAAAACCCGAAGATCCGTCAGAGAGAATATAGATTTTCTCTATTTGGAATTGTAAATAATGAATTTATTTAGTTCAGAAAACTATTTATAGTCCTGGAATATTTTGGCAGAAAATATTTTTATTCTGGATATAGGACTGTAACATTATGAAACTTGAAATGCCCAAATTTCACACAACCAGGAGCATCCACTCTCCTGATATCTCCTAAAACATAAACCCTAATGTACACAAACTTGTTCGGAAAAGTATGAAAATCACTGAAACTGAACTGGCTTCTATTGAATAGATAATGTTCGTACAATGGAAATTTCAGGTTGTCACAGTTTGAAGAAGAGGTTTGAAGAAGAGCCAGAGAATGATCATCCTATCCCTTTGAAAGATCACCATGATGAAGACCTTACGGACGGTGCTAACTCCGAACCAGAGGTTGAAAACCTACCCCAAGCAACTCCCTTTCCAATTCCCAACCCTCGTCCGGCTTGTCATGGCCCGACGCCTGAGTGGGTGGAATGCTTGGAAACATGGAGCCAAGGACAAGATCAGCCCATGCCATTTAATGGTGATTGAAGCTTTTACGACCTGAGCAATGGGGGCTCAGCAGACAGAATCTTGCCAATCTTGGTCCGCAGAGTGGCCCGAAATGAGATTCAAGGCAAGACTGCCCTACATCAGATCACCGAAGTTGTTGCCGATGCGAGAATACATACCCTCCGCACCATTCGTCTAGAGGATGCTCGTGAGAGATCTCAGAGAAAACATGAAACCCTGCTTCAAGCACTAGCTGAATCACGAGCCGAAGTCATAGAGCTCCGCGTACGCCAAAGGGTGTACGAAAGACACCTACTTGATTTGGAACGTCAACTGGCTGAACTGAGAGTTCACTAGAGGGATGACCGTCGCCAGTAGTAGATGCTTTACTTCATTTTCCTTGTTAGAAAGTAATCGTTTTTCTGTCTATGCCCGAAGTGGCATTCTCTATGAAATTATCTTGTACCGTAAGTACTTTTGGTTAGGTCTTTATGCTGTCAAGAACTATCTTCTCAAGATATGATGTAAGACTTTTTTTACAAGGTCATTTTTTCCCGAACTTTTACGTCATGAATATCAAAGATTTTGAAAGTCGGCTAACTTCCGTGTCCTTCTTTATTCAAGTACTCTCATCATACTTTCATTGGATTCTATCTGAAACCTGCTTTAGTGAAGTCATTGGACTATAGTAATTTAGCTCCGGAGACATTTCCAAGTCTCTTTTAGTGGTTGGATCCTGTTATTCACCAACCATCGATACCTCGGCTTGAACGAAAAACGTCTTGAGACCATTCTACAAACTCACTTCCATTCCATACTAGGACTGAATCATAGGGATTTAGGTCAAACCTCCGTGAACATACTTCCAATCCGTACTAGGGCTGCATCATAGGGATGTAGGTCAAAGTGTCGAAAACATAGTCTTTCTCTTTTCTTGAACAATCGATGTACATCTAAGGTCAACCAGAATCGCTCACAAAATCCTTATCTTTCGTGTTAACAGAATCATGTCGTCTTCCAGAAACAATCAGCTGAGCAACGAAACCCCTATCCTCCATATCGATGCCGCTACATTACAAGCTGGGGTAGCAGCTGCTGTGACAACTTTCCTTTCGCACATCAACTCAGGCAACAAAAGCCAGACTGACAATGGAGTCGATAGTTCCGATGGTAGTACCAAACCGGGAAACCAACAAATGGCAACAGTCATGGACTTGCGAATCCAAAAGACCGAAAGGAAGAGACGTTATCGTAAAGCCCTAAAGGAGCGCAAAAGAGCCCAAAGACTTGCCATGCCACGGCTACAAGTGGCAACTCCTGCAGAACGCTTTAGGAAGCAATTTCCAAGGTGGAGTAATGAGGAAGGCACTCGTGTCCACATAACACTGGCTAAACACCACACTCCCATCACCAATGCAAGTACTAGCCAGTTATGCCACCAATGCGGTGAGATAGGGCACTTCAAGAAGGATTGGCCTATAGCAAAGAACTATGGCGCAGATGGGAGGATTCTCAGGATCATAGCTGCAGGAGAACCTACTTCGGAACCAAGTTAATGTAACTTAGGCGTGTTGTTGTAACAGACTTATAAACTATCCAGAACTAGTGCAACTAGGGTCTTACCTTTTTGCGAGGTCCTGTCGGTATAAGGATGCTCGTGATGCGTATACTTGTCTTTTGTAGTATACCTCATTCGCAACAATGGGCTTGTTGTAAGTCTAAAGTATTGTAACTCTGTTGATGGTTGCACGGTTGTGTTTTTTCTGTAAACATCTTATGTTCAAATCTAATGTCTTTAAGTTTCAGTATGATTCCGACATTATCATACGACTCGATTCAATTTGATCCACACCAAACCAGCGTCTTAAGTACATCTCTTTACCAGTAAACGTTGTTTTAGCGATGCCGTCATATCAGAACACCGAAGTACTCATGCATGGAGTACCTCATAGTTGTTTTCTTTCCGAAGAAATCCCCGAAGTACCACTCGTGCAGTACGTCAAGTTCAATCCAAGGATTCATACGGTTGATCTATCACTGAGGAATGTATACATATGGGTAATATATATAATCAAGGTTCTACAGGTTTAGAATTGATGATTCCACTTTAACTTCTTTTTCCCCGATGGGATATGAGCTTAAAGAAGAATCAGTTATTCGACTACCTTTTCGATTTTAATTATATACGACTCGTATGCACGATATAGTGATCGTTGAACCAAGTGTGAATTCTAATATGAACTTCATGATGGAGAACTGCCCAAGACTACGAGTAATCGCATCGTCATGTGAACAAACTTAGAACCCAGTAAGACTGCTGTAAACAGATTTCCCTTCAGTCTAAACACCTACGGAGATACCAGAACAGCCCGGACAACTTAGCGAACTGCACAAAAATAGAATTAGAAGACTAGACTTCTCACCCTGGAGAAATACGATCTTATTCTTCCAGAGGTTGACGGATTGCATCATATGTACCTCAGATATCGAGGACTTCGTCAAGATTTTCCATTAGAAATCGTTGTCTCTGCCTCGCATAGATGAATTGGTTGAGCAAACACAAGGAAAGAATTACTTTCAGAAATGGATCTGAGATCCGAATATCACCAGTTCGAGTGTTAGGGAACGATGTCCGGAAGACTACCTTCCAAACTCGATGCGAACACTTCGAGTCCGTAGTGATACCCTTCGGATAGGACCAATACGCCCATAGTATTCACGAGCTAAATGATTAGAGTATGTTTTTCTTACTTGGATCAGTTCGTCATTTCTCCATGTAATGACTTACTTATCTACCCTCATGGTAAGAAGGAACCCCTGGAAACATTACCTTCAGAGGAACTTTCGCGATGTTCTCTAAGCACAAGTTTTGAAATTGAAGAGTCGGGTTCCTATGACACACTGTTAATGATGTGGGGAAATTTTGAGTACCCTTTTAATTTGTCAAAACCGTTGAGAATTTGTCGACACCAGAGACGCCGATAGACATTCGCCAAATTCTAGGTCTTATAGACCTACTATCATAGTTCGTGCATAACTCCTCACAAATCATAGAAACCCATATGACTTTTACTTGGCAAGGGGTGGCCCTTGACTGGGAATTTAAACAAGAAAAGGAAACCTTGGAGATTCCAAGTGAGAGACCATGTTCTTTAGGAAAACTCACTCTGGGAATGGCTTAGTACGCTTCTTAAAGTGTGGAAAGCTAAATCCAAGATAGATAGGACCTCAGAGATTCTTACTAGAATCGGTCATGTACCTCGCACAAACTAGACCTACTCCGCGAACTCAGTAATGTACATTTACTCTTCGCGTCTCGATCGTTAAACCGTACCTTTCCGTTAGGACTCTTGTACGTCCACTCGTCGAGATCCTCGCCTTCGTATTAGAACCGTAGTGACCCTCGACTGAGAGGTCAAGATGATGAAGCAACGTCGTCGCCCATTAGTGAAGGTTCGTTGGAATACCAACCGAGAACCCGACTTCATTTAGGAGCGCTAGAACCAATCGATTAGGAAGTTTCCTCCTCATGACTCGATCGTTCGTACCTACTTCCTTACCTAAATTCTAATTTCGGGCCGAAATTCCCTTTAACAGGGGGATGATGTGACAACCCGAAATTTTCATTCTGAACAAACCATATCAAGTCAATAGAAGTTAGATCAGTTACAGTGAAATTCCAGACTTTGGATATAAGTTTGACAGTTTTGCAGGATTTACACTTAAGGAGATATCAGGAGAGTGGATGCACAAGGGTTTTGTGCAACAATGTTATTCCAAAACTCTAGGATATTAGGGTTCAATTATGGAATAAAAATATTTTCTGCCAAAAATCCTAGGACTATATATAGAAATCTGAACCATATTCATTCATTAGTTACATTTCCAACTAGAGAAAAGCCAAATTCTCTCTCACGGATCTTCGGGTTTTTATCCCAAATCGTGAGTACTTCTATCTAGTTGTAATATATAGCTTAGATTGTTCCTAATAACATCAAAATCGGATCAAAACCCCAAGATTTGAGAGTTTACCGCCCAACAACACTTGGAGAGTAAACTCTCTTATAAGGGCCAAAGTGTTCCCAATGTCCCTCAAAGCCTTGGAAATGAAACTAGAAGCTAGCATTACATGTTTAGACCACAAAACAGTTAACAATCAAGGCTAGAAGTGAGTTCACGGCCAAGGAACTTCTTGGGCCGTGAACTCCATTTTTATGTGCCAAAAAAGCCTTCCTTGAGCCAAGAGACTAATTTAGACATGTTTCCCTAATGTGTTTATAGCCTAGAAATCATAAGGAATCACAAGGACAATGGAGTTTACGGCCAAGACAAGTTCATGGGCCGTAAACCCCTATAAATGGGGCAAATGACACCCTTCCTTATGCCTAGAACCCAGCTTAGATAATATCCTTGAAGTGTTAAGGACCTTAAGCATCCAAGAAACCATTTTCCCATAGAGTTTATGGCCGTAAGCTCATAAGGATTGGTCCTTAGGCCGTAAACTCTATAAAGGGGGTGATATTGTGCCCCTAATGCTTCCACATGGCTAGAACTTATCATAGAACAAATCACCAATGAGATAGGAACCTCAAAACATCAAATGGTACTCCTTACCATGAGTTTACGGCCGTAAACTCATGGGGGAGTGGTCCCAAGGCCGTAAAGTCCAACACACATGGTCTTTAGACCATAAACTTTCGTATGAGGTCTTGCACTCCTTTGTTGCAACTCCTTTAGCCTCCTAACACTTGACCAAAGTGTTTTCCTCGCATTAGGATGTTTATACATGTTTAATTGGTGTTATAATCACTAATTGTTTGTATACATATGTCTTCATATGTAATTAGGACCATTGTGTGTGTCTAAAGTCTTCACTTGACACCTAGAAGTCCTACCTCATCAGTTCATCCATATCACCCACAACAGGTGAGTTCATACCCCTTAATCAATGTTTTAACTGTTTTTAAATGTTTTATGGGGGGGGGATACAAGTAGAATCATGCTAGTTATTATATCAATCACTTGTGATTAATAAACATCATTTAAATGATTGGCTACTCATTAGCCGTTTTACTAAACAATTTCCTTCAAATGATTTTTATAAACACTTCGTATGTTTAAAACTCCTTATTAAATTGTACATTTTACTCTGAATGTTCCATTTCAAACTCATTTACAATTGTGTTTCCAATAAATGTTTATTTATACTTAAACGATTTTATCAAATCCATGCCTTCAAACCGTTTTATAGATTGACATCAAGTCGATCTTTTCTTAGATAATAATTATGTTCAAAGGTTTTACAAAACTTACTTTATGCTTTTATATTATAAATTGCATGCCTATATATGTATATTTAAACGAGGAATGTTTAAAAGACTTAGGAAGGCTATCCACCCTATTTCCTTTTCGCGCTTGAGATGTGGTCTGGTGGGATATCGGGTACCCATCCGAAGGTCGTTTAAATATTAGTTATATATCATGTGTACATATATAGTCATAAAGGTCCTTCCAGTTCATCCAATGCCCTTGGGTAGCAAGGGTATACATCCATGTCCATACGTACCGGTTAGATTACTAGTAAACTACCATATGGGTAGTTTAGGAAGATACTAGAACTATTACTAGAACACGATATCATACAATGACTCAGTTCATTCATGATTCAATACTTGCTAGATAGAGAGAACATACATTACAGCTAGAACATTACAGTACATTACTATACTATTACATAGATATGTTTACATGATTACACTTACATGAGTACAATTACATGATCACACTTACATGAGTACAATTACATGATCACACTTACATGAGTACGCTTACATATACATAGGACAGACGTCACTAGGTTCTATAGCATTGAACAAGTTCATGATCTAACTATACCGATGAATCACAACGCAATTGTGATAGTTATATCGAGTATACGTGATTATAGTAATGTGGATGCTCACGGCTTGCATACATGCAGGGGTTGTGGGTAGGTCCCAAAATCCCTTTGACAGGGAGCGTTTAGCCTGGGATCTAGCCATCATATTATACCTTATCCCTCAAATAAGGCAATTGAGTACCGATGTAGTTATTTATTTCAAATGCTATAGTACTTACAAGAATTACCCTAGACTTTAGGTAATTGGTACGGTTGTAGTTCGACACTACACCATAGTACTATTTCATTTTCCCATTACAGTCACTTCGTGAACATTCACACAATGCACGATAATGTAGTATCTATTTTTATGGTTAATGATAGTCAGACTTGGGAAAATACACACTCTTACAAGAGACACACACAGACACTAGATGCCTTGGTAGAAGGCTACATATAGATCAGTTAAGTCTTAGTAGAAGACTCCCTGTTATAATAGTAGGAATCATAGGGATTTCTAGGGTTTTTCTAACGTTTACAGTTGTTTTACAAACATTTTCATACTTACAATTCATATACACTTTTAATACTTACGGTTCATATACATTTTTAATACTTACAATCCATACACATACAAATACTTACTTACATATTAAGACACTAAAATACTTATGATCTCACCAGCTTTAAAGCTGATACTCTCTTTCAAAATAACTTGTATACTCAGGTCAACCATAGACAGGTACCGATGCATGGTTCAGGGATGATGGTGCTCATTCAAGACGCATCTTTCATTTGGATTTATTATTTAGTATCTATTATAATTTGACAGAACACTTGTATTAAAATTATATTATTAATGCAATCGATGATGTTGTTGCTTGTTTACTATTTTTCATTGTTGTGATACTGTACATGACGTCCTCCGCCCCAGAACGTTTCCGCCGTTCTTGGTTTTGGGGTGTGACAAAAATACCCTTATTGGTAGGTCTATGATTGCGGAGTGTATACTCCCAGGGTTGTATATAATTGAGATTTTATAGACTTAGAATTTGTGACCTATGCTCAACTTCATGTTCCTTGTTTGGTTGTGGTCTTAGAATAGGGTCACTTATTCGAAGGCCTATTCGATCTTAAATTATATACAACTTGTATACACTATGTGATTATAGGAGGACCCGGTAAGGATCACCTCACAAAAATAAAATCGTTTTATTTAATTTCATAGATCCTTTAGACACTCCTATTCTCGAACAAACAACATAGATATATGTAGCCACTCCACTACAACAATCAGCAAAGGAGACAAGGAGGATCAAGAAGAGGTTCATGAGAAGGATTCCGAGAAGGGACCGACCGAATAGAAAGGCGCTAAAAAGATCATTAATGAACCTTACCCTTTCAGGAGCATACATGCGAGACTCGCTCGGATATTCAGGCCAAACTCTCCATTGTGAAGTAATGGGGATCAGTGACAGAACCCGAAGCATGATGGAGCAAATATTCAACACACCTATGGAGAACAAGAACACCTTAGGATGCTCCGGAGACAACGAATCCCTACAGCTGAGACTAGGGCAATCATAACAGGGATAGAAAGCAGAGAAGACGACTCGCGACGCATGCGAGGTGTCAGAGCACTCTATGCGTCACAGAAATAATTAATAAACTAATACAACCTAGTGAGTTAGTGATTACGCTACTAACACTATGTGTTAGGCTTATCACCACTTCGATAACAACTAGTAACAGTAAACCAGGTCACAAGATTTCACTTCATAGTTGGTCACTCATAACAATTTATAACTCTATTATACATAGACCTCCGTTATGAATTGCTTTCAAACTCTTTAAAAGTCAGAACATGATACACTCAGGACTTAGATAACTTAGAGTCAGATAATACATGACCTATAGCCACTACTAAAGACTTACCACTGTTTCACCTTTTAAATCGTATAATAGAACGATACGCCTCCGTAGACTAATTGGGTGCGATCATACTTGCACTAATGCACCGTATCCCATCAAAACTCCACTAGATAAGCGTGCTTGAGAGAGAGTACTACTAGGATAGGCGAACTTAGCACTTGTAAGATACCTATTTCTACCCACTGCCATATGTACATCATAAAGATGTGGGATGAAACATTAAGAATCGTATAAAAATGTAAAATTTATATACGTATATAAATAGTAAGAATGCGACTAGCAATGACCATGATTACTCACGAGCTCGTTTCTCACCATGCAACAAAATCATGCCTCCAAAAGGAAGTAACCAGCGAATCGACAAAACACCAATCATGTAGATAGATTCTGCTACTTTTCATGTTGTGGTCATAGCCGCTGTGACAACCGTCATGGCACACCTCAATGCGAACAATGCAAATGAAAGTGGAAATTAATGGGTTTTGAGCATTCTAACACTTCCTAAGTGTACATGCAACCCTAATAACATTGGATCTATGTTTGTCTAATAATCATGCAAAGTTGTTTTCCAAGGTTATGAACCTATCTAGCATACATGGGGTACAATTTTCTTTGTATAAAAGATAGAACTACATACCTTGTTGTTGAAGGTGTTCCTTGAAACCTTGTGAGCCTAGAACCTCAAGTGTGATGCCTCAAATGCTTCACACAACACCAAATGCAAAGAATAAACTTGAGAGAATACTCTAACACATGCAAAATCGGCCAAGCCCTCTTGTTTCTTAGTGTAGCCGATTTTGGGGAGAGTTACATTGCTTATATAGTGTGTGACATTGGGTAAACCCTAATGTTACTTGACTCTTCATTTCTTGATCCATGGGTTAAATCCATGGAGCATCCATGGAGCAACTTATGGGTGGAACCCAACTTTATAATCCATGGAGCCTCTTAGGCCACTATATAAGATATGGAAGATTTACTTAATCTACCCATATATTTAATTAGTTATCTTTTGATCACTTAATTAATTCTAAATTAATTCTTGATCAAAACTAATTAAATAATATTATTTATATATTAGAACTTATAATATATTAATAAACAATATGCGTTATTTCTCTCATTTAGTTTATCCAATTGCATGGTGCCATGCAACCCAAATGGACCATGCCGGGTCGGGTCAAGTACTTACAAGAAATAGTTATGGACTTAGACACCTTATTCAAAAGTCTCCCACTTGGATAAGTCTAATAACTATACCTGCAATACTTCAGGAACCGATCGGCAATCGTAGCTCTTTCAAGGTCTCTCGGAACTGAGAAGATGTTGATACGCCATTTAAGATAAGTGATCATATAATCCTCTGTTCTAGATATCAGCTAGGCAATTACATGGAACAATGTCTTACCTATTGTCCAACAGTTTGTTTCCCAATTCCCGATTTGTTTGACAAATAACTTAATTGAACACATCAGCTTAGTTCTGACCGGGCCCGATACATAGATCAAAACAAAATCATCGAGGGGCCCAAATATCAGCTTCTAATCCAAGAAGGAACCGATAAACTTCGACTCATATGTTTGCTCTACTACTAGTTGAGTTATACATAAAAGCACGTTTTATAACATCGAGTTAGCAATGCGTTTTCGTACAATCAATGCATAATCAATTCATAGGCAACAAAACATATCTCTAGGTTTGAAGACTTATATGATATTACCGTCTCACGATCACTCAAGATAATTTCCATGAAGTGATTCCAGTGAGCGTGGGTTGATTCCAATACTCAGAACTTATGAGCACTAATGAAGTGTTGTTTTATATCCTGACACCTACAACCAACTTCATGACAGTCTTACTTCATATCTACTTCCAACATATGACTGACTGTGGAAATTTTGAATAATATATGATACCACAACATACTATTCTGGAAGTCAAAACATGCAAAAGAAATTATAGTAAACGATTGACAAAATATAGCAACACTTTACTCATGAATAAACACAACTTTTATTCATCATCAAATGTCAATTACACTTTACAAACTGCATAATTTATCTAACTACTAAAACGTATATCCTCCTTCAGCCCTATGCTCCGAGCATGCTGGAGATGCTTAACCCTACTCAGTCCGTTCGTGAGGGGATCTGCTGGGTTCTTATCCAATGATACCCTCTTTGCCACGGGGATTCCTTCTTCTATGCGATGTCTGATAAAATGATATTTTCTGTCGATGTGTTTGGATCTCCCGTGATCCCTTGGTTACTTGGCTAAGGCAACATCACTTTCACTATCACAAAAAATTTCGATGGGCTCCTTTATAGCTGGTACTACTCCAAGGTCTCCTATGAAGTTCTTCAGCCATATAGCCTCCTTTGCAGCCTCGCTTGCTGCTATATACTCTGATTCACAAGTGGAATCAGCCACTGTCTCCTGCTTGGAACTCTTCCAAGTGATTGCTCCTTCGTTTAGGGTGAAGACCCAACTCAACTGAGAGCGGAAATTATCCCTATCAGTTTGGAAACCAGCATCACAATACCCTACAACTCTCAAGTCATCACTCCCACCGAGGGTAAGGACCCAGTCTTTAGTCCTCCGTAGGTACTTGAGGATATTCTATACCGCAGTCCAATGAGCCTTGCCAGGGTTCCCCAGATGTCTGCTAACCATGCTCAAGGCAAAGGCTACATCAGGTCAAGTACAAGTCATGGCATACATGATCGAGCCTACTCCCGAAGCATAAGGCACTCGACTCATTTCTGCTATCTCAGCCTCAGTACTAGGGCTTTGTGTCTTACACAATATGGCATTACTCTGGATGGGTAACTCTCCTTTCTTGGAGTTCTACATGTTGAATCTCTTCAACACCTTGGCCAAGTAGGTACTTTGATTAAGTCCAATTAGTCTTTTACTTCGGTCTCTCAAAATCCTTAACCCTAGAATATAGGCAGCTTCTCCTAGGTCCTTCATAGAGAAACACTTCCCAAGCCAGGACTTAACTTCCTGCAGAGTTGGTATGTCATTTCCTATGAGTAGTATGTCATCCACATACAATACCAAAAAGCTAACTATACTCCCACTAGCCTTGACATACACACAAGATTCATCTTCACTCCTAGCAAAGCCAAATTCCTTGACTTTCTCATCAAAGCAAAGATTCCATCTGCGAGGCGCTTGCTTTAATCCATAGATGGATTTCTCAAGCTTACACACTCTATTAGGGTACTCATTACTGAAAAAACCTTCTGGCTGACTCATGTAAACATCTTCAGTCAACTTTCCATTAAGAAAAGCGGTTTTGACATCCATTTGCCATATTTCATAGTCATGAAATGCAGCTATGGATAACTGTAACGTCCCAAAAATACATGCCAAAATTTTTCATTTTTAAATCAGTGCTTTTGAAAAACATTAGTAAATAAACATCGCTTGATCATAACATTTTATAAACATATTACGTGTTTGAAATCCAACACACAAAAACAACCATAATGTTAGAGTACAAAATCCCAGAATAGATCATGATGCGGAAAAACAGAGTGCGTGTATGATGTGCTGCTACCACGCCAGCTCCTTCCCCTTCGATGAAGAGGTACCTGAAAACAAAACTGTAAATTGTAAGCACAAAGCTTAGTGAGTTTCCCCCATAATGCCACATACCATGCAGTCATATAATGAACAGCTAGGGGATACGGGCCTCGCCCACACCCATGGGGATACAGGCGTCGCCCACACTCCGCTATCTGGGAGATACGTTCCTCGCCCACACTCCGCTATCTGAGAGATACAGGCCTCGCCCACACTCCGCTATCTGAGAGATACGGGCCTCGCCCACACTCCGCTTTCTGAGAGATACGCGCCTCGTCCACACCCCCTTACTGAACCATAACATACAAGTATCACACATACAACAAGTATAAACAATTTTATCATACTAGCAGGTATCACAATCAAACTCAACTATGAGATACGGGCTCTGCCCACACTCCGATACTAACATATCATCTATACGGGTCGGCCTTGGTGCCTTAGACCCGTCCCTACCGGAAGGAAAACTCACCTCGAGAGTAGCTACTGAAAACTTGCTCAACCTACGCCTGGCTGCCGCACCGGTAATCCCTCCGGCTGTAAATCCGTAAACACGGATTAGGTACTCATAAATACCCCTTAGGTCAAATGACTAGTCAAAGTCAACTCTCTGATTGACTGGACTCGCCGAGTCCATAAAGCAACTCGCCGAGTCCTTCTACGTCTAGTCCGACTCTGACTCATCAGGTCCCTGTTCCCACTCACTGAGTCAACCTGACTCGCTAAACGGGGACAACTAACAAACTCGCGATTGGACTCGCTGAGTCCAAGGGAGACTCGCCGAGTCCGACGAACAGATCTCACAAGTCGCTCCAATCTTCCCTTAGAACATCAACCTTGGAGATTTGGAGATTCTGGGACTATAGCTACACGTTAAATTGCTAATTCCGCGTGCGGTGACAAAGGGTTGGACCTTCTACACTTAAGCCCTACTGAAATCGGGGAAAGTTCATACGACTCGCCGAGTTGGAAGAACAATTCGTCGAGTTCCAGGCTATATTCAAGGGACTCGCCGAGTTTGATGAACAACTCGTCGAGTTCAAGGCCATCTTCATGGAACTCGCCGAGCGCAGCTTGGCACTCGCCGAGTCCCCTTCGACTCTTCACCCATTCTAGCTAACCCTGAGACATGCAACGGATCCGACTCATGGGTCTCAGTTCCTAGGGTCTGGTTATCACATATACACACTAAATCTGGAGGTTTTAAGGCTTGAAGACCACCCATTGGGGACAAAAGGAACCTAAGAGCTAATGAGAAAAGTGGAGGGGGGGGGTTATTACCTGATTTGCTGCCTTCCACAGAGTAGATTTCGGGTCTGCCTTCACTTTTGGAACACTCTACTTCCACCCTCTTCACTTCTGGAACACAAAAAGGGGCTAGGGTCGTTCTCTACTGCTCTCTGGGAGTAAATGGGACGAAATGGGTGTTTTTGAGTGGGTAAAATAGGGTGAAATGTCTTAAAATAGAGTTTCATCCAGATGGGTGGACTCGCCGAGTCCATGCATCGACTCGCCGAGTTCCCCGTGTCCGCCTCGCTGATACTCGGCGAGTCGGGATGCAGACTCGCCGAGTTCATGGAAAAATTAAGAAAAATACTTAAATAAAATCGTACCACGAATCCGATTTTACAAATCTCCGCCACTTATTTTAGACTTCGTCCTCGAAGTCTGTCGCTCGTTCCCGAAACAGTTCTGGGTAATGCTCCATCATCTCATTCACGGGCTCGTAAGTCCAGTTCGATCCCTCCTGGTGCTTCCATTGCATGTTCACCAACTCCACTCTCTTGTTCCTTAGTTCCTTCGATTTCCGGTCTAGGATGGCCACAGGCTGCTCGATATAATTCAGGCTGTCATCAACCTGGATGTCCTCCAAAGGCACCACTGCTGAGTCGTCCACCAGGCATTTCCATAGCTGGGAGACGTGGAAAGTGTTGTGGATCTGACTGAGTTCGGCTGGCAGATCCAGCCGGTATGCCACATTGCCCACTCGGGCCGCAATCCTAAATGGTCCAATATACCTGGGACCCAACTTGCCCCATCTCCTGAATCGAATGACGCCCTTCCACGGCGACACTTTCAGGAGAACCATATCCCCGACCTGGAACTCCAGATCTGATCGGCGCCTATCGGCATAACTCTTCTGCCGACTCTGAGAAGTCTGAAACCTGCTCCGGACCTGCTGAATCTTCTCTGTTGTCTTGAGCACTATTTCGGTGCTCCCCATGACTCTCTGACCAACCTCACCCCAACATATCGGGGTCCTGCACTTCCTCCCATACAACATCTCGAAGGGAGGACGGTCGATACTCGCATGATAGCTATTATAATACGAGAATTCCGCCAACGGAAGGTAAGTATCCCAGCTACCTCCGAAGTCTAAAACACACGCCCGCAGCATGTCCCCCAGAGTCTGGACGGTCCGCTCGCTCTGTCCGTCCGTCTGCGGGTGAAAGGCGGTACTAAAATGTAGACGAGTACCCAGCTCATCATGAAACTTCTTCCAAAACATGGAAGTGAACCACATATCCCTATCCGAAATTACTAAAAATGGTACTCCGTGCCATGCCACTACCTCTCTAATGTAAATATCAACAATTTTCTCGGCCGAGATGCTCTCCTGAATTGGAATAAAGTGGGCACTCTTGGTCAATCGATCGACGATGACCCAAATCGAATCCACTCCCCGCGCGATCCTGGGAAGCTTGGTGATAAAATCCATCGTAATATCTTCCCATTTCCACAATGGGATATCCAACGGCTGCATCTTGCCATGCGGTCTCTGATGCTCGGCCTTGACCTTCCTGCAGGTCAAGCACCGCTCGACGTACCAAGCCACATCACGCTTCATGCAAAGCCACCAATAGTCCAGACGAAGATCCCTGTACATCTTCGTCGCCTCGGGATGAATGGAGAATCGAGATTTGTGCGCCTCTTCCATCAAGATCTGGCGCACTCCTCTGAGGTATGGCACCCACACCCTGTAGTGTAATGTCAATAATCCCCTACTATCATAGTCGAAGGAGCAAACCTGACCCACTATGAGCTCACTCTTCCGATGTTCCTCCTTCACGGCCTCCTGCTGAGCGTCCCGAATCCGCTACAAAAACGGAGTCACCACTGTCATCCGCATGCAAATATCCCTGATCGGCGCCGCCTTGCGGCTAAGCGCATCGGCCACCACATTAGCCTTCCCCGGGTGGTAAAGGATTTCACAATCATAATCCTTTACCACATCAAGCCACCGATGCTGCCTCATATTCAGATTTGGATGGTCCATGACGGACCTCAAGCTCTTGTGGTGCATGTAAATCGTACAGCGAACCCCACAGAGGTAATGACGCCAAATCTTGAGGGCGAACACAACAGCCCCCAACTCCAAATCATGCGTCGGGTAGTTCGTCTCGTGAGGCTTCATTGCCTTGATGCGTAGGCGATGACATGCCCTCTCTGCATCAATACCGCTCCCAAACCTGCGATGGATGCGTCGCAGTACACCACAAAATCCTCCATGCCCTCGAAAAAGGCCACGATTGGCGCCTCGCACAATCTTTGTCTCAGCATCTCGAATGTGGCCTGCCGCTCAGGCCCCCAGCGGTACACCACCGACTTCTTAGTCAGTCGGGTGAGCGGAACTGCTATCTTGGAGAAGTCCTGAATAAATCTCTGATAGTAGCCTGCCAATCCTAGAAAGCTCCGAATCTCTGATGGAGACCTCGGAACCTCCCAACTCATCACGACCTCCACTTTGGCCGGATCTATCGAAATCCCATTCTGGTTGACAAGGTGCCCAAGAAACTGCACCTCGCGCAACCAGAACTCCCACTTGGAGAACTTAGCATACATGTTCTCCCTCCTCAAGGTCTCCAGAACCTCTCGCAAATGCTCCTCATGCTGCTCTCGTGTCTTGGAGTAAACCAAGATATCATCAATAAATACTATCACCGACCGGTCTAACATCGGTTTACAAACGCGGTTCATGAGGTCCATGAACACGGCAGGAGCATTGGTGAGCCCGAATGGCATCACCACAAACTCATAATGGCCATAACGCGTCCGAAACGTAGTCTTCTATACGTCCTCCTCTCTGACCCTCATCTGGTGATACCCTGAACGCAAATCAATCTTGGAGAACCAAGATGCTCCCTGTAGCTGGTCAAAAAGGTCATCAATCCTCGGGAGTGGGTAGCGGTTCTTCACCGTTACCTTATTCAGCTCCCTATAATCGATACATATCCGATGCGACCCATCCTTCTTCTTCACAAACAGAATCGGGGCTCCCCAGGGTGAACTGCTAGGCCTGATAAAACCCTTGTCCAATAGCTCCTGCAGCTGTGCAGACAACTCCTGCATCTCGGGAGGAGCCAACCGATACGGTGCCTTGGCTATCGGAGCCGCACCAGGGACTAGGTCGATCCTGAACTCCACCTGTCGTTCCGGAGGTATCCCAGGCAGCTCCTCAGGGAATACGTCCGCAAACTCTTGTACCACGGGTACATCGTCCACCATAGTCCTACCCGCCTCCCGGGTATCCACAACGTAGACGACATAACACGTGCAACCCTGCTGAAGGTAACGCCTAGCTCTCGTTGCTGAACATAGAGCTGGTCCTCGCTGTGGTCTCTCACCCTTAATCACTAGCTCTCCCCCACCAGGGGTTCTGATCCGCACCAGCTGCTGCGCACAGTCGATCGCCGCCCCATTATGGCTGAGCCAATCCATGCCTATAATCACCTTGTTCCCATGCAATGGAATGGGAACAAAATCCACCAAGTAGCGCTCCTCAAATAACCTTAGCACACAATCTCGGAAGACCTTAGATGCTCGCACTGACCGGTCGTCCGCAATCTCGACCTCTAAAGGGCATTCTAACATGCATGCAGACTCAGAAAACTTCTTGCTAAGCGCAAGAGAAACGAACGATCGGGTAGCACCCGAGTCAAACAACACCTGTACTGGGATACCGTTCACATGGAACAGTCCTAAACGTATACACACAGAGCACATATCCATATCATAAACATCATATAAATAAGTCAGAGGGAACGAATGATACCCGTCACCACATCAGTTGTAGCGCGTGCCTCCTCAGCTGTCAGCTGAAATGCCCAGCTCCTCACCATCGGAGCCTCTGCCTTTCCCTGCCAGCCATCTGTAATCCGCAGGGTTGCTGGAGCTGGCGCCTTTACTGGCGCAGCTGCTGCCAACTGGGGGCAGTTGGCCCTCTTGTGGCCCCTCTAGATGTAGTGGAAACACAGCAACTCCGATGTCTGTAAAACCGGAGTAGGGGCAGTACAATCCCTACTAAAGTGTCCCGTCTTGCCGCACTTGTAGCAGCCCGACGATCGCAACCTACACGCTCCCTCGTGCGACCTGTCGTATTTCCTGCGGCGGCCTGGTGCTGAGTGGCCTTTCGGCCTACCATCTGATCCTTTGGGCTTCTTCCCCGAAGCCCTAGTCACCTGTCCCTCCTCTACCTTCCTCTTTTGGATGTGCTCCAGATCTATCTCTCTCTCCCTTGCCCTATCAATCATAGAATCTAGGGTCGCGCAAGCTGAAAAACTGACATGCTCCCGAATGTCGGCTCGCAGCATGTCGTGGTAGTGGGTCCTCCTCATATCCTCGTCACCCGCATACTGGGGCACCAGTAACGCCCTCTCTCGGAACTTGGCGGTGATCTTCGTCACAGTCTCCGTCGTCTGTCTCATATCCAAAAACTCCATGGCTAACTGCTGGAGCTCCACTGCAGGTGCGAACTCTGCTCTGAACCGGGTCACAAAGTCCGGCCTTGTCATAGCCTCAATAGCCGAGGCTCCTAACGAGTCACCAATAGACTCCCACCAGTCTCTAGCTCTGTCTCTCAAACACCCTGCTGCATATCTCACCTTCGACCCCTCGGGACAGAAGCTGGTCAGCTGCGCAGACTCAATGTCTGCGATCCATCGTCTGGCCGCAATGGGGTCCTTCACCCCATGGAAATCCGTCACAACGCTTCTCCTGAAGTCCTTGAAGGATAGTGTGTCAGATCCTGACTGGCCAGATGCCATGTCACTCCTGAACGCCCTGAGGCGGTCCTCCATTAGCTCAATTATCCCTTCCTTGATCGATCCAAAAATGATGGGGGTCGACTCAAGGATGCCTCTGGTGATCTCTGACGTGATGAACTCGCATAGCCTCTCATCCATTGGTTCGGAACCTAAACCCGAACCCGATCCCTATCCCGAACTGCCAACTATTGGCCTCGAACATAGTACCACCATTCTGCAATACATAACGACAACTGTCAGTGGTACTAATACATCTAGAGGGAGCACATCTACTGTAAGGTCCCTGGTCTTGCCTCAGCCTTCGTCGATTCAAGTACGGATCCTCTGCTTCCAGTAGTACGGGCCCATAATACCTTCCACATCTATCCGTATTTTCTGTAAGAACTGCCTTGGCTCCACCAAATCCCTTCTACTACTACTGTTGATCTCAAGCTAATCTCATCATACACCTTGTTCTTTCTCGAAACTCTTTTACTTAGTCTTTAGAAAATTATTTCTTTTAAAAAAAATCTTTTAATCTCTCGATTTGAGTCTAGACACCCCCGAAGGTGTATCCGAATCCCTCAAACCTGGGCTCTGATACCAACTTGTAAAGTCCCAAAAATACATGCCAAAATTTTTCATTTTTAAATCAGTGCTTTTGAAAAACATTAGTAAATAAACATCGCCTGATCATAACATTTCATAAATATATTTCGTGTTTGAAATCCAACACACAAAAACAACCATAATGTCAGAGTACAAAATCCCAGAATAGATCATGATGCGGAAAAATAGAGTGCGTGTATGATATGCCGCTACCGCGCCAGCTCCTTCCCCTTCGATGAAGAGGTACCTGAAAACAAAATTGTAAACTATAAGCACAAAGCTTAGTGAGTTTCACCCATAATGCCACATACCATGCAATCACATAATGAACATCTAGGGGATACGGGCCTCGCCCACACCCATAGGGATACGGGCCTCACCCGCACTCCGCTATCTTGGAGATACAGCCCTCGCCTACACTCCGCTATCTGGGAGATATGGGCCTCGCCCACACTCCACTATCTGAGAGATACGGGCCTCGCCCACACCCCTTACTGAGCCATAACATACAAGTATCACACAGACAATGAGTATAAACAATTCTATCATACTAGCAGGTATCACAATCAAACTCAACTATGAGATACGAGCTCTGCCCACACTCCAATGCTAACATATCGTCTATACGGGCCAAACTTGGTGCCTTAGACCCATCCCTACCGGAAGGAAAACTCACCTCGAGAGTAGCTGCTGAAAACTTGCTCAACCTATGCCTGGCTGCCGCACCGGTAATCCCTCCGGCTATAAATCTGTAAACATGGATTAGGTACTCATAAATACCTCTTAGGTCAAATGACTGGTCAAAGTCAACTCTCTGATTGACTGGACTCGCCGAGTCCATAAAGCGACTCGCCGAGTCCTTCTACGTCTAGTCCGACTCTGACTCATCAGGTCTCTATTCCCACTCACTGAGTCAGCCTGACTCGCTAAACGGGTACAACTAACAAACTCGCGACTGGCCTCGCCGAGTCCAAGGGAGACTCGCCGAGTCCGACGAACAGATCTCATAAGTCACTCCAATCATTCCTTAGAACATCAACCTTGGAGATTTGGAGATTCTGGGACTATAGCTACATGTTAAACTGCTAATTCCGCGTGCGGTTACAAAGGGTTGGACCTTCTACACTTAAACCCTACTGAAATCGGGGAAAGTTCATACGACTCGATGAGTTGGAAGAAAAACTCGTCAAGTTCAAGGCTATATCGAAGGGAATCGCCGAGTTTGATGAACAACTTGTCGAGTTCAAGGCCATCTTCATGGAACTCGCCAAGCGCAGCTTGGCACTCGCCCAGTCCCCTTCGACTCTTCACCAATTCTGGCCAACCCTGAGACATGCAATGGATCCGACTCATGGGTCTCAGTTCCTAGGGTCTGGTTATCACATATACACACTAAATCTAGGTGTTTTAAGGCTTGAAGACCACCCATTGGGGACAAAAGGAACCTAAGAGCTAATGAGCAAAGTGGAGGGGGGGTTTATTACCTGATTTGCCACCTTCCTCAGAGTAGATTTTGGGTCTACCTTCACTTCTGGAACACTCCACTTCCTCCCTCTTCTTCTAAGCTCCAAAACCTTCTTTGGAAGATCAAAATCACTCAAGAACACAAAAGGGGCTAGGGTCGTTCTCTACTGCTCTCTGGGAGTAAATGGGACGAAATGGGTGTTTTTGAGTGGGTAAAATAGGGTGCAATGTCTTAAATAGAGTTTCATCCAGACGGGTGGACTCACCGAGTCCATGCATCGACTCGCCGAGTTCCCCGTTTAAACCTCGTGTCCGCCTCGCTGATACTCGGCGAGTCGGGTCATAGACTCGCTGAGTTCATGGCAAAATTAAGAAAAATACTTAAATAAAATCGTACCAGGAATCCGGTGTTACAATAACATAACCCTAATAGACTTAATCTTGGCTACTGGAGAAAAAGTCTCATCATAATCCACTCCAGGAGTTTGAGAGAAGCCCTTTGCAACCAGTCGAGCCTTATAGGTGTGTACATTACCATCCATATCGGTCTTCTTCTTGAAGATCCATTTGGACCCTACAGTCTTACGACCTGGTACATTCTCAACCAAGTTCCAAACTTGATTGTCATACATGGATTGTATCTCGCTATCCATAGCCTCTTTCCATTTAGCAGACTCACGGCCTGCCATGGCTTCCACGTAGCTGTTAGGTTCATCCAGACCTACTAGTGTCTCATCACTAATAAGTGTCTCCCCTTCTGCAGTAATATGGAAACCATAGTAATGCTGAGGTGCATTCCTAACTCTCATGGAATGCCTCAGATGTACAAACTCATCAATTGGCTGAACAGGAGTTTCCTCCTGAAGTTGAGGGCTAGGGTTTGAAGTTCCTTCACCACTTGTCTCTTGAAGTTCTTCAAGGTCAATTTGCCTCCCACTGTCTCCTTGGCTTATAAACTCTCTCTCTCTCTCTCTCTCTCTCTCTCTCTCTCTCAAAAGACTCCTCTTCTTGCTACAAAGACCACATTATCACTAGGTCTGTAGAAGAGGTAACTAAAGGATCTTTGTGGGTAGCCGATGAAAATACACCTCTCTCTTCGGGGTTCTAGCTTATCATGAGACTCGCGCCTCACAAAAGCCTCGCAACCCCAAATCTTGATGTGGTCTAGTTTGGGTACTTTACGAGTCCACATCTCGTGAGGAGTTTTGGCAACTTTCTTTTTAGGGATTAGATTAAGAATATGGGCGGCAGTCTCTAAGGCATACCCCCAGAATGAGATTGGTAGCGAAGCTCGACTCATCATGGAACGAACCATATCCAACAAGGTTTGATTACACCTCTCAGCCACACCATTCAACTGCGGTGTCCTGGGAGGTGTAAATTGTGAGACAATCCCACATTCCCTAAGATAGTCGAGAAACTCTGAACTAAGATACTCACCACCTCGATCGGATCGAAGCATCTTAATGTTCCTGCCCAACTGATTCTCTACTTCCTGTTTAAATTCCTTAAACCTTTCGAAAGTCTCTGACTTATGCTTGATTAAGTAGACATATACATATATATTGTAATCATCAGTAAAAATCAAATAATAACGATTAGCATCCCTTGTGGCATGTTCGAATGGTCCACAAACATCCGTGTGTACAAGGTCCAACAAACCTTCACCCCTTTCACAAGAACCTGTGAAGGGTGACTTTGTCATTTTTCCAAGTAAGCATGATTCGCAACTATCATCTGACTTTAAGTCAAATGACTCCAAGACTCCATCCTTTTGGAGTTGGCCTATATATATCCAAGACGACAATGCCATAATGATGCTTTATCCAAGTTATTATTATTAAGAGAACCAATACACAAAACATTATTTCCTAAGTTATCAACCACAGATACTGTTTCATACACACCATCATAAGATAATGCTTTAAAATAAAGAATAATATTAAAGAAAGCATTAATCGAACCAACCTCATTATCAAACGAAAATGTAAAACCTTGTTTATACAATGCATGAAAGGAAATAATATTTCTTGCCATTTCTGTCGAATAACAACATTTATTCAAATCTAAACTAAACCCACTACTTAGCGATAAAGTATAATCTCCAATCTTGGTGACATGTGAAGTTTTCCTGTTTCCCATGATCAAGTTTATTCTTCCTTGCTCCACATTCTCACTTCTTCTTAGTCCTTGTAAATCAGAACAGATATGAATACCACAATCGGTATTAAGGACCCATGAGTTAGAATGGGGTGAGTTATTAGATAAGATAGTGTAAATAGCTGCATGGTTGGGTTTGACTTTCCCATCCTTCACATCTTGTTGGTACTTTGGGCAGTTCCGCTTCCAATGTGCCTTTTCATGGAAATAGAAGCATTCAGCCTCTTTTGGGTCAAAAGAAGGAGTGATGTAACCTTTCTTGGTTCTACTTGAAGAAGAGCCATCACGGGTCGTAGCCTTGGTACCCTTGGAAGAACTCTTTCTCTTCTTCCCTCGTCCTTTCCCGATTGCCAAGACAGGGGCGGATTTGGTAGGAGTAGGAGTAGTAACAACATCCTTACCCTTAAGACCACTTTCCACGGTCTTGAAGAGTCCTTGAAGTTTGCTGAGAGTGACCTCTTCCTTGTTCATGTGGTATGTCATGCGGAAATCATCATAACATGAAGGTAAGGAGTGCAAAATGATATCTATTGCAAGCTCCTCAGGGAAGTTCACATTAAGCTTCAGCAAACGGTCCACAAATCTTTGCATTTTCTGCATGTGGCCCGTGATGGGTTCATCATCCTTCATTCGGGTTGTTATCATGGAGGACATGATTTCATACCACTCTTGTCTTGCACTTTGATGGTATCTTTCCATCAAATATTGGTGCATTTCAAAAGGGTAGAAGTCCTCATAGGACTTTTGGAGGTCGGCTGTCATAGTGGCCATCTTGATGCATGCCACCTTGGTGGCATCCCTTTCATGTGCCCTAAAGTTAGTGAACTCTTGAGGAGTAGCAACTGTCTCGTCAATCTCCTTAAGCTCCTTATCGAGGTCATATTCTTTGTCCTCGTAGCGGGTAATCATTCGGATGTTTTTGATCCATTCCCTAAAGTTGGATCCATCAAAAGTGACTTTCCCACATAAGTTCATTAGAGAAAAGGAGCCATTAGGATTAGAGCCAGAAGCAACAGTGTTTGCAGACATCTGAAAAGAAAAGTTTAGTTTAGAAATAGAGATAGTCCTTAATAAAACACCTAAATGTAGTATTAAGGCTAGGACCCAATCACAATATATTATACTTAGAAGAGGTATGCCGTAATCTAAGTAATAACATATTTGAAAGGTAGGTGAATGACGATTCACCAATTTCCACCAAAGACGAAATATTAAAATATTTAATTTGGTTCTTAGAAACTCCTAGATTCTTTTGAGATTCAATGAACTTTTCAAAGGCATGTTTCAATCTCGAGTGTGCCCTCCAAGTTTTGTGACTGGGATGCCGAGGATCACAAAACGAGGTGTGAAGTAACCATGTAAATTACTTGGTACCCTTAATGTATTACCCCTCAATCGATGTGCCGGTTAACCACAGACGCTCCATCAATACTATGATAAACATTAAGTCACCCTTTACCTACCTTGTTAAGTTCAAGTTAGTGTGCCGGTTAACCACACACGCTCCACTAACGACTTAGACAAAGTGTAAAGTGTAATTTCATGGATTAGCACCTTATTCACATTTTTCCTAAAGTAACTAAGATTGGGAGTTTAATAAAACATTTGGTTACTTTATAATATTCATCATACTTTTAATGAGAATTTATAAGTCCTTGTCCTACCCGTTCGGCTAACGACCCTCCACCGGTCAAGCAAGCGGTGGGTGAGAGTGGACACCCATTAAGTTGCCATTTTATAGGCAACAACCTTATACCCACCTTATAGACTAGCTTCGTGAATGAGGCGTACTAGAGGTAAGACGACTTTGATCTTATACATATATATATATATATATATATATATATATATATATATATATATATATATATATATATATATATATATATATATATTATTAACTTATAATATTATAAAGTATAAGGGTTGAATTTTAACTTTTAAAATTCTAAGGGTTGGAACTAAAGTTTTAATCAAGACTTTACTTGTTCCAAAACATGAGGGCAAGTTTTGTAAACTTTCAAAACATAACTTATGAGTTAATTAGAGTATTAAAAATGAAGACTCTTAATTTTATAACCCATGTGTTCTTTTAATGGTTTTTAAAACAAAGTGAATTTTGGTTTTCCATAACTTGAGGACAAGTTATGGACTCCATTAAAACACATAATGATCATGAATTAATCTACCACATAGGTTAAAAATAATTCCTATGATCATCTAAACATCATAAGATCAAGAACATGAATATGAACACTTTCATGAATCAAAAATTACACTTAAAACTTGTAATTTTGATAATTTTTCATTGTAAATGGATTAACATGAACACTACACCAACTAAAACAAGTTTTAAAACACCAAAACAATTTAGGGTAATGTTCCTAGTCCATTTCCAGCAACAAAAATCAAAATTCTGAAAACTGCAGCCTCTACTCGTTGAGTGCATGAACTGACTCGACGAGTAGGTTGCATTTGTTCATGGACTCGTCGAGTCCCCCCATGGACTCGGCAAGTTCATACGGGCAGAAAGCAGAAAACTCAATTTTTCAAGCAGTTTGCACAAAAATCAAACAAGCAAGCCTAGGATCTAATACCACTGATGGGTTTTGAGCATTCTAACACTTCCTAAGTGTACATGCAACCCTAATAAACTTGGATCTATGTTTTTCTAATAATCATGCAAAGTTGTTTTCCAAGGTTATGAACCTATCTAGCATACATGGGGTACAATTTTCTTTGTATAAAAGATAGAACTACATACCTTGTTGTTAAAGGTGTTCCTTGAAACCTTGTGAGCCTAGCACCTAAAGTGTGATGCCACAAATGCTTCACACAACACCAAATGCAAAGAATAAACTTGATAGAATACTCAAACACATGTAAAATCAGCCAAGCCCTCTTGTTTCTTAGTGTAGCCGGTTTTGGGGAGAGTTACATTGCTTATATAGTGTGTGACATTGGGTAAACCCTAATGTTACATGACTCTTCATTTCTTGATCCATGGGTTAACTCCATATATTTAATTAGTTATCTTTTGATCACTTAATTAATTTTAAATTAATTCTTGATCAAAACTAATTAAATAATATTATTAATATATTAGAACTTATAATATATTAATAAACCATATGTCTTATTTCTATCATTTAGTTTATCCAATTGCATGGTGCCATGCAACCCAAATGGACCATGCTGGGTCGGGTCAAGTACTTACTAGAAATAGTTATGGACTTAGACACCTTATCCAACAGAAATAGTGTCGACAATTCCAGTCGTAGTGATAACCAAGGAACCCAATGGGTTCCTACCTACAAGGACACCCCAAACCCCAAACCTAAACACATGAAATGAAAGATCAAGATCGAAAAAGTGGGCAGTTCGACTCAAGGGCCTACCAAAAGGAAACATGCGGTAGCAACCCCTACCCTCACTGGTTCTACTACCCCAACACCGACATTACCATATTATAGAGAAATCTCCTACACTTCAGCAAGTGCAACTACCATCACTACGGAAGCTGCCGGGAGTAGCGTTGTAATAAGTGCAACAAGAAGGAACACACTGCTCGCGTCTGTAGGACTCTGACCCAACACATCACTTCAACCACCAATGTCGAAGAAAGACTAGTATGCCATGCATGCAGAGCAACGATAAGTTTCAAGAGAGATTGTCCCACAGAGAGGAATGACGGAGGAACAGGAGGAGTTTAACGATAAGACATGTCGAAGAAACGAGGAACCCTCTTGGGATTTTTGGTACGTCTCCCAACAATAATATTTACAGCTTAAATTTTTACTAAGACCAGTACCAATTAAAAAGTAATTAAATTGCTCCCTCATCTGAATAAAACACATCATTCATATAAAAACTAAGGATCTTTACAGGTGAGCCATGATGGCTTAGTGTATACCTTAGGGTGATGCATAGTTAAGATTCTACAGGCTTAGAGTGAGTAATTCCGACTTATTTCCAGTTTCTTGTTTGATTGTGGATTTAGGGCAGAGTTACTCAGTCGACGGTCTTCTTAATCTTCATTATATATGACTTGTATACACCAAGCGATTATAGAGGGACCTTATAGGGATTGTATTATGAGATTTTCGCAGTAGAAATAAAAAGGATAAACCTGAAAGCACTAGAAAGTACACATATAATGCACTTTCACTCAAACAAACACTTCTTCCTAATTGAATTAACACCCATTACGATAAGAAGTTCTGAAATCGTCATTAGAAATGAATTGGCTTGGTCCTTATCATACCTATTCCACGTGCTACCAAATAGACCCTTCGTCTTAACAGACCGATTAACAAAACCCTCGTTACTCATAACGACAAACCCGACATAGACCTCAAAATCGTCTCTCGCTTCAAACCTCCGAAGTACTCATGCGAGGAGTACCATATATTCTGAAACCTTCCTGAAGTTTTCTCAATAGACCTTTCGGGAACACCACTCGTACAGCAGGTCAAGTTCAAGCATAGAGGCTAGGGAAAAATACGGATCACCTATCACTACTAAGTGTATACGCGAGGGTGGTATATAATTAAGATTCTATGGACTTAAGATGCATGTTTTCCCCTATCTCCTGTTCCTTTTTTGGTTGTGGACTTTGGGCAGAGTCACCCATCCGATCGTCTTATAAATCTTAATTATATACGACTTGTATGCGTGAGGTGATGATAGATGGCCCAGGTATGACTCTTACCATGAACTTCAGGACGAAGCTACCCAGGACTACGAGTGAGCATTCTACCATTCAGATGAGCATAAACAAGTTAACCGAACCTATACACTCCCTACCAATCTAGACAACAGACACAATAGTGAAGATCCGTCGGAACGCCAAATAAGGAATATAATTCACTTGTGGACAAGAAGATCATATGGAACAGAAGTACCCACCTCTCTCCCTGGTTCATGAGTAACCATTTTGGATTCGAATTTCGAGACGAAATTCCCACTAACGGGGGATGACGTCACAACTAGGAAATTTTAGACCCATCAGAGCCTAAACCCTAACCTAGTATAAGTGAACCAACATTCTAACTCAAAGATCATTCGTAATCATTTTGTTTCCGAGTTAGCACACACATTCGAGGTGAGTTCATACCCCTACGTTTTCACAATTTTTAAATTGTTTTAGGGGGGACTATAAGTAAAACACAAGAAATCTTGTGTTTAAAAATATAAATTACTTATTATATTTTCTTACCGTTAATATGCATTTGAATGTGAAATTTACTAAACACGCCAAACATCGTTACTATTAAACTACAAAATATGTTTAGTCGCAAGGGTTTTTACATCAAAGGAACAAAGGAACAATTTTACAAACTTATAAACTATAATGGATGTAGTTTATGGAACACAGTAAACTATTTTACAAATATAAGGTTAAATGCGGAAACAAACTTATAAACTATAATAGGTATAGTTTATGGAACAAACGGACTATTTTACAAAGTTATAGGATACTGACTAAAAGGTTTTTCACTTATTACTCATAAACTCGTTGAAGTAATTTGTGAGACGCCTTCACGTACTTATCTAAGAACCAACCAAGTCCAAACTTATAACTAGAGGCTCCTCTAGGAAGAGCCTAAATTTATGTATAGATCTATACGGGACTGACAATCCCGCACCTTAACTGTTAGCTATAGTTAGGCCGGCAGACCTAGGGTGACAAATGTCGTAACATTCCGACGCATGAAGAACGTAGTTTCAGGCCATCATTAGGTCATCAAGTATGGTTATAAGAACTCACATGGAGAAAACAACGACTCATTTATGTAGTAATATACTTTTTAAGTAATCTAAAAGGTTATTAACATCGCTTCTAATTTGCAGAGGAAACAGATTCTCAACTAGTTTTTATCTTTGAATAAAACTAGTTATCATCAAATTAAGTATGGCATTTATGCTTGTACCTTTCGGTCTTGGAACGTTTAAGACTACAACTTGGTTTCTATGGAAAATATAGGATTTCCAAGATCAACATCATTATTTTACAAGTAAACAATTTGCAATTTAAACTTTCTAAAAACAAATACGATTACTTATCGAAAGCAATGCTTTATAGTAGAGCGGGTGCAACTAGGAACATATTTAAAAAAGATTCAATACTTATTTAGGAGTCATACCAATTACATAAATCTAAACCTCGAATCATAGATAAGAAACATAAGAAACTAATACTTTCAGGTCTTAAACTACTAAGACTATAAGTTATTTTAAAAGGAAATATTGCATTTTCTGGGAGAACATGTTAACATTTTCAAATAACAAAGAATATTCTTTTTACAACAAAAATGCATATGAACTCACCAACATTAATGTTGACACTTTTCAAACCACTTGTATTCTCAGTAAAGTTAGTAGACAGGTACCCTCTCAGGCGTTATGAAGATGGAGCTTAGTAGTATTTCGTCTTATCTTTTGCCATAACTTTAATGTCAAACATGCAATATTTTATACACAATGTAAATTATATATTATCAATACAATGGTTGTTGCTTTGATTACTATTTTACAATCGTTGTGATACTGTACATGACGTCCTCCACCCCCGAATGTTTCCGCCGTTCCAGTTTAGGAGTGTGACAGTTAGTATCTGTTATATGTCGACATATGGTGTGGGTTGGGTTGAGGTTGTATTACTCTGTGCGGTAGCCAAAAAAACCCTAGAGCGATCCAGATATGACCAGAGGGTCGGGAAGGGCATGCCAGAATCATACGGAGGGCTAATGAGCATCCCAGATACGAGCTGAGGGTCGGGTAGGGTATACCAGACTCGTACTAAGGGCTTGTTGGTATTCAGTACGAGGACTAATCTGGTCGGGAAGCAAGCTAGACATAAGCTGTGGGCCTTGAGGGCATGCCAGACTTATGCTGTGGGCTTAGGGGTAATCCATTTTTTGTGTTGTGGACCTATTGCATGTTGTTATTGTATATGTGCTATTTGGCTGTGTGTTGGTACTTTGGGGGAAATCACTAAGCTCCGTGCTTACCGTTTGGTTTATGGTTTCAGGTATCTCAGAGGACCATGGCAAGGCGATAACGTGACCATAAACATCCTTGGTTTTACAATTGAATGGATCTTAGGAGATTCCGATTTTAAATAATGTTTTGGAAATACTAATTTTGTAAACAGTTTTATTAGTAAAAGGGCCGTTTTGAAAAGTTTAAATTTGTTGAAATTTTTGGGATGTCACAAGTTGGTATTTGAGCCTTGGTTTGAGTGAATTGGAGGAACACTCATGGAATCCAGTCTCAAACTATGGAAATAAAAATAGTTAAAAAATTATTTTCAAAATTGCTTTCTAAATAATCAAGAAATGATGTGATGTGCACGATCAACTGGAGCCAGTAAGTTTTCCCCAAGTTACCACATTGTTATTTGATATTATGATATGTTAGAACTGCATGCTAGTGATAAGATAAGGATCTTTAGGAACTGCATTATAGAATTTCCTGATTATATGATGCCTGATAGCCTAGGATCTTCCTTATATGAAATTGACATCATTACTGTAGTTGCTTAGTTTGTGCATCATAGTTGTACATAACAAAGATTCTATAGCATGAGAATGCTTGATTTAGCTTTATTTCTTATTCTTATCTAATTAAGGGCTTAGACTAGATTCGGGTATTTGACTATTTATAGGATCCAATGTTATGTATGATTAGCATGCACAAGCAGCTGCAGGGTTGGTGGAAGTCTCATGAGTGGGTGTGGTTCATATCAAGTTAGTGTGAGGAATGATTAGCCACTCTTGAGAGTGTGAGGGCAGGGCGAAGGTGCATCTAAGATGCTGGGAGCGACAAATCGAGTGGTTTCCTATGAGGGTCTGTCTGATTTTATTGTGTTTTACAGCCATTCGGCTCCTCTACTCGAATGTTGTTTGCTCTGTGCTTTGTGGTACACATGTCGATGTGAGTTAACCATCAAATGAATACATTAAATTACATGCTATGAAGGTTAACTAATCTTAGAATGATGGACTTAGAACTATTGCGCATCTATTGTCTGAGTCCAACCGTTGTAGTGGTTCTTCAGTAGCTGATGGAAGTGGAAGTTTGGGGGAGGGGAGAAGTCCTAGGAGAGCCTAGGAAGTATTTTAACATGGTTGTTTTATTGTAGAGCAAGGTATTGGGAGTAATTTATGGATAGGTCGTAGAGGACCCAAGACGATCCTTGAGGAATGTATGGATAGGTGTGGATGGTAGTATAAGGCTCATAATACTGGAAGAATAGGATCCATACTAAAATTGAGGAGAGTTTCACGGACTCTAAGGGCTAGTCAGGGTGATAGCATGGTTGGATACCATGCTTCGTGGCAGTGGCTCCGAATATGTCAATCTTTGGTTATGGTTGCTTAGGCATGAAATCGGGTCTTGAAATTATTTTGGGGCCCTAGTAGTGAAATCAATTTTGGTTGTTTGGTGCAAAACTAGATGAGGTTTTTGGTTTGAGGTCTCGAAGGTTTCACTCGAGGTCGTGTATTCGAGTCGCGGGACTCAAAAATGGAATGAACATTATGATCGACTTGGGGATTGCAGTTGGGAGTAGAATGGTTGAGTGATGGTTTGGTATATCGATATCCATGGTAGGGATTCCCTCCTTTCTGTTTTGCGAGTTTGGGGAAGGAGTGAGCAGGCTTGTAACCTTCAGGGTCGGGATGTCAGCCCAGCTTGGGGTCTGTTGGTCGCAGGGTTGGTGACAGTGTGTTAGTGTAGGAGTTCGCAGGTGGATTGATGTGTTATGGGTGCTTTGTGATGTATTTAAGCGTCTGTGTTCTTGGGTTATAGCGGGACAAGTATCAGATCATCGGTGGGGATCGTAGGCAAGGAGGGTACATTTTGGATCGTAAGTCGATAGTTGCTTATGCTTTTGGGTGAAATCCTTAATGATAAGAGGTTATGATTGGAAAATTTTCAAATGCCTTCAGTTGAAACTCTGGATTCTCTTAGGATTGATTGATCTCTGTCTGGAATGTCAGGTTGCATGTGTTATTCATTCCAGGGTTAGAAATGGTAGTACTTGCTCAAGCTGGTTTGAGTTATGATTTGGTTTCAACATCAGTAGGTGGTGGTTCGAGCCATATGTGGGGGAGAACTGGGACTCTCAGGTTGAGTATCAGTTATTAAGGGAGTTGTCAGTTTGCAATTTAGATTGTTGTTTTCATATTATTTTGGGAAGATGTTGTTTGGTAAATCGTTTCTAGAGAAGGGTATGTTCAGTTCCGTGTGGGTTTTGATTCTCTGGATTAAGTGTCAATGTGTCCTTGACCATTGGTCGTTGATTTCATCATTCAGCTGAGATTCTCCAAGAGATTGAAGTGGTGATAGTTAAAGTTCAAGGAATGTGTTAGCCTACCATCAAGTTCAGTATGTTTTATGTTCCTTTGACCTCGGGGTATGTTTACCCTCATTGGGGGTGTGAAATCTTGGTTATAGAAGGCTTGGGTTTTTGGTAGCATTCAGTAAGCCTTCATGAGCTATGTATGCATTAGTGGAATCTGTTCAGCCTTAATTAAGGTATGCCGTTTATTCTGATAATTCATGGGGTTGTCTTCTGATGGTGTTTGAGAGTTTTCGTCACTTTGGAACTCTGGTATTTCTTCCTGGTTTGGTTGAGGTTATGGGTTCCTTAGGATGTGCATTGTGGTAAATTCATGATATGTTTCCAAGAGGGGTGTTTATGGGATGTGGGCCTGGTAATCATGATTGCTCATTTCTCTTGCTTGTGGTACCTTCGGTATTGGCCATTTGATGGAAGTCGGGAAAACTCTCAGCTTAGTTGGGTTTGATAACGGGAACAACTAAGGGTTGTTGGGAGTATCAGTCAGGTACCAGAAAGTATATGTGGAATGTGTTTATTATATTTTTGTTTGTTCACAAGCTGTTGTTAGGGTTGTGATTTTCATGTTGGGAATTGGTTATGAAGTCACGAATCATAAAGTTCCTTATGAATGTATCGAGTGGTTTTTCCTGGTGGGGGTACACCTGAGTTGATAGAGGTTGTATGCAATGTGGAAATTCTTGAATTGATCATCTTTACTCATCGGAGCAGTGGTTGGTAATGACATGGTAGAGAGTCAATGGGTATTTATGGTTTTGGTACATCATCTGGATTTGGATTTGGGAGAGGTTCGGGATCGATATGTTTTGAGAATCATTTATGCATGTTTTGGTGGGGTCTCCAGTCAGGGACTGGGGTCGATTCATGGATGGACGCTGATCAGTCTTAGGGAAAATTATGAGAAATTTTTATGAGTGGCCATTTTCGAGTTGGCTTTAGGTGGAAACTCATGTTTGGAATCGCGAGTGTATTCATGCAAGTTCTGCATTTCAGTGAGATGTAGGTTAAGAAATCTATATGTCAAGGGCATCAACTGGACGGTTCAGGGTAAAAGGGATGTTTTCAGTTCATATGGTAGAAAAGGCTCTTGTGACTGTGCTTTGGAATGGTTCTACCTATGTGAATGTCGGACATGTTATGTGGCTTCAGAATTATAGCAGCAGTGTATCGGTCAAACAGTTAAGGAAATCAGTATCTTGTAGCTCATTGTGTTCATGAAATTGTTCTCATCAAGACGAACCATCTCACGAAAGAATACATAATCCGTTTTGGTCAAATGAATGGTTGTCGGCAGCAGCAGATGGTCTGTGATTCTATTTACTAGTTGGGACCTTAGGTAATTAGAAGTTGAGTAGATAATTTGATGGATAAATAAAGTGGAGTTAGCATTGGTTTAGTATGGGCGGTCTGTTGGGGAGTCAGACCATCATCGGATTCGTCCATCATCGGGTTGGAGAACCCTACTAGGGTTGGTTTCGGTTACCTTAGGAAGGCTGTGGTATACTCGGGGTTGTGGCCATGTAGCTCAAGTTTTTTGTCATGATGCAACTGTTAAGGACTGATTTCGAGGACAAAATCTAATATAAGTGGGGGAGAGTTGTAACGCCCTATCCTGAATCGTTTGCATTTGGGTGTGGATGACGTAATTTAGATGATCTGGGTGCTCAGTTTGTGTTTTAGAGCCAAGGGGTATTTTGGAAAAATGTCAACTCAGCCTTTATAGGAAATTAGATCCTTATTCGGAAAATTCTAAGGCGTGGATGAGTGGATAAAAGTGTAGAGCCTTTCGTTACCTCTTCATGGATTTAAGGATCATCGATATCGGGCTTAAAATGAAGAAGTTATAGTCTTCGAAAGAAATTAGGGTTTAAGGAAAAACCATAGTACACGGGGCGTACATAGGTATTACACGGGGTGTACTAGTGTAAAAGTTATTACGCGAGGCGTCATCTAGTGTACGCTTAGTGTACTGGGAAGGGTTGAACAGGAATGCGAGGCCTCATATATTGCGCGTACAAGGAGTACGCGAGGCGTACAAACAGATTTAATGAAAAACCTAATTTCTGGGTTGGACGCTATATAATCTTCTTTATGGCTCATAAAATCCTCATTTCTCAGCCTT
This sequence comes from Lactuca sativa, assembly GCF_002870075.4. Lineage (NCBI taxonomy): Eukaryota > Viridiplantae > Streptophyta > Magnoliopsida > Asterales > Asteraceae > Lactuca > Lactuca sativa. Next base: position 317,391,525 of record NC_056626.2, read on the forward strand.
CATTGCCCTTATAGCCACATGTATGAAACCTTAAGCCTCTCCTTTGTGTTTTGAGCTCATTGTGTCTATTTTGGGGTGTTTTGGTCCATATTCAAGAAGTAGAAGCTTGGTGCAAGGTGGGGTATCAAGGAAGAGCTTGTGGACCTTGATTATCTGCTTTATTTCCAGCTTGTTTGAGGTGAAAAGCTATGAACTTGCTCATTAATGGCTTAGATCTGTATATATGAGTTTTGGTCCCTTTTGGCTCCATGAATGAGATCTAATGGTTTGGTACCACTCCAAGAGCTATGAGTTGCCACTCTTAGTGTTTCTGAGGTTCAAGATTCATCAAGTTGACACATTTATGGTTTAGAATCCCCCATGCATGAGATTGTGTGCATTTGGTGAAAGTATAATGCTATACCTTGGATTTGGGTTCTTTTGGGGCATGCAAAGCCACCAAGTGAGTGACTTTATGGCTCTAGATGCTTATTAAGACTCAGATATGTGGTTTAGACTTATGGATTTAAGCATTAAGAGCTTAATGTAGAGTTTGTCTTAATGGGTGAGTACGATGGGTGTACAAGTCTGTACGCGCAATGTACAAGCCAAATAGCGTGTACACTTAACGTACAGCTGAGTACGCTCCGCGTACTTAGCATAGTGGGACTTAGATCGTTGGGTTTGGTTTGGGCCTTTCTTATGAGTATTGATGCCTTGGGCATTGTTGGGCCATTAGAATTCACGTGTTTTTGGACTAGGAATGTTTTGGACCTTGTTTTAAGTCCCATAAGGATTTAGGCCTTGGGTAATTAATGAGATCTTGGGCTTTTGGATTGTTCGCTTGGGACTGGATTTAGGCCAAGTTATGTGGAGGGTAAAAAGGTGTTTTACCCTACTTTGAACACTTAGTATGGATCGGATCCAATTATTGATGGACATTTAATTTGTGATAGATAGTGCGGGGACGCTTGTGGGCCAGCAGTTAGAGATTCTTCTATGAAATTCGGCAGTGCAAGATGAGTTTGCCGCATTATATTTATGAGTCGAAGGCACCAAGGTCAGCTCATTGGTTTGATAACCTGATATTCATTGATATGATTAGTACGAAATTGATATGCTTGTTAGTTTTGGTATGCTAGTTTGGTATATCAGTAGGACTACCTGTGATACTGTCTGTATAATTATCCATATATGTTAGTATTTTATATATGTCAACATATGGTGTGGGTTGGGTTGTGGTTGTACTGCTCAGTGCGGTAACCAACAAACCCTGGAGCAATCCAGATATGAGTTGAGGGTCTGGTAGGGAATGCTAAACTCATATTGAGGGCTCATGAGCATTCTAGATATGAGCTGAGGGTCGGGTAGGGTATTTCAGACTCGTAGTGAGGGCTTGGTGGTATTCAATCTGAGGACTGATCTGGTCTGGGAGCAAGCCAAACCTAAGCTGTGGGCCCCGAGGGCATGCCACACTTATGTTGTAGGCTCAGGGGTAATCCAGTCTTTTAGATGTTATTGTATATGTGTTGTTTGTTCTGTGTTGGTACTTTGAGGGAACTCACTAAGGTTCGTGCTTATAGTTTGGTTTATGGTTTTAGGTGTCTCGGAGGACCGTGGCAAGGCGATGGCGTGACCGTACACATCCTTAGTTTTACTGCTGAGTGGATCTTGGGAGACTCTGATTTTAAATAATGTTTTGGAAATACTAATATTGTAAACACTTTTATTAGTAAAAGGGCCATTTTGTGAAGTTTAAATTTGTTGAGATTTTTTGGATGTTACATACATAATTGTTGATGAACATTTAAAACTCATTTTTGGCTCGAATCTAGTTTCGTGTTAAGACACCAGAGTTTGGATCACCAAGAATCTGTTCTTTCGGATGATCTCTTGTCCACTTTTCCATCGTTGTATATGCACGATCAAAGTTGTGATCATGACTCGATCCACATGGCTCCCCCTCAACCAATGGATTTGTGGTGTGATGCTCCCCCTCGACATCCGCATGGTTAGGCAATTGCTCCCCCTCAACATCAACATTGTGAGGCATGTGCTCCCCCTCAACATCATAATCTTGTCTTTCGTTGTGAGGCATGGAAATCAAGTGCTCCCCCTCCACTTGTTCATCAGTCAAATTTGCATTCTTTCGATATTAACTCTCGAGGTTGATGAAGAATGAGCATCATTTTCTTCAATTGAAATTGTCGAATCATCGTAATATTTAGATTCTTTTGGGATTCCATTATCTTCAACATTTATTTCAACATTGATAGCCCTATTAGGAATGTCAAAAATTAGATCAAGATCAATATCAAAACAATTCATTTGCTTATATTCAACATTTGATTAATCAATAATTGGTTTTTCAATGAATGATTGTTCGACTCTCTTGACATAATGATCATCAAATGTGAGATTGAATATTTATATTAGCTTCCTTGTTCACTTTTTCAACACTCTATAGGCTACAAATTTTTGTGAATATCCCAAGAAAAATCCTTCATCAGCTTTCAACTAAAATTTGGAAAGATTTTCCTTGATATACATGATGAAACATTTGCATCCAAAAACATGGAAAAATTTGACATTAGGTTTCCTTTTGTTTATAATTTAATAAGATGTTATGTTAAAATAATGATATATGAATGAACGATTTTGCATAATGCAAGCAGTCGGAACTGCCTCTACCCAAACGTATTGTGGCAAGTTTGCATAAGTGAGCATCGTTCTTGCCGCTTCACACAAGGAACGATTCCTCCATTCAACATCATTTTGTTGTGGTGTGTATAGGGATGGAAAATTTTGAGACATGCCCAGTTCAGTCTAAAATTCGATTTTTGAACTTCATTCTATTATCACTATTTATCTTTTGAACTTTCCTTTTAAGCTCAATTCTATGTTCTTGATAAAATCAATCATCACTTGAGCAGTTTCAAACTTTTTTCGAAGAAAGAAAACCTAAGTAAACCTTGAAAAATCATCAACAATAACTACTATGTATTTCTTTTTATTGAGGGACTCAACAATTGAATGTCCATACAAGTCAATATGAAGAAGTTCCAAAGGGTCAATGATTTTTGAATCAATTATGATCGGATGACCTTGACGAAGTTGTTTTCCTTGTTCACATGCAACATACAACGATCATTGTCAAATTTTAAAACATGAAAACCACAAACAAGATCATTGAGAATAAGTTTATTTAAAATTTAGAAATTGAGATGAGAAAGACATCGACGCCATAACCAGATGAGATCGAAAGATGATTTCGATAGTAAACACACCGAGGGAATGCCCACAATTGGTTTCAGGTTAAGAGTAAACATGTCTCCCTTTCATTTTGACTTTGGCATACTCTCCTTTGTTTCCTTGTTTGAGATAATACTTCCTTCCTTATCAGAAAGAACATGGTCACATGTTCCAACAACTAGTTGTGAAACACTAACCAAAATGTGCTTTAAACCTTCAACATAAGTGACTTGATTCACTTTGAATTTTCCATTCATCACTTTTCCATAACCTTTGACTTTACATTTCTGATTGTTTCCAAACTTGATGACTCCAACATTATCAACTTTCAAAAATCTCTCAAATTTTCCTTCCTCCCAGTCACGTGGCGTGAGCATCCACTATCGATGTACCACTTTTCATCATTTTTGCTCATCACATAGTATATACGATCAGTTGGAAGAGTTTAGATCGCCAAGACCTTTTGGGTCCTTGGACATTACTTTGAAACACAATGTGCAATGAAGAACCTAAAACCCAATTACGAACTTTCAATTTGAAATTGTCAATTAAGTTAATGTCGTTAGCTTTAAGCATTGAAATATAATCATACAATGGGGAAAGTTTAACTTTGATTTTCTCTTTTTCATCCATTTTCAGAGAAAGATGAATTTTCTTCTTTGGAATTTCTTTCTACGGTGTAGATTCTTGAGATGAAGTACTTTCATTCATTGAATCATTCAAGTACTTCTTGTAAGAATTTTGTATTTGCTTTTGATAATACTTTCGTGATTGATATTGTTTTCCTTTTCCTTCAAGACAATGATTGTTGTTCCTAACATCACTTCTACCTTTTGTTAATGACGTTTTCATCTTCTGTTTCGAATTAGGATTTGGAAAATTTGGGTTGGTAGGTTTAAAAGGATCAATCTTCCTTCCTTTAACCTCCAATTTTTCGAATTCTCTTTTTGGAAAATGATCTTTCTGAAAGATTTAGAAATGGATTTTGATACCGGTTTTGATAACCAACACTATTTTGTTGAAAAACTTTTCAATTTTGACCATAACTCCTTTGTCCAAGACTTTGACCAAAACTCTTTTGTTCACTATTTTCATCAAAACTCCAATGTGCATGATTTTGAGCAAAACTTCTTTTTCCATTTCTTTGTAAACCATTTTGCCGAAAGTTATTTTGGACAAAGTTTAGACTCCTTTGAAAATCATTTTGTTTTTGAAAATTTTTATTTTGAAAATTATTTTCATTTTTTGAAAACTGCTTTGATGTTTTAGGATATTATTGTTTATAAACTTTTTGTTGGTGAAAACCTTTTTTATTTTTATAATATGCTTTATTTTGTGCTTTTGATTTTGAAATTTCTTCATTAAAAGCCAAATTTTCTACTTCTCTTTTGAAAGTTTGTGGTTTCACCTTTTGATGTTTAGGATCATTAGGCAAAGAATCAACACATTTTCTTTGTTTTTCTTTTATCAACAACTGATTTTTCTGTTTTCATAGCCCAAACTCGTTTTGTTTTAGTTTGTTGTTGAATTTTTTTTTGAGTTTTTGTTCAAACCATTTTCGACGGTGTTTTGATATGAATAAGATCCTTCTTTCATCACACTCACATTATCTTCATTTAACAACTTGTTCAATTTAGGAGCCACATTGTCACCATTTCCTTTCGTAACAAAGACTTGATTTGGAAACACAACTTCTTCTAAATCCTTGAACCTTGGATAAACAACTACATTTGATTCAAGATAATGTTTTCCTTTGTCTTTCAATACTTTCGTGTACTCCTTTGAGGCTTCAAAGAATAGATATACCACATCTCTTGAAATTGTTTTCTCTTTCGAAACTTCATCCTCATCACTCACATAATCCTCAACCACAATATAATCATGAGGATCACAGGTTTTGGATGTCAAAGTTTGATCATTGTTTAATTTCAACATTGAATCATTACATTATTTACCTTTAGCCATTGAGTTGACATTAATGACAAATAATTCCGAGCAATCGACACATTCATCTTCCTCAACTTCACTAATATTGTCAAATTTATCTTCGATATCAGCAAAATTTTGTTGAGAACCAAGTGTCGACTTCTCAGTCTTGTTCAAAATCAAGAATTGTTCAATTTTTGCTAAGGTCTTATTCACAATATTCACAAGATCAACAACATTGTGACATTCATTAATATTTACAATACCATATGCATAAGAATCACTTGGAATTTTATCATAATATGCTATCTTGCTTTCTATAGTTGTTACGTAATCAGGTATGAATTATAGAATCAGAATAATATGAAAAGGATGAACACTAGATTAAATAATGTCTGTTTGGGTCGATTATGCTTTCAATGAGTACAAAGTGTTTTAGACAATTACATGAAAGTTCTTATGTAACTCTAGTACCGAACACCTATTTATAGGGAACTAGAAAGCACACAAAAAATATAAGGGACTAGACTTGAAAAGCTTCGACACTAAAGTACCCTTATAATAACATTACATATTAACGAAACTATCCCTTGACCTTCGACACTTCACAACTAATTTCGACATCAACATTCTCCCCCTTTGTGAGAAGTGGCAAACCTAGGTCATTAGTATCTGGATAGCTTGATGCATCGATCTCCGAATCTTTTCATACCAATTCATCACCTTCTTCAATTCAGCCTTATATCCATCATTGTTCTTCTTACAGTTATTCATACGAACAATCAAGTTCATATATTGTGCATTAATATACCTTTCGAAAGCACATGCTTGGAACAAAAACTTCGTCTTCATTCCCTTCTTGTTTTTACCGAAAAAGATTATCCCAAGAGGCTTCAGACAAATCTCTCCATCATCATAAGGCTTCAAGTCAGCTTGAGTCTTTAATAATGATAAAGGTACAGTAATCTATTTACCCATTGTCAATGCTAATTTGACATCTGTCAAGGCTAAACAATCGAAATAATTGTCGATGAAAAGATTGGTATGAGCAAAACCCAGCTGATAATCTTCTTTGCGTGTACCTTGAAGCTTTGTTTCATCACTGACTTTAAGAATCATCATGACAGAGATAAATTCATTCAGATTCATAAGACGGAAATCGATAATAGATAAGTTGAAGGTGGTATTGTTTGCTCTGACCACATGATATCGAAAAGTTTGAAGTACATCCTCAAATAGAACATCTTTGGAAATACACAAAACTCGAACTATCTTGACAAGTGACCAAACTTCTTCTTCTTCTTTCCCAATTACAACATGAAATTGTATCTTTAGTCTCTTGTACTCTTTATCATCTTCAAAATTGTCAACAATCTGATAATGAGAAGTAATAAACATCATCTTGTTGATAGGAAAGTCCAACTTATTCATGTCCGAATTCTTAGTTGCATAACTCTTCTTCGGTTCTTATCAAAGTCATGCATTTCATCATATACTACCATAGCTTCAATGCCCTCATAGTTATGTACTTTCCTTGGATCACCTTTGTTCAATGTTGGTGAATCATTTTGACGAAGCATAAGAATGCTTTGAATTTATCGTTTCTTTTCAATTTCAGCTTCAATAGCTGCTTTTGTTTCTTCCTTCGTCTATTCAATACTAACACCTTTTCCTTCCCTCTATCAATTTCAGTAGGCTTAGGTTTCGAAGAAGAGGCACAACCACCAATTACAATCCCTTTTACCAAAGGTCTTGTTGTTTGTCACACCCCCAAACCAAGGATGGCGGAAACGTCCGGGGGTGGAGGACTTCATGTAGAGTATCACAACAACGTGTATAATAGTGCTCAAAGTAAATACAACCATCATAAATATAATTGAAAAAGTTACACCAAAGTATATGTTTACATGATTCGAATCAATTACATTATGAAACAAAATGAACTGTTTGACGATTTATCGTCCCATCCTCAAAACGTTGTTGATTTCCTGTTTTCACTGAATTCCTGAGAATACAAGTAGTTTTGAAAAAGTGTCAACACAAAGGTTGGTGAGTTCATAAGCTTTTGACAGTAAGAGTTTGAAAATCGATCTTTGTAAAGAGATGTATGATACTAAGAAAAATCCAATATTTTCCTTACAAAAGTTATGTAGTCCTAAATACCAGGACCGAAAATGAACAACTATATGTCATACTTAAAGATATAAAAGTGATTTTAAATCGGCATAAAACCCTTTCTGATGTGAGAAAAATCCCGTAATGAATGATGTGTAGTCTTAAATACCAAGACCGAAAGTATACAATAAAGTATGTAATTGTTGATGTAAAAAGTGATTTTAAATCGACATAAAACCCTTTTTGATATGAAGGCGTACAAGTATTTTTCTATACTTAAAGTAATTTCAGTGAGCTAAATAGACATAACTCGCTAATCTAAAGTTAGAACCCGTAAATCTTATGATTGTTAATACCACATGTGAGCTATTATAACCATACTTGACTTGGGTGGCCTCGTAATGCGACGTTCTTCAGGCGTCGCCGTTAAATGACACTTGTCACCACAGACCTGCCGGTCTAGCTGTAGCGAGCAGCTCTGGTGTGGGTTTGTCAAACCCAATATAGACCTATACACAACTATCACGTTCTCCTTACAAGAGACTCTGGTTACAATTTACAGGACTTTTTGGCTTTGTTACTTTGGAAGTAACCCGAAGGGAATGACTCACAAATTTATTCATTAACAGATTTACGTGAACTAAACGGAAAACTTTCGATAAATAAGTTTGAGAAGTAATGATACATAAACTATACCTATTATAGTTTATCCAAAACGTTTGTAATATGTGAGAATTCTTTTATAAATGCTTTATTGTGATAAATTCATAAACTATGCTCATTATAGTTTAATATTCTTGTTCCAAATAAATGAATAATCTTATCACAAATGCCTATACTTCAGTTATGATGATAAACTAACAAGGTAACACATTCAATATGTAGAACTTGACATTATACACTTTGCTCAACATAATACAAAATGTTATAAAAATTATAAGCTGTTAACCAATTTTCAGCCTTTCTACACTGTTTTTGAAAATTCCTAGAAAAATCATACGAAGTCGAAAACTAAATCCGTAAATTCTGGGAGTTCCCAAAACGTTTCTAGTTTACTCATAATTTTTATCATGATTTTTAATGACCTGCAACTTGGGTGAAAAAGTCCATAATCACAGTCTGGTCCGGATTGGTGTTTGAAATGATAGGCAGTTTTGTAAAAATCACCATAAATTGTAGAAAAATCGTATGGAGGTGTGCAAGTAGTCATTTTAAAGCTAAGAAGTGGAACTACATGCACCTAAAACAGTTTTGAAAACTAAAGTGTTGAAGATGTCTAAAACAGTCCGTGAATGGAGTCCAACTTTTCTGATGAAAGCTGTTAGAAGAATTTAGTTATGTTCTTGGTGTTTTAACTTGTATTCCCCCCGCCCCCCTAAAAACTTGTGGAAACATGATAATGTAGGGGTATGAACTCACCTTGTGTGATTTCAGTAGATAAGTGTTGAAGAAGAGAAGTGTTCAACCCAAGAACACTTGAAGAATCCCTTGAAGATTCGAAGCTCTAACACGAATATAATGGAGTTTGTGTAAGATATCCATGGTTTGAGTGGAAATAATTGAGATAATCATAAAGGAAATGGATTATGCTTACCAAATGTGGAGGAAAAACTCAAGATCAGCCCTTGAATCTCGGATTTCTAGAGAGAGAAAGTGAGAGAGAGAAGAATTTGATCTTCTTGTGAAATGAGAGCAAATGAGAGAAAATGAGGAGAGAGGATGAATATCCAGCTCTCAAAACATGGAGATGGCTTGTGAGGGAGGTAAAAAGTACAAGGAAGTGACAAGGTATGGTGGGGAGGAGTGTGGGTTAATCATGGAGTGGGTATGGGGTTGCTTGTGTCATAAAATAAGGTAAAGTCAACACTCTACCTTTGTACTTTACCTACTCTTATTTGGATAAGATTTTACCCTTAAAATATGATTAAATCATTAATTTAGGGGTCTTATATTTTAAAATAAAGCTTTGGGTGAAAATCCCATGTTAGAACAATTAAAAACGGGTCTTAAACGCAAAATTACGCGAAACCGGGTGAAAAATGAGCTTTCCAGCGAGACCCTTCGGACCTAGGCCGAGGTTCGGTCCCTAGGCCGAAGTTCGGTCAGATGGGTGCAGGGTTCGGAGGCGAGAGACGCGAGCCAGAAGCGAGAAGCGAAGCAAGGATTGGTCCGAGGCTCGGTCCGAAGAGAAATCAGAAGCGAAGTCAGGCGGTTCGGTCCGAAGGGAAGCCAGAACCGAAGGAACTGTTGTGAACAGTAATGAACAGTACCTTTGGGTTCGGACCTTCCTTCTATGCGAGGTTCGGCTCGGATGAACAGTAGTCTCGGTTCGGACCTTCATGAATAGTACTTTCGGGTTCGGTTCATGAATAGTACTTTCGGTTCGGAGGGTTCGTTTCCTTAAGTCCGTTTTTCGCGTAGACTTCCGTTTTTGGGCTATTTTCGCCAAATTCGGGGGTCGGGATGCCCCGAGTGATTATAGAAAGTTAGGGAGAGATTTCGAGAGAGATTTGAGAGAGATTCCACATACTCAGAGAGATTTGGGAGATATTTGACATTCTTGGAGAGATTTCTCATACAACGAGAGATTTGGGAGAGATTTCACATACTTTGAGAGATTTGGGAGAGATTTGACATTCTTGGAGAGATTTCTCATACAAAGAGAGATTTGGGAGAGATTTCACATACTTAGAGATATGTGGGAGAGATTTCACATAATTAGAGATATGTGGGAGAGATTTCACATACTTAGAGATATGTGGGAGAGATTTCACATACTTAGAGATATGTGGGAGAGATTTCACATACTTAGAGAGATTTGGGAGAGATTTCATTGGTGACCTTTTTGAGTGTCCGGCTACGCACTGCACGGTCCGTAAACCCCGTTAAGCCTTGTTTAGGGATCCTGCATACTCCCGATGAGTATGTAACATTGTTTTATCGGTTTGGCTCTCCACGTACCATCGTTTTAGGTTAAGGAGATCTAGGTGAACGCACTTTTCGATTTATGATCTCTCATTAGAATAGAGAGTTGTTTAGAAGTTACATAACGTAAACTCTAGTACTCATGGCAAATTGAGTTGACCGGTTTGACTTGACCGAAAATTGACGGTTGTCACATCATCCCCCCGTTAGAGGGAATTTCGTCCCGAAATTTGAATTTAGGCAAGGAGTTTGTAAATGACTAAGGTCGGCTCTACATTATTTTGATTCTGACTAAGAAATGAGTTATTATACACGAAATCTTAGCTCATACACATTATGATATAACCAATACTGGGCGGATAGTAAAATGTGTGATTCTACTTCAGTTTCACATCCCAACGAGGAAAAGAAACTAAGTCAGAATTCTCACATGCTATTATCTACCAGGTATTCGTTATATATAACTGGGGAATGTGTAAGTGAGGAAATCATAACAAATAACTTAGTAATCCTTCTTACTACGAGGGTAGATAAGCGAGTCACTTACAACGACAACGATGAACTGATCCTACTAAGAATGGCACATCCTATGAATACTGCGAACGGGTTGGTCCTATCCGAGGGTATCACTACGGACTTGCAGCGTCCGCATCGAATTTGGAGGGTTGTCCTCGGACGTCCTTTTCCAATACTCACAACTGGTGATATTCAGATCTCAGGTCTGATTCCTAAAGGGTACCTCGTTCCTTGTGGTTGGTCAGTCTATTTGTTTAAGTGAGGCAGATAGTGAAGGTTTCTACTGGAGATATTGTCAGGGCCTCTGAAGTTAATGGAACTATGAGCAATTTGCCTTTCTATTTGAAGAATAAGATCAGAGCTTTCCAGGGTGAAAAGCTTGGTTCTTCAATTTTATTGTTGAATAGTTCGACAGGTTTGACCTAAGAGTTCTTGTAGCTCGGTAGGTAGCATGTGGGTTTGGTTTACACGATTAGGCCTTCTTAGATGGTAGGACATTTACTCGCCCTCCTGGGCTACCTTGGCCCGAAGTTCATGGCAGAACTTGTACCATATCTTTCCCAAGCTTCTATGCTTGGACCTTGTCTGCTACATGCGTGACATTCCCAAAGGTCTCCTGTGAGTACTTGTGATAAGGTTTCGGGAAGTGTAACACTCCTCTGATGCGTGTTTTGGAGTTCCACAATGATAGATGACCCGGAGGTCCGTGCTGGATGTTTATGAGAGACGAATGTTTTGATGTTTGAGGGGGTTAGGTGAAAGGTCCTTTTGTAGATGTTAAATTGGGAAGATGAGGGCTATATCAATGAAAATTGGATGACGACAGCAATATCTTTTTAGATAAAACAAGCTAAGTTGTACTCGCAAGAAGAGATCACTAGAGTGATAGAGTATCTTGTGTTTCTTTTTAGGGTGATAAACTTTGTTTGATGTTATCATTATTGTAGATGATTTATACCATAGTGTCTAGCACTGGCAGTGGGTGTGTTTCGATAATCAGTAATGATACTTGACACCATGATCCCTGACAGGTCTCCTTATGATCGAACGGTACATGAACGTCGTATGTGACCTGATGTTGGTGAAATCGTCGAGTGGGTGGCCCCACTCAGTTCTTACTACTAGACACGGATTAGGAGTCGGGATGAAATTATTTGTTTCAAGACTTCATTATTTTGATTATAATTAACCCCGATGTATGTACAAAGTCATCACAACTTACAGGTAATGATCCTAAGATCATATATGAATGTATTGGTTCGATTTAAACGAGAGAGTATTTTAACTACTTTTAGAAAGTCATGGATTTTAGTAAGCATAAAAAAAAATTCATTACAAACATATGATACTTAAACGTTTTTGTCGTTGGAAACATTACAAAAGTCCTAATATGGTTCCCTATTACCCTTGTTGGTTCATTGGTTATGCTCCTCCGCTTTCCCCATCATTCCTCTCAGTTGGACTGTTTCTCTTGAAGTGTCCCGCTTCGCCACATAGGAAGCACACTGGAATTACCTTGGTACTGTGTGTTGAAGTGATGTACTGAGTCGGGGTCCTACAGAAACGGGCGGTGTGCCCTTTCCTGTTGCAGTTTTTACAGTGTATCTCTCGGCAAGCTCCTGTGTGATGGAAGCCACATTGGTTACACTTTGGGAGTGAACCCTTATATGGTCTGGCCGGTGTCTGGGTGGTAGACCTCGTGGCTAGTGTCGCGGCGTTCATCATGACTGTTGTTGTAGTAGCAGGTGCAGCTACGGATTGTTTTCTTCCAGCAAGTTTTTGAGTTAGATTACACTTCTTTTTGTCCCAGAACTTTCGCTTCTTGTTCGTAGGTTTGTGGCCTGAGGTATTTTCGCTGGCGGACACCCGTTGGTGCTCCTAATTGTTACCACAATCTGTATTGTCAGTACCGTTTCCTTTTGTGCTGGCGTTGTTAGCATTGAACTGCGCCATGACGGCTGCCACGGCTGCCGTGACTGCAGCCTGAAAAGTAGCAGCGTCTATCTGTAGAGTTGGCGCCTTGCCAGTTGGTTGGTTGTCTTTTGGTGAAGACATAGCTCTGATTCATGATGGAAAAACATCTTCATTAGTGGAAATGATTATCTTAAGTGCATCCTAACGATTTATATTTACGCATATAAATGTTTGCACGTTACTGTACTATTCCTAGTGTTTCCACTAGCATTCTTGAAATGGAGTCACAGCAGTGGGTAGGGGTAGGTTTCATACGGGCGTCAAGCTTTACCCACCTTAGGATCATGTGTGTCCAAACACGCTTGGCTGGGGAGTTTTGATGGGATCTGGTGCATTAGTGCTAGTATGATCGCACTCGTGAGTCTATGATGAAGGAACTTCTCAACAAAACGATTAAGGGTGAGATGATAATGAGTTTTTAGAATGGCTATACGTCGTGAGTTTCTAACTCAGTTTTATCTTGTATCGATTTGTAACGTAATTTGGTCGTTAAGGGCGTTCTAAAAACAATTCATAAAGGGAGTCCTTATAGGGTAAACCCATGAATTTCTTTTGTAGTTCTGCATCCAAGTGGAGCCTTATAGTTGACCCAGGCTAGGTCCTTATTACGACCAATTGGAGCATGTTCTCGAAGATTTGACCTGCATCCCTATGATGCAGTCCTAATACAGAGTAGAAGTAAGTTCAGGTAGTGATCTTTTGATGTTTGTTGTTTGAAACCGAGTTCCATTGGTTGGTGAATAACATGATCCAACCTTGGAGAGAAGATCAGGAATGATTCCGGAGCTAGGTTACTCTAGTCTTACAACTTGAATAGAGTGGGTTTTAGGCAGGCTCCTATGGCAGCATGATGGGAGTGTTTGAACAAAAAGGTGACACAGAACTCGGCTGATTGATACGTCATTGATGTTTAAGATGTAACAAATTAGGGAAAATTGACCTTGTAGGGGGTCTTACATCATATCGAAGCAGGAGTGTCTTGGCCGCCTAAAGGCCTTACTAAAGGTACCTACAGTACAAGATAGTTTCATAGGGAATGCCACATAGGGCATAGATAGGAAAAACGATTCCTTTTTAACATGAAATGAGGTAAGGCAGCTACTACTGGCCGCGGTCATTTTTTTCTTGTGATCTCTCAGTTCAGCTAGCTGCCGCTCCATATCAAGCACATGCCTTTCGTACACCCTCTGGCGTACTCAGAGTTTTATGACATCGGTTCGTGTTTCAGCCAGTGCTTGCAGCAAGGTTTCATAGTCTTCCTCAGACTTTTCACGAGTGTGCTCTAGGCGATTGATGCGGATTGTATGTATTCTTGCATTTGCATCAACCTCTGCGATACCATGGAGAGTTGTTCTGCCCTGAATCTCGTCTCGGGCAACTCTACGGACCAGGATTGGAAAAATTCTATCTGTTGGGGTTCCTTCGTTTATGTTGTAGAAGCTTCAATCTCCATCGAACGACATAGGTTGGTCTTGCTCTTCGCTCCAGATTTCCAAGCACTCTACCCAAGGAGGCATCGGGCCTTGAAAAGCCGGTCGAGGATTGGGATTTGGAACACGGGTCATCGAGGATAGGTTCACCATTTCAGGTTCGGAGTCAGAACCGTCAGCAAGGCCTTCAGCTTGGTGACCATCCATAGGGATTGGGTGATCATTCTATGGCTCCTCTCCGAGCCATTCAGTATTGTTGTGGTTAGGGTAGTACGGGTCGTCGTGGGGATGAAATCCAGCCATGATATCTTCGCGAGAAATGGGGATATAAGAAATAACTAAGTAGATGTACTAATTAGATAATTATAAGATGATCTTTATCAGGTACTTCAATACATTGTTTAGTGCATACTAGTCATATGTATTTGGGACAGGATAGACCTTCGAATAAGCGATCCTAACTCTAAATCCCCAATCCAACGAGAACAGGAAGTAAAGCAAAGATCCACAGATTCTAAGTCTATGACGTCCTGGATACATATAATTTTAATGTATCCACTAGGCAATTATTGGCCTATTGATAAAAATCTATTTAGTTCTCAGATAAGTAATTATAATAACACCAAATACCCCTATGGTATTTCATTGAGGTAGTGTTGGTAAGTTTTTAGACTTGTTGTCATATCACAACCATTCTTGGGCATGTGCTAATCACTCCTCGGACGGGCATAGTTGATCAGGCTATGCCACTCCCAAGACTGACCATACATTCCCGAGCTTACCTGTGATATCCAACAATCATTACTTTTGTTTTGTTCTAGAACGATGTTGACCCTAGTATGTATGCATGCATGTATACTTTTAATAAGAAACTATTTATTTCTAAAAGTATAGTTGTTTTGAAAACATAAAATCAGAGACTCTAGTCCCAATGCATTTATAGTTTGTATATCTTATGTGGTTCGATATACTGAGTTCACTATAAACAATGCTCTGATACCAATCTGTCACACCCCCAAACCAAGGATGGCGGAAACGTCCGGGGGTGGAGGACTTCATGTAGAGTATCACAACAACGTGTATAATAGTGCTCAAAGTAAATACAACCATCATAAATATAATTGAAAAAGTTACACCAAAGTATATGTTTACATGATTCGAATCAATTACATTATGAAACAAAATGAACTGTTTGACGATTTATCGTCCCATCCTCAAAACGTTGTTGATTTCCTGTTTTCACTGAATTCCTGAGAATACAAGTAGTTTTGAAAAAGTGTCAACACAAAGGTTGGTGAGTTCATAAGCTTTTGACAGTAAGAGTTTGAAAATCGATCTTTGTAAAGAGATGTATGATACCAAGAAAAATCCAATATTTTCCTTACAAAAGTTATGTAGTCCTAAATACCAGGACCGAAAATGAACAACTATATGTCATACTTAAAGATATAAAAGTGATTTTAAATCGACATAAAACCCTTTCTGATGTGAGAAGAATCCCGTAATGAATGATGTGTAGTCTTAAATACCAAGACCGAAAGTATACAATAAAGTATGTAATTGTTGATGTAAAAAGTGATTTTAAATCGACATAAAACCCTTTTTGATATGAAGGCGTACAAGTATTTTTCTATACTTAAAGTAATTTCAGTGAGCTAAATAGACATAACTCGCTAATCTAAAGTTAGAACCCGTAAATCTTATGATTGTTAATACCACATGTGAGCTATTATAACCATACTTGACTTGGGTGGCCTCGTAATGCGACGTTCTTCAGGCGTCGCCGTTAAATGACACTTGTCACCACAGACCTGCCGGTCTAGCTGTAGCGAGCTGCTCTGGTGTAGGTTTGTCAAACCCAATATAGATCTATACACAACTATCACGTTCTCCTTACAAGAGACTCTGGTTACAATTTACAGGACTTTTTGACTTTGTTACTTTGGAAGTAACCCGAAGGGAATGACTCACAAATTTATTCATTAACAGACTTACGTGAACTAAACGGAAAACTTTCGATAAATAAGTTTGAGAAGTAATGATACATAAACTATACCTATTATAGTTTATCCAAAACGTTTGTAATATGTGAGAATTCTTTTATAAATGCTTTATTGTGATAAATTCATAAACTATGCTCATTATAGTTTAATATTCTTGTTCCAAATAAATGAATAATCTTATCACAAATGCCTATACTTCAGTTATGATGATAAACTAACAAGGTAACACATTCAATATGTAGAACTTGACATTATACACTTTGCTCAACATAATACAAAATGTTATAAAAATTATAAGCTGTTAACCAATTTTCAGCCTTTCTACACTGTTTTTGAAAATTCCTAGAAAAATCATACGAAGTCGAAAACTAAATCCGTAAATTCTGGGAGTTCCCAAAATGTTTCTAGTTTACTCATAATTTTTATCATGATTTTTAATGACCTGCAACTTAGGTGAAAAAGTCCATAATCACAGTCTGGTCCGGATTGGTGTTTGAAATGATAGGCAGTTTTGTAAAAATCACCATAAATTGTAGAAAAATCGTATGGAGGTGTGCAAGTAGTCATTTTAAAGCTAAGAAGTGGAACTACATGCACCTAAAACAGTTTTGAAAACTAAAGTGTTTAATATGTCCAAAACAGTCCGTGAATGGAGTCCAACTTTTCTGATGAAAGCTGTTAGAAGAATCTAGTTATGTTCTTGGTGTTTTAACTTGTATTCCCCCCCTAAAAACTTGTGAAAACATGAAAATGTAGGGGTATGAACTCACCTTGTGTGATTTCAGTAGATAAGTGTTGAAGAAGAGAACTCACCTTGTGAAAACATGCTATGCTAGTGACCGGTTAGGTCTGTATCCTGGTGAGGATGATGTTATGTTATGTGATCTGCTAGATCGGTTTGGTTGGATGCGTATTGTTATATGATTGTATATTTATGTGCACATGGTTGTTGGGCTGGAGTTCGGTTGAGGCAGGTCCTGCTTTGTGCTGTAGGCCAACATACCCAGGGCAGACCGGTTATCCCGTAGGCCCAGCGAGCGGTCCGGATAGGCTGTAGGCCCCACGAGGGCGGACCAGACGTGCCGAGGCTCGAAGAGTGGACCAGGCCGATTGAAGGCCCGGTGCGGGCGGACCAGTCATATTGTAGGCTCAGAGAGTGTACCAGGTGGATTGAAGGCCCGGTGCGGGCGGACCAATCACACTGTAGACTCGATGTATATGGCTAGACTCGGAGGGTGGACCAGGTGGACTGTAGGCCGGTACGGTGGACCAGTCACACAGTAGACCCAAAGTGCATAGCTGTTCTATATCGATTATATGATGTGGTTATGTTTGTATGGCGTTGGTATTTGGGGGTATCTCACTAAGCTTTCGGGCTTACAGTTATGGTTTAAATGTTTCAGGTACTTCAAGAGATCGTGGCAAGGCAAAGGCATGAGCGTACCGCTCCTCGAGTTTTTATGTGTTTACGTTGTGGTTTCTGGGAAATACTCTAATAATAAATTTATTGAAAACCTTCTTGTAATAACTTTATGAAATTAGGTTGTTTTTGAAAAGTTTAAATTGGTTGGAATTTTTAGAGTGCTACAAATTGGTATCAGAGCCTTGGTTTGAGTGAATTGGAGGAACAATCGTGTGAATCCAGTCTCAAATCAAGGAGAGTTTTCAAAAGAGAATTTAAAAAGGGTTTTCAAAAATAAGTAAAGGAGGACGCAGAGGTACGATCAGCTGGAGCCTGTAAGTAATCCCAAAATACCATACAAGTTATTTGTTTATGACATATGATAGTACAGCATGCTAGTACTAGGCTAGGGATCTTGAGGAATTGCATGATAGAGTTGCCTGATTTATGATGCCTGCTAGCCTAGGGTTTCCTTCTGTATGAGATTTCCAGTGTTCCTCTAGGAGTGAGGTTGAGTGCTTGTTATGCCTGTTCTTCACTAGGGTGTTGTGGTGATACTTGATATAAATATGGGTAGGTTTGGAAGGTAGTATGGGCCTATACTACTGAAAGCACAGGACCCATACGCATATCAAGGAAGTCACAAACCCTAGGGTTGGGTCGAGAGTCAGTTCTTGGGTTAGTCAGAAGCGTTGGATGTTTTGCGGTAATTTCCGTATAATTGTTATGAGGCATGCTGAGAGTGGATCTAGGTCAGGATCGAGAGTAGGAGGAGGCGGTCAGGGTGGGTCTGCACCACCCGAGGTTATTGGTTAGATGAGCACAGACGAGTTGGATGCTAGGATTCGTGAGATCCTGCATGATGAGGTTGTTGCTATGGTCCGAGCCGAGTTGCCGAAACTGTTTGGGTCGATCAAGACCGCCATGGTTGAGTATTTTGATGAGCGCTATGCAGCTCTTACAGAGACGGCAGCCGTGGCGGCTACAACAGCTTTAGCAGCGGCAGGGGGAGGAGCCGGTAGAGGTTTTCAGTATCGGTACTTTGATAATACGAAGCCCCCTACCTTCGATGGAGTTTGGGACCCGATTGTTGTTATAAGATCGTTGTCAGACGTGGAGGGGTGTTTCTTCACGTGTTCATACCCTGCTGATTAGAGGGTGAGGTGTGCTCTGAACCTTTTGAGGCTCGGGGCGAAGGATTGGTGGAGGTTGACCACGGGATCGTATACTGATGTGCAACGAGCTGCGATTTTGTGGGATCAGTTCAGGAAGATGTTTATTACTCACTATGTTCCGCGAGTTGAGAGGGAAAGATTGGCTCAGGAGTTCCTGGAGCTGAAGCAGGATTCAGAGTCGGTGACGGAGATCACCAGGATGTTCACAGAGAGGGCGATGTTTTGCCCGGAGTTTGCTTCGGAGCAGGATCTGATGTCCCAATATCTGAGTATGCTCAAGAGGGATATCAGGCAGTTTGTGTCCACATAGTGGTGCGAGACCTTGCTAGAGTTGCAAGAGGCCGCTCGGCGGCGTGAGTTGGAGATTGAGTTACAGTTGAGAGAACAGAGGCAGACCCCAACACAATCGAAGCCGGCGCCGAAACGGTCCAAGACCATTGATTCAAGGTTGGGAGATCAGAGAAACCGCACTTGTGGGAAATGCGGGAGGGGCCACACTGGAGTTTGTAGGTCCGGTGGTGCATGTCGCAAGTGCGGAAGGGAGGGGCATTATGCGAGGGACTGTCGGCAGACAGCCCCGGTTCAGGATTTGAGGATTTGCTATCATTGCCATCAGGTTGGACACTTGAGGGTCAACTGTCCAGAGCTTGCTACAGGACCGGTGCACGCTCCAGCATCGGCCACTTTGAGGATTACGGGTGGAGGTCAAGGTGGAGCGGAGCCCCTGAGAGCTCAGGGTCGTGCTTTTTAGCTTACGGCAGAGGAGGTCAGGGCAGTGCCGGATGCAGCTGCGGGTGTGTTTCCTTCTTGATATTTTTTTTATCTTGTGATTATTATCGAGTATTGTATATCTGCTAGTCTCGTTGTGTGATTTTGGTATTGTATTCGTTGTTGCTGAGGGTTATGGTTCGGTTAAGGGTTTTGGTATTGGGAGTTTCATTGGTTATCATCCATAGGGATTATTAGTGGGAAATCAGGCTTTTAGCCTGAATGTCGGGTGGCATCTGCAGTCTGAGGAGTGGTTAGCCGAAGGTCGGGCTTCTTTCGAGTTCGAGATAATTAGTGTTGATATGTGATTTGGTGAAGGTTGCTCGCTCTAGTGTGAATCAGTTCGCGTGTAAGGGAATGTGTTGTGAAGGGTTGTTAAGGAATGTCGGTTATGGCGACCAGTGGTGGATAGTCAGTGCTCTAAGTGGGGAGAATTGGAAAATTCTCAGGAGGATCGATAAACGTTAGAGTTCGATTAGCTGTTTGGGATCTAACAGTGTTTCAGTCAGCCAAGAGTGTGGGCTGGTATGAGTAAGTGATAGTTCGATGGGGCGGAATACAGACCAAGGATTTCGGATAGGGTGATTGGTGGTTGTAAGGCCTAGGATCAGACCGGGATAGGAGTATATGGAATGGAGTTAGAGTTCGGAACCCCTAGAGTATATGGAGACTGAAGGCCAGAAGGTGTACCAGTCAGGCTGAAGGCCCTGGAGGGTGGTCCAGACATGCTGAAGGTTCTGAGAGTGGTCCAGAGTGGCTGAAGGCCTGGTAAGGTGGTCCAGTCATGCTGAAGACTTTGCATGTGTTGATAGATCTGTATGAGGACATGGAATGAGTGTGTTGCGATGTGATAGCATCAGAAGGTCTGGGCACGGGTATTGGTCATGATTAGTGGAAGGTAGTGCATGGACTCGAGAGTCCTTGCGAGCAGATTTAGAGCATGTGTGGTGCATGGGATAGCGGTTATGCTATAAGGGAATAATGTAGAGTGGAGTGTGTACACCGTGGCACTTGTTGTAGTGACAAGGTGGCCAAGTAGATTTCCTTGGATAAGGAAAGGGAAAGGTATGTAGCTCCGAGAGGGAGTGTAAGTTCACAGAATTGAAATCAGTAGCGCGGGGGTATGATTGAGGTGTTCCAATTATGGTTTTGAGCAGAGTGTTTGCGCAGGTGGTATGAAGCACATCCGGGTTGGATGTCTGCTGAGACTAGAAGTGAATTCGATAGAAGTTATGCTAGTCAACGAAAGGGATAACAGTTTGGTACCGGGTCAGGACCTGGAGGTTTGGGGGATGTCTAGTTGTGTAAGGGTCAAACAATCATTGTGACTTGAGGCGAGTGACGTATCTTGGAATGGTACTCGGTTGATAAGTGTGGTTATCAGAGGATTAGGCGGTGGTCAGGACACCGCAGGGGAAGAGTTAGGTTTTGGATTCATGTGGTTGTGTTTTGAGGAACCTGGTCTGGTTAATGCCAGGTGGTGCGTTTCGAGAGTAGTTTATGGATTTGTGTTGCTGCAGGCTTCGAGGATGAAGCCAAATTTAAGTAGGGGAGAATTGTAACATCCCGAGTTCAGGAGTGCAAGTTCAGGGTTCAAAGTGAAAATGTGAATGGTCAACTCGGCGAGTCCATGGGTGGACTCGGCGAATAGGGTCACAATTCTGGTCGCGTGTTAAGCGGCCAACTCAGCGAGTCGGTGGCTGGAATCGGCGAGTTGGTGTTGTGTGGGGAAAACCCTAATCCCAGGGATTGAGCCTTATATAAAGAACATAGTACCCTCTCCCCAGCCTCTTTGTTCCCCTTGATGTCCAGAAAACCTAATTTTTCGTGTGTGAGAGAATTAGAGAGAATTTGGGTCTTGACGGAGTGTTGGTTGAAGAAATCTTTTAAGATTAAGAGGTTTGGAGCAAGGGGCTTTGCAAGGTTTTGGCTTATTCTTCTGTTGGAGTCTTCTTTGGAGGTAAGGATTCATTTCTTGAGCTGTTATCCATCTAGATCTATCATTTGTGGGATTTTTGGGAATTTATCTAGTGCTATCTTAAGTTTGGAGGTTGGATCTGAGGTTGCTACCACAGATCTAGAGTAGTAATGTTCCAAAAGAGCATAAAGTCCCTTTTCAAGAGCTGTTGATGAAGCCTTTTAGTCCCAAGCCTTAGCCAAGAGTGTATTACGCTTAGATCTCCTTGGATTCACGTAAAGTTTGCTACTTTACGTGATGGATGGCTTGTATAAGAGTAGATCTATGGATTTGAGACCCTGCATGGCTTGGAAAGCCTCTGTATGAGCTAAGAACTAGTGGTACTCGGCGAGTTGCATGAAGATGGGCAGCTATTCGACGAGTTGGAAGAACAACTCGACGAGTTGGTTGAAGATAGCCTTGGACTCAGCGAGTCTGTTCTTGGACTCGGCGAGGCTGGTTGTGAGGTCCTAACCTTTTCTGGTTAAGCTGTGAATCGGTGAGTCAAGGGATGACTTAGTGAGTTGAGTACGGTTAGACTCAGAGTTGTGGGACTCGGCGAGTCTTGGGGCGACTCGGCGAGTTGAGTCGTGTTATGGGAGTTTCAGAGCATGGGGACTCGACGAGTCAGCGGGTTGACTCAGCGAGTAGAGTCAGTCAGGAGGGTTGACTTTGACCGAGGACTTTGACTTTAACCAAGAGTTGACCAATTGACTTCTAGGGGTATTTTGGTAATTATGGGTATTTAATGAGTTCGGTCTTTTGGTATTGATCAGTGGTGGAGTTCATGTCGGAGGTTGGAGCAGCGTGATCTTATCCTTTTCAGTCAGTAGTTGCGAGGTGAGTTATCCTCACTACATCAACAGGGTCAAGGCACCAAGGCCGGCCCTTTATCGGATTTTAATCCGGGTGTTGTTGTTATATTATTGCTTTGCTATGTTTACATCCTGGTAGTTAGGATGGTATATGTTAAAGACCTGGTTAAGGTCGGTATCTTGGTATATAGGATGATGCTATGCGAGTGACCAGTTAGGTTGGTATCCTGGTTAGGATGATGTTATGTTATGTGATCTGCTAGATCGGTTTGGTTGGATGCGTATTGTTATATGATTGTATATTTATGTGCACATGGTTGTTGGGCTGGAGTTGGGTTGAGGCGGGTCCTACTTTGTGCTGTAGGCCAACTTATCCAGGGTGGGCAGGTTATCCCGCAGGCCCAATGAGTGGTCCGGATAGGCTGTAGGCCCCACGAGGGCGGACCAGACGTGCCGAGGCTCGGAGAGTGGACCAGGCCGAC
Source organism: Lactuca sativa (assembly GCF_002870075.4). Lineage (NCBI taxonomy): Eukaryota > Viridiplantae > Streptophyta > Magnoliopsida > Asterales > Asteraceae > Lactuca > Lactuca sativa. The sequence goes on from NC_056626.2 coordinate 317,414,244, forward strand.
TGAAGGCCCGGTGCGGGCGGACCAGTCATATTGTAGACTCAGAGAGTGGACCAGGTGGATTGAAGGCCCGGTGCGGGTGAACCAATCACACTGTAGACTCGATGTATATGGCTAGACTCGGAGGGTGGACCAGGTGGACTGTAGGCTGGTGCGGCGGACCAGTCACACAGTAGACCTGAAGTCCATGGTTGTTCTGTATCGATTATATGATATGGTTATGTTTGTATGGCGTTGGTATTTGGGGGTATCTCACTAAGCTTTCGGGCTTACAGTTGTGGTTTAAATGTTTTAGGTACTTCAGGAGACCGTGGCAAGGCAAAGGCATGATCATATCGCTCCTCGAGTTTTTATGTGTTTACGATGTGGTTTTCTGGGAAATAATCTGATAATAAATGTATTGAAATTTTTTTTGTAATAACTTTATGAAATTGGGTTGTTTTTGAAAAGTTTAAATTGGTTGGAATTTTTAGAGTGTTACAAGTCGTGCCTTATAAGTGTGTACATTACCATCCATGTCGGTCTTCTTCTTGAAGATCCATTTTCACCCAACTATCTTACGATCAGGTACATTGTCAACCAAGTTCCAAACTCGATTGTCATACATGGACTATATCTCGCTATACATAGCCTCTTTCCATTTAGCAGCCTCAGGGCCTGCCATGGCTTCGGTGTAGCTGTTAGGCTCATCCTGATTTACCAGTGTGTTATCACTTATAAGTGTCTCACCTTCTGCAGTAATATGGAAACCATAATAATGCTCAGGTGCATTTCTAACTATGGTGGAACGCCTCAGAGGTATAGATTCTTCAGTCGGCTCAACAGGATTTTCCTCCTCAAGTTGAGGGATAGGGTTTGAGGTTCCTTCACCACTTGACTCTTGAATTTCCTCAAAGTCAATTTGCCTCCCACTGTCTCCTTGGCTCATGAATTCTCTCTCTCGGAATAATCCTCTTCTTGCTACAAAGACCACATTATCACTGGGTCTATAGAAGATGTAGCCAAAGGATTTCTATGGATTGCCGATGAAAATACACCTTTCGCTTCGGGGTTCGAGCTTATCGTGGGTCTCGCGTCTAACGAAAGCCTCACAACCCCAAATCTTGATGTAGTCTAGATTGGGAACTTTTCCAGTCCACATGTCGTGAGGTATTTTGGCAACCTTCTTTGTAGGGACTAGATTAAGGATATGGCCAGCAATCTCTAAGGCATACCCCCAAAATGAGATTGCTAGCAAAGCTCGACTCATCATGGAACGAACCATGTCCAACTAGGTCCGATTGCGCCTCTCAGCTACACCATTCAACTGTGGTGTCCTAGGAGGTGTCAATTGTGAGATAATCCCACATTCCTTAAGATAGTCAAGGAACTCAGTACTAAGATACTCACCACCACGATCGGATCGAAGCATCTTAATGTTCCTGCCCAACTGATTCTCCACTTCTTGCTTAAACTATTTGAATTTCTCAAAGGTTTCAGACTTATGCTTGATTAAGTAAAGAAATCCATATCTACTAAAATCATTAGTGATAGTCACATAGAACCGATTAGCATCTCTTGTGGCGGTTCTAAAGGGTCCACACACATCCGTGTGTATGAGGTCTAACAAACCTTCACCCCTAGCTCAAGTGCCAGTAAAAGGTGACTTTGTCATTTTACCAAGCAAACAAGATTCACAACTATCATCCGACTTTGGGTCAAATGACGCCAAGACTCCATCCTTTTGGAGTTGGCCTATGCGTTTCTTGCTTACATGTGCAAGACGACAATGCCATAAAGATGCTTTATCTAATCTAGTGGAAGAGTCAATATACAATACATTATTTCCTAGATTATCTACAACATATACAGTTTCATACACGCCATCACAAGGTAATGCTTTAAATAAAGAACATTATTAAAGAAAGCGTCAATACTACCATTATTATTATCAAAAAAAAAAAGGTAAAACCTTGTTTATACAATGCATGAAAGGAAATAACATTTCTTTCCAATTCTGGCGAATAATAACACTTATTTAAATCTAATGTAAACCCACTATTTAGCACTAAGAAATAAACTCCTATCTTGGTGACAGGTGAAGCTTTCCTGTTTCCCATGATCAAGTTTTTCTTTCCCTGCTCCACATTCTCACTTCTTCTTAGTCCCTGCTAATCACAACATATGTGAATACCACAACATGTGTCAAGGACCCAAGACTTAGAATGAGGTGAGTTATTAGACAATATAGTGTATATACCTGCATGGTTGGGTTTTACTTTCCTATCCTTCACATCCTGCTGGTACATTGGGTAGTTTCACTTCCAGTGCGACTTTTCACGAAAATAGAAGCATTCAGCCTCATTAGGGTTAGCACAAGGAGTGACAAAACATTTTTTGGTTTTGCTTGAAGAGGAGCCTACAAGGGTCTTACCCTTGGTACCCTTAGAAGGGTTCTTTCTCTTCTTCCCTTAGCCATGCCCGATTGCCAAGACATTGGCCGCAATTGGAGTAGGAGTAGGAGTAGTAACAACCGACTTACCCTTTAGACCACTTTCGGCAGTCTTCAAGAGTCCTTGAAGTTTGCTGAGGGTGACTTCTTCCTTGTTCATGTGATATGTCATGCGGAATTGATCGTAACACGATGGTAAGGAACGCAAAATGATGTCTATTGCTAACTCCTCGGGGAAGTTCACATTTAGCTTCAGTAAACGGTCCACATACCTTTGCATTTTCTGCATTTGGCCCGTGATGGGTTCACCATCCTTCATTCGGGTTGTTATCATGGAGGAGATTATTTCATATCGCTCTTGACGAGCACTTTGATGGTAACGGTCCATCAAGTCCTGGTGCATCTCAAAAGGATAATAGTCCTCATAGGACTTCTGGAGCTCGGCTGTCATGGTGGCCATCATGATGCATGCTACTTTTGTAGCATCTCTTTCATGTACCACATATTCAGCAAGCTCTTTAGGAGTAGCAGTTGGCTCGGGTACCTTTAGCTCCTTGTCGAGAACGTATTCTTTGTTCTCATACCGAGTGACCATCTTGATGTTTTTGATCCAATCAGCAAAGTTGGATCCATCAAAGGTGACTCTCCCACAAAGATTCATGAGAGAGAAAGAGCTAGTAGGGTTAGAGCCAGAAGCATTGTTATTGGAAGACATCTGAAAAGAAGGGGGAATAGATTAGATTAGATTTAGAGATAGTCCTTAATAAAACACCCAAATGTAGTATTAAGGCTAGGACCCAACACAATATTTTATAACTTAGAAGAGGGATGTAGTAATCTAAGCTGTAAGATATCTGAAGGTAGGTGAATAACGATTCACCAATTTCCACCATGAAAAACGAAATTTTTGATTAGGTTTTAATTGGTTTAGAAACTCCTAGATTCTTTGAGATTCATTGAACTTTAATCAATGGCATGTTTCAATCTCGAGTGTGCCCTTCAAGTTTTGTGACTGGGATACCGAGGATCATAAAACAAGGTGTGAAGTAACCATGCAAATTACTTGGTACCCTTAATGTATTACCCCTCAATCGATGTGCCGGTTAACCACACACGCTCCATCGATACTATGATAAACATTATGTCACCCTTTACCTACCTTGTTAAGTTCAAGTTAGTGTGTCGGTTAACTACACACGCTCCACTAACGACTTAAACAAAGTATAAAGTGTAATTTCATGGATTAGCACCTTATTCACATTTTCCTAAAATAACTAATATTGGGAATTCTATAAGCTTTAGTTACTTTAGTATTATCATTATACTTTTAATGAGAATTTATAAGTCCTTGTCCTACCCGTTTGGCTAACGACCCTCCACCGATCAAGGAAGCGGTGGGTGAGAGTGGACACCCATTAAGTTGCCATTTTATAGGCAACAACCTTATACCCCCCTTATAGACCGGCTTCAAGAATAAGGCGTACTAGCGGTAAGATGAATTGATCTTACACACACACACACACACACACACACACACACACACATATATATATATATATATATATATATATATATATATATATATATATATATATATATATATATATTAACTTATAATATCATAAAGTATAAGGGTTGAATTTTAACTTTTAAAATTATAAGGGTTGGAACTAAAGTTTTAATCATGACTTTACTTGTTCCAAAACTTGAGGGCAAGTTTTGTAAACTTTCAAAACTTTTCATTTCTTATAACTTATGAAGTTAATTGAGTATTAAAATGAAGACTTTTCATTTTTTTTAACTCTTGAGTTCTTTTAATGGTTTTTATTCAAGTGTGACTCTTGGTTTTCCATAACTTGAGGACAAGTTATGGACTCCATTAAAACACATTATGATCAAGAATTAAACTACCAAGTAGGTTACAAACAATTCCTATGATCATCTAATCTTCATAAGTCCATGAACATGAATATGAACATTTCAAGAATCATAAATTACTCTTAAACTTGTAATTTTTTATTATACCCATTGTAAATGGATTAGCATAAACATTACACCATCTAAAACAAGTTTTATAACACCAAAATAGTTTAGGGTAATGTTTCTAGTCCACTTCCAGCAGCAAAAGTCGAAAATCTGCGTTCTGAGGCTCTTACTCGTCGAGTTCACGAACCTACTCGACGAGTAGGATAAAGATACACATGAACTCGACGAGTCCCCCCATGGACTCGGCGAGTTCATCAGGCAGACAGCAAAAAATCTACTTTTTTCCACTATATTGCATTAAGTATCAAACAAACAAGCCTGACTCTGATACAACTGATGGGTTCTGAGCATTCTAACACTCCTATGGTGTACATTTAACCCTAGAAACCTTGGATCTATGTTTGACTAAGATACATTCAAACAATTATTTTCTCCAAGGTTCTTATCCTATCTAGCATGGCATGGGGAACTTGAATCAAATAAAACTAGTAGAATTACTTACCTTGTAGTTGTAGTTGATTGCTTGGAGTTTTAGAGCCTACCACCAATAGTGTGGATTCCACAAATGGAAATCACAAATCACCACAAACTTTGGAACCTTGAGAGAATAGTCACAACTATCTTGAAATCGGCCCTCTTCCTTTACTCGCCACAACTAGTGTGATTTCAAGAACCAAAGCCTCCTTTATATAGTGTGGTGGATTAGGGTTACATCCATGTAAACCATAATACCCATATCTCTTCATTTCCGTGAGATCCATGGGTTAAAGCTCAATTGAGTATCCATGGACTTTCCATGCAAGCCTAGCCCATTCCAAATAAGCATTAGCCCACACTATATAAATATAAGAGTCCATATTTAACTAGTAATACTTTTGATCTCTAAATTAATCCTATATTAATTATAGATCAATACTAATTAAATAATATGATCTTATATTAATATATTAGAACTTATATAATATTAATAAATCATAACTTATACTATTCTCAAAAGATTATCCATAAATTGTTCGGGTGAAGTGCAACCTAAATGGACCATGCCGAGTCGGGTCAAGTACATAACAAATATAATTATGGACTTAGACACTATATCCAATATATTGGAGAATTCGTCATTGGTGATGGATTACCCAAATTATCATCTCCAAGAGGAGATTCATGAACAATTTTCTCATCCATTGAATGACCTTGAATGATTAACTTCCTCTGCTTCTTGTGTTTCTTGGATTTTCTTAGCCATATTCTCATCATGCCTTTTCTTCGATTGTGGAGAAAGAGGTGCGGGTATTTCTCAAATTACAACACCCTTTCGACCGAATTGAGGCATACGAAAGAAAGTTGGCAAAAAACCTACTGATCTTTCAGGAGAATAGCGAGGTTTGTGAACCATTTTCTTGAGTCTCTTCAATACTATTGATTTCGAAGGTACCACCTCCTTTGAAGGAATGACAGTTTATTCAACTATAGGCTTTGAGCTTTTCTTCGAAGGTTGTTCTCCTACAACAACTTTCTTTGAGGTCTTAACCACTTTTTCAACTTGACTGACTTTCGAAGGACTAGGCTGAGCATCCTTCTTTAATCCTTTGCTTTTCTTCAAAGGACCTTTACTTGACTTTGGTTGCAAAACTCCAGTCTCAATTGAAGGATTGATCTTCTGCAAGTAAGCCACCAACACTAGATTTGAAGGATCAATCTTCTTCAACATAGAATCAGGAATCCGTGCAATAGTTGGAAAAATATCAACATCATCTGCTACATTTTTTGGATAATGGTACAAAGAAAACTCAGCTTTTGCATCGTCATTAGGGACTTGAATAACTTCCTTTTCATAAACATACTGAAGAATCAAACTCGAGTATCGAGAACAAGGACCCCATCGATATCATTCGTATTTCCAATGCTTTTCAGAAACTCCTCCCATATATGTGTAGCATAATCTACTTGAAAATCATAATAAATGCCAGCTACCATAGCATACACCTCCAATCTTGCTTTATCTAAACCCACGCTTCGACCTGTTAAGCATCGAAGATAAATTTCAATCAGGAAGTTCCAGATGCTATACAACCTTGACTTCTTGAACTCGCTGATCTTGGTGAGAGTAGGTTGATAACCGATCTCATTAAACATGTGAATCACCTACTCATTGGTTACTTGTAGAAGGGTTCGGAATTAGGAATGTTAAGAATTTGAGCAAATAGTTTGTACGAGAGACGGAACTTCTTGTCATTCACTAGGTGAAAAGTAAAAATATTCATCGTCTTATTGTAAGTAGCCGTTGAACCAGCAAGAGATAACCATGAAAGCGGAACTTCAAACAAGTTGAACCTAGCAGTTGACATCATGGAGTGTGTAAGAGCAATGGTCAACATCTTCAACTCTTCTAGGTAAACAGAAACATCTCCCTGAACCTGGTAATCTATGCTTTGAATTTTCATGATCGATTAGGAAGAAACATCTTCAGTGGTTTGCAATTGATGACCAACCATTGTTAGGGTTTGTGAAAGAACTTGAAGAATAATGAGAAAAAGATAACAAGTCTTCTGAGAATCGTATTGTGAGCGTAAAATTGGAATGAAATCCCCAATCCCCTTTGTATACTTTTACACAATTTGAATTCAAAACAGTTGTCATTAACATCTTGCCATGTTTTTCCTTGAAAATCGTACCAATAGCCGTAAAGCACGCCACGTCAGGAAAAGTGATGAGTACTTTTGTCTAGAAAATCGCAAAGTAACCAAACCGTCACATCATATGTCTTTTCAAAAGTACCCAGTGGATAAGGACAAAAAACCTTTGGCATGGAGGTTGGACTCTTTTACTTTTGGGTTTAAAAGCGAAGTCATGTGTTAGACTTGCGAAATCTTCAGCTTAAGTTGGTATTACTTAGAACCTCAAGGATTTCGTGAGTGTAATGTGTGCCGAAAAAAAAGATAAGAAACAAAATAAAATAATTTTAATTCTGTGATGTCAAAAATAAAATTTCGACATAAAGGAAGTTAGATCCCAGGCAAAGGTCACTTCGCTAATCATCAAGAGAGGTAATCAATAGCTTGTGTGGTTTCCCGTGAAGTACAATCAAATACTTGTTAAGAACTATCGAAGGGCATCTTTTTATAAGGCTTCATGGGTGGTTGAAAATTTCGTTACACATCGCTACAAAAATTATATATCAAGTAACAAGGAAATAGAAAGATACTCACATTGAAATCATACTCCACAAATCAAAATTATTCCTAGATCTTGTTAGGTAATATTGTCGTGGGTTTTGAACATTTTAGCAAGACCACAAAAATAGAAAGAATATGAAAGAACATTTTAACAAATGTTTTGTTAAACTCTGAAAAAAGTTCTCCGTCAATTCCTTATAGGTATCGAAATTTTGGGTTTCACTTTCATCATGGTTTCATGAATCGAGATCATTAACACAAAATGTTTACATACCTATAACCTAGTTGGTTTATACCAGAGATGTCTTGGGTATATGTCGTTGTGTGTGATCATGAAAGAACTTTGAAATAAAAAAGATTGGTTTAAGAAACGAATGTATCTCTTCTATAAATGGACCAAGTAGTTAGCTCTTAACTAACATAAGAAGTGTAACGTAGCTTAGGAACTAATGTGAATACAGCCTTATTGGGAAGGCATCCTCAGGTTGAGAAAACCATTAAGGCTTCGAAACACATTTTGTTATGGAGGCTTCAGTCGACATGCTGCAGCATGCTTCTAGGGACATCTTAACTAGTACAAGGTTTCGAAAGTATACCTTTCCCTAAAGCAGCAAGCAGGAGTCATGAAAAATCTTCGCTAAAAGCTGCATAAAACAAAATTAATCGAACAAAAAATATTTGTGAATTTTTGAATTTTGAATGAAAAGTTACAAAAATAAGAAAATCTTTTTGATATTTTTGGATATTGAAAAATAAAGACAAAAACGAAAAATCTTTTTGTTGTTTTTGATTTGTAAATAAAAATAACAAACATAACAAGAAATGTATCTAAGTTACAAAATTAAGAAATTATCAGAAGTATCGTATAATTTTTCAAAACAATGTGCATGATGTCGAAAGCAAAGCATGTCGAAGCGTTGATTGTGAACATTAACCACGGAATCATGAACAGTAACCGATGAATTGACATTTTTCTTGCTCTTCTCATTCATCGAAATAGTCCTGGAACAGAATTTGCATCGATCATTCCTAACCCATCAATATTCTTACGAAAGATTTTTCATCTAATGGATTTGTAAAGATATCAGCAAGCTGATCAGTTGTCTTTACAAAATGAACTTCAGCTTGTCATCTTCAATGTGATGTTTGATAAAATGATAACGAAGAGCAATATGTTTTGTTTTCGAATGTTGCACAGGATTTTGACAAATGAGAATGACACTTTGTGAATCACAATACAACGGAATTTTCTTCATATTGATTGCATAATCACACAATTGACTTTGAATCCATATGATTTGTGAAATACAAGCTGCAGCAGCAACATATTCTACTGCTGCTGTGGAAATCGAAACTCAAGTTTGTTTGTTCGATTTCCAGCTCACAAGTTTCCCATCTAATAGTTGACATCCTCCACTTGTGATTTTTCGATCAAGTTGACACATACCAAGATCAGCATATGAGAATGCTTGAATGAAAAACCCTGTTTTTGAAGGATACCACAATCCTAATGAAACTGTGCCTTTGAGATAGCGAAAAATATTCTTTACAGCAGTAATATGAGGTTCTCTAGGGTTCGATTGGTACTAGCACAATTACACACATAAAACATAATATCAAGTTGACTAGCCGTAAGGTATAGTAACGAACCTATCATGCTTTGATACAATGTGAGATCAATAGCTGGTTTGTCCAGAGAAGGATTTAGTCTTATTCCAACTACCATTGGTACTCGCAATTTCGAACTATTCATGAGCCAAACGTCTCAAGAAGATTTCGTGTATATTTTTCATGATTTATAAAAATTCATTATCTGCTTTGACGAATATTTAATCCAAGAAAATTATTTATCTTCCCCATCATGCTCATCTCAAATTGACTTTTCATCATGTTTTCAAATTCTCTAGACAATTCAGGATCAGTAGAACCAAAAATAATATCATCGACATAAATTTGAAAAAGCATTAAATGATCCCTTACTTTCTTTTGAAAGAGTGTGGGATCAATAGATCCTTGTTTAAATTTCAAAGATTTTAAGAAATTAGTAAGAGTGGCATACCAGGCACGTGGAGCTTGTTTAAGACCAAAAACAACTTTGTCTTGAACATAACAATGATCAAGGTTTTGAGAATTGACAAAACCTGGTGGTTGTTGAACATAAACCGTTTCTTCGAGAACTCCATTGAGAAAAGCACACTTCATGTCCATTTGATAAACATCGAAATCCTTATGTGTTGTATAGGCTAAAAATATTCGAACAACCTCGAGTCTTGTGGCAGGGGAAAACGTTTCTTCGTAATCAATTCCTTCTTGTTGCGAATATCCTTTAACTACAAGCTTAGCCTTATTTCGAACTATGTTTCCTTCTTTATCATTGTTATTTTTAAAAATCCATTTTAGCCCTATCACTGAAACATGTTTTAGTTAAGGAACTAGACGCCAAACTTTATTTCTTTCAAATGCATCTAACTCAGATTACATAGAAACAATCCAATCTGGATCTTCCATAGCAATCTTGACTGTTTTTGGTTCAATTTTCGAAATAAGACATTGAACATGCAAAATTCTTGATTAATATTTAGTACCTCATTTTTAGCACAAAGTTGAGCTCTAGTCAAAACTCCATCTTGAGGATTACCAAGAACTAGTTCCTTTGGATGAGTTCGTGTCCATTTTTCCAATGGTGGATATGTAGGATCAAACTCTAATGGTGCATCTTTGAATGTTTATCATTCTCTGAACCTACAATAGACACATTATCCATTGTATCATGAAAAATTTCTATTCGATTATCTGAAATATTTGGTTGATTTTCATTTTGCTCCCCCTCGACAAAATTATATTCTGGATGCTCCCCCTCGAAATCAACATTAATTCTCCCACTATCCCCCTCGAAAGTATGCTCCCCCTCATCATGAGTAGTCGAACTCAAGTGCTCCCCTCCACTTGATCAATTTGTAGAACTGGCAGACTTTCGTTATTAACTGGAGAATTTGTTGTTGAGTTTAAATCTTCATCATCCTAAGTAATTTTCGAATCCTTAGTATGCTTTGATGCGTTAGGAACTCGATTATCATCAACATGAATTTCAACATCAACAGCCCTGTCAAAAACACAAATATTAAATCATAATCAAGATCTAACAAATTCAAACTTTGAGATTCATCATTTGATTCATTAAGAATTGGCTTTTGTTCGAAAGTAAGACTGAACGTTTCTCCAATTTTTCGTGTTCGTTTATTTAACCCTCTGTATGCAACAAAATTATGTGAATAACCCAAAAATATTCCTTCATCAGCCTTAGATAGAAATTTCGAAATATTATCCTTGAGATTCATAATGAAACACCTGCACCCAAAAACATGGAAAAATTCCACATTAGGTTTACGGTTCTTTATGATTTCATAAGGAGTGTTGTTGAAACAACGGTGAATAAATGATTTGTTTTGAGTAAAACATGCAGTTGAGACTGCTTCAGCCCAAAAATATTGAGGAAGATTCACATATGTGAGCATTGTTCTTGTAGCTTCACAAAGTGAACGATTTCTCCTTTCGACAACACCATTCTGTTGAGGCATGTATGGCGAAGAAAAATTATGCGAAATTCATTTCTTTGTTAAAAATGAATCAAGAACATTTTTCTTAAATTTTGAGTCGTTGTCACTCTTAATCTTTTGAACCTTTTTCTTTAAGCTTGTTTAAATATGTTTGATAAAGTCGATCATTTCTTGAGTAGTTTTAGATTTTAACCTGAGAAAATATACACAAATAAACCGTGAGAAATCATCAACAATAACCAAAATGTACCGTTTCTTGTTGATTGTTTCAACAGTCGATGGTCCACAGAGGTCAATATGAAGAAGTTCCTGTGGTTCGATAATCTTTGAATCAATGACAATTGGATGACCTTGTCTATGTTGTTTTCCTTGCTCACAAGCTGCTCATAAAGTATCCTTATCAAACTTTAAGACAGGTAAACCACGTACAAGATCATTTACCACCAGTTTATTGAGATTTCGAAAGTTTAAATGAGAAAGTCTTCGATGCCAAAGCCAGCTGATATCAGAGGAAGTTTTCGAAAGTAAACATACTAAGGGAACACTAACAATTGGTTTTGTTTCGAGTGTGAACATATCGCCTTTCTTTTGTATTTGAGCAATATTTCATTAAACACCACTTGGTTACCATTACCCACAAAAAGTTACAAAACACTTACCAAGTTATGTTAAAGACCTTCGAAATAAGCTACCCTATTCACTGTGAATTTTCCATTCGTTACTTTTCCATATCCTTTGACTTGACACTTTTGATTATTGACAAATTTCACTACTCCAAGATTCTCCAAATTTCGATAATCATGCAAGTTTTCTTTCCTTCAAGTCATGTGACGAGAACAACCACTATCAATGTACCATTTGTCATCATATTGCTCGTCACACAAAACCTGTAATCAGTGAAAGTATTTAGGTCCCCAAGGTTGTTTGGGTCATTGGTGATTAGATTGGAAAACATTGTGAAATGAAGATCCTAAGACCCGGTTACGAACTTTTGATTTGAGACTATCAATTGGGTTCACTTCATTAGTTAAGGGCACAAAAATGTAATTATTCATAGGTTTATAGTTTCCACAAACTTTTTCCTTTTGCTTCTCAGAACATTTCTCATTCACCTTGGCTTTCGAAATAGGCCTCCACTGTTTTCTTGTGTGTTACGAATCTTTAGAAGAAGAACTTCCATTCGAAGATTCATTCAAATACTTTTCATAAGCTTCCTTGATTTTTTATTTAGAGAACTTCGTTGATTGAAATGATTTTCCTTTTCCTTCAAGCCAATGATTAATGTTATTCACATCTGAATTTCCTTTTACATACGAATTTTGGAAAATTGTTTCGCAGGAGGATTTGGAAAATTTGGTTGTTTTGGAGTGAAAGTCACTTTTCTTTTTGTGTTGATTTCATCAAACATTTGAGTTGAAACTTTTTTGTGAAGAAACATGAGAAAATCGACTTTGTTTTGAAAAATGATTTTGTGAAATCATGTGTGAAGATTTGTATATGAATTCCTTGTTGATTGATTTGAAAATTTCTTTTTATTTGATGTTTGATTATTAGTTTGAGAAGATCATTTTGACCCTTGAAAGTTAGATTTTGAAAACTCAAGTTGTGGTTTATTTTGAGACAAGACCTGTTTATTTAGAGCGGGATTTTTCTTGTTTTCAATATTCTTTGAAAAAGATGTCTGAACTGAATTAAACTTTTTCTGTTTAGATGATTTATTTAGCAAAACAATTGATTTCTTTCGAGACTTAATAAGTTGCCAAAACACTTTCTTTCAGGCGTGTCTCTTTGAAATTCCACTTTCTTTCGAAATCTTTTCAATTTGTTCCTTAAACTCTTGGGAATTAATCTTCATGTGTTTGGAAATATTTTCAAGTTGTTTTGGAACCTCTTTTGAATTTTCAGATTTTTCAACCCATTTTCGTTGTGGTTTTTGTCTTTGAAAGATGTAAGAGTTCTTTGTGAGATTATTTTCAACGCTGCTTTGGTATGCAAAAAATCATTCTTTCGACACTTTCTTGTTATCCTCTTCAACCATTTTTTAAATTCAGGTTTATTTTTATCGCAATTTCCTGAAGTGACAAAAACCTTATTCGGAAAGATAACCTGATCTGTGCACTTGAAGTTTGGATACACAACTGTATTTGTTTCAAGGTGGTGTGAACCTTTTTCTTTCATTATCTTGTCCAATTTCTCAGTTTCGTCAAAAACTTGATCAACTACAACTCTTGAAGTTGCTTTTGGAACATCATCATGATTTGTGGTTGTTAGGATAATTATGCTGCATCATTGGGCCTTTTGTATTGTTTGTTTTGTAAATGGGTTGGGTATGTCCTCCTGTATTTATATACTAGGGCTAAAGTATTTAAGATGCATGCATGCATCGTATTTTGGTGACTCTGATATTATCTTGTAACCCTAATCACATCTCTACAGTAGTCATATCTTCATTGAGTTCTTCTTAGGCGTGAATTTTGAGTCATTCAGCCTATTTTGGGTCATCGTTGTGTTCTTGCTTTAATCTGTTTGAATCTAATCGATCATTCAAGGATTTTTAATCGTAACAATTGGTATCAGAGTAGGAGATTGTGTAATAAATATACATTTCTTTTGTTTAAGTGCTTTTAGGGTTTACATTAATATTGGATGTAGCTTAGCAATCTCAATATTAACCTAAAACTACTTTAGTTTGGTTGGGTCTAAAAATATGGTTTATACTTTTCTTTTCTTTGTCTTTAATGTTTCCGGTCTTGGGCGAAAACCCTCTTGGATTCTATATTAACTTGGACCGAAGGTATATATATATATATATATATATATATATATATATATATATATATATATAGAAGTGAGTTAGGAATAGGCCTTGAGAGGAGAGACACAAGTGGTGGAGCATATTCTAGAGAGAGAAAGTTAGAGAGAAGAAGAGTGTGTGTGTGTGTGAATCTTGTGTTGGAGCATCAATCTTGTCATCAATACATCATAGATTCATATTCTTCTTCTTCTTCTTCTTTTTGTTTTTCTCCATTTTGATCTTGCATCATCCGCTTGATTGGGATTCCGCACCATCAAGCGGATCTGATTGATACACCAAGCTAACTTTTGGGACTTAAAAGTTTTACACGTCTGATTCTGCACCATCGTGTTTTTTGGTCATAAGCAGCGAAGGGTGGGGGCGGTTTTTGATCAGCAGCTAGGGTTTTGCAGCGGGAAACTCATTTGCGGTCCGAAGCGTTTACAGATATGAACTGTTTACGGCTTCGGACATTGCGCACGTGTTCGGTCAGCAGTCTAGCACGTGTTCGGTCGTCATAGGTTTGTGGTCCTCACTCGTTTGCGGTCAGCAGGAGTTGTCGGTCAGCAACAATTATTCAAAAATTTGGGGTGTACCAAGGATCAAACCTGGGTCTCTCACACATTCCCGCTACCTTACCAATTGATCTAGCAAGCCAGATGTTTAACATCCTCCCTGATTAAATCAAATAGCTTCGCTTTTTTGGTTCTAATTCCAGATTTTTTACAATTTTGGCCCACAAATTAATTTTTCAAATTTTAAAGTATTATTTTCAACCCAAAGTTTTGACTTTTAATTTTTGACTTTCTAAATTGACTTTTGAACTCAAAAAATTGACTTTGATGTTCAAGTTTGACCTTTGACTTTAAACTTTGACTTTGTCGTTTAACTTTCAAATTTTCACTTTTAGCTTTTCAGTTTGACTTTTTTTTTTTTTTTTTAAAATAACTGACTTTTGAGGTTTATAGTGAAAGGGCATTTTTGGTAAACAATGAGTTCCTCAAACATCCTGGTCAATGATGTTTTATGTTCTCAATCTTGTGAAGCTATGATAAAGTTTCTTCGTGAACAAAATGATTTTCTAAAAAGCGAAAATGAGGTCCTTAAATATGAAGGATATTCACTTAAGAAGGCCCAAAAACCTTTAAAATCACAATTAGAAGCAAAAACCAAGGACTTCAGAAAAATTCAAGAAGAATATAGCAATAAATGTGCAAATTATAGATATGTTAAGGAACAACTTCCTAACTTGACTACCGAACATCATGCATTAAAAACTAAATTTAAAGATACTGAATTCAACTTTAAGAAATTTGATGTGTCAAGTGAGGTAGTTGTGTCCATGAGTCTAGGGTAGCTACATGCCACCAATTCAAGCTAGATAGAGTGCCTGTTGCAAGTGTGCTTGTGGGAACAATTAGAGACAAGCCAAGGGCATACTACCAGGGGAAAGCAGAAACAATTCCAACGTGAAGAAAAAGACATGTTTTCACTGTTGAACACCTGGGCACTATGCCAAAAATTTTCCTAATTGCACATACGTTTCGTATTACGCACAAGGATGGCGGAACGCACCAAGAGGGAGATACCCCAAAAGAAGCCCTTCAAGGTCACAAGTGCGTAATGGAGATTGGAACGTGCAAAAGTCCAAGAATCCAACTCCCACGGTCAAGAAGGGAATGCTGACCAAGAAGTCCAATTCAAGAGATGATCCATTGAAACCAAGACCGGTTAGGTCAGAGTCATCTCGACGATCGGCTTCGAGTTCAAAAGCAAGTATTGAGCCACCCATCCGATCGAACAAGAAATGGGTTAAACCCAGCTACATATGGGTACCAAAGCTTCATTCTCCCAAATCTTCTAATTATTCTAATATTTCTTCATCTTCTGTTTATGATAAGCAGGATATGTCATAAGAGAGAGTCCCTTGCAATGATGAAAAATGTCAACCCAGTTTCAAAATGGACTGGGTTCCAAAGACCAACTGATCCCGCACTCTGTGCTGGAGTAGCTATGGAGGCATATCATCAGACTTCGATTTGTTGATAGTGGTTGTTCCAGGCATTTGATAGGAGGCATCTCTCAATTGTACAACATTCAAAACTTTGTTTGAGAGTATGTGTCCTTTGCGGGAAGGGAAGAAATAAGAGGAACACACATGGGGTTTGTGCTTAACGATGTGAAGCATTTTCAGATCTGTTCTGAGATTGAAATATGCGTTCTGTTCTCAGACCTTCTGGATGCAAATTCAATTGGTGACTTATGGTTAGAGTTTTCTTCTCGATACTCCTGAGTTTTTTTTCTTACAATGATTCGGTTTGAAGACAATATTTCATTTTCTTATAGTTTTTAGTTTGTAGGTATTGTGTGGGAAGTGATATGAAGTCTAGTGCTAAAGGGCAATCTAAAATTTTTGTAATGCATGAAAGCCGAATTGTTTAGACTCTGTGTTGAATGTTCTAGTGGGCACGAAGGATTCAAAAGGACTAGACTTAGTTTGACAATCGAAAGGACTTGATAGTATAGACTTATATAGTCTCATTTGGACTGATAATACGACGCTTGGGTAAATTGAGCAGTGAGATAAACATGGGAACCTGCGAGATACATTAAAGGTAATTATCTAGAACTGTGTCTCAACATTTATTCGATGTACGGACTTATCTCCTTAATTCTGGTACTAATAGGACAACTGGGGAGTTCTGATAAAGTAGGTCTGTAGAAAATTATTTTCTTGCTTTCTATCTGTTAGTCATATGTTGCATCCTCTGCGTGATTGGAACATATCCGACCTAGAAAGCAACATATGCAAATCTATCTCTATGCTTTCCCTTATCTATGCAATTCTTTCTATCTATTAGCCATATGTTGTCCCCTCTGCATGATCAAAAGATCTGACCTGGGACACAACATATGCACCCTACTATCTCTCTAGCCCTCTATCTATATGTTATTCCCTTTGCGTGATTAGAAAACATTTGACCTGGGATATAACATATGAATCTCTATATCTATCTTCTTTCTTAATGATTGAATACTCACCTAAAGTATGGAGTTCTTTGGAAGTTCTTGCTTATCGGGGTATGTCAAAAAGCAGGGAATACGTTTTAGTACACCTAAAATTGAACCATTTAAAAGGTTGTCTGTAGATCTCACTACTTAATTTAAGTGGACAGCAATATCCTTGTTCCTTGTCAGCTAAGTGTCCATTCAGGAATATAGATCACAATGACTTGTCACTTTTAATCTGTCCAATTTGTCAAATATCCTTTGTGTTTACGTGGATCACAATACCGGTGATTGACCATATATAAACATGCAGGCATGTGCTGATAAACAATATTGTATTGCTTGAAAACTTTGATCCCAAAAGTCTGCAAATTAGTCATTATTTTTGTTTTTGTTAAATTTGTTCATAGTTTTCCTCTATACACAAATTTAGGAGGAGAATTAAAATTTATAAAAAATTCAAACAAAAATCAGAAAACCAAAAACCCAAAGATATTGTTATTTCCGTTTTATTTCTTTTTTCAGAAAAATCAAAAATTCAAAAAAATATTTTTGTTTCTATTTTATTTTTTAGAAAATATGAAAAATCCAAAAATATTGTGTGCCAAGTTTTCTTTTAGTTTATTTTTTATCTCAAATTTTTTTTTTGTCTTGAAAAGTGAATTCAGATGTAGATGACACTCATGGAGACTGTATCGAGAATTTCTGAGACAAAGGTTCATCTGTTATTGTTGAAGAATTCTCATTCGAAGGAACAAGAAATGAAGATTATTCTTTCAACATTTAATCTTTCAACCCCAAAATCAAGGTGAAGCTGTACTTGAAGATTATGTGACAGATTGCATTGAAGCCTCCTGAATCAATATGCTGCTATCTATGTACCTGCTGAAGTGATCCAGAAGATTCATTCTCTCTATAGATTCTCAAGCGGAAAGTGACAATTTTCATGAATCTCTACATGAAGCCTCCACACCCAACGTCCGTTCAATGTCAAATTTTGAATAGAATCCCAAATGTTCAAGATGAAGTCACTCACGTAGAATATTCATTGGTTCATCTTGAAGCTGAGAATAAATCGAAGATAAATGCTGAAGCCAAGCTCATAGAGTGAAGACTAAGAAGAAATGCAAGCTACAATCCTAGGGGAGTTTGTTGGGTCAAAGAAAAAGAAAGCTATAAACCAAGGGGGAGATTGTTGGTCTAAAGATATGGTTTATACTTTGCTTTTCTTAGTCTTTATTGTTTTCGGTCTTGGGCTGAAAACCCTATTGGATTTTATTGTAACTTGGATCGAAAACTCATGGGTTTTTGTTTTAGGTATTGGGTTTGGGCTTTGTGCTTAGTCCATAGATATATATATAGAAGTAAGGGTGAAGAGTTAGGAGTAGGCCTTGAGAGGAGACACGCAAGTGGTGGAGCATATTCTAGAGAGAGAAAGTTAAAGAGAAGAAGAGTGTATGTGTGTGTGTGAATCTTGTTTTGGAGCATCAATCTTATCATTAATACATCATAGATTCATATTCTTATTCTTATTCGTTTTGTTCTTCTCCATTTTGATCTTGCATCATCCGCTTGATTGGGATTCCGCACCATAAAGCGGATCTGATTGATACATCAATCTAGTTTTTGGGACTTACATTACACGTCTGATTCTTAACTGGTTTTTATGGATCTCATCATCATGCAGCACGACGATTCTCACATCAACTCCATCAATCTTTCATGCAGCATTGGATCGACCACTATGTCACACCCTCGAACCAGACGACAGAAACGTCCGAGGGCTCGTGTGACTATGAATTGAAATATCATCACAATGAATATACATGAAACATAACACAATCATCACCAAACATTACATAGTACAACTGGTATTGTTCACATCAAGTACTTTGTCTTAGATTTCATATTTAATTGGACAAAGATTGACATTACACAAAATATACTCCTACACTTGAAAGTTTCCCCGCTTAACGATTTCCTGAGAATACAAGTTATTTTGAAAGCGGTCAACATATATAATGTTGGTGAGTTCATAAGCATGTTTAAATGAAAGTCTTTGTATTATTTGTAAAACCCAGAAAATCCAATATTTTCTATAATTAGTCTGAAAATGATGTGTAAAATCGAGTATAAATGCTTGTGTGAATTTCATAGTAAAAACACATGTATAAGTATGCAGTCTAAATTTCTGTGTATTCTTTCTGTTGTGAGTGGAATGTAATTGAATTATAGTATTTCCCCAGAAAATTTGATATTTTCTTATTTATAACAATGTTGTGGTCCTTGTATTATGGTATGAATTTGTTTTGTAGCAATATGATTTACTGTAAGGTCCTAATAATGGATCTTACCAATGATCAATAGCAAACACAATCACACAAAACAAGAATAGAGACGAAAAGAGAATAAACCAAGCTTGCACACGTTTTATAGCTATAAACGTCTGGTACAACTCGATAGAATGCCATGAACAATATAACATCAATAACCCCAAAACATCTGACTAGCCATCTATTTATAGGGACCACGACTGAGAAGAGTTTACGGCCGTAAACTCATTACAACCGTAAACTAGCTATAACATCCATTAACATACTCCAACTAAACCAAACTATTATTACATTGCATAGCCTAGACCAAACCACTAATTTGGGCCCTTCAATCTCCCCCTTGGTTTGGTACTAGCTTGAAGTTAACCATTATTGACTAATATAATGTCTGCTTGCCACATTGCCCCGTTCCACATGTGATTGTTAAGAATCTCAACAACCATAGTCGTATAGACCTTCGCAGCATCTTCAAAAGTATCCTCCGCCACCAAAATCTGAAAGTTGCTTAGGTGATGAATATCCCACTTTCGAAACTGTAATAAATCCCTTCAGTCATAGAGTCGGATGCATCCATTCTGGAGTTTGATTACAGTAGCTGAAGTAATCTCGTCAAAAACCCAACACTCCATAGAGTCGAGAGATCCATCTTGATAATGTTGAAGCACATGGAATTGTTTGACCTGTTTAGTTGCAGGCCACATCACAACTTGCAGGGGTTTCTCAGTTTTGGAATCAATGATATCAGGATGCTCTATTATAACGGAATCATCAGTTTTCATGGCATTAAACCCTTTCTTAACTTGATTTTCAAGGAAGTGCCTGAACTGAGTCGCATGTGGATTGTTTGTCAGATTAGAGAAGGAGCTCAAGACAATTCTGTCAGATCGACCCTAGTCCATGAACTGAAATCATGACTATCTCTGTAAAGCTCATAGTTGCCAATTTTCCTCAGCACGATCCACATCTTGAGAGGATCATGAAATCCCCATGAAAAAATTTCTGATCTATCACCGAAAGTATCTCTGAATCAAACGACTTCAAGATCAGTCATTGTAATCGTAGGTTCATCCCAAGAAGCATTCTGATTAAGGTTTCTTTTAAACAGCAGTTGCCCTTTCTTAGTTGCTACCTCTTGTGCATCGCGAACGGTTGCTGAAACATGGGGGGCTTGAGGAGGCTCATCTTCCACACAATTAACCACTCCTGATGTTTGACCATTTGGCAAAGTAACTGGAAAGGATTGAACATGTAGATTGATCTTGTATTCATCAGCAGACGTCTGGTATTTATCACCGAGGTCTTCCTCAAGTTTCTTCTTTAGCTCAAAGTAGCTTGAAGTCAAGAGATTGAAATGATCTTGAAGATCAGAAATCTGTTTTGACTTAAGAGCTTTGTCCTTAGTAAGATCAGTTACTTGCATACCAAGCTTTGAATTATCAGATTGAAGACCTGACACATGAATGTCAAGCTCAATGTTTTTCTGACTTAGCACTAATATCTTCTTCTGTAGCCCTGAGATAGTTATGTCGTCTCCTCCAGACCCATCATCCCCTATAGAAATACCTTTACCGCGTGGGGGAGGCATTAATAATTGCTCCTCAGCCAAATGCATGGCAAATCTAACAGAAGCATCATCATGAGCAGATCTTGGAGGAGAAAACCCTGGTGGAATAGAGGGACCACCAACATCAAAAACAATGTCTGGACCCACAGTAAAAAGTTTGGTTGTGGTAAGACTGGGAGTAGTAGTAGGTGGAACTAGGAGGCCGCTAACGAGACTTGCAATTAACTCACTCTGCCTCAGATGCCTTCTTTGTCTTTTCAACGGAGGTTGACTAGATTGTGTTGTTGCAGAATCACTCACAAATAGCTCTGATGTAGGAGGAACAGAAACAGGAGGGGAAAATCCCATAACCGTCTCCATTGGAGTGGAAATATTTTCCATTTGGTTTGAAGTAGGGGTTGCAGTTTCAAAAACTTCATTAGACTCCCTTGTCTCCGTTGTTGGAAGAACAACAACATCGACATTGTTAAAGATTGTGTCAAGATTCTCATTCGACACCAAGTTTGCACTACTGGCTAGAGTAGCTGCAATATCATCATGATCAAAACCAGTGAGATCAAGAACACTAAAGGAATCATCTTTATCTCCCTCAACATTCTCTTCAGACAGTCCATGTTCTTCTGCAACATGAGCGTCAGGAGTAGGAGTATCTTTCTTTCAGTACTTTCATCCTCAGATACATCAATAACAACATTGTTTGAAGATGACTTCTCAGAAGTTGCAGGCTCAGAAGAAGCCTGGTCAGATGAACCATAAGATTTTGTAGGTTCATTCAGTTCAGTGAACTTTCCAAACTTTTCAAGCGGGTATTTTTCTTGAAAAATAAACTTTCCTTGTCGATTCTGTTTGATGAGTCCTACAGTGTGAGGACCCAATGATTTCATATCCAAAATATCACCTTCTTTTCTCACATCCGGAAACTGAGCATTGATGAACAGCTGAATAAATCTAGGATACACTAAGAAAGTATCCCGAGTTGAAGCTTGAATGTTCACAACAAACTCATCTAAGATGAATCTCGAAAAGTTGAACTTCACTCCTGCGGCGAGAGAAAAAATTGCACCAGTATTCCTTTGAGAAATCTCATCTACTCCCGATCTTCTCCCTGAAATGCAAATAACAAACACGTGTGCTAAAAATCTCCAATACGGATGTAAGAGCTTCTTTAAAGTCGGAGGTGAAGTGCCTTCATAATTCATTCTGCTTAGAATTCTCTAAGTGTCTTCAATCCCAATCTCCGTAGGGAAATTAGGTTGATCGTCAATCAGCAGCGTCTCTCTAATAAAGCTTTCATTCATCACAATTTCACATCCTTGAACTATAGCTTTAACAGTAAAATGACCGGCATCACACATATCCATGTTGGCAGTCGCCCATAATTCTGTAATTAAATTCCGGTAAACAACAACATTTACTGTAATAGTAGATTCCAAACAACACTCCCAAAGTCTGTGAATCATCGACCGAAGATCTGAATGAACAGCTGGAGGATCCGCCAAGACAATAGCAAGATTGTGCATATCTGCAAATTTGAGGTTCGCCATTATCCTGCACTTAACCATACAAAGTAAGATAGAAAAACAAGCCAAATGAACAACAAGAGGTTTAATTTAATTTTGATCCCAAAAACAATAATATTAATTATTATTTATGTTTATTTAAAAAATGTGGGTCAAAAATTTTAAAAAAAAAACTTTCATTGAAATCAAATCTAAATTTGCAGTCAACACGAATTTGCGGTCAACCCCAGTTTGCGGCCCAAAAACAAAGTTTGCGGCCCAAGAACTGAGTTTGGGGTCGACGAATAGATTTTACGTCCAACACATAAAGATTGCGGTTAATAAGGATTTACGGTCGCAAATTGGGATAGAAGACTATCAATCATTCGGAGTTTGCGGCAGCAAGCACCTTGCGGCCGTAAGCTTGGGCCGTAAACTCGGTTGTGTCGTTTTTCTCAATTTTTGCTTCGATAACTCGGTTAATCACACAAAAAAATATATATTCCTGATCCAGAACTCATTACCTTCGAGACTATCGGATTAAATTTGCAAAATATGACCGAAAAAATTTCGACGTGAGAGAGAATGAGGGAGAGGTTTGCGGCTGGAAGGGCTAGCCAATATGAGCATGAGTGTCTTCTTCTTATGGTTATTCCATGTGTTGGTGATGTTGTGTGAACCATGGAGTCAAACTACATCAAGAGGTAAGTATTCTAACTTGTTATATTACCCAAGTATCAAACATTGTATGCTAGATAGGGTAATACCTTGGAATATTCATATTTGCATGTATAATAGAGAAAACATAGATCGAAGGTATTTAGGGTTGCATGTACACTTAGGAGTGTTAGAATGCTCAAAACCCAACAGTCGTCTCAGAGCCAAGTCCATGAAGGTATTTAGGGTTGCATGTACACTTAGGAGTGTTGGCTGAAAAATTGAAGTTCGTTGATGTCTGCTCAGTAGACTCGCCGAGTCTATGAAGGGACTCGACGAGTCCAAGGCTAAATGCATCCAACTCGCTGAGTTGGTTCCTGTACTCGACGAGTTGGACCCCCAGACAACATATCTTCGACTGTTTTGGCTGGAATTGGACTAGAAACATTACCCTAAGCTGTTTTTCAACTTATAAAGCTATTTTTGATGTGGTAATGTTCATGATAATCCAATTTCAAAGATAATTGTCAATAGATTCATGTGTTGCATTAGTTTAATGATTAGGCTAATTACATGAAAAAGTTTGATTATCTTGTTCTTATGAGTTGCATAGATTAATAGGAAAGTTATGTGAAATTGTTGTTTGCAATCCAAATTAATCTAAGAGATGGTTCTAAAAATGTGTTCTTGTAACTTGTCCTCAAGTTATATGAAAAGTCACATTTAAGATTCATAAAACTCATAAATATTTCCATAGTTTATGAACAAAGAAAAGTCATATTCTTTTAATAGTTTAAAGACTTCCATAACTTGTCCTCAAGTTATGGAACTTGAAGAGTTTTTGAATTAAAACTACTTTAAACACATAAGTTATGGAATTGAATAGTTTTGAATAGTTTCTAAACTTGCCCTCAAGTTTTGGAATTTGAAAAGTTTTCCCTTATGAATACTTTAATTCTAAGTTTAGCCCTTAGAACTATAAAAGTTAAAATTCAACCCTTATACTTTATAGTGTTATAAGTTAACAATATATATATGTATAAGAGCAAGTCAGTCTTACCGTTAGTAGGCCTCATTCATGAAGCTGGTCTATAAGGTGGTATAAGGTTGCTGCCTATAAAATGGCAGCTTAATGGATGTCCACTCTCACCCACTGCTTTCTTGATCGGTGTAGGGTCGTTAGCCGAACGGGTAGGACAAGCACTAGAATTCTACCTTCATTAAAAGTATTAATGATAAATATAAAGTAACTAAATGTTTTTTTATAATTCCCAATCTTAGTTACTTTAGGAAAATTTGAATAAGGAGCTAATCCATGAAATTACACTTTGCACTTTGCTTAAGTCGATTAGTGGAGCGCGTGTGGTTAATCGGCACACTAGCTAGACTTAACAAGGTAGGTAAAGGGTAACTTAATATTTGTAATAGTATCAGTGGAGCGCGTGTGGTTAAAAGGCACATCGATTGAGTGGTAAGTATTAAGGGTAGCAAGTAAGTTGCATGGTTACTTCACACCTTGTTTTGTGATCCTCGACATCCTAGTCACAAAACCTGAAGAGCACAATCGAGATTGAACCATGCCATTGAACAGTTCAATGAATCTCAAAAGATCTAGGAGTTTCAAATCCAAGTAAAACCTAATTAAATTATTTCGTTTTCATTGTGGAAATTGGTGAATCGTCATCCGCCTACCTTCAAATATTTTATAGCTTGGATTACGGCATCCCTCTTCCAAGTTATAAAAGTATTGTGTTGGGTCCTAGTCTTAATATTTCATATTAGGTGTTATATTAAGGACTTTAAATCAACTATCTTGAATATCTACCAAAATATGTCTGGTTCAGACATTTATGATCTTCCCAAATTTCATGGAAATCATCCTTCAATTCCTCCACCTCCTCCAATTATTCTCCCTGACCCACATGTTTAAGGTCACTAAGGCCCTGTTGGCAAGCAAGGTCTATGTGTGATCACATCTTGGAGATGAAGTCACATATTGACAAGCCTGGAGAGTTGGGTGTCAAAGTCAAGAGAAAGTTGGTTGTTCAATAACTTTCTAAGTCACATAGTGAGTTTCTTTGGGACTACTATGTAACAGACTATGGTTTGACCCTTAATGATCTTATCTATTTGCTTGATGCTGCTGAATCATCAATGATTTGGAGCTTTGGTAAAGTAAATTTGATTAGTTGATCAAATTCCCAAACTACCATGGACATTGACATGTGGTGACATTGGAAATCCATAAAGCATTCTCTTCCCAATGGAAAGGGATCGGCCATAGTCATCTCGGTTGACCAAATGGTAAAGAGAAAGGCTAAGTCTGAGATAGTCATGTCTACCATTCGCAAAGGGTCCATATGGTTCTATTTCCAAAGGAAGGGGCATTGGTTGCGAATGTGCCTATTTACCTGAAAAATCACAAGGTTGATCAAGTCAAGAAGTTTGACTCTACTTCAGGTAAAGTCAATTATCTAACTCTGTTAAGTTTCTATTCTGAGATTCATATTACATGATGTGACTGGGTCACATGTTGATGTTTGAAGAATCAAAGAAAATTGAAGAAACTTAAAGGAAGTATATGTTGATTCTGATCGCGAAGATGGATTTCGAATGATTCGGTGATCAGAATTTTGAGCTATTGCTTAGGAGCTATGATATATTGCTTAGGAATAGATAACAACAAGTTTTTCGTATTCTTTTGCAGTGTAAGCATAAGTTTTCCGCAAAGTTTTAAAATAAAAGGAAAATTTTTTGTTTTATTTATTCTAAGTATCCTTACTATAGCATTTGCGAAAAATTGTTGCTTATTTGATTCCATTGATAGCAATAATGGAAATATAAATTTGATTCCTTCATTTGTGGTAGTGTCTAAATTTACCAAATAAGGAAAGATTCTTATCACCCAAGTTTTCAGTTGGACAGAAACTTGGAATCATACAAGTTGTATACTATGATGAATGCGATTTTTCACCTTTGGAAAATTAAGATTAATTCCTTGTTCACATTTATATGTGAGTCAAGTGAATGACTAAGGGATCGAGTAAACATTCTTGTGCACTGATCAAGTCCACCACAAAAGATCGATAAGACTATTCATCATGATTTACTAAAGTTTAGTAAATGTGGTTATACTTACCAGTTTAAGTATAATTCTGAAACATTGGAAAAGTTTCGATGTATGGCAGAACAAATGAGAATAATCAAATTAGGCAGAAGGATAAAAGTTTCTCAAATCTGAAAAGATGGGAGAATACATTAGTATCATGTTTTGTGATCATCTCAATGATTAAGAAACCATATCAAAATTGGTCCTCTAAGGGCATCTTAGTGCATTCCCATGGCTAAGAAGAGGAATCAAGAATTGTTGAAATGGTTAAATCAAGAAGAGGAATCATACTTCGTACCAAAACAATTCTCAGAGTCATACTCCAAGATTGTAACTTGAGTGACATATCTTAAAGAAAGGTTTTTAACACTAGCCAAATGTAAGAGTAAGAGTGTCCTACTCTTGTACATTCGAAATTGGTAAGTTGTGATGTTTTGGATAAAACAAAGACCAGCTAAGGCCAATTGTGTGAAGTTTTTGTCTTGATAAGAAGCCACACTATCTCTTGAATACTTGGCAAGTAATTCTTATATGTCAAGAGGACAGTGGGTGTCTTAGAGATCTAGAAAAAGCTTCAAGATCTAAACAAGAATAAAACATGTAGTTTATCACTAGCACACGACGTGAGGTTTATAACCTATCGTGTTGACATAATTTTATTTTTGTTCCCATTCCATTTAAAGTTGGCATTTGAGTTATGAGAGTTCTCAATTGATTGCATAACAACTTGCAAGCAATGGCATGCCCTTGTGCTGCCAGGTGGCAAGAAATTAAGATTGAGTTCATCCATACGAGTTTGGATTTTGTAACAACGTAAATTTTCAAAATATTTTTTCATTTTTCAAACAATATATTTATCATTTTAACATTCTCAAATATCATGTTCAACAATTTTCATCAAATAATACATATCCCAAGATCACAAATAAAATCCTACGCATATAATAATATAAGCACAATACCTTAAACTCAAAATAAAGAGATGAAAGAATACATACCAGCCACAACATCGGGCGCTGCACAGACCTCCTCCGCTGTCAACTGGAAGGCTCTCCGACAAGCCTTTGGCGCCTTGGCCTTCACTAGCCGAATCTCAGTAGCTCGTACGATAGCAGGGGCAGATCCATGCAGTACTCCTTGTGCCAATCCCCGCAGCTGTGGATATTCGGCCTTCCGATGGCCGGTTTGATTGCAGTGGAAGCACACCACAAATCCATTGGGGAAATCCTTAGCCATATGCCTCCTTGCCACACATGTAGCAAGACCCTGCTCGACAAATCCCCTCATGGCTCTTTCCGCACTTGCCACAAGTGCGGCCCTTCTGGTTCCCTGATCTCGAATCAGCGGGCTTTGCCCGCTTGGCTGTCGTCTGGGACTGTGCCGGTCGCCGATCCCTCCCTTGAGACTCCGCCTCCTCCCTGGCCTGAGTCTCAAGCTCAATCTCCCTCTTCAGAGCATTTTCCCGAAGCTCGGCAAATGTCCGGTATCTCGAGTTCTCCAGGAACCCGCGAATGTCTCTCCTCAGAATACTCAGATATCGACTCATGCGTGCCTACTCCGTAGACACATGCTCAGGGCAAAACATCGCCCTCTCGTGAAACATCCTGGTGATCGTAGTAAGAGACTCAGTACCCTGCTTGAGGGTCAAGAACTCCTGGGCCAACCGTTCCCTTTCCATCGGGGGAACGTACTCATCTCGGAACATAGCGGTGAACCTATCCTAGGTCACCGCGACAAGCTCCGCAGAAGTGAAGTGCGCTGTCACGAACTTCCACCAGTCCTTCGCTCCCAATTGAAGCTGGTTCAGTGCGAACCGTACCCTATGATGCTCCAGACACGAACATGTGCAGAAGCACCCCTCAATGTCAGAAATCCATCTCATCACAGCTATCGAGTCCTAAGTCCCATCAAACTATGGTGGCTTCGTGTTGCTGAACTCTCGGAACAGCAACGAGTCACCCCCTGCAGCCTGGCAGCAGCAATGCCTATGGTGGCCGAAGCAACAGCCGCATCAGTAAGAGCGGCGTACCGCTCATAAAAAGTCTCAATCAGTTTGGTATTGATAGAGCCAAACATCTCCGGAATCTCAGCCCGGATGACCACAGCCACCTCCTCATGAATCAACCTGCGGATCTCCTCATCACTAACACCGCTGCTCTCAGGTGTGTAGCATGTCCCAACCGTGATGTCTCTCTGAAATACAACATAAAAATATCAGACACGCGCTCAAGCATTCTCGCACTCGATAACTCAATCCTACTTGATCTTAAGTACCTTAAGGATTCTTACTTGGATTGCGCACTGATTCGGTGTTTCCAGTAGTACGGACCCTTATACTACCGTCCACACCGCATCAGTATTCACTCCATGTTCTCCTATTAGGATCCCAAATCACAAGTACTCTATCCTTGCTACGCATAGGCTACTCTCTAGCAGACCCCTCATACGCTCCTCGTTGCTACCTATTGACTCTCAAGCATCTCATAGTAGCAGAAATCCCCTAGGCTAAGGCATCACAAATCAGGCCACTCTAATCCTACTATGAGCACCTAGCGTACTCTAGCATGCATAACATATCATTATTTATCTCATAACACCTAATGTAAGGGTATTTTGGGAAATCACCATTCAAAAGTTGGCTGCCCGTACACACTGCTTTGTTCTGCTCGTCTCAAAACCCTTTACTCTTTTCAGGAAAATTGTTTCCTTGCGAAAAATTCCTCAAATCCTCAGTTTGAGTTCAGATACGCCCGAAGGTGCATCCGAATCCCTCAAACCAAGGCTCTTATACCAACTTGTAACAACGTAAATTTTCAAAATAATTTTTCATTTTTCAAACAATGTATTTATCATCTAAACATTCTCAAATATCATGTTCAGCAATTGTCATCAAATAAAACATATCCTAAGATCACAAATAAAATCCTCGGTCTGTGTGTATGGATGATGCTGGTGCCGTCCCGCGATCGTCACTAGTACCTGAAACACATAACACATCACAATGTAAGCATAAATGCTTAGTGAGTTCCCCAAAATACCACATACAACACATATTAACCACTCTAGGCTATAACTCTGTATGACCCTCTGGTCAAAGTGTCTCAGTGGGACCCTCCAGTCCCATAACATTGTGGACCCTCTGGTCCTAACTCTGTAAACTCTGAATCACATATAACACATAATCACATAGATAACACATCATATAATAGCATACAACATATTCTATCACATAACTCTAATTACCACTCTAGGTAACGTATAGTGAGAAGACTCACCTCGGGTAACTCGGTAAATATCGAACTCAAAAATACTGATCTAGCCTCTGCCTAATCACATAAAACAATTACTCTAATCAATACAACTTTCAAAGGCTAGGATATTCCCTCTCTGAGTTCTCTTAGGAGGGTAAAAGTCCATTTTACCCCTCCAATGGCTCACAAGTCCAAACATTGACTAGACCCTAAAAGTCAACGATCAACTTTGACCAGACTCGTTGAGTGCATATTGGTGACTCGGCGAGTCCAAGCATGTCCTCTGGTTCTATCTAATCCTCACTCGACTCGCCGAGCGAACCTTCCACTCGACGGGTCACCACTGGCTATGAATCGCGGGGCAACCTGACTCGACTTGTCGAGTCCCCTTATGGACTCGGCGAGTTCCTTCCATGGCAACACTCAAACGACCTTCTGAGGTCAGATATGCTTTAACAACTAGTATATCTAACCTTCTAGCACTCGAAGTTCACGTAAAGGTTCAAAATTTAGGCCCATGCATCACACTATCATCTCTATATGCCAAAATAACCCTAGGATTGCATAAAGCTGAAGAATAGGGACTCTATGGACCTCTCAAGGTCCAGATCTAATAATATTGGCACAAGAGGACATCAGATACACTAGATCTCTTACCAAAAGTGAAGAGAATAAAACCTAGATCCATGAAATCTATTACTCAAATGAAGATAGACATGAATCCTTACCTCCCACAATAGCTCTGAACGAAATGATGGAATATTTGAGTCCCACAAGCCAACCTAGCTCGAAATCCTTCCTTCCCTTTTCTAAAATACACCAAAGAATTATGAATTAGCCCTTCTCCTGCTCTATAAGATTTCTCTCTGCTTTCTAGGGTTTCTCAGGGGTCTAGTGGCTGCAAATGAAGCCCATAAAGGCCCTTAAATAGGGCACTGGCCCCAAGATTTAGTGTTTCTGCCGCCATCACAGACTCGCCAAGTCACCTAGCCGACTCATCGAGTCCCTTCATTAATCCAATTTGCAAATCGTGATCCTACTCGACTAGTCCAGGCATAAACTCGTCAAGTCCATCTCTATAACTCAAAATAATACGGTTAAAATAAAATAATTGGTAATCCGTATGTTACTGATTTTTTCATTATCCTTGTCTTGTGATTATGGTTCTGAGAAATTCACATGGATAAGAACACATAAACCATAAAATCAAAGTGTCCTAAGGTTTCTCTCCGATTCATGAAAATGATGGTGAGGAAACGCTTTCACTAAGTAGATTTTAGGTAGATAGAAATTGTGATATTTGCATTCTCAAAGTTGTTAGTAGAGCGTGTGTGGTTGACCGACACACTAACATGGACTTGTGAGGAATGGAAAATGTCTAAGCAATTGAGACTATGATTACGGCATTCCTTTTCATAGTTCTGAAATTGTTTAGACACACTTGTGTGCTATCTGAGAAAAGGTGTATGATTTTGATTAAGTTTTTATCAAAGCATTTCGTATCAGAAATCCGAATTTTGGTAAGAAAGTCAATAAAGTATTGATTTCTAGAAGTCCAGTTGATTTCTGAGTACATGTCAAAGCTAGTGGTTGCATAAGTATTATGCTAATAATCATCATGTTAGTGGGATCATGATAATTATTATTAGTATTGCAAGATAGCAATGTTAATTATAGAAAAAAAAGTTTCAATTCATGAAGTTGCAGGGGTTGAAAAAGTTGTTTTGCTATAATTAAGGGAGAGGAAATTATCCTTCATTTCAATTCTAAAAGCTTAGGGGTCGTTTGATAGTTGCTGATTGGGTTAGAGTTGTCTGGGTTAGAAGCTGACTGGGTTAGAAATGCTGACTGAGTTCATATCTGACTGATTCTATGTCGTTTGATAATTTATCTGAATGATTGTGCTGAATGAAAAAAATGACCATATTACCCTTGTGTTGTCTCTTGTGCTGGATAAAATAATTATAAAAACACAAATTATCATATAAAATCCAAATTAAACATACATAAATTAAAATCCAAATACAAAGTGTAATACAAAATTCAAATACAAATTGTCATACACAATAAAAAAGTATATCATTTAGCGTGAACCATTTGAAAGTAACTGATTAGCAATCTGGTCACACAAAGTAGTCATATACTCAACGGCTTCTGAACCCCATTCTATGCCTTCTATGTTTTAGCCCTCACTTCCTCCACTACCCACATTAGGAGTAACCATAGTGTTTTGTTCAAAGTCCGTAAATAAGTCATCTTGAATATCGTATTTCCTTATAAAATTATGGATCCCGACACAAGCAATGACTATATCTCTTTGTACTGGAAAATGATAAGGATCCATTCATTTTAAAATTGGAAATATCGCCTTCAATACACCATAAGCACGTTCAATGATATTTCTAAGTTGTGCATGAGCATGATTGAACCTTTCTTCCTTAGTTAAAGCTCTGTTTCTTCGAAAATCTGCTAACTAATACCTAGTATTGCGGTAGGGAGCCATAAATCCACAGGTGTTGCTGTATGCAGCATCACAAAGGTAATATTTATCTGTTGATGATTGAAAAATTTATCATATAAATAATGTAGATAATGAAACGTATAATAAATATACAAACCTGGTGGATGGAATGAAAATCCGGAAGTCGGGTTAAATGCAACTTCTTTCAAAACTTTAGAGTCATGTGCTATGCCATCCAGCCCATAAAAAGGTGAATATCATATCAAAATTACAAATTCCAGTTACATTTTGATAACATTCACCTTTTTCTCTTCCCCTATAACAAGTTTGTTGATCAACGGGCACAACTGCATGTATAAGTGTTCCATCTAGTGCATCTATTGCTCCACAAAATATGTGCATTAGATGTCTATATCGTTCTGAGGTATTTCTTGTGCAAAACAAATCATTGCACATAAGGCCTCATGAAAACATTGATGAATCGTTTGTGTGGAGTGATGAAATCTTTCTTTAATAGCTCGAAAACGTTCATTATGTCCTATAACATGTAAAAACATAGCCATCTTCTCTTAAACGCTTATTGTCCTACTACATTGCAACCAATTTCTCTGTGTAAAGTGATTGCATAATAGTACAAATGGATGTTGTGAAAGATGTATCATATCGTAACATTGTATAGGACATCCGTGTATCAAATCTTGCGTATACACATACCCCTTTGTTACCTGTTTGCTAGCTCTTATTCTTTTAATTATTCTTGGCCTTTGTCGGACCAACATCAACCAATACCACGAGAATATAAGGAAATATAAAAGTCACCTTCCTTATCCATGTGTCCTGTTAGATGTCAAATAAAAATTACATTTAAATCAATAACATAACAAATAATAACATAATAATCCATAATATAACAAACTGTAACATGTAAATACTAAAAGCATAACATTCCATAACATGTAAATTCATATAACATAAGTGCACCTAAGAAAACAATCCATAACATAACTAAACCATAACATACTAATGTCAAACAATGAACCATAAAATACTAATGTTAAACAATGAACCATAACATACTAATGTCAAACAATAAACCATAACATACTAAATTCAAACAATAAACCATAACATACTAAAGCCAACCGACTAATCCAAACTTTCTTCCCACATTTGTTACCCACGACTCACAAGTTGACAAGTTAAGGCGCAACCAAATTTTCCTATTGTCAGCACTTTCAGCAAATAACATAAGAGCAGTGGTGTATTTCAGATCATATTCTCCCCACTCCAAGCTTGTCAACTTCGCCATACAAGCATCCATCTCCTTGTCAAGATTATTTGCATCCGTGAATGCTTGTGTGACCTTAATAACTTCATTTCCAACTTCTTTCAACTCATCATCAAGTGTGGTTTCTTTAGGACCATTTCGTTTGCCTCCCCCTTGTTTTTTGTCCGCCCAGATGATTCCTCACTAGTAGGTTGAGGTACGGTTGAGCTTGGGGTATCTGGTGTTGGATAAGGTGTCTAAGTCCATAACTATATTCGGTATGTACTTGACCCAACCCGACATGCTCCATTTGGGTTGCAGGGCATCATGCACTTGCATAGACTAAATAAGAGAAATAAGACACTTATGGTTTTTAATATATTATAAGTTCTAATATATTAATAATAAGAATAATAATATTTGGTTAGTATTGATCAAGAATTAATTTAGAATTAATTATGTGATCAAAAGAAGACTAATTAAATATATGGGTTGATTGTGTAAAATCATCCATAACTTATATAGTGGGCCAAAAGCTTCATGGATAATGAAGTTTTGTTAAACCCATAGGATGCTCAATGGTTGCTCCATGGGTCATGGAAATGAAAGGTCATGACAATTAGGGTTTATATGGTGTAAACCTAATTGTAACACACTATATAAGGATTAGCTTATTCACCAAAATCGGACACTAAGTGTGAAACAAGAGGGCATAACCGATTTCAAGAAGTGCTCTTATTCTCTTAAGTCATTCCAAGTGTACTTGGTGTTGTGTGAAGAATTTAAGGCATCACACTTGAAGTGCTAGGCTCTCAAGGTTTTCAAGGAATCAAAGCAACTACAAGGTATGTAATTCTTGCCATATTTTAGTTTAAAAGTTTCCCGTGTATGGTAAATAGGATTATGAACCTTGGAAATCATATTTTGAATGTATTATAGACAAACATAGATCCAAGGTTTTCTAGGGTTGCATGTACACTTAGGAGTGTTAGAATGCTCAAAACCCATCAGTGGTATCAGAGCCTAGGCTTGTTTGTCCATACTTGATGCAAAATAGCTTGAAAAATCGAATTTTTTGTTCACTGCACGTATGAACTCGCCGAGTCCGTGGGGGGACTTGACGAGTCCATGAAAAAATGCATGTTGCTCGTCGAGTCTGTTCATGCACTCGATGAGTAGAGGCTGCAGTGTCTAGATTTTTGAGTTTTGCTGTTGGAAATGGACTAGAAACATTACCCTAAACTGTTTTGGTGTTATAAAACTTGTTTTAGATGGTGTAATGTTCATGCTAATCCATTTACAATGGCTATTATAAAAAATTACAAGTTTTATATGAGTTACTCATGATTCTTGAAATTATTGATAATCATGCTCTTGAACATATGAGATTAGATGATCATAGGAATTGTTTGTAACCTATTTGGTAGTTTAATTCATGATCATAATGTGTTTTAATGGAGTCGATAACTTGTCCTCAAGTTATGGAAAACCAAAGGTCACACATTAATTAAAAACCATTATTAGAACACATGAGTTATAAAAATGAAGAGTCTTCATTTTAATACTCAATTAACTCATAAGTTATGAGAAATGTAAAGTTTTGAAAGTTTACAAAACTTGTCCTCAAGTTTTGGAACAAGTAAAGTCATATTAAAACTTTAGTTCCAACCCTTAGAATTTTAAAAGTTAAAATTCAACCCTTATACTTTATAATATTATAAGTTTAATATATATATATATATATATATATATATATATATATATATATATATATATATATATATATATAAGATCAAGTCGTTTTACCGCAAGTAGGCCTCATTCACGAAGCCCGTCTATAAGGGGGGGTATAAGGTTGTTGCCTATAAAATGGCAACTTAATGGGTGTTCACTCTCACCCACCGCTTCCTTGACTGGTGGAAGGTCGTTAGCCGAATGGGTAGGAAAATAACTTATAATTCTCATTTAAGTATGATTAATATACAAACGTAACTAAAACTTATTAAATTCCTAGTCTTAGCTACTTTAGGAAAATGTGAATAAGGAGCTAATCCATGAAATTACACTTTGCACTTTGATTAAGTCCTTAGTGGAGCATGTGAGGTTATCCGACACACTAACCTGGACTTTTCAAGGTAGACAAAGGGTGACTTAATGTTTGTCATAGTATCGATGGAGCGTGTGTGGTTAACCAGCAAATCGATTGAGGGGGTAATACATTAAGGGTACCAAGTAATTTGCATGGTTACTTCACACCTTGTTTTGTGATCCTCAGCATCACAATCACAAAACTTGAAGGGTACACTCGAGATTGAAACATGTCTTTGAAAAGTTCAATGAATCTCAAAGAATCTAGGAGTTTCTAAACCAATTGAAACATAATTAAATATTTTGTTTTTCGTGGTGGAAATTGGTGAATCGTCATTCACCTACATTCAAATATCTTATAGCTTAGATTATGGCATCCCTCTTCTAAGTTATAAAATATTGTGTTTGGTCCTAGCCTAATATTACATTTGGGTGTTTTATTAAGGACTATCTTTATATCTAACCTAAACTTGTTCTATTCTTTTCAGATGTCTTCCAACAATACTACTTCTGGCTCAAACCCTACCAGCTCCTTTTCCCTCTTGAACCTATGTGGGAGGGTCATCTTTGATGGATCCAACTTTACAGAATGGATCAGAAACATTAGGATGGTCACTCGGTGTGAGAACAAAGAATACGTTCTCGATAAGGAGCTGAAGGTACCCGAGCAAACTGCTACTCCTGAAGAGCTTGCTGAATATAAGGTACATGAAAGAGATGCTACAAAAGTATCATGCATCATGATGGCCACCATGACAGCTGAGCTCCAAAAGTCCTACGAGGACTACTATCCTTTTGAGATGCACCAGGACTTGATGGACCACTACCATCAAAGTGCTCGTCAAGATCGATATGAAATCATCTCCTCCATGATAACAACACGAATGAAGTATGGTGAACCCATCACGGGCCACATGTAGAAAATGCAAAGGTATGTGGACCGTTTAATGAAGCTGAATGTGAACTTCCCCGAGGAGTTAGCAATAGATATCATTTTGCACTCCTTACCATCTTGTTATGATCAATTCCGCATGACATATCACATGAACAAGGAAGAAGTTACCCTCAGCAAACTTCAAGGACTCTTGAAGACCACCGAAAGTGGTCTAAAGGTTAAGTCGGTTGTTACCAATCCTACTCCTCCTCCAAACTCCACCCTTGTCTTGGCAATCGGGAAAGGTAGAGGAAAGAAGAAGAAGAGCTCTTCGAAGGGTACCAAGGCTAGGACCCTTGATGGCTCTTCTTCAAGTGGAACCAAGAAAGGTTTTGTCACTCCTTCTGACCCAAAAGAGGCTGAATGCTTCTATTGTCATGAAAAGTCACACTGGAAGCAAAACTGTCCAAAGTACCAGTAAGATTTGAAGGATGGGAAAGTAAAACCCAACCATGCAGGTATATACACTATATTGTCTAATAACTCACCTCATTCTAATTCTTGGGTCCTTGATATAGATTGTGATATTCACATATGTTTTGATTTGCAGGGACTAAGAAGAAGTGAGAATGTGGAGCAGGGAAAGATAAACTTGATCATGGGAAATAGGAAAGCTTCACCTGTCACCAAGATAGGAGTTTATTCCTTATTACTACATAGTGGGTTTACATTAGATTTGAATAAATGTTATTATTCGCTAGAAATGTAAAGAAATGTTATTTCCTTTCATGCATTGTACAAACAAGGTTTTACCTTTTATATTGATAATAATAATGGTAGTATTGATGCTTCCTTTAATAATGTTCTTTATTTTAAAGCATTACCTTGTGATGGTGTATATGAAACTGTGTTTGTTGTAGATAATATAGGAAATAATGTGTTGTGTATTGACTCTTCCACTAGCTTAGATAAAGAATCTTTATGGCATTGTCGTCTTGGACATGTAAGCAAGAAACGCATAGGCCAACTCCAAAAGGATGGAGTCTTGGAGTCATTTGACCTAAAGTCGGATGTTAGTTGTGAATCTTGTTTCCTTGGTAAAATGACAAAGTCACCTTTTACTGGCACTTGTGCTAGGGGTGAAGGTTTGTTGGACCTTATACACACAGATGTGTGTGGACCCTTCAGAACCACCACAAGAGATGCTAATCGATTATATGTGACTTTTACTGATGATTTTAGTAGATATGGATATGTCTACTTAATTAAGCATAAATCCAAAACATTTTAAAAAAAATTAAAGAGTTTAAGCAAGAAGTGGAGAATCAGTTGGGCAGGAACATTAAGATGCTTCGATCCGATCGATGTGGTGAGTATCTTAGTTCAGAGTTCCTCGACTATCTCAAGGAATGTGGGATTATCTCACAATTGACACCTCCTAGGACACCTCAGTTGAATGGTGTAGCTGAGAGGCGCAATCGGACCTTGTTGGACATGGTTCATTCCATGATGAGTCAAGCTTTGCTACCAATCTCATTTCGGGGGTATCCCTTAGAGACTGCCGCCCATATCCTTAATCTAGTCCCTACAATGAAGGTTGACAAAACACCTCACGAGATGTGGGCTGGAAAAGTTCCCAATCTATACCACATCAAGATTTGGGGTTGCGAGGCTTTCGTGAGACGAGAGACTAACGATAAGCTTGAACCCCAAAGTGACAGGTGTATTTTCATCGGCTACCCACGAAAATCCTTTGGTTACATCTTCTATAGACCAAGTGACAATGTGGTCTTTGTAGCAACAAGAGGAGTCTTTTGAGAGAGACAATTCATGAGCCTCAACCCTTAGCCCTTAAACTGAAGAGGAAACTCCTGTTGAGCCGACTGAAGAATCTGTGCCTCTGAGGCGTTCCACCAGAGTTAGGAATGCACATGAGCATTATTATGGTTTCCATATTACTGTAGAAAGTGATACACTTATCAGTGATAACACACTGGTAAATCTGGATGAGCCTAACAGCTACATGGAAGCCATGGCAGGCCCTGAGGCTGCTAAATGGAAAGAGGCTATGGATAGCGAGATACAATCCATGTATGAAAATCAAGTTTGGAACTTGGTTGACAATGTAACTGATCATAAGACAGTTGGGTGCAAATGGATCTTCAAGAAGAAGACCAACATGGATGGTAATGTACACACTTACAACGCACGACTGGTTGTAAAGGGTTATTCTCAAACTCCGAGATTTGATTATGATGAGACCTTTTCACCAGTGGCCAAGATTAAGTCTATTAGGGTTCTGTTAGCCATTGTTGCATTTCATGACTATGAAATATGGCAAATGGATGTCAAAACCGCTTTCCTTAATGGGAAGATGCTGAGGATGTTTACATTAATCATCCAGAGGGTTTTGTTAGCACATAGTACCCTAATAGAGTGTGTAAGCTTGAGAAATCCATCTATGGATTGAAACAAGCACCATGCAGATGGAATCTTTTCTTTGATGAGGAAGTCAAAGAATTTGGCTTTTCGAGGAGTGAAGATGAATCGTGTGTATATGTCAAGGTTAGTGGGAGTATAGTCAGCTTTTTGGTATTGTATGTGGATGACATACTACTCATGGGAAATGACATCCCAAATTTGCAGGAAATTAAGTCTTGGGTTAGGAAGTGTTTTAATATGAAGGACCTTGGAGACGCTGCCTATATCTTAGGGATAAGGATCTAGAGAGACCGGAGTAAAAGACTAATTGGACTTAGTCAGAACACATACTTGGATAAGGTGCTGAAGAGGTTCAGCATGCAAGATTCCAAGAAAGATGAGTTACCCATCCAAAGTAATGTCAGATTGAGTAAGACTCAGAGCCCGAGTACGGAGGCTGAGATAGTAGAAGTGAGTCGAGTACCTTATGCTTCTGCAGTAGGCTCGATCATGTATGCTATGACTTGTACTCGTCCTGCTATGGCCTTTGCATTAAGCATGGTTAGCAGATATCGGGGGAACCCAGGTAAGGCTCACTGGACTGCGGTAATGAATATCCTCAATTACCTGCGAAGGACTAAGGAATGGGTTCTTAACCTTATTGGGAGTAATGACTTGAGAGTTGTAGGGTATAGTGATGCTAGCTTCCAGACTGATAGGATAATTTCCGCTCTCAGTCGGGCTGGGTCTTTACCTTAGACGGAGGAGCAATTACTTGGAAAAGTTCCAAGCAGGATATAGTGGCTGATGCAACTTGCGAATTAGAGTATATAGCGGCAAGCGAGGCAGCAAAGGAGGCAATATGGATGAAGAACTTCATTGGAGATCTTGGAGTTGTACCAACTATTAAAGAGCCTATGGACATCTTCTTTGATAATGAAAGTGCAGTTGCCTTAGCAAAGGAACCAAGAGATCATGGGAGATCCAGACACATTGACAGAAAATACCATTTCATCAAACGTCGAATAGAAGAAGGAATCCTCGTGGCAAAGAGGGTATCATTGGATGAGAACCCAACAGATCCCCTCACGAAGGGACTGACTCGGGTTAAGCATCTCCAGCATGCTCGGAGCATAGGGATGAAGGATGATATTAGTTTTAGTATTTAGATAATTTGAAATTTGTAAAGTGTAATTGACACTTGATGATGAATAAAAATTGTATTTATTTATGAGTAAAGTGTTGCTATCTTTTTTCAATCATTTACTATTATTTCTTTTGCATGTTTTGACTTCCAGAATATTTGTGTTGTGTTTTACATATTATTCAAAATATCCACAGTCGGTCATATGTCAGAAGTAGATATGAATTAAGACTGTCATGAGTTGGTTGTAGAGGTCTAAGATGTTGGACATGGCCTCAACACTCATGAGTGCTCATAAGTTCTGAGTATTGGATTCAACCCACGCTCGCTAGTATCACTTCATGGAATTTATCTCGAGTGATCACAAGACGGTAATATCATATAAGTCTTCAAACCTAGATATACATCTTATTACCTATGAGTTGGTTATGCGTTGATTGTACGAAACCGCATTGGTAACTCGATGTTATAAAATGTATCTTTGTGTGTAATTTAACAAGTAGTAGAATGAGCATATGAGTCAAAGTTTATCTGTTCATTCTTGGATTAGAAGCGATATCTAGGCCCCTCGATGATTTTATTTTGACCTATGTACCGGGCCCGGTTAGAACTAAATTGATGTGTTCAGTTAAGTTCTATGTCAAACAAATCAGATATCGGGAAAGAAATGTTGGAAAATAAGCAAGACATTGTTCCATGTATTTGTCCAGATGATATCTGTGAGATCCCCAAAATCTCGGCCAGAAAACACCGGTTTCATTTATGTTTTTTAAACATTTTCAGAGTAAATCCTTTTGATTTTTAAAAGAGATGCGGAATTTGTTCCCAAAAACAAAGCATGATAAAATAGATTTTTATAAAAACATTTCATATAGAAATATGATTTCATTTCATAATCAAAAATCGGCATGTCATGTTCCGATACAGATCATAAAGCATAAACGATATCATTACAAGTCATTCAACAAATATATACATATACAGACTTGTAACAAAACAAGTTGATGATTCATCCATCTTTATGCTCTTGCGCCACTTCCTGTAATACAAATAAACTGAGTGGGTCAGGCTTGGGAGCCTAGTGAGCATATAGGTTTTTCAACCCACAATAAATAATTATATTTAATTCAACAATCAACAATAACCCGATTACCGATTCCCGTTATCCTCAGTTTACGTCCCTAAAACAACATCTATTATAAGGAACTTAATTTAGGATTTTCATCGGGACGAACATTACTGCAAAGGGGCTTCCTTAGCAATAATTATCCTAAAGGCTACCATGTGGGGGATAGAGTACACAGGTGAACACATCGTTCAGAACACCTACAGGTTATGATCCTGCTAGTGTTCCACAGTACTGTCTAGAATAGTCCGTGGTCGTCATCGATACTCTGCTGAATGACTAGAATAACACCAACAACATCGTGGCCTCTCATATGTTTATTACACACCAACTATCTACCAATGTTCTACCCAACATATTAGTAGATAAAAATATACTTTTTATACATAGTTTAAAACCTGTATAGCATGCTCGATCAATACATTTTTCCACATAACAGATGAGGCACACA
Source organism: Lactuca sativa (assembly GCF_002870075.4). Classification (NCBI taxonomy): domain Eukaryota; kingdom Viridiplantae; phylum Streptophyta; class Magnoliopsida; order Asterales; family Asteraceae; genus Lactuca; species Lactuca sativa. The sequence continues at coordinate 317,455,436 of NC_056626.2, forward strand.
TACATAACACGTATTTCATAGAGAATAAACCAGATCTATGAGATAGAAGAAAGTGACTATTCATTCACACATATAATCAAACAAGAGAAAATGGTTGATCTCGGTTTCTATTTATAGGCTGCTGGGTCTGGGATTACGCTGGGCGTAATTTCCAGGTACGCTGGGCGTAACTAGGTTACACTGGGCGTACTTTGACGTCACTGCCTGCGTCAATTGGTGGCACTCGAGTATTGGTCAGACAAGTTGCATCCCTCTGAGTACGCTGGGCGTACTCAAATTACGCTCGACGTAATTTGACTCGTCAAACTTCTAAATTGCGTAACTTTCGCATACGAGCTCCGTTTTCGACGTTCTTTATAGCCTGGCATAGGTCAGACCATAGTCTACAACTTTCATTTAGACTCCGTTGGCTAATTTTGACTTTTATTTTTATTATTTATTTTTAGAAGGCCGGGACAGAAAAACTTCGTTATAAATTCATAACTTCTTCGTCCGACGTCCGTTCTCGCCTAACTTTTCATCGTTTCGCTACTAACAATGAGATCTTCGATTCTTGTTTAGATTGTTTCGGCTAAAAACCGCTCGATCTCAAATCGAGTGTTCGGGCTGCATACTGCCAAGTCGAAACTTTAGAAAATCATAACTTCCTCATACGAAGTCAGATTTAGGCATTCTATATATATTGGGAAACCTCGTTTCGGCCACTACAACTTTATGCAAAGATATCGAGTTTATTTTACACTTAAATTTAGACGCTCATCTTATTCTTAATTCATTAAATTATAATAATTTAGAAAATACACACATAATTCAGATAATTCACATAACTCCCAAATAATACATTTTTATTATTTCAAATTGGGTTACAAAGGTTAACCTAGACTATTACATTGCTAAAAATGGCAAGTCCAGAAACATGGGCGTTACAATATCTAGAACAGAGGATTATATGATCACTTATCTAAAATGGTGCATCATCATCTTCTTAGTTCCGAGAGACCATAAAAGAGCTATGATTGCTGATCGGTTCTTGAATTCATACTTGCAACTGTAGTTATTAGACTTATCCAAGTAGGAGACTGTTTGATAAGGTGTCTAAGTCCATAACTATATTTGGTATGTACTTGACCCGACCCGGCATGGTCCATTTGGGTTACATGGCATCATGCACTTGGATAGACTAAATAAGAGAAATATGACACTTATGGTTATTAATATATTATAAGTTCTAATATATTAATAATAAGAATAATAATATATGGTTAGTATTGATCAAGAATTAATTTAGAATTAATTATGTGATCAAAAGAAGACTAATTAAATATATGGGTTGATTGTGTAAATCATCCATAACTTATATAGTGGGCCAAAAGCTTCATGGATAATCAAGTTGGGTTAAACCCATAGGATGCTCCATGGATGCTCCATGGAGGTTACATAACCCATGGATCATGGAAATGAAAGGTCGTGACAATTAGGGTTTACATGGTGTAACCCTAATTGTAACACACTATATAAGGATTATCTTATTCACCAAAATCGGACACTAAGTGTGAAACAAGAGGGCATAACCGATTTCAAGAAGTGTTCTTATTCTCTTAAGTCATTCCAAGTGTACTTGGTGTTGTGTGAAGCATTTAAGGCATCACACTTGGGGTGCTAGGATCTCAAGGTTTTCAAGGAATCAAATCAACTATAAGGTATGTAATTCTAGCCATCTTTTAGTTTAAAAGTTCCCCATGTATGCTAGATAGGATTACGAACCATGGAAATCATATTTTGCATGTTTTTTAGACAAACATAGATCCAAAGTTTTCTAGGGTTGCATGTACACTTAGGAGTGTTAGAATGCTCAAAACCTATCATCTGGATGAGTCTGTATCCTCAAAATCATGTTTACTGAAGGTTTCATTGGGATGAGGTAGTGTTGAAGATGGCCCCCAACTATGAACACCGGTCGAGGTCACCCCATCAAATAGTTGGGTACAAAGATTAGGGCAAGGGAGGGGTGCATTTCTCAGCTTATCTAGATACTTGTTCAGCTGTTTGAAAATTTAATAAATATTGTTAAAGTAGTAAAAAAATAATCTAATTTAAAAATATATGTATATAGATACCTTCGCTTCCGCTTCCCATTATTCATTAGTCATGTTAGAAGAATTTGTTATGGGATTGTAAATATTTCCTGTTTTGTTTTTTAGTTTTAACCACACTGCATACTTTGCTTTTAAATAGTTGTATCAGTTTTTCATTTGTTTTTTGTCGACAACAAAATTATAATATGTTTTCAATTTCTCCGCGACCACAGCCCATGAGCCTGCTTTTAGGCCACTACCCTCCCGGCCATTACTTGTTAATTCTTGTATACACGCTTCCAAAAAAGTTTTGTCCAACAATTCCGACTTCCAAATAACCCGGAATAATAACACTGAAAAGCACATAGCACATATAACACATAACATACAATTATTTCTATATATTAAACTCACCGTGAAATAACCGGGGGCTAAAATATTAATTTGGGCAGCACTTCGGCTCTAAATATCACTTTCTTCGTTGAAAACCGAGAGTTTTCTTGATAACCGGGCTCTGCAAAGGTAGAGCTTCAAAACCGAAAAGATAAATTTTTTGGGCTTCTCGGAGTCTCGGGGCGTGTTTCGTGCTTTGGAATTACTACCAGGGCTTCGGGGGAAGTGGAAGTAGAAGAAATATAAGTTTAGGGGTAAAAAGTGGCAAATTTCTAACATTTACCCGGGAGGTCTCGCACCCTTATATAGGGCCGAGGTTCGGATCCGAAGCGAGGGGAAGAGGGCAGGTGGCTGGGAGGCTAGGACTAGATGGCAGCAAGGTGAGGCTCAGACGGACAGGTGCTCGCTTCACATTGGTCGGATGGCGCAGGTCGGAACAGCAGGCTCGTAGACGGCAGCTTCGGATTGGACCCAACTTCGGTCCAATGGGCAGGCTCCACGTTGGTGCGAGGGTCATCCGAGGGGTGTCTCATGCAAGGGTGTTCGAAGATTAGTGGACCTCAGACTTGGTCCAATCAGAATGCGACATAGCAACCTCGGTCCTATCAGAAGGCGACACGTAGATGCTATATGCGAGGGATGACGTGGCAGCATTATTCATGCGAAATTTCTCGAAAAATGTGCCAAATCTTGTAAAATCCATAACTTTCTCATATGGGCTCCGTTTTGGCATTCTTTTTATCGAACTTCTTGGTTTAATGAATACTACGACTTTCATTTAGATTACTAAGGCTAAAAGTAGTTTATCAAAAACTCACTTTTTACGTCATTCGGCGTTGTGCCGGTTTTGTCGCGAATCTTCGATTGGTCATAACTTCTTCGATATAACTCGGATTTCGATGAGGTTTTCGCCTAAATGTTTCTAACGAGATTATCTACAACTTTCAATAATAAATTTTACTTATTCCAAATTTTATATTTTCGTTAAATTTCACTATTTGACATTTGATTGGAATCTCATAAGACTTCCAATACTTTCTGAATGATTCTAAGCATAGTTTTACTTCAATTCTAGTAAAAATTATCTGTTAGAACTCAACATTCAAATTCACATAATATTTCATAATATTATTTACTTCAAACACGATTTCAAAGCGTGTATGTTACAAAATCATTCACATAACACACAATTACAAATAAATCATCCACATAACACATGTTTACAAATAAATCAAGCAAAAATGTGATTTCATCATATTTTCAACAACATAAAACAATCTTTTATAAACAAAAACACATAAATGTGATTTCCTCATACAAAATAAATTTTGATCTCATAAGCATATAACAATCGTTAATAAAAAGAAACACATTATGAATTGATTTTATAAGCATACAACAATCTTTAACAATCTTTAGGGTTCTTTGTTGGTTACTTGATTGCACTTTTGGTTGCTGCCATATTACTTATACAAGCAAGGAAAGTAATGTCTAAAGAGGAGCACACCATGTACATGGAAAATGTTTTCCCTCTTTACAGGTGATCATGTAATTATTATTATTATTATTATTATTATTATTATTATTATTGTTATTATTATTATTATTATTATTATTATCTACAAATAATTAACTAATTATGTGTATACACATTCTTTTGGAATATATATGTATGCAAGCATGGTAATTCTAGGGGTCTATTAGCCTAGGTGTGTATTTGTTTTAATTCCCCTTTTCTTGAATATATATTTATGCAAGCATGGTAACAGCATGTGCCAATGTGCTATACATAATGGAGTAGGCACATATTTGAAAGTAAAGGACACCAAATTGTCAAAAACACATTATAAAATCAGATTTCCTAAAAAAAGCAGATTATGAATTGATTATATGCTAACCCTTCAATCTAATTTAATCAAAGAATAATGAAAGAAATAATGTCAAACATTGATTTCAAAATGAAATCCGTAATTTGACAACAAACCTGAATGGTTTTGTGATTTCAGAAACAAAAAAAAAAGCAAAAAAAAACGAAGAACGATTACCTGCAGTTGAGCTCCTCACTAGCGCGCTGTGTGGTCGTCGCCGGAGAAGATGGCGCAGGAGGTGAAATCGCGGAAGAAGATGTAGGCGATGGAGGCGATCAACATATGTTGGAGATCGATATTTGTCTAGGGTATTGGCGAAGGAGGCTGGAGGCGAGCAAGGGCAAAAAAACGCGTATCTTATTTTCCACTCAGGAGGTTTTTTTGGACTGACCGAGTAAGGGGAATCGGGTGGAATGAGATAACCGAATCGGCTATAACATCTCATAAACGAACATCTGACTGCTGACCGAGTCAGCAGTCAGCACTAACCGGACCGGGTAAGTTTAAATCAAACAGGCCCTTAGATTGAGGTTTTAGTCATCTTTAGTCAAGGATATATATGAATTCTGCGTTGGAATGGCTCAACATAAGGAAATTCAATATATGGGTCCATTATTTGCGTTCTAAAATTCGATTATGATTACGACATCCCTTTTCATAATCTGTTTTATGAGAACTTGGCAATGTTGAGAGAAAAACTTGAGACACACTTGAACAAACGTTAGAACAAGTATAGTTGCGGAATTAGTTAATCTCAAAGGATCTAAAAGCTCAACAATAATAAGTTAACGAGTTAGATACTTAGATAGTTAGTTACGGAAATGTAGGGAAGCATAAATAACAGCAGGTGATATATCAAGTAAACACATAAGTTGATTCATAACATGGAATGCATTCAAACCAAGTTAGTGAGTGAGATCAAGCTTACTGATAAAGTCACGAATGACTTGCTCCGAAGAGAAATATTTATCAGTTATGTTCGAGAGGATTTAGTAAGAAAGATATGAGATGCGTAAGAGAAATGTAAATGATATACTTGAAGATAGTTCAGATAGATAGAAGTGAAAGATTCTTATTAACTGAGAAAGAGTGAGCTCTATTTATAGAGACTCAAGAAATACATTTGATTCACTCTCTAAGAATAGCCATGCAAGACATACTGGACAATAGAGCGTATTACAGATAAGATAGATAAAAATAAACTAAGTAAAGTAACCAGACTGTGGTTGGATAGATGACTTCGGATGAGGCTGCTGATGGGAGCTTGACTGCGGATCTTGGTGCGCTGTGGTAGGCTAAGTTAAGAGGGTCACTTCATGGCTCAACAATTTCCCGCTATGTGACCTCTAACTTCTTCTTCACCTATCAATTTTAAGAAACTTGATCAGAATCCACCAAAACTTCCTGATATTTTCCAAACAAGTGATCCTCCTTAAAATCTCGAACTTGACTTTGGCAGTCGTATGTTTCGATTTTTCTACAGTTGTTCGACAGATTACAAGTTGCTTCTTTGTGAGTCGGTTCATGGAGGTCATGGGAATGAAGTATCTAACTTGATCGGTCTTCCTTTTGAAGATGACTCCAAGTTTAGGGAAGTTTGTTGCACCTATGGATCTTTCTTGATAGCCTTCAGTAGACATCGATGCAGGATCTAGTGGTGGTAAATCAAATTTCTTGGCAATGGTTGGGTGGATATCCGCATCGATCTTTGCAAAGTCGCAGACAGTTTCCTTTAGATAAATGCTTGCCCTTTCAAGTGCTATCTTCATTTTTAGATACTTTTCACAACTAGTTTGTAACACCTTTGCTATATGAAAAACTTATTCTGGGTTCATACAGGGGAAGTCAGCTTGGGTGCGAACATAGTCCTGATTCATTCTTGTCAGTGTCGATTGTACGAAGTCAGCCTTCATGAATATCTGGGGCTTGAAGTTCTTGACTTTTGATGGTCTATCGTTAGACCAGATTTTCTCAATGGGAGAGGCATGTTTGTCATAGAATCGATATAGTCTCTCGAATTCCATTGGTAGTCTTTTGTGATCCGGAAGGCTACTGTCAAACTGCTCAAATACTGTAAAGTATTTAACATTTGGGGAGATTGGAACATCCCAGTAGCCATCAGAGGGAGGTTCAGCATAGGCGAGATATGGTTTGTAGTCGTCATCTAGCAGTCTGCGGTGGAGATTGATCCAAGAGTTTATCAATGATTCATCCATGACAGTGTCGAAACCGCATTCTTTCCATATGAGCTCAACAAGTTTAGCTGCTTTCCAGTCAGCTTTCTTCTGTTTGGTGACGAGAGAGTCATTTGAACTTGGAGACGACATGTGATCTGCTAGATTCTTGAAGTAAGGTAGAGTTTTAGGTCGTTCGAGAGAGGGAACGGTTTTTTGTTGCTGTGAAGGAGACTGATTGCTTGGACTCTTGTGAGGAGATGGTTACAGTGAAGGTTGAAGTGAAGGAATTTTCTGAGAAGCATTTTTGGATTGATGATCTTCTTCATAGTGTTCTTCTTCATGATGGTCTTCTTAACTTCCCCTTCTTGAGGAGTTCAAACCTAGAGCCTCCTCAAGCCATTGTTTGAGACCATCGACCTTGGCCCACACCTCCTGAAAATGGGCTTTGAGAACATCAGCCAGTTGTTGATTGTCAGGGATGGTGGTGTTGAAGAGTAGCTGATGAATCTCCTTTGTCAGTTGGAGAATTTCAGGGCCATGGAAGTTTGAAGATAGTGATCGTTGGAGTCTGTTGATGGTTGCATGAAGGACTGAAATAGTGGACTCATAAGCAGTGTGAGTCTCAGCTATCAGTTTCTGGGAAAGAGAGGATTGGTCCGCAATGGCTGTTTGCAGATTGTCTTTGATTGCAGATACCTCAGAGATAAGGCGCTCCGCGGTAGCCATGAATTCCTTGTGATCTGCTTGGCGATTGTTGTCAAGTGACCGAATTCCCATTTCTACCTTGAGAGAAATTCTCTCAGTAGCTAGACGTTCCCTTGTCTCCAATCGTTCAATCCTTTCGATCAAGGATTGCGATACCGGATGGTCTTCTGATTGTGGTTGAGATGTCTTTACTGCGGAAAGAATTTGATCTACTTTAGATTGTAGACTTAGGAATTCTTTTCTTGAAACAACCATCTTCTTCTTTTTCTTTTTCTCCTTAGGCTTAGAGGTTGAGTGTCGAGAACCACTCAATTCCTCTTCTTCATCAAACATCATGAGGTCATCATCCGAAGGACTGGGTTGATTAACCTCATTTAGGTCAACGTCATCAAAACTGAAGGTAGGAGCAGAGCTGACTTCTCTTTCGGTGCCAGTATCTTGACAGTCTTTAGCAGTTGGATATGGAGGGGGCTTTGAAGGAGTTTGATCAGCAGTCGCTTCTAGAGCTTTGTGGATAGTATTAGCGATGTTGTCCACCAGAGCTTGAACTTTGCAGATAGTAGATACGGTATTGGCATTGTTGATTACGTCTGCCCAATACTTCGCTACGGACTGGATTTCTTGTTTTTTCTGTTGAAGCTGCTTTGTTTGTCGTGCCTTTCTTGCTTGGAGTGCCCTACGGAAAGCGGCATATTTCTTGGCTTCGGCTTCATTTGATGGTTGATACTTGCTCCATGAATCATTTAGGTTTATTTTGTCAATTCCTTGGTATCGCACCGAGGTGTCCCTCGAGTTCACGGATCCTTGCACATCAGTGCTCACCGTGCCTAAACCACCTATTACAGATATAAGCAGAGTAGGATTTCCTGAGCTTCCTTGGTCTCTTTGACCTAAAGTCAAGTCTGGCCTCAATTCAGTTCTGGCAAAGGCTGAAGAGTTGCCTTGCGGTTAGGGAGGTGTTTGAAATGTTTTGGTAATAGACAAAAGTATGGAGTTCAACTCCTCTGGGGAAAAGAAGTGAAAAAGGGAAGCCCTGAAGATCTTAGGGAAGGAGCCAGTTCTATCCTCTTTTGATTGACCTGGTGGTGAATCTCCACGTTGCGGTGAAGCAGACGCATCACCTGCGTCTGAGTGGTATTGGATGGTTGATTCGAGTGGGTGTGCGGCCACCCCAAGGACTACCAGAGCCTTTTAAGAGGATGAGGTATCCGTCTGATCACGCATTTGGCTAGTGGAATTGACTTTTCTTTTCTTGAGGATTGCAATGGGTTGATCGTCCTCATCAGAATCACTACTAGAGGGAGAGGGAGATTTATGTTTGTTTGATTCGACATTTGTTATCACCGGTGGAGTGATTTTCCTTTTTCTTTTTGTTTGGGAGTATCCTTTTTCTTAGGAGTGCCTTGTTTCTTGGTGTGGTGGGGGCCTTGATGAGCAGAGGCTAACTGTTTGCGTCTTTGGGATAATGACAGGTTGGAAACAGCTGTGGAAGATGGGACTACGGTACTACCAGGGGCTATGATTGCAGATGGGGTTTCTAGAGGCGGGGTAGGAAGGTATGGGCCAGTACCTTCCATAGCCTCAATATGGTCTGAGACATCAGCAATCTCAAGACCAAGAGTAGAGAGAATGTGGACTGGTACTCTTCTAATAGGTCCAAAAACAGATTGATCAGATGAGGGATTGTACCTTTTAAGACCCTTGGTGATAAAAATGTTGATGTCGTTGCCCATGCTGAGTCCGGCATCCGTATGGAGATCTGAGATGGATAGTGACGAGAACCTTGCAAACGTGAGTTCGGTAGGGTTCTCTCTTGGGCTTTCCTTGGGAATATATTGTAAGAAGTCGTCCCATAGCATCTGACCATAGTTGACATCATCGCCAGTGAAGATACTCCACACTAACTCTAGGAGCTTGAGTCCCATGTTATTTTTGCCTCCGGTTCTGTCGGACATACTGTGGATTACAAAATGGCAAACAAATTGCCAAACCGCAAGTAGTTGGTTTTTCTTGAATTCTCCAATGCCTTTGATTTTCTTCTGATATCCCATCTAGTAAAGTGCAGAAAGAATGTCTGCCATGCTTGGAGTGAAAACCTTGATTGAAGGATGAATAAGGAGGTTAATGGCAGTGAGAAACTTTTCTTTGGTCAGAATGACCAAGGAATCATTAACTAGGTTAAGATGCACTTCTTGAGGATTCTCGAGTGGTCGACACGCTGAGAAGGAACACTTAAATAGGGTTGAAAGAGGAACAACGACTGTGAACGAATCGAAGGGTCCAAACAGTGGGTGATTGGACAAAAACTTGATCATCAATTATGTTGGAGCATTATAGAAGGAATGCTCTTCGAACACAACTCTGAAGTTGCTAGAGGCAATCGTAGGCGTTGGATGTCTTGAAGCATAGTATGAACCAGTAGGGTTTACTGACCTTTGAGTGCTTCTTGGATATGCCTGATTTCACCATGGTACGAGGTTAAAGGACTTATGCAATAGAAGAAACAAAGTGCAAGAGAAAGGTTGAAGTTCAGAGAGTGTAAACTTTTCTTGGGGAAGAAGAAGGTTTTATAGTGGCTCATTGGAGCGGAAAACGATTTTACCCTAAGTGAATTTGGGTAAAACGTTTGGGTGTTTTTTGGAATTAAGAGAGTTAATCTCAGCCACAGATTAAGAAAAAGGATTAAATCGGTATTTTGAGATTTACCAAAAAGGGTTTGCATTTAATGAAATGTCAGGCTAAAAACCCACGTCTAGAGAACGTGTGGTGAGTGAGAGATTAATCTGTTGGGTAAAGGGAAGTTGTAACGGATTAGATGTTTTAGGGTAATAGGAAGCGACAAATTAAAAAGATTTGATTTTGGGAAATCTCTCTTTTTGTCATCATACCTAAAATAGGTCTGACATGAGGTTTATTCAAATGGAATAAGACAGTTATACAAAGAATGTTTTTTTAATGTTTTCTCTATTTAATGAATGATCATTAAATAGCACACCATGTTTTTTTAAAAGGTAACGGTTTGAAAATCAATTAAGATGACTGCAGATTGAGAAAGTGATTGCTGATTGAAACTTCATTGTGGATGGATCATTTGTTGACGAATGGATGACTGTGATAGAAGAACAGAGAGGAGCACTTGAACAAAAATTACTAATAACAAACAATAAGGACCATTGAAGTATAAATATGATATATGGTTGCGGTACATAGGATATATCAAAACCGTCTATCATAGAGAACTTCAACTAGGACCACAACAGAGACCAAGGATGGTCTGCGGTGCCTTAGTAAGTCAAAAAGAATTGTGGATCCGGATTCATCATTCCTAACATTTGTAAGAAACTGTTGAGTTTTGTAGAGTCAAGTGCCTTTGTGAATACATCAACAATCTCTTCATGAGTATGGACAAAAATTAGTTCAATGTTACCTTTTAGGATGTGGTCTTTGATGAAGTGATACCATAGTTCAATATGCTTGGTCTTGGAGTGCTGAATAGGATTGTGAGAGATCTCTATAGCACTTTCAGAGTCACAATAGATTGGTATCTGCAGCATTCTATATCTGTAGTCCAGTAGTTGTGTTTTCATCCATAAGACTTGAGAACAACAGCTGGCTGCGGCCACATAATTTTTTTTCATTGATGACCAGCTGACGAGTCTTCCACCCAGAAATTGACATCCACCTGAGGTGCTTTTGTGATCAAGTTTACATCCGGCATGATCCACATCGGTGAATGCTTGAAGACTGAAATCATTTCCTGCGGGGTACCATAATCCAAGATTTTTGCTACCCTTTAAGTACCGTAGAATTTGCTTGGCTGTGGTCATGTGTGACATTTTTGGGTCAGCCTGGTACCTTACGCATACACCCGTTGCAAATACTATATTTGGTCGGCTTGCGGTGAGGTACATCAAAGAGCCAATAATACCTTTATAAGTCTTGTGATCAACAGATTTGCCTGAGGGATCAGCAGATATCTTATATCTGAAGGCCATGGGGACCTTAGCCGAAGAACAATTGTCCATTGAATATTTCTTTAACAGCTATGAGGTATTGTACAAGCATTAGATGTTCATCATTTGCTTTTCTAAATAATGTGGGATCAATCACTCCTCGTTTGTAACCGGATGAGACAAGAAATTCAGAGAGAGTCTCGTACCATTCTCTTGGGGCTTGTTTTAGATCGTAGACTGCTTTTTCAAGCTTGTAGCGGTGGTCTGGGAATTCAATACTTTCGAAGCCCGAAGGATGCTGAAGATAAACCTCTTCTTTTAATTCGCCGTTGAGAAAAGCACTTTTCACATCTATTTGATGAACCTTGATGTTTTTGTGTGCTGCGTATGCAATGAAGATCCGGATGGCTTCCATTCATGCTACCAGAGCATACGTTTCATCATAGTCAATGCCTTCAAGTTAACTATATCCTTCAGCAACTAGTCTTGCCTTGTTTTTGACGACCGCACCAGATTCATCCAACTTATTCTTTGTACACCCATCTTGTGCCAACAATGGTGTAACCTAGCGATTTTGGAATGAGTTGCCATACTTTTTTCCTTTTGAATTCTTCTAGATCTTCTTGCATTGCGAATATCAAGTCTAGTTCAAGTAGTGCTTTTTTTATCGACCGGGGTTCGACTGAGGACAAAAACGTTGCATAGTGACAGTGATCGGATAAGTCCTTGGCTGATCGAGTTTGCATTCCTGCATATAGGTTGCCAATAATTTGACCTAGTGGGTGGTCTCTCGTCCATACGTGTAGACGGGGTTGCAGATGAGCAGCAATTGCGGTGAAGGGAATGTCTTCAATATCAGAAGACTCCACGGTTGGAGACGGAAGTTCCCCCTGGACTTGAGAACATCCTGCTGAATTGTCTTGAACTGGGAAGGAGAGATCAAAGTTTTCTAGGGCAGATGGTGAAGGTTCCTCCTGGAGTGTAGAAGGGAGTTCGCCTTAAACCTGCGAAGGTTCCCCCTGGATTGCGTATGGCAGAGTAATAATCCTTGAATCTATTCTTGTGTCAATGTTTTCTATGTTTTCATCATCCGAATCCGAAGAAACGTTTGATGGTTGAAACTCTCTATGGATTGGAGCTTCATATTCTAGTACTGGAACCTCGATGGTTGTTGTATGGTCTGGAGTTGAGTTTTCCCCTCAACCGGCGAGGTGGAAGTATTTAGTGATACTTCTTCGGAAAATGTTGGACCAGATACATCAGCATGCTGCTGTTGAGCTTCTAAAGACACAAGAACTTTGGATAACTTGGTTGTATCTATCGGATCAAAGTGATCATCATATTTTACTTCAAGTAGATTTAATAGACCCGAAGAGGCAGGAATATCACTTTCTAGAATTGTTGTGGTTTCGGTTGATGGAGCGGTGTTGCGGATGTAATATTCATCAAATTTCACATCGAAGCTTTCAATTATCAACCTTGTGCGTCTAATGAGAACTCGATAAGCAACCTTGCTAGTGGAATAGCCAAGGAAGATGCCTTCATCATACTTTGGTGTGAATTTGTTGAGGTGATCTTTGTTGTTGACCACAATGCATCTACACCCAAATATATGAAAGAATCGGACATTTGGCTTGCGGTTGTTAAGGCTCTCATACGGTGTTTTGTTAAGACGTTTGCACACAATGCTTCGATTTTGTACAAAACAAGCTGTGGCCACTACTTCGGCCCAAAAGTAGAGAGGAAGGTGTGCAAAATTGAGCATAGATCTGGCAGCTTCTACAAGAGTCTGGTTCCTTGGTTCTACTACCCCATTTTGTTATGGTGTATAAGGAGATGAGAAGTTGAAGTAATGCCTTTGGAAATCATGAAACTATTTAGAAGATGGTTAGTAAACTCGGTTCCATTATCACTTTGGATACGTCTAACTGGCAATTTGATCTGAAGTTCTATTTCCTTGATGAAGTTGATCAACACTTGTGGTGTTTCTAACTTGAGACGAAGAAAGAAGACCCATGTCAAATGTGTGAAGTCATCCACAATAACAAGTATGTATTTTTTGTGATGAAGACTGGCTACGATAGATGGACCGCAGAGATCAATGTGTAAGAATTCCAATGGTTCAGAAATTGCGGAGTCAATCACCATGGGGTGACATGCCTTGAATTGCTTTCCAGACTCACATGCAGGACAGAGAGTATCATTGCTGAGTTTGAGGATTGGAAGACCTCTAAGTAGTTCTCCGGTGACCAAATTGTTGATGTATCTGAAGTTAAGATGAGCAAGCTTGCGGTGCCATAGCCAGCTGACTTCGGATATGGCTTTGGATAGCAAGCATAACTGCGGTTTGACTATGATCATAGATACATCCAGAGGCTACATAGTACCTTCGGATCTGGACTTGATCAAACAATTGCTCCTACCGCTTGTCATTACATAGCAAAACTGGTCATCAAATTCAACACAATGGCCTGGTTTACATAGTTGACCAACACTGATTAGATTGTGTTTGAGGCCTTCTACATAAGCAACCTTTTGAATAGAGAAGTTTCCCGTAGTAAGAACACCATAACCTTGGATTATCCCATTTGCATTGTTCGCAAATGTAACATTACCACCATTACAAATTGGCCTCAAATCTAGAAGGTATTCTAACCTTCACGTCATGTGCAAGGAGCAGCAACTGTCGGTTAACAATTCTTCTTCTTGTTCCTCCTTGCACAAGGCCTGAAAATTACACTGTTAATTTAGGCATCCAAACTAGTTTGGAGCCTGGGACAATAGATGAGTTTCTGATTGATGCATGAAATGATGTTGCAGGGATAGGTTTCGTGTCAACTTTTAATCCTAGTCCTGGGTGTTTGTGAGTTTTTGGAGTGTTGTGCCTTTTTGAAAAGTTACAAGGTTTCTGAAAAAGGATTAGTTTTGACATGAGATAATCTTTTCTGATAACTACATTGACATTGACAAGCTGAAATTTCATCCTTTGTTTTAGCACTTTGTTTGGTCAGCGGTCGGAAGGATGTGGTTGATTTGTGACTGGTCCGAGGTTGGTAAGATCTGACATGTGTGCTATTGGAATTAGAAAAAGTTTGTCTCGAAGAAGATTTAGCACGTGTAGATGCCTTGGACCTTTTCTTGGAATTTGGTAAAATGCCCTTCCACTTGTTGAAATTTAGATGTGATTTAAAAAGTGTTGGAGTGGGTAAGATACCCTTCCATTTTGGATTGTCTGAGGAATAGATTTGAAAACCATTGCTTCGAAAAGAACTTTCTTTCTTTTGGGTTTTGTCAGATGAGTTAGGAATGGATGTTAAAACTACACATACCTTTTTGCATGTTTTCTTGATGGGAGAGTTTTTTGAAAATAATGATCAAAAACAAACTTTTCTGGATACTTAGATTTTGGAAATCGGATATGTCTTTTATTTTTAGAAAAGGTTTCTCGATTTATGCCTTGAGATAGAACATCCTCTTTGAAAGCCTTTTTTGCTAAAGTTTTTGGAGAACCGCAATCATTAGTTTTCATCAGAACTTGAAGATTCAGGGTTTTGAGAGCATTGACCTACTTCAAAATTTTCTATGGGTAGTTCAGGATGAATTGGCTGAAGAGTCGCGAAGCTTTTTATTGTGGACTTTGGTAAGGAAAACTTAGCTACCGTAGCGTATGTCTGAGTTGTGACAGGAGTGGGATTTTTCTAAGAATCATGACTGCAGTGAGGGGCACTTTGGTTTGAGGACAAAGGTGGAAAGTCCTGTAAAACTTCGGGACTTTCTATGACAATTTCTTCATCAACAATAGATGAGGTCTGAGAATTTTTGTTGGTTGTGCCACAGATAGGAGTTTGATCACATGTGTGATCCGAAACCTCAGGCACAATTTCCTCAATGACAATTATTACTTAGATTATGAAGTCTACCGAAGTGTGTTCTGATATCTTCTGGAAAAGTCTTGTCATTGATTGGAAAATGAAATTCTAGGTCCGGAGGGACATAAAGTCGATCTTTATTAAACCGGGGTGAGGAATCCTCTACGGTAGGATATCCATTGGACCAACCCCAATTGTATTTATTGTCCACAGTTCCATTATTGACCAAATTTTCAATAGCTTCACCTTCATTGAACAATTTTTCTATTAATAGATTTAAGCGTACAATCTCACTCTCAGCTAGATCTATTTGGTTTAAAGCTATCTCTAGTTGTGTTTCACTCAACATTCTTGCATCTTTTTCTAACTCAAAATCTCTTTCAAACATGGTCATTTTGAGTCTTTTGTTGTCCAGTCGTCCTCTCATATGAAACATCTCTTGGGATGCTAGGTTCCTCTCATCTAAGGCTTTGTTGTAGTCTATAAGGACGACAGCACAAGTGTCATTAAGATTGTCTATGAAATGTTGACAGTCATGCATGTTATAGTTTAAAGTTTGGATCATAAGTTTGACATGTTCGACGATGCTTAGAGTTCCATCCTTTGCCATGTAGCAGTAGTTCCTTTCCAGATTTGTAGACCCATCATCATTAGCAGTTTCTTGCATGCAGATTTTGCCTTTTCCTTTAATATTGCTGATGGTTTCTTCTTCATCTCCGGATGACCAAACTTGATGATCTCTTTTGACATGAGCCACATATGCCCTAGCCTTTTCCTTTTCCTCTAATTCTTGAGCCATTCTAAGGTAGAATGGTTTGTCTTTCACCACATTAGCTTTGCAATCCTTTGCAAAATGATTCTATTTGTTGCACTTGTGACATATTACAACATTACTTTTGTCTTCTAAAGGAGTACCGGAGTCAGAGGTTTGAATGGACTGCGGTGCCTCTTTTGGTTGAGAGTTTTGAGATTGTGGTTGTGGGTCAGAACTTTTAGGATAATGAGAGTGATTGTTTTGTGGGTTGAAGTTATGGTTGAAAGGAGGTTTGTTGAATTGTTGATTCTTGCGAAAAGAGTGAGGTGGTAGCCGGTTGAACTGTTTACTAACAAGAGCAATAGCCTTCTAAAATTCTTCTTCATCATCATACTCTGAGTCAGCTTCGTATAACTGTAGTGTAGTGTCATAGGAGGGAGAGTAAGATTGATTAAGAGGAGTTTGTGCTACAAGATAAAGTGGCCTTCCGAAGTCAGCATAGTCTTTGAGTACAGTGGATTCTTGTGCTTGCAAATCCCCATAGAGCTTGTAGAGAGATAAGGAATGAATCTTTCTGTCTCCTTGAACTATCATCTTAGCAGTAGTCTAATGTCTTCCTAAATCGTTGAAAAATTGAAGATTTGTTTCATGGTTACTGCAGATGGTGCCAGCATTTGATAACTTAGTGACTATCAGACTGAACCTTTTGAAAGAGTCTTCTAAACTTTTGCCAGTATGAGCTTTGAAGTTGTTGAATTCATTGAGTGCAGTTGTTAGCTTCTTATATTGAGCTTGTTCTGAACCTTCATACAAGTTCTTGAGAACATCCCATATCTCTTTTGCTGATTTACAATTTTTGATAATGTCGAAGTTTTCAAGAGCAACTCCACCAGAGATTTCATAAAAAGCAACATCATCATGTTCCATTTTATCAAGATCATCTTTGGTGGGACAGTTAATGACTGGTTGTCCTCCTCCTAGTCTGGCTATGGCGCCATCAGTTTGAACTGGTGTAAGAACAGGGACATGTGGTCCTTCTTCAATAGATCGCCATACATCTCTACCAAGTCTCCTTAAGTATATTTCCATTCTTCGAGACCAGTGATGGTATTCATTTACCACCAATACTGGAGCTCGATTTGAACCACCAACACTGTTGGAAACATTCAGCGAAAGCTCTTGTGCCATTCTTCCTTGTTTTTTTTTTGTTTTTTTTTTGTTTTGCTTAAAGAAATGAGCTTCAGTGGTATAGAAGGCCCTTTGAAAATCAGAGTTTTGTTTTTTTTTTCAAAAAGCAACCACTATGGCTCTGATACCATATTATTGAGAGAAAAATGTGAGACACACTTGAACAAATGTTAGAACAAGTATAGTTGCGGAATTAGTTAATCTCAAAGGATCTAAAAGCTCAACAATAATAAGTTAACAAGTTAGATAGTTAGATAGTTAGTTGCAGAAATGTAGGGACGCATAAATGACAGCAGGTGATATATCAAGTAAACACATAAGTTGATTCATAACATGGAATGCATTCAAACCAAGTTAGTGAGTGAGATCAAGCTTAGTGATAAAGTCACGAATGACTTGCTCCGAGGAGAAATATTTATCAGTTATGTTCGAGAGGATTTAGTAAGAAAGATATGAGATGCGTAAGAGAAAAGTAAATGATATACATGAAGATAGTTCAGATAGATAGAAGTGAAAGATTCTTATTAACTAAGAAAGTGTGAGCTCTATTTATAGAGACTCAAGAAATACATTTGATTCACTCTCTAAGAGTAGCCACGCAAGGCATATTGGACAATAGAGAGTATTACAGATAAGGTAGATAAACATAAACTAAGTAAAGTAAGAAGACTGCAATTGGATAGATGACTTCGGATGAGGCTGCTGATGAGAGCTTCACTGCGGATCTTTGTGCGCTGCGGTAGGCTAAATTAAGAGGGTCACTTCATGTCTCAACAGGAAAATAGAAATATTGTAGCAAAAGGACTGGTCTAGTATCATGTCTTTATGTGAGACATCATGAATCGTGTCCCATATGCTTTGGATATAGAATCGATTGCATGTGCTATAATATTCATCCTTTCTAAAATTTTCCAAATGCCTAGGGCATTAAGATGGGAAAACGTCTAGAATTGGATATGACTAAAATGATTAAGCAATTGTCGAGGAAAATTTAAGGTTTACCAAAGATTGGTTGCTCAGGGACAGTTGGAAGTATAGTGTTAATTTTGGAAGGACCATATTGACATATTCTGAAAAGTGGCAGTTCTTATTCAAGACTAATAGTCAAAAGGGGAATAATGTTCCAATAGGTGGAAGTTATTCATCAAATCTGTGTAAGATTAGGAAACTTAATGCAAGAAGGATGTTCAAAGGAATGTACTTTGAATTTGAGACTTTCTTCCATGGAGTTGATCTCCATTGGAATACTCTATAATGTCTGTTGACAAGTCTTTCTGACTTTGTGCATAATCATTATAAGAGGATCAATGCATATAAGTTTAGAATCTAACAGATTTACATAAATGGCAGGATTTGGAATTCTTGCATTTTCAGAAAGGAATTGGGATTGTGAAATGAGAATCATTGAAATTATGTTCAATCAATCTATTTCACAAAGTAAAAATCCTAGAAAAAAATAGTGTACGTACTTGGTGTATGGCATGACTAGTATTTAGAAAACATAGTGTACATGCTTGGAGCATGGGACAACTATTGTTTTAATTCAAGTATAAAGTTGATAGTTTGAAACAGTATGTAATGAATGATGGGTAATCAATATGGTGATAAATAAAAGGTGTTTTATTTATATTCATAATTTCTGAGACCATATTGGATTCGATTATTCTTGTGTTTCACTTTGCATGTTTTGACTTCCAGAATAACTAGGTCGTTCTGCCTGAATGACTAAGTTATTCAAACCATCCACAATCAGTCATATGTTGGAAGTAGATATGAATCAAGACTGTCATGGGTTGGCTTGTAGAGGTCTAAGATGCTGGACAAAGTGGTGCTACAACAATCATGAGTGCTCATAAGTTCTAAGTATTGGATTCAACCCACGCTTATTAGAATCACTTCATGGATTTTATCACAAGTGATCATGAGACGATAATATCCTATATATTCTTCAAACCTAGATATATGAGTTGTTACTATGATTTGTTTATACATTGATTGCATGAAAACGCATTGGTAACTCGATGTTATAAAACGTGCCTTTGTGTATTATTCAACAAGTAGTAGAACAAGCCATATGAGTTGAAGTTTATCCATTCATTTTACCTTCGGGATATAATCGATATTTGTGGACCCCTTGATGATTTAATGATGATACATGTGAGTGCTTGGCTAAGCCAGGACTGATTTGATCCGTTCAATCAGTCAGTCATCATGAATTGGAAATCAGGAAACAACAAATGGATAGAGAGAATGATTTTAATCCATGTCTCAGTCCATGTGATATCTAGAATGGAGGAATATATGATCCCTTATCTAATGGACAAGTCATTGACAAAGGTCAGAGTTCATCGACAAGGTCAGAGTTTGAAAACGGATTTTGAGAGCTACGATTGCCAGTTGTTTTTTGAAGTCATACACAATAATAGTTTTAGACTTATCCTAGTGGGAGACTGTTGGATTAGTGTCTAAGTCCATAACTATAGTTGGTATGTACTTGACCCGACTCGACATGGTCCATTTGGGTTGCATGGCATCGGAACATTTGGATAGACCATTTGTGTGGAGAGGACATTTGTGACATATTAATATATTATAAGTTCTAATATATTAATATGAAATCATGTTATTTAATTAGTATTGATCAAGAATTAATTTGGACTTAATTTAGTGATAAAAAATAGACTAATTAAATATATGGGGATTGATTGTGTAAATCAGTCATTCTTATATATGTGGGCTTATGATCCATGATTCCTTATGTTGGGTTTAACCCATGTGGTCATCCATTGATACTCCATGGAGGTTAAAACCCATGGAGCATAAGGAATGTGTAAAGTCATGGGTTCTTTGTGTAACCCTAATGTGCACACTATATATGTAACATCCCAAAATTCAAGCCCAAAAATTTCATTTTTGATTAGTTAGTTCATAAAACATTCATTAGAAAATATTGTATAAACATGTCATCTCAAAACCAAGTATCATATTTAAAACCCACAACCATGAACAAATGTCATATTAGAGTACAATCCAAGAAAACACCATGCGGAAAAAATCATATGTGTGTGTGATGCCATGCTACGCCGCCGGCTCCTTCCTCTTAGACGAAGAGGTACCTGAAACCAAAAACTGAAACCGTAAGCACAAAGCTTAGTGACTTCCCCCATCATACCACATACCATACAATACCATCAGTATCTTTCAACCGGTAATCGTCATCGGTATCTTTCAACCGATAATCGTCATCGGTATCTTTCAACCGGTAACTGGGGGCTATTCCACCTCTTACCACTAGCACACAATAACAAGATATAAGCACACATTCAGACATAACCGGGTACTGACCTAACCCTTGGTCCTAGGGACCACTATCAGGGAAACTATCCCTATCGTGCAACATATCATACAGATATAAATCGTAACCAAATGCATACCAGACCAAGATAAATTATCACAAAGACAATTATCTTCTAAATACTTCTCAATGGTGGGCCGGCATTGTGGCCTCAGACCCACCCCTACTGGAAGGTAACTCACCTCGTATCTGCTGATCTATTCGGGAATCCTCTGACTGCTGCCACTACTGCTCCGGAAATCCTCCGGCTAAAATTCCCACAAAACACTTAGTCAGAAATTGACATCTACCCTTAGGGTAAAATGACCATTTTACCCCTTGACCAAGTCAAAGTCAAAGTCAAAGTCAACTGCCAGTTCACCTGACTCGCCGAGTTGACTCGTCAACTCGCCAAGTCCCTATCCTTCCATCAGACCTCATACTCGTCTCTACTCGTCGAGTTAGGCAATGACTCGACGAGTTTTCCTTCTAAATGAACACCGACTGAATCCACATCCGACTCGCCGAGTTGTATGAACAACTCGTCGAGTTCATCATCAACTAATACTCATGTCCTGACTTGACTCGCCGAGTTGTATGAACAACTCGTCGGGTTACTCTTCATCCTATGAACACGTTCTGTCCTCGACTCGCTGTGTTGATGAAAAACTCGCTGAGTTCCATGAAGATTGTCTTTGACTCGTCGAGTCCATTCATGCACTCTCCGAGTACCATGAATTCCCATAACACTTTGCTTAGTCCAGAATATTGGGTCACTCCCCGGGACTCCTAAAACCCTTCCACACACAACTGGTCCTTATGACCCTCACTGATATGGGACCAAAACCCTTGGACTCACCGAGTCCACGAATGGACTCGCCAAGTCTAACACATTCCTTACTAAGAACTTCGATTTCTGATGTACAACAGTTAACCAAATGATAGATCCAGGCCCCCAAACTCGATCTAGCACGTAAAGTTACAAACTTTACGTGCATGCATGGGACATTAGAGCTTAAAAGGCTCTAAAATGGTTCTTTTGTTGCATGGGGCCTTCCTTGGTGCAAAAAGCAACCTAGATCTGACTTGTGGCTCATAAAATGACATGATACAGAAGCCCAAACCCCCAACCATGTTTGCAAACATGGTTGGCCACCAAAAATGGCTTATAAAAGCCCTAAATCACCCCAAAGAGGGATCTAACAAAAGAATGAGCAAGGTTCAGACTTTATACCCTCCAAAGACTGCAAATGATGAACCAACTCGAATCCTTTAGTCCCCTCTTGATCCTTCTATGCTCTTCCTTCTTCGTTGAGACCAAAACTCAAAAGAATCACTCAAAAAGCTATAGATCTTGACAAAAACGGCTAGGGTTGCAATGAGGAGTGTTTGGGAGCATAAAGGGGAAAAGGAGGCTGCATAAGGTCGCTTAAGTAGGGTGCAAAACCCTGGAATAGGTTTTTGTCCAAACAGCGGCTACTCGCCGAGTCGAGACTCGACTCGCCGAGTCTGCAACTTCAACTATGCGCCTCATCCCGCTTCTACTCGGCGAGTCAGTCCTTCGACTCGCAGAGTCCAAGGCCAAAAATGTCAAAAATACATGAAGATTTAATAACATAATGAGGGCTAGCCGATTTGAGCATGAAGATTTAATAACATAATGAGGTGCTACAATATAAGGACGCCTTTAGCTCAAGGAATCGGCACTAGTGATACATATATGAGGGCTAGCCGATTTGAGCATGAGTGTCTTCTTCTCATGGTTATTCCATGTGTTGGTGATGTTGTGTGAACCATTTGAGGTGTCACACTTGGGGCATTAGGCTCTCGAGCTTCATGGAGTCAAGCTACATCAAGAGGTATGTATTCTAACTTGTTATATTACCCAAGTATCAAAGATTGTATGCTACATAAGGTAATACCTTGGAATATTCATATTTGCATGTATAATGGAGAAAACATAGATCCAAGGTATTTAGGGTTGCATGTACACTTAGGAGTGTTAGAATGCTCAAAAGCCAACAACAATATCTACTAATTCATCAGCACTCAGGCATTCTTCAATTTTAACAACACCATAAGTATATCTATTATCTAGTACTCTATCAAATTCAACAATAGTTTGTTCACAATCATAGGAAATAGAGTCAATTTTCTCCCTTTCGAATACCAAAAAGGACAAAAGTTTCCTATGTTGGTCCTTGCTAATATTCAAAGAATGATGCAATGCTGTAAATTTTCCATACAATCTTTTGGCAGAGTTACAGTATATATTTCGTTGTTTTAACAACATTTGAACATCTGCACTTAGACTATCCCTATCACACATCAAATTACTTATTTGCATAAGTAAGTATTCTAATTTCGTTTTCTTCGAATCCAACATCTTCTGGGTTCCTAAGAGTTGTGTGTTTGACTTCTTAGCATCATTACTAGCAGAAATAAGTATATCATTAACGTAAGTAATTGTTGCATCAAACTCCGATAGTATTGAATCATATGCACTAGAGGGATTAAAAGATTATAAAAGAGAGTGTACCTGAGAAGTCATTGGTGATTTGTTCGAAGATGTCAAAACAAAGCATTTCCCAGTTATTTTCTCTTCCTCTTCATCCTCATGCATAGAGAACATCACTCCAAGGGTAGGATTTCGTGCTTCTTCATCATCTAAGCCAGATGACCAAATCTGTTATGTACCTTCATGTTCATCCTTACCTTTGGCCACCAGTGATAAACCTTTCTCTATGGCACACACCTCTTCCAGTCTTTCGACATAGTAAGCCTCATCTTTGATCTTGCTTTTTTTCTCATCTCTCTTTCTCAGCATACAATCATTCTCCATGTGATTCGCTCCATTACAATAATGGCAGTCGAACCCTGAGTCTCCTTTTAGCTTTTTCTCCTTCTTCTCCTCATCAAAACGAACTTCCTTCGTTTCCATCTTCTTCTCTTCATTCACAGTCTTTGTAGCGGAGTTTTCTTTTCCATCAATTGTTTTTGACTTTGCATTAAACGGTTTCTTAAAGAACTTCTATACTCGATTGTTAGAGTAAAATACTATGCCTTATTCATCTGAATTGATGATGAGACCTTCATCCTTAGAATTCTCTTTCTCAACACTTTCTTTCTCAGCTTCTCTCTCTGAAATCTTCGATACAAGAGCCAGTGGACCACCAATACTGATTTTCGACTCTTCAGCTATTTCATTCACTTCGGCTTCATGAGTTTTCAACAAATTGTAAAGATCATTCAAGGTGAAATAATCAAAAGTTTGTTGAGTCTTCACCATCAGACTAACATTTCTCCATTCTTTGCGAAGCCTCATAATGAATGTGAGATTAAACTCCATATTTGACCTAGTGATTCCATATCGATTGCACTTATATATGATCTCATTCAGACGATCGTAATACAATTCAATGGCTTCATCTTCTTTCTGTTTAAACTCTCTTAATTCCACCCGAAAATGTTTCACTGAATTGATTTTGGTCTTCTCACTACCTTGATACTTTTCTTTCAAACTATCCCAAATTTCTTTGGCAGTTTTATAGCTACATACATAATTGTACACTACTGGAGGAAGAGCGCCTCTTAATTTATAGATTCTACATTTTCTTTAAAGAAATAAGAGAGGGGTGGAAAAGGGGATGTCATAGGGTAATAGGATTAGATGGTTCTTTTTTGAAGGGACAGTGTAAGGGTGAGCTGTTAACTGTAATAGGTAGGGATGCCAACAATTAGGTGTATCCTATAGCGTGGGCTGTTGTTGATGTAGAGAACAAGAACAACTGGAAATGGTTCATGTATTTGGTTAATGATGATCTTGGATTGCAGGGTAGAAGGGGTGTGTGTGTAATCAGTGACCAACACAAGGTAAAGTAACTATCTCTTTATTTTTCATTATTTACAATAGTGTATGGTGCCGCAAATTAAATTTTTTTTCATGATAAAGGGTCTTCTTGAAGCTAGTAAGGATATTCTACCATATGTCGAGCATAGGTGTCACAACTAGCATTTTGTGCTAGGAAATTCTATCTATGTATGATCAACTCTTGATGTATCATGTAACTTTAAAATTGATACTATACATGTTATTCATTTCAAAAACAACTATTCAAATCAAAACTCACTCGTGAAGCACATAACCTAATTCGATACATTTCATACACTCAACTTTGAGTTGTAACCCTAATTTTCCCGGTTCAGACTCTTTTTGGACCATTAATCATTTATTGGACCTAATGGGTCAATAAACCCTCAACATCATTATTTTCATTTGAAAATCCTCATTTGGGCCCTAGTTAGACCCACATCCATTAAACTATAGCATTTTGGGCCATCGGACTTTTCATGGGCCTTATTGGGCCTAAAATATCTCACTTTGTTTCATGGACCTTATTGGGCCAAAAATCACATAATTAATTGTGATGGGTCGAAAACCCATTCCTTTTATCATATTGGGCCGTAAACACAAATGTGGGCCTAATGGTTCGAAAACTTCCTTATTGACTGTATATTTTCGTTTATATTCAATACTAGCCCAACATCCAAATTTCTTCATCTTCTCTCCAATTCTCGTCCCACATACAAAAATAAATAAATAAATAAATAAAAACTCAAATATAGGGTAATTAGAGTGACACTTCATTATAAACCACCAAGTAACAATGTAATAATCTCACATGTCTCTATGCATCAACTAAAGACCACCATGCAAAAACCACACCACCTTCTCTCTCTTCTCTTCTTAATTCTCGGCCTCCCCTCTCCATTTCACACTTGAATTCATTTCTAAACTTCTCTCTAAATGTTCAAGGATTCCTCCATTTTCCTTCAAGAAAAATCATGAGGTGGTGTAAATTTTCAACAAGTTTTCACCAAAGCCCATTCAGTCTTGGTAAGTTACTTCCTATTCAAGATGTTTAGCTTCATTTTTATGATGAATCTTTCACTCATAAGCACTCCATTTCGTGACTCTTGCTCCTTAGAACTCCTTAAGTTCGAAAACTCCTCTCAAGAAGCAAGATAGGTCGAAATCTCCTTCAATCTTCTCACCAAAACCAATCCATCAACCAACGTGAGTTCATACCCCCCTTGTTTTCGGTTTTACTATGTTTTGAGAGAGGATACAAGTTGCTTTGTGTTAGATCTATGTATTTATGCATGTATGTGTGTGTTTTCATGTTAATGTTCTGATTGTGTCATGAAAACATGTTAGATCTCTACTAAACTCGAAATAATATACCATAGTTGGTGATGCTTGCAAACTAAACCATCTTATCTGATTTACTATGAAGTGGAAAGGATTAAACATGCTAAAAATGTTTGTAAACTAAATAAAATCGTGTAAAGGGCTATGTTTGACAAAATGAACAAAAAGTGAGGTTCTTATGTTAACTCACGGTTTTGAGAGGACCAAAAGAGTCATTTTTTAATAAAAATGGATCTTTATGATATTCAATGTTTTAAAAATGCCAAAAGTGTAATTTTTCACTAATGGGCTTCTATTTGGGCATTCACGGTTTTAATGGGTTAATATGTCAAGTTTAAAAAAATGGGTCTTATTTAGCAACTCACGGTTTCATGGACCTAAAAAGGTAATTACTGACTTTTTATGGACTAAATTGTGATTTTAAACAAACATGGGTCAAAAATGTAATTTTTCGGCTAAATGGGCAGAAAATGTCATTTCCATAAAATTTGGACCAAAAATGTCATTCCTAATAGAAAGTGGGTCAAAATTGTCATTTTATACCAAATAAGCCTTGAAAATAAATTTTCAATCTTAATGTTCCTAAAGTGTCATTTTTACCAAAAATGTACCTTAATTGTAAATTTTCGGCTTAATGGGCCAAGAATGTCATTTTTACAAAGTGGGCCTTTTATGTCATTTTGGTAAATAATTGGGCTAAAACAAACAATATAATAATAAATTGGCTAATTACGTCATTTTCACTTATATTGGGTCTTGTTTACCCATTTTTTATGTTATTGGGCTTTTGTGGTCCAATTACATGCTTATTGGGCCTGATACATTCATTACATGTTTATTTGGGCCTTAATGACCCATTTACATGCATATTAAGCCTGATACTATCATTACATGTTATTGGGCCTTAGTGACACATTTACATGCTTGATACTTGATAGGTCTTGTATACTCCTTACATGTTTATTGGGCCTTGTTAATCCATCTACATGCTTGACGGACCTTATATACTCATTTCATGCTTATTGGGCCTCATTCATTCATGTACATACACATTGGGCCTTGTAACCGAAAGACATGCACGGAAACATTATTTAAAACATTAAATATTGTGTTACAATATTCGTGTAAACAGAGTTAAGGTTCTTGTGAGACGTTCTTTCATCCGTACCTACCTAGTGTACAACCTTTAGTCCTGTAGATATAACTAGAGTCTCCTAGAGGGAGAGCGAGAGTTTGTGTATAGATCTATATGGGGTTGATAGCCCCACACCTGAGCTATTCGCTACAGCTAGACTTGGCCAGTCTAGGATGACAAACGTCTTACCTTAAACAAGCGACTCCTGAAAAACGTCATGACCGGAAAATCAGTCATATCAAGTATGGTTATAACGACTCACATAGAAATTAACTCCACTGTAAAATTTATGGAATACATATACATTTCTGGTGATACAAAATCATACATACATTTTTACTCGGTCTTAGGATTTAAGACCATAACCCTTTTACAAGTAGGAAATATAGGATTTTTTGGAATACTCTCTTTATACATTTTCAAAACAGAAACACACATGCTTTAATACAAAGCGTTCAAATCATTTTCAATAAAAAAATATCTAATTTTCTGGTGTTTACAAAGTGATACAAACTCTTCATACAAATATACTTATAAACTCACCAACATTATATATGTTGACCATTTTCAAAATAACTTGTATTCTCAGGAAATCGTTAAGCAGGTTGACTTTCAAGAACTCATGGATTTTGTTGTATTTTTGTTATCATCGTACACTTACATTTTGGGAATGTAATTTGTAATTCAATACATTGATGTAAACAATGATGGTTGTATTATTGTATGTGTGATGATGATGTTGTCTTGATTCAATTGTTTACACTGTGATGATATTACAAGATGAAGTCACCTGAAACCCCGAACGTGTCCTTCGTTTCGGTTCGAGGATGTGACAACAGGCAATGTGCCAGGCATATCTATACCAATTTCAGAAAAGTTTATAGTGGATTGGAGTTTAGAAACATGTTTTGTGTAGCTACTAAATCTACCACAGAAGGAGATTTCAAGTTTAATATGGAAAGGATCAGGGAAATAAGTTATGTTGCTTATGATCATCTCAAGGCAAGGGAACCAACTTCATGGTGCAGGGCATATTTCTCTACTGGCTTGGCTTGTGGCTGTAGAGAATGGGATTGCTGAGTGTTTCAATGCAATCATCGTAGACACAAGAAATAAACCTCTACTGACTATGCTTGAAGAGATTAGGCTTTACATGATGGAAAGGGCTTTCAATCTGAAACAAGAGGCTAGACACTGGGTTGGTGAAGTTTGTCCTTCTGCGGTAACAAATATGGAAGAATTTGGAGAAGACATTAAGGAAGTATTTTCAATTGTTATGTTTTTACATGTTCTATCATATGTGTTTGCATCTTATGTTCTAATTTATGTGTTTGCAGAAGTTGGTATGCAGTTCCAAGTGGAGTGAATGAATATGAAGTAAGGAATGTGTTTCAAAGCTATGGAGTTGGCTTGCTGGAAAAAAGGTGTGCTTGTAGATTATGGGAACCTTCAGGGTTACCTTGTGTGCATGCACAAGTTGCAATATTGTGCAACAATCAAGATCCAGTTAACTTTATAAGTAGTTGGTTCAACAAGAATAATTAAAAGACAACTTATGATCAGAATATACTCCCAGTTAATGGAAGTAACTTATGGGAATAAACAAGTTACATTAAGCCCCTTCCATCCACTGAAAGGAGGATGCCAGGAAGGCCTAGTGTTAAAAGAAGAAGACATGTTTCAGAAAATCAAGACAAGTACTCTCAAGTCTCAAGCAAGGGTAGAGCTGTCCAGTGTCAAAATTGTCTATAAAGACGACACAATAAAACATCATGCAACAATCCTAGAGTGGTTACTGAACCTCAACCTAAAAAAATGGGCAGGTCTAGGTTGGAACCTGATTTGCTTAATTGGTCAGGAACTAAAAGAGGATCTAGAGGTGGTGGAAGGGTTGGTGGAGGAAGAAGTAGAGGTGGTGGTAAGGGATCTAGAGGAAGAGGCAATGGAGGTGATGGTGGTGGTAAGGGATCACTGCCAGAAAAGACCGTTTTAATTTATACTTTTAAAATAATTTCAGACTAAATCCATTGATTTAAAAGAGTTGCGGAATTTGTTCCCAAAAACAAATGATAAAATAATATTTACCAAAGCAGTTCATAAAAGAATGCATTTTCATTAGATATCAAAACTCGGGATGTCATGTTCTGATACAGACTAAAAAGCATAAACGACAAATTACAAGCCATACAACAGTTATGTACAGCTACAGGCTTACAAAACAAAATAACTTGATGATTCATCCATCGTATGACCTCGCGCCACTTCCTGTAATACAAATAAACTGAGTGGGTCAGGCTTGGGAGCCTGGTGAGTATATAAGGTTTTCAATCCACAATAAATAATTATATTTAATTTCACCAAACAACAATAACCCGATTACCCATTCCCGTTATCCTTACTTTACGTCCCAAAAACAACATCTATCTCAAGGGACCTAATCTAGGATTTTTCATTATGACGGACATTACTACAAGGGGTTTCCTACACAATAGATGTCCTAAAGGAAACCATGAGGGGGACAGAGTACACCGATGAACATATCATTCACAACACCTACAAGTTATGAACCTGCCAGCGTTCCACTGGACAGTCTAGAAAGAGTATGTGGTCGTCATCCATACTCCGCTAGATGACTAGATTAACAACATCAACATCGAGGCCTCTCATCATTTTATCACACGACAAGTATCTACCCAAATTCTACCCAACATTTTTTAGATAACAATATACATATGCATACATATGCAACATAAAAACTGATAAGATATTCATTTAATACTCATTCCAAATATAGAAATTCATTCCAAGTAATAGATAATATATATCTATATACACATAGCACGTATTCACTAGGAGATACTTTATATCTATGTGTTAGAAGAAAAGGAATATACACTCACTTGATCAGAAGATGATCGGACAGCACTACGGCTCTAAGAGTAGTATTTCTTCGGTCAAACTGGAAGATCTTCACACACCGGGCTTCTCGCAAGTAGAGCTTCGGCTCGGAAACTCTTTTCTTCTCAAGATCTTCGGGCTTTGGGACTTGATTCGGGTCTTGAGATGGTACTGGTGCTTCGGGGGTATACAATAGGACTTAGAGAGGCTATCGGGAGTGGGAGAATGAGGGAGGAGCAACCAAAATCGGCTGACCCTTGATTTCTATTTATAGGGTGAGATTTATGCACTCACGTCGTGAGTTTTTAATGCTCACGTCATGACCCCAATAGGTCACTGCATGCGTCACTCGTCCACTTGCTCTGGAAGTCGTCAGGTGTAACAGCCCAAAATCTCAAGTATTGTTAAGTTGCATTTTGGGGGTGTTTTAAAGGAGAGACTCGACGAGTTGGAGCCAGACTCGCCGAGTAGGGTCGCAGGTTTGGTCGCGGGTTCACGACTGGACTCGACGAGTCCAGATATGGACTCGGCGAGTCGACGCTGTTCAGCGGAAACCCTAGCCGTTCAGTATTGGGTCGTATATAAGGGTTATTATGCCGTCATTTCACGACTTGGGATCGATTGGGAAGAACCCTAGGCGACTGGGGCGGCTAGAGCAAGTTTGAAGGCCATTGGTGACCTTGAAGGAATTGTTGTGCAAGGATGAGAAGGGTTTGGGCTAAAGGAACTGCAGGGAGTTCGAGTCCTGAAGTTTGGGGACATGGAAGGTGCATCATTCAGGTAATAATTCGGATTACATTCTCCTATGATTGATGTGTATATAGATTTAGGGTTTATGGAACCCATTTGGAGTCTAGATGGATTGTTGTGTTGTTATTCAACGTTTATAACCTTGTATTAGGACCCTTAGAGGTCCAGAAGGTCCCATGTTTGTTTATTCGAGAATATATGTATCCCAGGAAGCAGTTCGATCGACTGCATGGCGTGGACTCGCCGAGTCGGATGATCAGACTCGGCGAGTAGCTTGAAGATTTACTGGGACTCGCCGAGTTGTTCTTCAGACTCGGCGAGTGGAGTCGGGGTGGCCCCGCGATTCTTCCACGAGGACCTCGTCGAGTCAAGAGGGATACTCGACGAGTAGAAAGGGATCATGCAGGAATTGGTAGGACGACTAGACTCGCCGAGTCGCCAGGGTACTCGCCGAGTCCAGTCGAGATGGCCGTTGACCAGAGTTGACCTGTGTGTAACGTTTTAGGGTCAGTTAACGTGGAAGATAGAAGTATTAAAAGAGATATATGATGAGACAGGGAGCTTGTAGCTCGGAGGATCAAGTGCAAGAGATTTCAGGAGTTGCTATCTTCCAGTGTCCGCAAGGTGAGTCTTCTCACTATACTGTACCCGGAAGGGTTTGACTGTGTGACCGGAAGGTCGGATATGGTATGTGATATGTATGCTATATGTGGTATGTTATATGTTATATGTGCTATGTATTATGGGCCGGAAGGCGATATGATGTGCGATGGACCGGAAGGTCGGCGTGGGTAAGGCCGGAAGGTTTACCCAGCAGGGACGGAAGTCCCCTGAGACACATGGACCGGAGGATGTGTGATGGACCGGAAGGTCGGCGTGGGTAAGGCCGGAAGGTTTACCCAGCAGGGACGGAAGTCCCCAGAGACACATGGACCGGAAGGTCGGGCCTGGAAAGGCGTATGTGCGTAAGTTGTATTTTGGGGAACTCACTAAGCTTCGTGCTTACGTTGTTTATGTTATGTTGTTTCAGGATCTTATAGTAACGCGGGATGGCAACGGTTCGATTGTACACACCAAAGAAAGAGTTGTGTTTTGGAGGATCCTGGTCTTCTATTATAATGAAAAGGAAACTTTGTTTTGTAATTCGAATGTGGATAAGATTTTAAACAAGTGTTTTAATATTAAATTAATTATTTGAATGAAAATTCTATTTTTGGAAATCACGGTGTTACAAATTGGTATCAGAGCCTTGGTTTGAGGGATTCGGACGCACCTACGGGTAAATCTGGACTCAAACTGAGGAAGTAAGAAAAAGTTTTTCAAATAAATGGTTTTCTAAAAGTGAATAAGAGTTCAAAGAGAAAGCAAGAAAGAGCAGTGTGTACAATCAGCCAGAGCCAAACGGTGATTTCCCAAAATACCCTTACTTTTGTATTATGAAATATCTGTTATGCACTTTATGAGACATTATTGCATGCTAGAGACAGGCTAGGTATTTCACATCTTAGGACTAGAGTGGCCTGATTTGTGATGCCTTAGTCTAGGGTTTGCTGTTATATGTGCGTTATGCTTTTGTGTGTATGTGATGAGTGAGGGTATCTAGTTAGAACGCACGAGGGGTAGAACTACAGAGTACAGTGGTAGTTCCGAGGATGAGCCGAGAAGGTGGAGCTATCACAGCTAAGGAGTCCTATGTATGCTTCGATGCTCGAATGCTGCTTGCTTCGTGCTTTGTGGAGTTCTCGATGATGGGAGACAGCTACTAAGTGAGTATGACGATACTCAGGAGGGAGATGTTTGGCATCATCAGGAGCTCTTCAGCAGCTGATAGCAAAGAAGTGGGAGGACGGCGGAATGGGCTAGAGATTAAACCTAGCCAGATGAGTGCGCTGGTAGAGTAGAGGATTTCGCTGGAAAGCGAGCATGCGCGATGAGATGGGTGAAAAAGCAGGTTTATCAGCTACTTAGGAACTCTGGGATGGTCCGTGTGGAAAGTATGGGTAGATGTGGCAGGTAGTATGGGCCCGTACTACTGAAAGCAGAGGACCCATACTTGATACAGAGGGCATCCTAAAGGTCCTAAGGAACAAATTGAGGGGTGATGTTATGGTTCGGATACCATACATCGGAGCGGATACAGAGTGATGTTATGGTCCGGGCACCATACATCGGGACAGATTGAGATAGATGTTGTGGTCCGAGTGCTATACATTGGAGCAGATTGAGGAGTGGTGCTATGGTTCAGGTACCATACACTGAAGCATGTTAATGAGGGATGTCATGGGATGAGTACCATGGTTCATAGTGGATGATGCTTGTGGCTATCTTGTTATCCGGTTATGACCGATGAGGTAGAGATTGGACGCTATGGGTTTCAGGCCTGTAGACCATGATTGAGTACGGAGAGGCGTTCCTCGAGGGGAAAGACAAGTGCCTATCAGAGTATTTTGGTAAGAGTCAAAGACAGGGGAGAATTTCAGTTGAGTCAAGCAATCAGACAACAGAGGAGAGGTCACCTTTTTGAGTGGGTAGTGTCATTTATGCTCGTGTGCAAGACGCGAGAGGTCTGGTGTTTCAGTTCTGGATTTGGGAGTACACCCTGCAGGTAGTTATCGATAATGACTTTCCTCAGAGCATCAGGTAGCGGGTGTACCGCGAGACAGAGATTTACCGTGAACAGACAGTCAGTTGGGGCTGAGGTAACCGAGAACCACACCACACCTAATTGAGAATAATAGGTTGGGTTGTAGTGGTAGCAGTGAAGAGTTCAGACGAGTTTTGCAGTGCGGAGAGTTGTCGTCTATGTTGAGAGTAAGTCCCTGTTTTTGGACAAATCCGGCGTTGGATACAGATTGATGAGTTGAGATGAGAGGAACGATGATGCTGCGGTGCAGTCTACGAGCCAGACATGTTATCGAGCAGTGCAGGCGCCTAGTATTAGATCAGTATGGGAGTTGGAACGATTGGAGGCATGCCGTGATGAGAAGTTCTTGGAGAATTAGCTAGAGGTTCAGAGTATAGGGGATTGTTCGATCCCATAAAGGGGAGGGACTATCGGGTGTTGCACAGCACTTTACTGGGGCAGGTACGATTTCGCTGGTGAAGGATAGTCGTGGGTTGATTGTATACTAATTAATTGGTGTTGGTCGAACCCTAGTGGGGGAGAACCGGGTGCAGTATGTAAGAAAGCAAGAATTGTCAGGAGTAGTAATAAGTGGAGTATAGAGATGCAGTAGGGAAGCATGAGACCATAGGTGTCGATGATCGAGTAACAAGGGGTTACATCGGAGCTTGCGGGTCTGGTGGTGCATGCCGCAAGTGCGGAAAGGAGGGGCATTGTACACGGGATGGTTGGCAGTCAGTGCCAATTCGGGATTTGAGGAGGACAGGATGGAGCCGAGCCCCAGAGGGCTCAGGGTCGTGGTTATCTGCGTACGACAGAGGGAGACGGGGCAGTGCCGGAGACAGCTGCGGGTATGATGTTTTCATGATGTCTTGATGGTCTTGCAGTGATTTGGTGTATTGTTTGTGCTGGTATCTTGTATGGGTTTCGATGCGGTATTCGTTGTTTCGCGGGTCTGGCATGGTTATGGATTGGTACTTCAGGTTTCGCTTTGGCATGCGTTATTCCCTGATGGTTGGGTATGGTTATAATTGGTGTTTTAGTGTCAGTAGTCTTGTGCGGCTTCCGATGTGGTGTTCATCCTTGGGGCAGGTTGTGAGCTTGGTTATGGATTATTGTCGCGGATTCTTTTGGTTATCGTCCGTGGGGGTTGTTAGGGGAGATGCGGCACTGGGTTGATTGTCGGGTAGCATCTGCAGTCGTGGAGTGGATGATTGAAGGACTAGATTCTTGCAAGTGGGCTGATCAGGGAGGAGGTGTGTGTTGCTGAGGGTTGCTTGTGTTTGTGGGAAGCAGTCAGTGTGTAAATGTTCTCTTGTGCAGGATTGTTCGGTAAGGTCGACAATGACGATCGGTGGCAGTTAGTCAGTGTTTTAGTGGGGGAGAATTAGAAAATTCTCCGGGAGATCGATGAGTATGTGAGGGTGCTTAGCTGTTGGGATTCAGCAGTGGTTGTCAGCGCAGAGTATAGGCCGACGAGAGTGAGCGTCGGGTATGCGGGGCGGGGTACAGACCTAGGGCATTCTATTGTGGAGACCTGAGAGAAGGTCAGGATCAAGCTTGAGTAAGTGACCGGGGCTATGTGATCAGAGTATTGGTATGTTTGAGATACGTGATGGGTTGTACTGCATTAATCCCACAGGATTATGTTGTGCATGTTGCTAGAGCTGGAACTGGAAGGTTCCAGAGTTAGAACCTGAGGGTTCGCAGGGTTGGGTGTACGGACCCACAGAGACATAGCCTCGAGTGGCTGGTATGTGTTATGAGAGTCGGTCCAGTCATGCTGGAGACTCTGTTGGTATTGCTGGATCAGTTTGAGATTGCGAATTGTGTATGTTGCAGTGTGATTGCATTGGAAGGTCTGGCCCCGGGTTAGTGATCTTGTTTAGCTGAGGCAGTGATTTTGAGGAGTGGAGGGAGTGCATGAGATTGAGAGCCCTGCAATGAGAACCAGAGTATGTGGATAGTGGTTATGCAAAAAGGGTGGTGTCGCTTGGGGCGAGCACCGTGGCACCGGTTGGAGTGGCATTATGGCCAAGAGGGTTCCTTGAAAAAAAAAAAAAAAAAAAAAAAAGAAAAAGAAAAGAGGAAGGTGTGTAACTCCGAAGGGGTGCAAGTTCACGAAAGTGAAATCTGCAGAGCAGGGTTATGGTTAGAGTATTTCAAGTATGGTTTCGAGCATTGTGTTGCGGTAGTGAAGTAGGAACCCACCCGGGTTGGAATGACTGACGAGACTCAGAAAGGATGCAAGGGAATAGAGAATCTTGAATTCTCAGTGTGATTCTGATCAGGGTATAGGACGGATATTAGAGGTTCGTCTTGGGAGATGTTCGAGGATATCATCAGTGTATCGGGATTTTCGACCTGCGAGTGTTGGGACTAGTTCAGTATGTGTATGTGATGGCAAGAGGGAACTTGTGAGAGTTGATCTGAGAGGGAGAATGAATCTCTCAGTCGGTCCGGAATGGGCAAAGTGGGCTTTGGTTAGGGGATCCGGTGGTTCAGGATTTCCTAACCCTTATGGGTTGAGTGATCGTTGAGATTTGGAGCAGAGTGCATCTTGGGTAATTTCCGATTACAGAGAGTGATGAGCAGTTCAGAGTTCGTGCTTTAGTTGACAGAGCAGATTCAGCAGGTTAAAGAGAGTTAGTGATCGTCTAGAGTTAACAGGAAAGTTATGCCGGCAGACGCCGTTGCGAGCATGTGATTCAGGTCGGCGACTTCGTATTTCTGACGGGGTGTTTCGATTTAGGAAGAGGGGTAAATGGGGGACCCCGGTATGTTGGGACAGATCCATGACACTTGTAGGTGTCACAGTTGAAGAGGTGTATAGCCGATGAGTTAGCAGTGGTTCTTCTAGAGAACGATTAGGTGGATACGAGCCTGTGTTACGTCGAGAGGCCAGTGGCCGTCGGAGATCGGAAGATCAAGGTTCTGAGGAACAAGGAGGTACCTCTGGTATTGGTCCAGTGGCGGCCTCGGAAGAGATCGGTAGTGTCTAGGGAAGCCGAAACGTGAGATGCGGGAGCAGCAGCCAGAACTATTTTCAGAGTGAGACTTCGAGGGCGAAGTCTAATTCTAGTGGGGGAGAATTGTAACAGCCCAAAATCTCAAGTATTGTTAAGTTGCATTTTGGGGGTGTTTTAAAGGAGAGACTCGACGAGTTGGAGCCAGACTCGCCGAGTAGGGTCGCAGGTTTGGTCGCGGGTTCACGACTGGACTCGACGAGTCCAGATATGGACTCGGCGAGTCGACGCTGTTCAGCGGAAACCCTAGCCGTTCAGTATTGGGTCGTATATAAGGGTTATTATGCCGTCATTTCACGACTTGGGATCGATTGGGAAGAACCCTAGGCGACTGGGGCGGCTAGAGCAAGTTTGAAGGCCATTGGTGACCTTGAAGGAATTGTTGTGCAAGGATGAGAAGGGTTTGGGCTAAAGGAACTGCAGGGAGTTCGAGTCCTGAAGTTTGGGGACATGGAAGGTGCATCATTCAGGTAATAATTCGGATTACATTCTCCTGTGATTGATGTGTATATAGATTTAGGGTTTATGGAACCCATTTGGAGTCTAGATGGATTGTTGTGTTGTTATTCAACGTTTATAACCTTGTATTAGGACCCTTAGAGGTCCAGAAGGTCCCATGTTTGTTTATTCGAGAATATATGTATCCCAGGAAGCAGTTCGATCGACTGCATGGCGTGGACTCGCCGAGTCGGATGATCAGACTCGGCGAGTAGCTTGAAGATTTACTGGGACTCGCCGAGTTGTTCTTCAGACTCGGCGAGTGGAGTCGGGGTGGCCCCGCGATTCTTCCACGAGGACCTCGTCGAGTCAAGAGGGATACTCGACGAGTAGAAAGGGATCATGCAGGAATTGGTAGGACGACTAGACTCGCCGAGTCGCCAGGGTACTCGCCGAGTCCAGTCGAGATGGCCGTTGACCAGAGTTGACCTGTGTGTAACGTTTTAGGGTCAGTTAACGTGGAAGATAGAAGTATTAAAAGAGATATATGATGAGACAGGGAGCTTGTAGCTCGGAGGATCAAGTGCAAGAGATTTCAGGAGTTGCTATCTTCCAGTGTCCGCAAGGTGAGTCTTCTCACTATACTGTACCCGGAAGGGTTTGACTGTGTGACCGGAAGGTCGGATATGGTATGTGATATGTATGCTATATGTGGTATGTTATATGTTATATGTGCTATGTATTATGGGCCGGAAGGCGATATGATGTGCGATGGACCGGAAGGTCGGCGTGGGTAAGGCCGGAAGGTTTACCCAGCAGGGACGGAAGTCCCCTGAGACACATGGACCGGAGGATGTGTGATGGACCGGAAGGTCGGCGTGGGTAAGGCCGGAAGGTTTACCCAGCAGGGACGGAAGTCCCCAGAGACACATGGACCGGAAGGTCGGGCCTGGAAAGGCGTATGTGCGTAAGTTGTATTTTGGGGAACTCACTAAGCTTCGTGCTTACGTTGTTTATGTTATGTTGTTTCAGGATCTTATAGTAACGCGGGATGGCAACGGTTCGATTGTACACACCAAAGAAAGAGTTGTGTTTTGGAGGATCCTGGTCTTCTATTATAATGAAAAGGAAACTTTGTTTTGTAATTCGAATGTGGATAAGATTTTAAACAAGTGTTTTAATATTAAATTAATTATTTGAATGAAAATTCTATTTTTGGAAATCACGGTGTTACATCAGGTATGTGCTCACGTCGTGACCAGTGTGCTCACGTCGTGAGTTCTGACACAGCCTCGATTTTTGTGTTCCGAGCTTCATAAATTCATATCTTTCGCATACGAGCACCGTTTTCGATGTTCTTTATATGCACGCGTAGGTGAGATTATGCTCTACAACTCTCGTTTAGACTCCGTCGGCTAATATTGACTTTGTTTTTATTATAACTTTATTATATTATTTTTAATAGGTCGGGACAGGAAAACTCCGTTAGAAATCCATAACTTCTTCGCCAGACGTCCGTTTTCGTCTGTCTTGATTCCGCTGGACTACTATCGATGAGATCTTCAATTCTCATTTAGAATGGTTTGGCTAAATATCACTAAATCTCATATTCGAACTTTGGGTTGCATACTATTAATGCTGAAACTTCGAAAAATCATAACTTCCTCATACGAAGTCAAATTTTAAGGTTCTTCTTATGTATGCTATCGGTTTAACTTATTCTACCACTTTCGTTTAGATCACTAAGGCTAGATATCTCTCTATCTTAAATTCATATTTTACGTCATTCAGCGTCGTGCCAGTTCTGTCGCGAAACTTCGACATGTCATAACTTCTTTGTGATAACTCGGATTTCAGCATTCTTTATATATTCGGAAACCTCGTCACGATCACTACCACGTCCTTTATAGATATTGGGTTTGTCTAACATTTCATTTCCACGCTTATTTTTATTCTTAATTATCTAAGCCACACAATTAAGCAACTAAGCATAAAACGCATAATACTCAAATAATACATTCTTATTATTTCAAAATGGGTTACAAGGGTTAACCTAGACTATTACATCATCATTAATGGTTGGCCCAGAAACATGGGCGTTACAATTCTCTCCACCTTAGGATGATTCCATCCCCGGAATCACACATCAACAAACAAATGCAGATAGTGACTCATCATGTCACTCTCCGTCTCTTAGGTGAGATTTGGCGCATTTGTATGTTTCCAATGGAAAAGCACTAATTCGACCATCTTGAGTCGCAACTTTTTAGTCTTTCGGTCAATGATTGCCTCTGGTTCTTCAATTAACCTCTTGTTCTCATCAATTCTCAACTACGAAAGTGGAATCATGTCGGGAACTTCTCCCATGAACTTCCTCAAATAACACACATGGAAAGTGTTATGAATTCCATTTAGTTCTTCTGGTAGTTCGAGCTTGTAAGCTTGGTTCCCAACCCTCTGAAGAACTTTAAACGGTCCAATAAACATTAGACTTAACATTCCCCTTTTACCAAATCTTATAAGTCCCTTCCACGGTGAGACTTTAAGCAAAACCGAATCTCCAACTTCAAAAGTCCTCGGTCGTCGCTTGTTGTCGGCATAGCTCTTTTGACAATCCTGAGCTGCTAACATTCTTTCCTTAATTATCTTCAACTTTTCAGTAGTTTGATGGACTATCTCCAGTCCCATAAATTGTTTTTCCCCAGACTCAAGTCAACAAGACGGCGTACGACATTTTTGTCCGTACATAGCTTGATAAGGTGCCATCTTAATGCTCGAGTGGAAACTATTATTGTAGGAAAAATCTACCAAAGGTAAATGTTCATCCCAATTACCTTGGAATTCCAGGTTACATGCTCTCAGCATATCTTCAAGTGTTTGTATCATCCGTTCGCTCTGACCATCAGTATGTGGATGGTAAGTTGTACTCAAACACAACTTGGTACCCAATTCCTCTTGTAGACTTTTCCAAAATCGCGAGGTGAAACGGCTGTCACGATCTGATACAATCTTTAATGGCACACCGTGAAGCTTCACAATTTCCTTCATGTAAGAATTTTCCAGCTTATGCATAGACCATTTCTCATTGGCTGCTATGAAATGCGCACTCTTAGTGAAGCGATCAATGACCACCCAAATCATGTCCTGACCATTCTTTGTTCTAGTCAGTTTAGTGACAAAATCCATAGCAATGTCTTCCCATTTACCCATAGGCACAGGTAACGGTTCTAAACTCCCGTATGGTTTCTGATGTTGTGCCGTGACCCGCGCACATGTCACACACTCCGCCACGTACTTTGCAATATCAAGCTTCATCGTCGGCCACCAGTGATTAGGCTTCAGGTCCCTATACATTTTAGTGCTACTGGGATGAATCGAGTACATGGTTTTGTGAGCTTCTTCCATCAGAAGATCTCTTATTCCTCCTAACTTAGGTACCCAAATATGATCTTGGAATACCTTCAGTCTGTGACTGTTTACACCGAATACTAACATTTCGCCCAAACGTTCTCCCTTTCGGTCATTCTTCTCGGATGCTTCTTCTTGAGCTTTCTTTATACTCTCCACAATTGTCGAGACAACTTCTATTCTCAACGCTCTTGGCCTTTTTCTTTCAAGATTGACTTTCTGACAGAGAGCATCAACGACAACTTTTGGTTGTTCCCACTTCATCACAACTTCAATCTTTGTTGGATCAACTATTATCCCTTCTTACTTGACCACGTGACCCAAGAATTTGACTTCTCGAATCCAAAAATCACATTTCGAGAACTTAGCATACAACTTCTCCTTCTTCAAGACTTCTAACACTTCTCGCAAGTGTTTGCCATGCTCCTCTTGGATTTTTGAGTAAATCAGAATGTCATCTATGAACATTATCACAAATTTATCAAGGAACGGATTACAAAATCTGTTCATTAAATCCATGAATGCTGCTGGAGCATTGCTTAGTCCAAACGACATAACCAAAAACTCGTAGTGTCCATATCGTGTTCTGAATGCACTCTTCTCTATATCCTGCTCTCTTACTGTCAGCTGATGATATCCTGACCTTAGCTC
This sequence comes from Lactuca sativa, assembly GCF_002870075.4. Lineage (NCBI taxonomy): Eukaryota > Viridiplantae > Streptophyta > Magnoliopsida > Asterales > Asteraceae > Lactuca > Lactuca sativa. The sequence continues at coordinate 317,495,893 of NC_056626.2, forward strand.
GATCTTTGAAAAATAACTTGAACCTTGTAGCTGATCGAACAGGTCATCAATCCTCGACAACAGATATCTATTCTTTATTGTTGCCTTGTTCAGCTCTCTGTAATCGATGCATATTCTCATACTTCCATCTTTCTTCTTCACGAATAACAACGAAGCTCCCCAGGGTGATGAACTAGGTTTAATGAAACCTTTGTCCAATAACTCCTGAAGTTGCATCATCAGCTCCTTCATCTCTGTCAGTGCTAATCGGTAAGGTGCTTTTGCTATAGGCGTCGTCCCTAGTCACAAGTCTATTCTGAAATCCACTTGTCTATCAGGCGGTAATCCAAGAAGATCTTCGGGAAACACTTCCGGATAATCACACACCACCGAAATGCTTTGCACCTCCTTCTTCTCTTTCTTAGCATCAATTACGAATGCTAGATACAATGTACATCCTTTGGCCAAACACTTTTTGGCTTTCATCAATGAAATGATCCCAGAATTTACTCTGCGTTTGTCCCCATACACCATAAATGACTCTTTCCCTGACAGGTTTACTTTTACAATCTTCTTCTTGCACAATATTTTGGCATCATTGGCGCTAAGCCAATCCATCCCCAACACGATGTCGAAAACATTTAGCTCAATAGGCCTCGTGGAACTTATTCCCACTCAAGTCAATTAAGATGTTTTCCATACGATGGCTAACAGGTACAAACTTGCCACGAGCAACTTCGACTAATAAAGCATTATTTGGCAAAGCTAGTTTTCTACCAAATTCATGTGAAATAAAGGAGTAGTTGGCTCCAGAATCAAATAAAATTTGTGCAGACAATTCATTTACGAGAAAGGTACCTGAAGCGACATCAGCTTCATCTTTCACAGCTTCCAGTGTCATCTGGAAGTCTCTCACCTTCGGCTTTGGTGGAATGTTAGGTTTTGTTGCCTCCTTCATCTTCGGAGAATCTCTCGAGATGTGCCCCTCCTTACCACACCCATAGCAAACTTTCTTGGTAAGGGTGCATTCGTTGGCATAATGCCCTAGCTTTCCACATTTGAAGCATGTGGCTTCCCTGCCACATTTCCCAAGATGCTTCTTCTTGCATTTGTCGCACCATTTCACTTCGCCTCCTCCACCTCCGTTCGAACTAGACTTCAAGAATTTACTCTTTTTGCTGGACCCCAAGGGTCCGTCGAACTTCCTCTTCGCACCAACCTCTGACCTCTCCAGACCTTTCTCCCTGATCTGGGTCTCAACATTTCTAGCAGCCCAGATGGTGGCTTTCAGTGTGGTTGCTTGCTTAACCATTGGACCATAGTTTACTGGTAGTCTGAGGGCAAACTTGTTGACCTTAGAGAGTTTTGTTGGTACTAAATATGTGATAAGCTTCATATTTTCCATGAAACTTGCAGCGTATTCAGTAACGCTCAATTTTCCCTTCTTTAAATTTTGAAACTTGTTATTGATTTCCAAAAGGTCCTACTCGGAGCAGTATTTAATTTGAGTTGCACCACAAAGTCTTCCCAAGACATCTTACTCGCTTCTCCCTTGGGCATCGATTCAGCTATAAGCTTCCACTAACTCAACACGCCATATTTTAACATAGGGATTGCAAGAGCGGTCTTCTGCTAGTTGCTGCATTCGCAACTTTCAAACATCGTCTCCATTTTGGAGATTCAGTCCATAACTTGCACCGGTATCGGGCTTCCGGATAGACATGGTGGTTTGGATGCCATGAAATCCTGTACTTACACCCACGCCCATCATTTCCTCCATCCTGGTTGTTGTGCCTAACCACCAGTGGGTTGGCTTGACTAATAATCCGAATGAAGTTTCCTCCTTCCGAATGCCCTTCATTTAATTCGGGTTGTTCAATCGGCATTGAAGGTTCTTTTCGATTCTGACGAAGCAGACATCTAGTTTCTTCCATTTGATGATCCAACATCATTTGGATCATCTCTTGTACCCCATCCATTTACATTGGCTCAGGTGCTGCTGCTACAACAGGTATTCGCTCAATCACAGGTGGTTGATTCCTGTTTTCATCTGCGTTTCCAACGCCACTTATGGATCTTACCATTTTGATCTCTACACCGAATAAGGTGAAATTAGATCCTCAATCATGATAGATAATTAAATCATCTTTATCACTCCGAAACATTTACATGCTAGTTCTAATACCCTAATCCTACGCTTAGAATCCTAAACGCATAAGGTCTCTAGATCCGATTGGGAACCAACAATAGATCCGAACAAATAATATCATATATGGAAAACATATAACATTTAGAACATGAAAGCATTTTAGGCAACTTTCCTAAGATAAACTAGTGCTTGTGTCTAAAATATCATAGACACTCATCTCACAATCTTCACTTAGCATTCTAAGTTTAAGTCTAGAAATCCTACAAATTCCTAGTTCACTTAAACTAATGCTCTGATACCAACTGTGACATCCCCAAAATCGCGGCTAGAAAAGACCGTTTTAATTTATGCTTTTAAAATAATTTCAGAGTAAATCCATTGATTTAAAAGAGTTGCAGAATTTGTTCCCAAAAACAAAATATGATAAAATAATAAGCATTTCATAAAGGAATGCATTTTCATTAGATATCAAAACTCGGGATGTCATGCTCCGATACAGACCAAAAAGCATAAACAACAAATTACAAGCCATACAACAGTTATATACAACTATAGGCTTATAAACAAAGTAACTTGATGATTCATCCATCTTATGCCCTCGCGCCACTTCCTGTAATACAAATAAATTGAGTGGGTCAGGCTTGGGAACCTGGTGAGCAAATAGGGTTTTCAACCCACAATAAATAATTATATTTAATTTCACCAACCAACAATAACCCGATTACCCATTCCCGTTATCCTCACTTTACGTCCCTAAAACAACATCTATCTCAAAGGACCTAATCTAGGATTTTTCGTCCAGACAAGCATTACTACAAGGGGTTTCCTCAACAATAGATTTCCTAAAGGCAACCATGAGGGGGATAGAGTACACCAGTGAACACATCGTTCACAACACCTACAGGTTATGAACCTGCCAGCGTTCCAATGGACAGTCTAGAAAGAGTCTGCGGTCGCCATCCATACTCCGCTAGATGACTAGATTAACAACATCAACATCGATGCCTCTCATCAGTTTATCACACGACAACTATCTACCCAAGTTCTACCCAAAATTTTGTAGATAACAATATACATATGCATACATATGCAACTTAAAAACTAATAAGATATTCATTTAATACTCATTCCAAATATACAGATTCATTCCAAGTAACAGATAATATATATATATATATATATATATATATATATATATATATATATATATATATATATATACACACACACATAGCACGTATTCACTAGGAGATACTTTATATCTATGTTTTAGAAGAAAAGGAATATACACTCACTTAATCAGAAGATGATCGGATAACACTACGGCTCTAAGAGTAGTATTTCTTTGGTAAAACTGGAAGATCTTCACACACCGACCTCCTCACAAGCAGAGCTTCGGATCGGAAACTCTTTTCTTCTCGGGATCTTTGGGCTTCAGGACTTGCTTCGGGTCTCGGGATGATACCGGGGCTTCGGGGGTATAAAATAGGGCTTAGAGAGGGTATCAGGAGTGGAGAATGAAGGAGGAGCAACCAAAATCGGATGACCCTTGATTTCTATTTAAAGGGTGAGATTTCTACACTCACGTCATGAGTTTCTAATGCTTAAGTCGTGACCCCATTAGGTCACCGCATGCGTCACTCGTCCACTAGCTCTGGAAGGCGTCAGGTCTGTGCTCACGTCATGACCACTGTGCTCACGTCGTGAGTTCTGACACAACCTCGATTTTTGTGTTCTGAACTTCATAAATTCATATCTTTCGCATACGAGCTCCGTTTTCGATGTTCTTTATACGCACACATAGGTGAGATTATGCACTACAACTCTCGTTTATACTCTGTCGGCTAATTTTTAATTTATCTTTATTATATTATGTTATTTTTAGTAGGTTGGGACAGGAAAACTTCGTTAGAAATCCATAACTTCTTCGTCTGACGTCCGTTTTCATCTGTCTTTCTTCCTTTGGACTACTATCGATGAGATCTTCAATTCTTATTTAGATAGTTTTGGCTAAATATACCTCAATCTCATATTCGAACTTTGGGTTGCATACTGTTAATGCTGAAACTTCTAAAAATCATAACTTCCTCATACGAAGTCAGATTTTGACGTTCTTCATGTGTATGCTCTCGGTTTAACTTATTCTACGACTTTCATTTAGACCACTAAGGCTAGATATCGCTCTATCTTAAATTCATATTTTATGTTATTCAGCGTCGTGCCGGTTCTGTCGCGAAACTTCGACAGGTTATAAACTCGGATTTCAGCATTCTTTATATATTTGGAAACCTCCTCATGACCACTACCTCATCGTTTATAGATATCGGGTTTATCTAAGATTTCATTTTCACGCTTATTTTTATTCTTAATTCATTTAAGCCACACAATTAAGCAATTAAGCATAAAACAAATAATACTGAAATAATACACTCTTATTATTTCAAAATGGGTTACAAGGGTTAACTTAGACTATTACATCATCATTAATGCCTGGCCCATAAACACGGGCGTTACAGAAATCTTACTACACTATAGAAGAGATCATGGACTGTTTTGGACTCAGTGAAGTAGAATTACATCAAATTGAAGGTCTTGGATTGAGTGAAGTAGAAGTACAACCTATTGAAGATGTGGATGTTGCTATATCACAAGTATACTTTCTCATTATTCATTTTGTGATGTTAAATATTGCTAAATGGCCTTTTTGTTATGCTTGTTACAGGATGTTTGAATTGCTAACCAAATAACAGTTGAAGAACTCCCTATAACTGAAGTACTTGGAGATGAGGAAAGAATGAATGTGGAGGATGGAACAGATGAGTCAGGGATGGGTGAAGTAATGATGAATGATGAAAGGATGGATGGTGAGAGAGAAATACCTATCACACAACAACTAAATCAAGTGAGAAGGGGGCCTGCAAAGAGGAGCAAAGTGAATCAAGTCAGAAGGAGGAAGCCTTCAGAAAGGATAATAGTGATCAAGTTGTAAAAGGTGGTAGCTGTCAAGAATGGAAAGGGGATGAGTTCATCCAACCCCCGTAGTCTAGAATATGATGTTTCCAATCCTTACTTTTGTTAAGAACATGTATAAAACTTTTGGGTTTCGATAGAAAATGTTGATAGCCCTTTTTGTGTAACATCCGGGTTCCCAGGTATTATATTTTGTTCTTTTATTTTTGGATATTGTGGGGGGACTCGGCAAGTTGGCGTCTAAACTCGCCGAGTATGGTCGCGGATTCGTATGCGAGTTCATAGCTGGACTCGGGAGTTCTTGAGTGGACTCGGCGAGTCCATGCTGTTTAATGAAACCCTAATTTCCAGGGTTTGAGACCTATTTAAAGGGCCTTTTGGCCGTCATTTGCGGCCACCAACCCCCAGAGAGAAACCCTAAAGAGATCTAGAGCGTTTGTGAGGAAGGAGAGGCCAATCTTGAACTTTTGTGGGTGTTTTTGCAAGAAGGAAGTGTTCAAGGCAAGAGGAGGCTGAAGGAGGTGCGATTTTGGTGGTTTTTGAGCTCATAGACATTGTATTGAGGTATTATTCTCGGACCTTCTTCAGTTTTGATGTTGATCCTTTGTGTTAGGGTTTTCTAACCCTTTTAGAGGTGGATTAAGTAGAGCATTTGGTCCCTTCTCGAGTTTGTGTTCTAGATCTGGACCAAAAGAGGTCCAGAGGCCTTAACACTTGGAGCTTTCTGAGTCCTTTTGAGCCATGGGCAAGGAATGTCATTTTTGGGGCTAAATAACCATTTTGGACCATTTAGATGTGATATATGTGTCAAGGTCAGAACTTTACGTGATTATCATGCTTGGGGAGGACAGATCTATGATTCTATGGAACAGATCTGACCTTAGAAGTTGTATTGAGTTTGTGCATGGCATGAACTCGCCGAGTCTGAAGAACAGACTCGGCGAGTAGTATGAAGGTTGCCTGTTAATCACTCAGTGAGTGGACTTGTCGAGTTGGGGGAATGACTCGATGAGTCAGGGAGAGTCAGGGGGACTGAGTTCAAGTTGGAACTCACCAAGTTTTTCTTGAGACTCGGCGAGTTGAGTCGGGGTGGCATCGCGATTCATGCCAGGTGGACCTCGTCGAGTCAGGGAAGTACTCGACGTGCCAAGAGAGGGTGTAAGAGAGTTAGTGGACACATGTAGACTCGCCGAGTCGCCCTAGTGCACTCGCCGAGTCGGGTCAAAGTTTGACCGTTGACCTTGTTGACTTTTAGGGTTGAGTACAGTTGTATTTATGAGAGTATTACTTTATGTGATTAGGCGGAGGCCAGATCACACTTCTTCCAAGTCAGATATTTACCGAGACATCGAGGTGAGTCTTCTCACTATACATTACCTAGAGTGGTACTATGCGATGACCAGAAGGTCTTAAGTGTTATGTATGCGATTATGTGCTATGTGATATTTGTATGTTGTATGATGATATAGACCGGACCGGAGGGTCCAATGAGCTATGACCGGACCAAAGGGTCCAACGAGCTACGGGACTGGAGGGTCCCGCTGAGACACATCGACCGGAGGGTCGTATTATAGCCTCGAGTGGCGTATGTGCTGTATGTGGTATTTTGGGGAACTCACTAAGTATTTATGCTTACAGTTGTTGTGTTATGTCTTTCAGGTACTATTGATGAGCGCGGGAAGGCGCCAGCATGATTCGTACACACACGCATTGGAGATTTTTTAGAGATTCTGGGAAGATGTTTTGTGACAATAACATTTGATACAATGTGTTTGACATTATTTTATGAATGAATGAATGTTTTAAAAATGAAAAATTATTTTGAAAATTTACATCGTTACAAGTTGGTATTAGAGCCTTGGTTTGAGGGATTCAGATGCATCTTCGGGCGTATCTGAACTCAATCTGAGGATTTAAGAAAAATTTTGCTAATGAAGTAAAATTTTTGAAACGAGTAAAAAGAGTTTTGAGACAAAGAGAGCAGAGCCGTGTGTACGATCAGCCAGCGCCCGAACGGTGAATCCCCAAAAGTACCCTTACATTATGTGTTATGAGATATGTTATGTTATGCATGCTAGAGTAGGCTAGGTATTCATATTAGGACTAGAATGGCCTGATTTATGATGCCTATCTGCTGCTGAGATGCTTTGAGAGCAAGTAGATAGTAGTTAGGAGCTCATGAGAGTAGAGTACTTGTAATCCAAGATCCAAGGAGGAGGACTTGGAGTGAATACTGATGCGATGTGGTCAGTAGTATTGGGCCCATACTGCTGAAGACACCGGATCAGTGGGCATTCCAAGCAAGAATCTTTTGGACAACGGAGGACATGTAGCGTTGCGTCATCGAGTATGTGTATGCTTGATCGAGTCTCTGATAATTTTTGTTGTATTTCGGAAGCATCATGGTTGGGACTTGACACACACCTGAGAGCAGTGGTGTCAGCGACGAGGAGATCCGTCGATTGATTCATGAGGAGGTTGCTGCTGCCATCCGGGATGAGATTCCCGAGATGTTTGGGGACATCAAGATCACGTTGATTGAGACCTTTGATGAGTCGTGCACCGAGCTGACTGAGGCTACTGCTGTTGTTGTTGCTGCCAGACCTCAGGGAGGTGACTCGTTGTTGTTCCGGGAGTTCAGCAACACGAAGCCACCAGAGTTTGACGGGACGCAGGACCCGATTGCCGCTATGAGGTGGATCTCTGACATTGAGGGATGCTTCTATACGTGTTCTTGTCCAGAGCACTTGAGGGTTCGGTTCTCCTTGAACCAGCTCCATCTGGGAGCGAAGGATTGGTGGAAGTTCATGACAGCGAACTTCACTTTGGCTAAGATTTCCAAGGTGACCTGGGAGAGGTTCACCGCTATGTTCAGAGAGGAGTATGTTCCCCCGGTGGAGAGGGAACGGTTGACTCAGGAGTTCTTGACCCTCAAGCAGGGTACTGATTCTATGGCAGTGATCACCAGGAAGTTTCATGAGAGGGCGATGTTTTTCCCTGAGCAGGTGTCATCTAAGCAGGCTCATTGTGTTGAGGAGAGATATTCGGGAGTTCATGGCGAACTCAACTTACCGGACATTTGCTGAGCTCCAGGAAAATGCCCGGAAGAGGGAGATCGAGTTGGAGACTCAGGCCAGGGAGGAGGCCGAGTCTCAGAGGGCGGATCGGCGGCCGGCTCAGTCTCAGCCGACAGCCAAGTGGGCTAGACCCGCTGATTCGAGATCTGGAGACGCGAAGGGCCGCGCTTGTGGGAAGTGCGGTAAGAGTCACAAGAGGTCGTGCAGGGCAGGGGTATGCTACAAGTGTGGGAAGGAGGGGCATATCGCGAGGGATTGCCCCAAGGGATTCTCGGTTTGCTTTCATTGCTACTAGACCGGCCATCGGAAGGCCGAGTGCCCGCAGCTTCTTCAGGGATCAGCACAGGGATCTGCGCATGCTGCTAGGACTACCGAGGTTCGGCCGGTGAAGGTCGAGGCTCCGAAGGCTCGTGGGAGAGCATTTCAGTTGACCGCGGAGGAGGTCCGCGCGGCGCCCGATGTTGTGGCTGGTATGTACTCTCTTTTCATCTTTTATTTGAGTTGAGTTTTTATGCTTATATGATGATATGTGTAGGTACTTTTCTTGTGAGTTCTGTGCCTGCGTTGATATTATTTGGCTCGGGTGCGAGTCGGTCGTTTGTTTCCGTAGCATTTAGTCAGCATATTAGTATCCGTCGAGAGGCGTTTGATCGGCTTCTACGAGTTTCCATAGCTGATGAGCGAGCAGTGTACGCTTCGAATGTGATTCAAGGATGTGTCCTTGAGATCTTCGGTGCGGAGTTTTTGATAGATTTGGTTTCAATCGTGATGGGGGATGTGAGTGTTATAGTGGGTATGGATTGGTTGAGCCGATTTGGAGCTGTGATAGACTGCGAGCATCAGTTGGTGACGATTCGAGACCCTACTGGGGGAGTTCTTATAGTGCACGGTGAGGGTACACGTGCGGGTTAGCATTTTGTTCGGCCGCCAGAGCGAGACAGAGTCTACAACAGGGCTGTAGAGGATTTGTGGCATATGTGATGGATGCGAGGGTTGTTTCAGAGAGACTGAAGTCGGTTGATGAGCATCCGATAGTGCGCGAGTTTCCGGATGTGTTTCCAGAGGAATTATCGTGTGTGCCTCCAGAGAGGCAAGTAGAGTTCGGTATTGAGTTGGTTCCGGGAACTGCGCCTATCGCTAAGGCGCATTATCGCCTTGCGCCTCCGGAGATGCAGGAGTTATCCTCGCAGATTCAGGAGCTGCTGGGGAAGGGGTTTATCAGGCCGAGCAGTTTGCCATGGGGGGCGCCTATTCTTTTTGTCAAGAAGAAGGATGGTTCGCTCCGGATGTGCATTGATTATCGTGAGCTGAATAAGCTAACGGTCAAGAACCGTTACCCATTGCCGAGGATCGATGATTTGTTTGATCAGTTACAGGGAGCATCTTGGTTCTCCAAGATCGATTTGAGGTCTGGGTATCATCAGATGAGGGTGCGGGAGGAGGACGTCCAGAAGACAACATTCTAGACTCGTTATGGGCATTACGAGTTTGTGGTTATGCCTTTCGGACTCACCAACGCACCAGCGGTTTTCATGGATCTCATGAACAGGGTGTGCAGACCGATGTTGGATCGCTCAGTGATCGTGTTCATCGACGACATATTGGTGTATTCGAGATCCAATGAGCAGCATGAGGAGCATTTGAGGGAGATCCTCGGAGTTCTGATATCAGAGAGGCTTTATGCCAAGTTCTCCAAATGTGAGTTCTGGCTATGAGAGGTTCAGTTTCTGGGACACCTCGTTAACCAGAATGGGATATTGGTCGATCCGGCCAAGATTGAGGCGGTCATGAGATGGGAGGTGTCGAGGTCACCCACCAAGATCAGGAGTTTTCTGGGTTTGGTCGGCTATTATCAGAGATTTATTAAGGATTTCTCCAAGATCGCCGTGCCACTCACCAAGTTGACCCGGAAGGGTGTTGCGTTTTCCTGGGGTCTGGAGCAGCAGACCTCGTTCGAGACACTTCGCCAGAAATTATGTGAAGCACCAGTGTCAGCTCTTCCAAAAGGGATAGGAGATTTTGTGGTTTATTATGATGCATCGATATCCGGATTGGGAGTGGTGCTTATGCAGAGGGGGCATGTGATTGCGTATGCATCGAGGCAGCTTAAGCCTCATGAGTCGAGATATCCCACTTATGATTTGGAGCTGGAGCGGTAGTGTTCGCTCTCAAGATCTGGCGACATGATCTGTATGGGGTTCGGTGTACGATATACACTGACCACAAGAGCTTGAAGTATTTGATGGATCAGCCCAACCCGAATATGCGCCAGAGGAGGTGGTTGGATGTGGTCAAGGATTATGATTGTGAGATCCTGTACCACCTGGGCAAGGCTAATGCGGTAGCCGATGCATTGAGCCGCAAGGCGGAGGGCGCCCCATTTTGAGATGTTTGTTTGAGATTGTCAATGATGACCCCAGTGTTGGATGCTATTCATGGAGCCCAGGCTGAGGCTGTGAAGCCAGAGAGCCAGAAGAGAGAGTGAGTTGTCGGGCTGGTATCGGAATTTGTTACCGATAGCCGGGGGATTATGACATTTCAGGGTCGGATATGGGTACCGTCTGTGGGCGGAACGCGTACCATTTTGATGGAAGAGGCTCATCGATCGAAATTCTCGATCCATCCCGGGGCCACTAAGATGTATTTGGACCTGAAAAAGGATTATTGGTGGCCCTATATGAAGAGGGATGTCGCATGGTTTGTAGAGAGGTGCTTGACTTGTCGCAGGGTGAAGGCCGAGCACCAGCGTCAACATGGTAAGTTGCAGCCATTAGAGATTCCCGAGTGGAAATGGTAACAGATTACCATGGATTTCATCTTTAAATTGCCAAGGACCACGAGGGGTGTCGATGCAATTTGGGTGATTGTGGATAGGTTAACGAAGAGTGCTCACTTCCTGGCCATCAGTGAGAGCTCTTTCGCGGAGAAGTTGCCAGAGATGTACGTGAGAGAGGTGGTATCGCGGCATGGAGTGCCGATCTCGATTGTCTCAGATCGAGATGTACGTTTCACTTCCAGATTCTGGAAGAAGTTTTATGAGGAATTGGGTACAAAACTGCATTTTAGTACCGCATACCACCCACAAACTGATGGGCAGAGTGAGCGGACGATTCAGACGCTCAAGGACATGCTCCGGGCATCTGTGTTGGGTTTCGCGGGAATTGGGACACGTATTTGCCCTTGGCGGAGTTTTCTTATAACAACAGCCATCATTCGAGCATTGGCATGCTGCCCTTTGAGCTGTTGTATGGAAGGACGTGTCAAACCCCTATTTGCTGGGGAGAAGTAGGGCAGCATGTGATGGGCAGCACCGAGATTGTGCTTCAGACAACAGAGCAGATCCAGCAGGTCAGACAGAGGTTGTTGACCGCTCAGAGTCGTCAAAAGAGTTATGCGGATAGACGCCGGTCCGAGCTCGAGTGTCAGGTCGGCGACTTCGTGCTCCTGAAGGTTTCACCTTGGAAAGGAGTGATCCGATTCAGGAAGAGGGGCAAGTTGGGGCCCTGATATATTGGTCCTTTCAGGGTGATCGCGAGGGTAGGCAGGGTAGCCTATCGTTTGGAGTTGCCAGCAGAGTTGGGTCAGATTCATGACACTTTCCATGTGTCGCAGTTGCGAAAGTGTATAGCCGACGAGTCGACAGTGGTGCCATTAGAAGATATTCAGGTGGATGCGAGCCTGAATTATCCTGAGAGACCGGTGGCGATCAGGTATCGGAAGGTCATGGTTTTAAGGAACAAGGAAGTGCCACTGGTGCAGGTCCAGTGGCAGCATCGGAAAGGGTCAGAGTTGACTTGGGAACCGGAGCGTGAGATGTGGGAGCAGCATCCAGAGTTGTTTTTAGAGTGAGACTTCGAGGGCGAAGTCTGATTCTAGTGGGGGAGAATTCTAACATCCGGGTTCCCAGGTATTATATTTTGTTCTATTATTTTTGGATATTGTGGGGGGACTCGGCGAGTTGGCATCTAAACTCGCCGAGTATGGTCGCGGATTCGTATGCGAGTTCACAGCTGGACTCGGCGAGTTCTCTAGTGGACTCGGCGTGTCCACGCTGTTTAATGAAACCCTAATTTCTAGGGTCTGAGACCTATTTAAAGGGCCTTATGGCCGTCATTTGCGGCCACCAACCCCTAGAGAAAAAACCCTAAAGAGATCTAGAGCGTTTGTGACGAAGGAGAGGCCAATCTTGAACTTTTGTGGGTGTTTTTGCAAGAAGGAATTGTTCAAGGCAAGAGGAGGCTGAATGAGGTGCAATTTTGGTAGTTTTTGAGCTCATAGAGATTGTATTGAGGTAATATTCTCGGACCTTCTTCAGTTTTGATGTTGATCCTTTGTGTTAGGGTTTTCTAACCCTTTTAGAGGTGGATTAAGTAGAGCATTTGGTCCCTTCTCGATTTTGTGTTCTGGATCTGGACCTAAAGAGGTCCAGAGGCCTTAGCACTTGGAGCTTTATGAGTCCTTTTAGGAGCCATGGGCTAGGAATGTCATTTTTGGGGCTAAATCACCATTTTCGACCATTTAGATGTGATATGTGTGTCATGGTCCGAACTTTACATGATTATCATGCTTGGGGAGGCCAGATCTATGATTGCATGGAACAGATCTCGCCTCAGAAGTTGTATTGAGTTTGTGGATGGCATGAGCTCGCTGAGTCTGAAGAACACACTCGGCGAGTAGTATGAAGGTTGTCGGTTAATCACTTAGTGAGTGGACTTGTCGAGTTGGGGGAATGACACGGCGAGTCAAGGAGAGTCAGGGGGACTGAGTTCAAGTTGGAACTCGCCGAGTTGTTCTTGAGACTCGGCGAGTTGAGTCGGGGTGGCCCCGCGATTCATGCCAGGTGGAACTCGTCAACTCAGGGAAGTACTCGACGTGCCAAGAGAGGGTCTAAGAGAGTCAGTGGACACGTCTAGACTCGCCTAGTCACCCTAGTGCACTCGCCGAGTCGGGTCAAAGTTTGACCGCTAACCTTGTTGACTTTTAGGGTTGAGTACAGTTGTATTTATGAGAGTATTACTTTATGTGATTAGGCGGAGGCTAGATCACACTTCTTCCGAGTCAGATATTTACCGAGACATCAAGGTGAGTCTTCTTACTATACGTTACCTAGAGTGGTACTATGCGATGACCAGAGGGTCTTATGTGTTATGTATGCGATTATGGGCTATGTGATATTTGTATGTTGTATGATGATATAGACCGGACCGGAGGGTCCAACGAGCTACGGGACTGCAGGGTCCCGCTGAGACAAATCGACCGGAGGGTAATATTATAGCCTCGAGTGGCGTATGTGTTGTATGTGGTATTTTGGGGGACTCACTAAGCATTTATGCTTAGAGTTTTTGTGTTATGTGTTTCAGGTACTATTGATGAGGGCGGGAAGGCGTCGGCATGATTCGTATACACACGCATTGGAGTTTTTGTAGAGATTCTGGGAAGATGTTTTGTGACAATAACATTTTATACAATGTTTTTGACATTATTTTATGAATGAATGAATGATTTAAAAATGAAAAATTATTTTGAAAATTTACGTCGTTACATTTTGTTTACATCCATAAAAACTATAGGCTTTGGGCCCCTTGTTTATGTTTTTGCACATTTACACAACTAGCCATAAAACTTGTTTGGATTTGGTTAATATTACTACATGTTCTATAATTAACAATGTTTATGTTCGGTTATATTGATTCCTTGTTTTATAGATTCCATTCATGCATACATTACTTGAAAATAAATCATGCATGATTCCAGTCATGCATCATTCGTTGTTTTGGTTATATTGATTCCTTGTTTTATATATTCCAATCATGAATACATTACTTGAAAGTAAATCATGCATGATTCCAGTTTTGTTATATTACTACATGTTCTATAAACTTGTTTGGATTTGGTTAATGTTACTACTTGTGCTTACATTGTTTGCTTATACGGATAATAGTTATGCATGATTCAAGTCATGCATGATTCCAGTCATGCATGACTGACTCCTTTGTGTATTAAGTGCATTATTAACTGATTATAGTCATACTTTGATTTCATTCATTGATTACAATCAACACATTTAAAGTTCATACATAAACTAGTTACTTCATTCATAATCAGATGAGTCACAAAGTACTACATTCATAGTAACCTAACAACCCTTAGTCATAACCAGAGTTGTAAAAATCCCGATTAGGTCTTGATTAATATCTGATTAATCCCTAGGCGCTACTTTACCGATTAGAGAGCGCCTAGCTATTAATCCATGCATACACAATGACTGAAACAGTAGAACCCAAAGAAATTTTAACACATTGAGCAATTTATATCTAAATAAAAACTATTTGAGGTCTGATTAGTGTTGTATTGATCATATTAACCTATTTTGTTATGATATTAGTGGCTTTTACGAACTTTTATATGATATTAGTCATATTTAATTTTTTAAAATATAACAAATTAGCAATTAATGGTCCCCGATTAATCCTCTGATTAATCTCTGTCCACCGACTAGTTAACGTCGAACGATTTTTACAACCTTGGTCATAACCAAAACAAACACAACCAAAATACATTAAAACAACTTTCTATCCTACCAATCCATCAACATAACCAACTAAAACACAAAAGAATCCACAGAGACATAAAACAATGATTTCCATCTTCCTCCTTCCACTTCTCATTGTGCAACTGGTTGTTGTGCCATTGGTTGTTCCACAACATCTCCAAAAAAATTCCCAGCTGGTTGTTCTTGTCCAAACTCCCCAAATATTAGATGGTTCTCCAAATTGACATTGATGTGTAATACTAATAACAGATCTGCATACCACTGGCTTGGCAGAGGAGGATCCACCCAACGAAAGTACTTACAATCTTTGAGTCCATTTTGGTAATTTGGGCATCCTATAAACCTTCTTCTTGGGTTTAATGGAGCCCTTGAAGTCCATCTTCCTACAAGATCACCACAGTAGCACCTCTTTCTGAGCAGATTCATTGAAGATGAAGAAGATGAAGAAGACATTTTTTTGGTCTTCCACTGCTCTTGCTTCAACCGTTGTCTGCTAGAGCACGAATGAAGTTTTCCAGTATATTTGGACTTTAATACAAGGCCATTAAATGACTCACCAAGTTGATCCGGAAGGGTGTTGCGTTTTCTTGGGGTCTGGAGCAGCAGACCTCGTTCGAGACACTTCGCCAGAAATTATGTGAAGCACCAGTATCAGCTCTTCCAAAAGGGATATGAGATTTTGTGGTTTATTATGATGCATCGATATCTGGATTGGGAGTGGTGCTTATGCAGAGGGGGCATGTGATTGCATATGCATCGAGGCAGCTTAAGCCTCATGAGTCGAGATATCCCACTTATGATTTGGAGCTGGAGCGGTAGTGTTCACTCTCAAGATCTGGCGACATGATCTGTATGGGGTTCGGTGTATGATATACACTGACCACAAGAGCTTGAAGTATTTGATGGATCAGCCCAACCCGAATATGCGCCAGAGGAGGTGGTTGGACGTGGTCAAGGATTATGATTGTGAGATCCTGTACCACCTGGGCAAGGCTAATGCGGTAGCCGATGCATTTAGCCGCAAGGCGGAGGGCGCCCCATTTTGAGATGTTTGTTTGAGATTGTCAATGATGACCCCAGTGTTGGATGCTATTCGTGGAGCCCAGGCTGAGGCTGTGAAGCCAGAGAGCCAGAAGAGAGAGTGAGTTGTCGGGCTGGTATCGGAATTTGTTACCGATAGCCGGGGGATTATGACATTTCAGGGTCGGATATGGGTACCGTCTGTGGGCGGAACGCGTACCATTTTGATGGAAGAGGCTCATCGATCGAAATTCTCGATCCATCCCGGGGCCACTAAGATGTATTTGGACCTGAAAAAGGATTATTGGTGGCCCTGTATGAAGAGGGATGTCGCATGGTTTGTAGAGAGGTGCTTGACTTGTCGCAGGGTGAAGGCCGAGCACCAGCGTCCACATGGTAAGCTGCAGCCATTAGAGATTCCCGAGTGGAAATGGGAACAGATTACCATGGATTTCATCTTTAAATTGCCAAGGACCGCGAGGGGTGTCGATGCAATTTGGGTGATTGTGGATAGGTTAACGAAGAGTGCTCACTTCCTGGCCATCAGTGAGAGCTCTTTTGCGGAGAAGTTGGCAGAGATGTACGTGAGAGAGGTGGTATCGCGGCATGGAGTGCCGATCTCGATTGTCTCAGATCGAGATGTACATTTCACTTCCAGATTCTGGAAGAAGTTTCATGAGGAATTGGGTACAAAACTGCATTTTAGTACCGCATACCACCCATAAACTGATGGGCAGAGTCAGCGGACGATTCAGACGCTCGAGGACATGCTCCGGGCATCTGTGTTGGATTTCGCGGGAATTGGGACACGTATTTGCCCTTGGCGGAGTTTTCTTATAACAACAGCCATCATTCGAGCATTGGCATGCCGCCCTTTGAGCTGTTGTATGGAAGGACATGTCAAACCCCTATTTGCTGGGGAGAAGTAGGGCAGCGTGTGATGGGCAGCACCGAGATTGTGCTTCAGACAACAGAGCAGATCCAGCAGGTCAGACAGAGGTTGTTGACCGCTCAGAGTCGTCAAAAGAGTTATGCGGATAGACGCCGGTCCGAGCTCGAGTGTCAGGTCGGCGACTTCGTGCTCCTGAAGGTTTCACCTTGGAAAGGAGTGATCCGATTCAGGAAGAGGGGCAAGTTGGGGCCCTGATATATTGGTCCTTTCAGGGTGATCGCGAGGGTAGGCAGGGTAGCCTATCGTTTGGAGTTGCCAGCAGAGTTGGGTCAGATTCATGACACTTTCCATGTGTCGCAGTTGCGAAAGTGTATAGCCGACGAGTCGACAGTGGTGCCATTAGAAGATATTCAGGTGGATGCGAGCCTGAATTATGCTGAGAGACCGGTGGCGATCAGGTATCGGAAGGTCATGGTTTTAAGGAACAAGGAAGTGCCTCTGGTGCAGGTCCAGTGGTAGCATCGGAAAGGGTCAGAGTTGACTTGGGAACCGGAGCGTGGGATGTGGGAGCAGCATCCAGAGTTGTTTTTAGAGTGAGACTTCGAGGGCGAAGTCTGATTCTAGTGGGGGAGAATTGTAACATCCGGGTTCCCAGGTATTATATTTTGTTCTATTATTTTTGGATATTGTGGGGGGACTCGGCGAGTTGGCGTCTAAACTCGCCGAGTATGGTCGCGGATTCGTATGCGAGTTCACAGCTGGACTCGGCGAGTTCTCTAGTGGACTCGGCGTGTCCACGCTGTTTAATGAAACCCTAATTTCTAGGGTCTGAGACCTATTTAAAGGGCCTTATGGCCGTCATTTGCGGCCACCAACCCCTAGAGAAAAAACCCTAAAGAGATCTAGAGCGTTTGTGACGAAGGAGAGGCCAATCTTGAACTTTTGTGGGTGTTTTTGCAAGAAGGAATTGTTCAAGGCAAGAGGAGGCTGAATGAGGTGCAATTTTGGTAGTTTTTGAGCTCATAGAGATTGTATTGAGGTAATATTCTCAGACCTTCTTCAGTTTTGATGTTGATCCTTTGTGTTAGGGTTTTCTAACCCTTTTAGAGGTGGATTAAGTAGAGCATTTGGTCCCTTCTCGATTTTGTGTTCTGGATCTGGACCTAAAGAGGTCCAGAGGCCTTAGCACTTGGAGCTTTATGAGTCCTTTTAGGAGCCATGGACTAGGAATGTCATTTTTGGGGCTAAATCACCATTTTTGGACCATTTAGATGTGATATGTGTGTCATGGTCCGAACTTTATGTGATTATCATGCTTGGGGAGGCCAGATCTATGATTGCATGGAACAGATCTCGCCTCAGAAGTTGTATTGAGTTTGTGGATGGCATGAGCTCGCTGAGTCTGAAGAACAGACTCGGCGAGTAGTATGAAGGTTGCCGGTTAATCACTTAGTGAGTGGACTTGTCGAGTTGGGGGAATGACACGGTGAGTCAGGGAGAGTCAGGGGGACTGAGTTCAAGTTGGAACTCGCCGAGTTGTTCTTGAGACTCGGCGAGTTGAGTCGGGGTGGCCCCGCGATTCATGCCAGGTGGAACTCGTTGACTCAGGGAAGTACTCGACGTGCCAAGAGAGGGTCTAAGAGAGTCAGTGGACACGTCTAGACTCGCCTAGTCACCCTAGTGCACTCGCCGAGTCGGGTCAAAGTTTGACCGTTGACCTTGTTGACTTTTAGGGTTGAGTACAGTTGTATTTATGAGAGTATTACTTTATGTGATTAGGCGGAGGCTAGATCACACTTCTTCCGAGTCAGATATTTACCGAGACATCGAGGTGAGTCTTCTCACTATACGTTACCTAGAGTGGTACTATGCAATGACCAGAGGGTCTTATGTGTTATGTATGCGATTATGGGCTATGTGATATTTGTATGTTGTATGATGATATAGACCGGACCGGAGGGTCCAACAAGCTACGGGACTGCAGGGTCCCGCTGAGACAAATCGACCGAAGGGTAATATTATAGCCTCGAGTGGCGTATGTGTTGTATGTGGTATTTTGGGGGACTCACTAAGCATTTATGCTTAGAGTTTTTGTGTTATGTGTTTCAGGTACTATTGATGAGCGCGGGAAGGCGTCGGCATGATTCGTATACACACGCATTGGAGTTTTTGTAGAGATTCTGGGAAGATGTTTTGTGACAATAACATTTTATACAATGTGTTTGACATTATTTTATGAATGAATGAATGTTTTAAAAATGAAAAATTATTTTGAAAATTTACGTCGTTACATTTTGTTTACATCCATAAAAACTATAGGCTTTGGGCCCCTTGTTTATGTTTTTGCGCATTTACACAACTAGCCATAAAACTTGTTTGGATTTGGTTAATATTACTACATGTTCTGTAATTAACAATGTTTATGTTCGGTTATATTGATTCCTTGTTTTATAGATTCCATTCATGCATACATTACTTGAAAATAAATCATGCATGATTCCGGTCATGCATGATTCCAGTCATGCATCATTCGTTGTTTTGGTTATATTGATTCCTTGTTTTATAGATTCCAATCATGAATACATTACTTGAAAATAAATCATGCATGATTCCAGTTTGGTTATATTACTACATGTTCTATAAACTTGTTTGGATTTGGTTAATGTTACTACTTGTGCTTACAATGTTTGCTTATACGGATAATAGTTATGCATGATTCAAGTCATGCATGATTCTGGTCATGCATGATTCCAGTCATGCATGACTGATTCCTTTGTGTATTAAGTGCATTATTAACTGATTATAGTCATACTTTGATTTCATTCATTGATTACAATCAAAACATTTAAAGTTCATACATAAACTAGTTACTTCATTGATAATCAGATGAGTCACAAAGTACTACATTCATAGTAACCTAACAACCCTTAGTCATAACCAGAGTTGTAAAAATCCCGATTAGGTCTTGATTAATATCTGATTAATCCCTAGGCGCTACTCGACCGATTAGAGAGCGCCTAGCTATTAATCCATGCATACACAATGACTGAAACAGTAGAACCCAAAGAAATTTTAACACATTGAACAATTTATATCTAAATAAAAACTATTTGAGGTCTGATTAGTGTTGTATTGATCATATTAACCTATTTTGTTATGATATTAGTGGCTTTTACGAACTTTTATATGATATTAGTCATATTTAATTTTTTAAAATATAACAAATTAGCAATTAATGGTCCCCGATTAATCCTCTGATTAATCTCTGTCCACCGACTAGTTAACGTCGAACGATTTTTACAACCTTGATCATAACCAAAACAAACACAACCAAAATACATTAAAACAACTTTCTATCCTACCAATCCATAAACATAACCAACTAAAACACAAAAGAATCCACAGAGACATAAAACAATGATTTCCATCTTCCTCCTTCCACTTCTCATTGTGCAACTGGTTGTTGTGCCATTGGTTGTTCCACAACATCTCCAAAAAAATTCCCAGCTGGTTGTTCTTGTCCAAACTCCCCAAATATTAGATGGTTCTCCAAATTGACATTGATGTGTAATACTAATAACAGATCTGCATACCACTGGCTTGGCAGAGGAGGATCCACCCAACGAAAGTACTTACAATCTTTGAGTCCATTTTGGTAATTTGGGCATCCTATAAACCTTCTTCTTGGGTTTAATGGAGCCCTTGAAGTCCATCTTCCTACAAGATCACCACAGTAGCACCTCTTTCTGAGCCGATTCATTGAAGATGAAGAAGACGAAGAAGACATTTTTTTGGTCTTCCACTGCTCTTGCTTCAACCGTTGTCTGCTAGAGCACGAATGAAGTTTTCCAGTATATTTGGACTTTAATACAAGGCCATTAAATGACTCACCAACCACCTCATCAAGTCCTTGCCACATAAGCAATCTTAACCAACTAAATGAAAGTCACCGGTAAAATAGGGCCGAAATGTTCAATTTATCCAGTTTCCTGGGTTTTTTTGTTCAAAAAAAAAGTTGGGACAAAAGTGTAACATTTCCCAAAATTTTGTAAGGGTTAGAAAATAATTTAAATATATAAATAAAGTTTATATAAATTTTTGGAACAAAAAATCACTCGAAAAATCAAGTTTTCCCTCGAAAAAAACAGCAAAAATAATATTTATTAATATATAATAATCCAATAAGTTTATATAAATTAAATGATCCAATTTTTTTTCTCTCCAACGTAATACTATGCTCGATTTTATAATTTGTATTTTTTTTAGATTTTTTTTTCAATTTTTTTATGATTTTATCACGATTCTTCACTTTAAAAAGAGTACTCACCCGATATATATATATATATATATATATATATATATATATATATATATATATATATATATATATATATATATATATATATATATATATATATATATATATAATTGCAAAAATGGTCCCTATGGTTTGTTAAGTTTTTTGGATAAGGTCCAAAAAAGAGTTTAGCAAAAAAGATCTTTATTTAGTGGTTTTATTGTGGTTTTGGTCTGTACCTCGTTAAGTTTAACAATATAGCTGTTAACTTTTGGCAAATAACGGATTTAACCCCAGGGACAATTTCTGTAGTTTTATGTTTTTTACCAAACTAAAAGGACCATTTATGCAATTTTCTTTTACATTTTCTTGAATTCTTTTTTAATTTCTTTCTTGTTGTATTATTTTTTATTAGATTATTATATATTATAAAATATTATTTTTATTATATTATAATTATATATTAATAAATATTACTTTATTTCATTATTAATTTTTTTAATTTCGACTTTATTGGATTAATTATTTTTAATTGGATTATTATATATTAATGAATATTATTTTTAACATATAATATTTATCTATTAGTAAGTGTTACTTTATTGGAGTATTAATTTCATTTAATTCATTTTTTTATTGCGTTAACTCTTTTTATTGGATTATTACTTTAAATTCATTATTTTATTTATAATAAATATTAATTTTATTAATTATTTTTATTTTCTTTTAATTGCTTTCTTTATTGTTTTAAATAAAAATACCAAAAAAATCTCACCCACCCCACCTCTCCTAGTTTATTTTAAATATTTGGAAGATAACATATTTTAGACAACACCACCACCATCACTCAGTCATCATGTTTATTTTAGTTTTTGTATATTCACATGTATCTAAATTTGTTATATATTTCAATAAACTTATGATTTTGACATATATAATTTCCCTAAAAATATTTTTACATGAATTATCAGATCCGAGTACTCGTTACTCGGCAGTCGGCCAAACAAGTACTAAATAATGAGTTCTACAACATTGTCACCACCTATAGTGGCTGGTGGTTTGAAAACCCTTAATCTAACATTGGCACCATCGATAACGGTATCGGTAATGAATGGTTGGCCAGAAGCTATATGTTTTCTGGGGTTTATTGGTCATTGTGTGGGTAGTCGACTGGTGTAGTTTTCGTCGAGAATGGCCGACTATAGGCGATGATCGACGATTTCCAAGGAGATGATACGACGACGCAAGGTGGTGGAAGGCAACGAATGGAGGAGCTGACTAGGAGTCTTTAGATCAGACCTCCTGGTGGTTGTAGCAGAATATAGTCGGTACAGTCACAGATATAGAGGAATTCGACGGATGGTGATGAGGTTGTCTTAGATGGGTATTTGCGGTATTGGGTGCAACAAGTTGGTGGGGTTTCTGTCGAACAATCGATGAAGATGATTGGCGGTTGTCCCGCCGATTTTCGACGATGAGACACTTCACTTGCGTGTTCTGACGACTTTGTGGTGGAACCAATAAAATTAAAAATAATTAATATTATGCATTATAAATTATTAATCCAATAAAATGATATTTATTATATATAAAGTAATAATCCAATAAAAAGAATCAACGTAATAAAAAAATTCAAAGAAATTAATACAATAAAAGAATATTTCTTAATAGGAAAATATTATATGTTAAAAACATATTTATTAATATCTAATAATGAAATAAAAATAATTAATCCAATAAAGAAGAAGCTAAAAAAAATTAATTAAAAAATTTAATAATATAATAAAATAATGTTTATTAAGATATAAACATAATATAATAAAACTAATATTTATTAATATATAACAATCCAATGAACAAGAAATAATCCAACAAAGAAGAAATTAAAAAAAACAATTAATAAATTAATAATATAGTAAAATTATATTTATTAATATATAAATATAATATATTAAAAATAATATTTATTAATATATAATAATCCAACAAGAAAGAAATTAAAAAAGAATTAGTTAAAAGAATTAATGTATAAAAATTAAATAAAATGAAAAAGAAAAATTACAGAAATGGTCCTTGTAGTTTGGTAAAAAGATAACACAATAGAAATGGTCCCTAGGGGTAAATTTGTCATTTTCAAAAACTTAACAGCCAAACTGTTAAACTTAACGAGGTAGGGCCCAAAACCACAATAAAACCACCAAATATGGACCTTTTTTGCTAATAACTTTTTTTAGACCTTATCTAAAGAAATTGACAAACCACAGGGACCATTTTTGCATATATGAAATATAAATATCATTTATTTAATTTCTTTTTGTAAGAAATAGTTTTTAAGATATTAATTATTATAAAGATTTTATAACAATAATTGTTTAATAACTAAAAGTTAGTTGGATTTTTTATGAAAAATATAAGTTAAAAAGTAATTAAAATATTAGCGGGAGCCTATGCAGGGCCGGCCCATGGGCCTGGGCAAGTTGGGCGACTGCCCCGGGCCCCCAAATGCCAAAGGGCCCATAATTTGCACTTGTTATATTGGTTATATGGTATTAGCTCGTTACTTTTAAACCTATTGGACTAGATTTTCAAAGCCCAGTACTCTAATTAACCTATGAATGCGTCGATCTAAAAGAGAAAGCGGGAGGAAGCATGTTGCGTCCGACTTCCAAGTTCCAAGGTGCAATTGATCTTCAAAGATTAATCGATTCCCATGGAAAATCCAAACGACTCTTCATCAGAATCTAGAAGCAATAGTTAGTGAATCAATTTCTTCTCTAATTTCTTTTTTCTTATTCAAGGTTTCAAGTGAACGTTTTTTTCTCCTAATATCTAATCTCCATTTTTTCTGATTTTCTGAGTTTATCCACAAAAACCAAATTCTCATGTACCATATTAGAACTGAGAATCAGAGTATCCAAAGTCTAATTGCTTTTCCATCTTTTCATGATTCTAGAAAACTGAAATCGATTCTTACCCATTCATATTTTCGATTTCTAGTTTTCTTTGTCTAAAATAGCATCGGTGACTGAGAGACTAGAATTGAGAGTAACTCTGTGACATTCCCTAATTTCTCGGCCAGAAAAGACCGATTTAATTTATGCTTTTTAAAATAAAATCAGAGAAATCTTTTTAAAAGACGTTGCGGAATTAGTCCCCAAACAACATATGATAAAAGTTTATCAAAACCCTTCATTAAGAAGGTATATATTTTCCATATATATATCAAAACCTCGGGATGTCATTTTCTGATACAGATCAAAAGCATAAACAAGACATTATAAGCTTTTCAACAGTTATTTACAACTATTGGACAATAATCCAAAAATCTATCGTCGTCCTCCGACTATGCTCGTTGTCCACTACCTGTAACATAAAAAGCTGAGTGGGTCAAGCTTAGGAGCCTGGTGAGCATATAGGGTTTTCAACCTACAATAATAATAAACTTATTAAGTTCACCAATCAACAATAACCATGATTACCCGTTCCTGTTATCCTCACTTTACGTCCCTAAACACTTTTCACAAGGGACCTAGCCTAAATAATATCATCGGGATGGACACTACTGCTAAGGGGTTTCCTCAGCCATACATTTTCTAAAGGCAACCATGAGGGGGATGGAGTACAGCGAATGAACACTCTAGTTCATTAACACCTACAGGTTGCGGACCTGCTAATGTTTCCCACTGGAATGTCTAGAAAGTCCGTGGTCATCATCCAAACTCCGCTAGATGACTGGATCTCAAAACACATCGAGGCCTCTCATCAATTTTATTTTATCACACATCACTATCTACCCATGTTCTACCCAACATATTTGTAGATAAAAATACTTATACAGTTTAAAACTTGTATAAAACATCAACACAACAGTCACTGTCACACCCCAAAACCGGAACGGCGGAAACGTTCTGGGGTGGATGACGTCATGTCAAGTATAACAACACATGCATTATAGTAATCAAAGTACAAAAAAACATTGCATTAATAGTAATAGTTTTACATGGTTACATTAATACATTGATTCAAAGTAATACAAGTAATAGAATAGATACAACATAATACTAAGCTATCTTCATCAACTGCTTCGGGGATGTACCTGTCTAATGCTAACCTGAGAATACAAGTTATTTGAAAAGAGAGTATCAGCATTTTTACAAATGTTGGTGAGTTCATAAGTATTTAGTGACATTTTGTGACAACCCGATATTTCAACTCTTTGTAATGACCAAAAAGGGTCAAGTATTGTAACCACTTTTGAGTAATAAAATTTACTTTCATAATAAAATGTTCAAATAGTTCTATTTAATTTCCTTCTATGTTTAAATGTCTTTGAACCATGAACGTACGTGAAAAGAACGCCCAAATCCGACTTCATATAGCGAAGTTATGATTTTTCCAAGTTCGGCTTAGCAACAGACAGCTAAAAACTCGAATCGGAGATCGAGCGACTTTTGGCCGGAATGACCTAAACGAGAATCGAAGGTCCCGACAATGGTATTCCAGCGGTAAAAAGTCTGGCAAAAACCGACATCAGATAAAGAAGTTATGAATTTTCAAAGAAATTCCTTAAACACGATGAGTTTAAAATAAATAAATAAAAAAAAATTCGGAATTTGCCGACGGAGTCTAAACGAAAGTTGTAGAGCGTAGTCTCACCTACGCGTGGATATAAAGACCATCGAAAACGGAGTTCATATGAAGAAGATATGAATTTTTGAAATTTATTAAATAAATTATATATTTATTTAATTCAAAAATCGGACCTTATCCGAAGAGGAGTCAGCGTCCTCATCCGAGGTACGCGTTGCGTACCCCTGTACGCCCTGCGTACCCGAGAGACTTGGCCTCTGATCGTCCACGTCGCCCTATCCGAGGCGTCCGAACCGCCTCCCCAGCAACCCGTCCCATCCGAAGCCGAGGCAGTCGAGGCTTCGCTCATGCATGACGTACGCGTACGCGCTGCGTACGAGCGTACGCCCCGCGTACCGAGGCAGTTCGGCCTTCCTATAAATAGGATGCGAGGGATTCCGAGAAAAGGGCTCATTTCTCTCCTCTCTCTCACAATCTTGCCTCGTTTTCCGTGCCCGTTCAAACCCGAAGCTCTGGTCTTTTTGCTCAAGTCCCGAGGGTCGATTTTACTCCCGAGATTCCCGAGAATTCCGAGGAAAAATCCGTTTCCCGAGACGAAACTATGCCATGTTTTCCATCTCGCTATCTTCAAACTTTCAAGTGAGTTCATACCCCTTAATTTACCTTTTAAATATTTTATAAATTCTTTTATATGCTTTCATGGGGGGGATTACAAGTAAAACACACGAGTATTATCGTGTGTTACATAAAGAAACTCTTTTATATGCTGTTATATATCGAAATCACATGCGATTTATAAACCTTTAAGGAACTTTCATATATATAACATATGTTAAAATAGCATTCTATCTTTTGAAACATAAATTTGTTGTAATGCATGCATAAACTAAACTTTTCTTAGATTATTCTTGTCTATCTTAGACTCTACACCAAAAATCTATGCTTTCATAAACAAATGATTCCTTTTCAAGGTATTTCTAAACAAACAAGACACACTTTTAGAAAACTATAATAGGTATAGTTTTACGAACAAATTTCTAACTCTTATGTACTAGAAACATGAATTTCAAGAAGTTTACTTTCGTATACAAGAACAAACGTAACATTTTAACAAGTAGATCTGTTTTTATACCACGGTTTTGTGAGACACTAACTTCATGTACGTTCGAGTACACATTTCAAGTCCTGTATTATATACCAGAATCCCTTGGAGGGGGAGCGTGGTGTTTGTGTATAGATCTATACGGGCTTGACAACCCACGCCCTGACTGTTAGCTGCAGTCCACCGTTTGGGGTGACAAACGTCATAACATTCCAACGCCTGAAGAACATTGTGTATAGGCATTCCGAGTCAATAGTATGGTTATAAAACTCACAAGGGGTATTAAAAATGCATTGATTTACAAGGTTTTCAAACTCATTGGTTATTTTACACTTACATACAATTTAGAAACAAACATTGGTCTTGAGTGAAGGCTACTATTATACTAGTAGAAAATATAGGATTTTTCTAAACACAAACAAACAAAGACAAAACATTTCATTTCATTCAAACATTGTCATTTAAATACTTATGAAACTCACCAGCTTAAATGCTGATCTACTCTTTCAAAATTACTTGTATGTCCCAGGAAATCAGTAAATTTCAGGTATTCATTTTGCTTTTGATGAAGGGATGCTGCGGCGCCAGTTTAATCTCGTATTTTGACATCATATTGTAATTGGTTTTGAACATGTAACTTTTGACAAATGTAAACTTTCAATTATATATATGATGGTTGTATTGCTTTCTTTACTATGTATTCATTTGTTACGTTACCACATGAAGTCATCCGCCCCCGAACGTTTCCGCCGTTCAGGTTTGGGGGTGTGACAGATTGGTATCAGAGCAATGTTTATAGTGAACTAAGTATATCGAACCACATAAGATATACAAACTATAAATGCTTAAGGGACTAATACTCTCTGACAAAACAAATTTTCTTTTTACGCTTAAACAGCTTTGCGTTCAACTTAAATTGATAGTTCATTTAAGTACAATTACATGCATACCACAAATTATTTTCATGTTATACAACTATACAAGTATTTAGACAAGTTGACACTACGATTGAGACTCGATATATGTAATCAGATTTTGGACAAATATAGCGTGATCAACTATATTTGCCCGAGATTGGACCAACGTATATCGAGGAATGATCGTCGTAAGCAACAAGTCAAACCTTACCAAACCATTACAAGAATCAAACACAAGAATTAAAATACTATAGGAGTATTTGCGATCTAAACTAGTTTAACTTACATGTTTTGCATGTTTCAACTTTATTCCATTCGTATAACTCTATTTATCGTACAATCAAATGGCTGGATTTCACCACCCTGGCGACCCCTACTTTCCCAACCAAGGCTACGGAGGATGGATCGAAGATTATCCCGAAGAGGACGAGGAACCCATAGAAGTGGGTGATGACTCCGGTATCGACTCAGAGCCGGAAGTTATCGATCCAACACCCATTCAACCTCCCGTCTTCGTAAGGAACTTTCAAGGACCGACTGCCGTCTGGGGAAGTCACCTCCACCATTGGAGCCAACAGCAAAACCTACGCCCTCCCTACGGCATGTGCCGGGACTTCTATGATGTCCGCGGCGGAGGTTCGGCTGATCGAGCACTCCCGGTAATGGTGGGTAAGTTAGCCAATCAGTCCTATCAGTCTGGAGTTCAAGCTAGTCGACTCGGGGATATGAACGTGGAAGTGCAGGTTCACACTTCTGACATCCGTAGGCTGGACAAGATACAAGACAATGCTCAACTTCAAACCGAAGCATTTCAAGCGCAAATGATTGCAGCCCTCGCTGAACTGAGGGAACAACAAGCCGCTTTTGATAGGCGTCTAATGGAATCGAAACAATCAGATGCGGAGTCAAGCTCCAAGCGCAACCTTCGTCGCAAGTAGTGCTTGTCAAAGACTCAAATTTTGTTATAGCTTAGGTCATCGGCTAAAAGTCTTTAAATTTCTCGAACTTTGTAATCGGAGACCCTTATAGGGGTCAAATTTTCATGATCGTTGTAACAACTTTTATATTAATATAAGTGACACTATTACTACTATGTTAAGTATTTCGTTCAAACCTTGAGAGGTCTTTGTGAAACCAAATACTTGTTTCATACCTTCAGTCTTACTAATAACTTTCATTCTTTTATTTTAAGACTCATACTATCATCTGTTGTTGAACTATAGCGATTTAGTTCATGAGACACATACATTTTCTATTCTATGAAATTCTTATCCTTGTCTTTTCAACCTATAGTTGAAGGATGCCTCCACGTAGGAATCCAAGGCGAAACAACGGTGAGGAAGCACCTGTACCACCACCACCTCCACCACCTCAATTTGATGCTGTTATGTTTCAAGCAGCAGTCACCGCAGCAGTGGCAGCTGCCATGTCACAGATCAATAACTCGAGTACTAATGGCTCGGGATCTGGCACACACCTATCCAACCATGGCGAGAGTCATGGACCACCTCGAGAATGCACCTATAAGGACTTCACTAATGCCAAGCCCCGGATGTTTTATGGGACTGGTGGTGTGATGGTCCTGAGGCAGTGGATTGAAAGGACGGAGGCAGTCTTTGAAATCTGCTCCTGTCCCGAGCACAGCAAAGTCAAATTTGCAACTTTCACCCTTCTTGATAAAGCTTTAACTTGGTGGAATGGCCACGTTAAAGTACTTACCCTAATCGTGGCAAACTCCATAAGCTGGGAGAGCCTGAAAGCCATGATGATGAGAGAATAATGCCCATGGGGAGAGATTCAAAAGCTTGAACACGAGCTATGGACTCTCGGAATGGTTGGTACCGACATCGCTACTTATACCAACAGATTCTGCGAGCTGGCAATCCTTTGTCCAGATATGATTGCTCCCGAGAGCAAGAAAATAGAAAGGTACATCTGGGGACTGACGCCCCAAATGCGATCAAGCGTGTTAGTTTCTAAACCTGACACCTTTGAAAGTGCTAAGGAACTGGCACAATCTCTGATTGACTACGGAGGTCATCAGAACTCAACCACTTCTGCACCAGCACCACAGAAAGGAAACAACAACAACAACAACAATGGCAGAAAGAGAGTGTGGAATAAAGGGAACGGTGGGTCTTCCCAAGAATCCGCAAAGAAACAACTGGTTTCAGTGAATGCTGCCACTGTACCTACTACAGCTCCTACAAATACCTACCCAGCAAAGCCTTATATAGGTAACCTCCCAAAGTGCACCAAATGCAATTACCACCACCATGGACCTTATCGGGAAATGCAGTGCGCCAACTGCAACAGGAAAGGACACACAGCCCGTTTCTGCAAGGACCCCGGAAAGCCGTTCACTCAAGTTCCCGGTGCGGGTGTAGGGCAGACTTGCTACGGTTGTGGCGAGGTAAGCCACTACAAGAGGAACTGTCCTAAGGCAGCAGGCACCGGAGGTGTGGGACGAGTTTTGGCGATAGGCCACGACGAAGCTGTAGCTGACCCAACTATAGTTGCTGGTACGTTCCTTCTCGATAATTCATACGCATGCATATTATTCGATAGTGGAGCGGAGAGAAGCTTCGTGAGTCAAAACTTTATTCATTTACTTAAACCTAAACCTAGCAAGTTAGAAAAATCATTCACTGTAGAGATGGCCAATGGAAAAACCGAAAACACTAATTGCATATACATGGGCTGTACGTTAACTTTAGACGGCCATTCTTTCCCGATCAATCTCATGCCGGTCCAAATTAAAAGTTTCGACGTCATAGTCGGCATGGATTGGTTGAGTCTTCTTCGCGCCGACATCATGTGCTTTGAGAAAGCAGTCCGTCTTAACCTCCCTAACAACGAAACATTAGTTATCTACGGCGACAAATCTAGTACAAACCTTCGCATCATTTCGTGCATCCAAGCTCGAAAGTGCTTGCGGAAGGATTGTTGAGCATTCCTAGCGCACATCGTTGATACAAGTCAAGAACTGAAGGACATCAAGAGCATCTCGGTAGTACGCGACTTTCCCGATATCTTTCCAGAAGAACTACCAGGATTACCACCGCAACGCCAAGTCGAGTTCAGAATCGACTTAGTTCCAGGAGCTACCCCAGTAGCGAAGTCGCCTTACCGTCTCGCACCAGCAGAGATGCAGGAACTTTCCAGTCAACTTAATGAACTCCTTCAAAAAGGATTCATAAGACCAAGTTTCTCACCTTGGGGAGCACCGGTCTTGTTTGTAAAGAAGAAAGACGGATCGTTACGTATGTGCATCGACTATAGAGAGCTGAACAAACTTACTGTCAAGAACCGCTATCCTCTACCCCGCATTGACGACCTATTCGATCAACTTCAAGGGGAGAACTACTTCTCAAAAATAGACCTACGATCCGGATATCACCAATTATGAGTTCTAGAGGGGGACATTCCAAAGACAGCTTTCCGAACTCGTTATGGACACTACGAATTCGTAGTGATGCCGTTCGGATTAACCAATGCACCAGCAGTATTTATGGACCTAATGAATAGGGTATGCCTGATGGGTTTTGAGCATTCTAACACTTCCTAAGTGTACATGCAACCCTAATAACCTTGGATCTATGTTTGTCTAATTATCATGCAAAGTTGAATTCCAAGGTTATATTCCTATCTAGCATACATGGGGAACAATTTTTAACTAGAATCATAGATAGAATAACTTACCTTGTTGTTGCTTGTGTTCCTTGAAACCTTGTGAGCCTAGCACCCCAAGTGTGATGCCTCAAATGCTTCACACAACACCAAATGCTCTTGGAAAGACTCTTGAGATAACACACACTTCTCAAAAATCGGCCAAGCCCTCTAGTTCCTTAGTAGTAGTGCCGATTTTTGGTGGAGAATATGCTTCTTATATAGTGTTGACACACCTAGGGTTACACCATGTAAACCCTAATGTGTCATGACTCTTCATTTCCATGACCCATGGGTTTGTAACTCCCATGGAGCATCCATGGAGCATCCTATGGGTAGAACCCAACTTGATAATCCATGGAGCCTCTTAGCCCACTATACAAGATATGGATGATTTACACAATCAACCCATATATTTAATTAGTTATCCTTTGATCACTTAATTAATTCCAAATTAATTCTTTGATCAACTAATCAAATAATATTATTAATATATTAGAACTTATAATATATTAATAATCTCCACGTGTTATTTCTCTCATTTAGTCTATCCAATTGCATGGTGCCATGCAGCCCAAATGGACCATGCCGGGTCGGGTCAAGTACAAGCCCGAAATAGTTATGGACTTAGACACCTTATCCAACAGTCTCCCACTTGGATAAGTCTAATAACTATATCTCTAGTACTTCAGGAACCGACCGGCAATCGTAGCTCTTTACAAGGTTTCTCGAAACTTGAGAAGATGATGGTACGCCATTTAAGATAAGTGATCATATAATCCTCCGTTCTAGATATCAGCCGGACAAATACATGGAACATTGTCTTACTTCTTGTCCAGCATTTGTTTCTCGATTTCCGATTTGTTTGACATAGAACTTAATTGAACACATCAACTTAGTTCTGACCGGGCCCGGTACATGGGTCAAAACAAAATCATCGAGGGGCCCAGATATCAGCTTCTAATCCAAGAAGGAACAGATAAACTTCGACTCATATGTTTGTTCTACCACTCATTGAATTACACACAAAAGTACGTTTTATAACATCGAGTTACCAATGCGGTTTCGTACAGTCAATGCATAACCAATTCGTAAGTAACAAATCATATCTCTAGGTTTGAAGACTTATATGATATTACCGTCTCACGATCACTCGAGATAGAATTCCATGAAGTGATTCCAGTGAGCGTGGGTTGAGTCCAATGCTCAGAACTTATGAGCACTCATGATTGTTGTAGCCTTGTCCAACACCTTGGACCTCTACAACCCATCATGACAGTCTTGATTCATACCTACTTCCGACATATGACCGACTGTGGAGGTTTGAATAATATGTTACACCAAACAAAATTATTCTGGAAGTCAAAACATGCAAAAGAAATATAGTAAACGATTGACAAGAGATAGCAACACTTTACTCATAAATAAAACACCTTTTATTCATCATCAAATGTCAATTACACTTTACAAATTTCTGAGTTATCTAACTACTAAAACTTATATCATCCTTCAGCCCTATGCTCCGAGCATGCTGGAGATGCTTAACCCTACTCAGTCCCTTCGTGAGGGGATCTGCTGGGTTCTCATCTGATGATACCCTCTTTGCCACGAGGAGTCCTTCTTCGATCCGATGTCTAATGAAATGGTATTTTCTGTCGATGTGTCTGGATCTCCCGTGATCCCTTGGTTCCTTAGCTAAGGCAACAGCACTTTCACTATCACAGAAAATTTCCATTGGCTCTTTAATAGCTGGTACAACTCCAAGGTCTCCAATGAAGTTCTTCAGCCATATCGCTTCCTTTGCTGCTTCACTAGCTGCAATATACTCTGATTCACAAGTAGAATCAGCCACTGTCTCTTGCTTGGAACTCTTCCAAGAAATTGCTCCTCCGTTTAGGGTAAAGACCCAGCCCGACTGAGAGCGGAAATTATCCCTATCAGTCTGGAAGCTAGCATCACTATACCCAACAACTCTCAAGTCATCACTCCCACCGAGGGTAAGGACCCAGTCCTTAGTCCTTCGTAGGTACTTGAGGATATTCTTTACCGCAGTCCAGTGTGCCTTGCCAGGGTTCGCCTGATACCTGCTAACCATGCTCAAGGCAAAAGCTACATCGGGTCGAGTACACGTCATAGCATACATGATCGATCCTACAGCCGAAGCGTAAGGTGTTCGACTCATTTCTGCTATCTCAGCCTCAGTGCTAGGGCTTTGTGTCTTACTCAATCTGGTGTTACTCTGGATGGGTAACTCTCCTTTCTTGGAATCCTGCATGCTGAATCGCTTCAGCACTTTATCCAAGTAGGTACTCTGACTAAGTCCAATTAGTCTTTTACTCCGATCTCTCAAGATTCTTATCCCTAGAATATAGGCAGCTTCACCAAGGTCCTTCATAGCGAAACACTTCCCAAGCCAGGACTTTACTTCCTGCAGGGTTGGAATGTCGTTTCCTATGAGTAGTATGTCATCCACATACAATACCAAAAAGCTAACTATACTCCCACTAGCCTTGACATACACACAAGATTCATCTTCACTCCTAGAAAAGCCAAATTCCTTGACCTTTTCATCAAAGCAAAGATTCCATCTGCGAGGTGCTTGCTTCAATCCATAAATGGATTTCTCAAGCTTACACACTCTATTAGGGTACTCGTTGCTGACAAAACCCTCTGGCTGACTCATGTAAACATCTTCAGCCAACTTCCCATTAAGGAAAGCGGTTTTGACATCCATCTGCCAAATTTCATAATCATGAAATGCAGGTATGGCTAACAGAACCCGAATAGACTTAATCTTGGCTACCGGAGAAAAGGTCTCATCATAGTCCACTCCAGGAATTTGAGAGAAGCCCTTTGCAACCAGTCTAGCCTTATAAGTGTGTACTTTACCATCCATGTCGGTCTTCTTCTTGAAGACCCATTTGCACCCTACTGTCTTACGACCTGGTACATTTTCAACCAAGTTCCAAACTTGATTGTCATACATGGATTGTATCTCGCTATCCATAGCCTCTTTCCATTTAGCAGACTCGGGGCCTGCCATGGCTTCCTCGTAGCTGTTAGGGTCATCTTGACTTACTAGTGTTTCATCACTAATAAGTGTCTCACCTTCTGCAGTAATATGGAATCCATAGTAATGCTCAGGTGCACTCCTAACTCTCGTGGAACGTCTCAGAGGTACAGAATTGTCAATTTGCTCAACAGGAGTTTCCTCCTCAAGTTGAGGGCTAGAGTTTGAAGTTCCTTCACCGCTTGATTCTTGAATTTCTTCAAGATCAATTTGCCTCCCACTGTCTCCTTGGCTTATAAACTCTCTTTCTCGAAAGACTCCTCTTCTTGCTACAAAGACCACATTGTCACTAGGTCTGTAGAAGAGGTAACCAAAGGAATGTTGTGGGTAGCCGATGAAAATACACCTCTCGCTTCGAGGTTCGAGCTTATCATGAGTCTCGCGTCTCACGAAAGCCTCGCAACCCCAAATCTTGATGTGGTCTAGTTTAGGTACTTTACCAGTCCACATCTCGTGAGGAGTTTTGGCAACTTTCTTTGTAGGGACTAGATTAAGAATATGGGCGGCAGTCTCTAAGGCATACCCCCAGAATGAGATTGGTAGCGTAGCTCGACTCATCATGGAACGAACCATATCTAACAAGGTTCGATTACGCCTCTCAGCCACACCATTCAACTGTGGTGTCCTGGGAGGTGTCAATTGTGAGACTATCCCACATTCCCTTAGATAGTCGAGGAACTCTGAACTAAGATACTCACCACCACGATCGGATCGAAGCATCTTAATGTTCCTGCCCAATTGATTCTCGACTTCCTGTTTAAATTCCTTAAACCTCTCGAAAGTCTCTGACTTATGCTTGATCAAGTAGACATATCCATATCTACTATAATCATCAGTAAAAGTCAAATAATAACGATTAGCATCCCTTGTGGCATGTTTGAATGGTCCACACACATCCGTGTGTATAAGGTCCAACAAACCTTCACCCCTCTCACATGAACCTGTGAAGGGTGACTTTGTCATTTTTCCAAGTAAGCATGATTCGCAACTATCATCTGACTTTAGGTCAAACGACTCCAAGACTCCATCCTTTTGGAGTTGGCCTATGCGTTTCTTGCTTATATGTCCAAGACGACAATGCCATAAAGATGCTTTATCCAAGTTATTATTAGTAGAATCAATACACAGAACATTATTTCCCAAGTTATCTATAACAGATACAGCTTCATACACACCATCACAAGGTAATGCTTTAAAATAAAAGACATTATTATAGAAAACTTCTATAGAACCAACTTCATTATTAAATGAAAAGGTAAACCCTTGTTTGTACAAAGCATGAAAGGAAATAATATTTCTTGCCATTCCTGGCGAATAACAACACTTATTCAAATCTAAACTAAACCCACTACTTAGCGATAAAGTATAAACTCCAATCTTGGTAACAGGTATAGCTTTCCTATTCCCCATGATCAAGTTTATCCTTCCTTGCTCCACATCCTCACTTCTTCTTAGTCCCTGCAAGTCACAACAAATGTGAATACCACAACCGGTATCAAGGACCCAAGAATTAGAATGGGGTGAGTTATTAGAAATGATAGTGTAAATACCTGCATGGTTGGGTTTAACTTTCCCATCCTTCACATCTTGCTGGTATTTTGGGCAGTTCCGCTTCCAATGAGCTTTTTCATGGCAATAGAAGCATTCAGCCTCTTTTGGGTCAGAAGAAGGAGTAATGAAACCTTTCTTGGTTCCTCTTGAAGAAGAGCCATCAAGGGTCCGAGCCTTGGTACCCTTAGAAGAGCTCTTTCTCTTCCTCCCTCGATTCTTCCCGATTGCCAAAACCGGAGTAGAGTTTTGAGTAGGAGTGATAGCAACCGACTTCCCCTTAAGACCTGATTCTGCGGTCTTGAGAAGTCCCTGAAGTTTGCTGAGGGTGACTTCTTCCTTGTTCATGTGATATGTCATGCGGAATTGATCATAGCACGATGGTAAGGAATGCAAAATAATATCTATTGCAAGATCCTCCGGGAAGTTCACATTAAGCTTCAGCAAACGATCCACATACCTTTGCATTTTCTGCATGTGGCTCGTGACGGATTCCCCGTCCTTCATCATGGTTGTTATCATGGAGCAGATGATTTCATACCTCTCTTGTCTTGCACTTTGATAGTATCTTTCCATCAAATCTTGGTGCATTTCATAAGGGTAGAAATCTTCATAAGACTTTTGGAGTTCCGCTGTCATCGTGGCCGTCATGATGCAAGCCACTTTCGTAGCATCCCTTTCATGTACCCGAAATTCAGCGATCTCCTGAGGAGTTGCAGTGGACTCATTAATCTCCTTAAGCTCCTTGTCAAGGACATATTCTTTGTCCTCGTAGCGGGTAATCATCCTGATGTTTCTGATCCACTCGTTGAAGTTGGATCCATCAAAGGTGACTTTCCCACACAAGTTCATAAGGGTAAAGGAGCCATTAGGATTAGAGCCAGAAGCATTGTTGAAAGACATCTGAAGGAGAGAGGACAAGATTAGTTTAGATATAAGAGAGTCCTTAATAAAACACCCAAATGTAATATTAAGGCTAGGATCCAATCACAATATAATATAACTTAGAAGAGGTATGCCGTAATCTAAGCTATATCATATTTGAAAGGTAGGTGAATGACGATTCACCAATTTCCACCACGAAAACCGCAATATTTTAGTATTAGGTTTTTGAATGGTTCTTAGAAATTCCTAGATTCTTTGAGATTCAATGAACTTTTCAAAGGCATGTTTCAATCTCGAGTGTGCCCTCCAAGTTTTGTGACTGGGATACCGAGGATCACAAAACGAGGTGTGAAGTAACCATGCAAATCACTTGGTACCCTTAAAGTTTATCACTCAATCGATGTGCCGGTTAACCACACACGCTCCATCGATACTATAATAAACCCTAAGTCACCCTTTACCTACCTTGTTAAGTCCAAGTTAGTGTGCCGGTTAACCACACAAGCTCCACCAACGACTTAATCAAAGTGTAAAGTGTAATTTCATGGAATAGCACCTTATTCACATTTTTCCTAAAGTAACTAAGATTGGGAATTTACTAAAACATATAGTTACTTTATAATATTCATCATACTTTGAATGAGAATTAATAAGTCCTTGTCTTACCCGTTCGGCTAACGACCCTCCACCGATCAAGCAAGCGGTGGGTGAGAGTGGACACCCATTAAGTCACCATTTTATAGGCAACAACCTTATACCCACCTTATAGACCGGCTTCGTGAATGAGGCGTACTAGCGGTAAGACGACTTTGTTCTTATACATATATATATATATAATTATTAAATAATAATAATATAAGTATAAGGGTTGAATTTTAACTTTTAAAATTCTAGGGGTTGGAACTAAAGTTTTAACTTAACTTTACTTGTTCCAAAACTTGAGGGCAAGTTTTGTAAACTTTCAAAACTTTTCATTTCTTGTAACTTATGAGTTTAATAGAGTAATAAAATGAGAACTTTTCATTTTTCTAACTCTTGTGTTCTTTTAATGGTTTTTTATTCCAAGAGACTTTTGGTTTTCCATAACTTGAGGACAAGTTATGGACTCCATTAAAACACATTATGATCATGAATTAATCTACCACATAGGTTACAAATAATTCCTATGATCATCTAAACATCATAAGAACAAGAACATGAACATGAACACTTTCAAGAATCAAAATCACATTTAATCTTTGTAATTTTGATAACTAGTTGTTGTAAATGAGTTAGAAAAGACATTACACCTTCTAAAATAAGTTTTCAAGTACCAAAACATTTTAGGGTAATGATTCTAATCCATTTCCAGCAACAAAAGTCGAAATTCTGCACTCTGTCGACCCTACTCGCCGAGTGCATAAACCTACTCGCCGAGTAGGTTGAAGATACACATGAACTCGTCGAGTCCTCCCCATGGACTCGCCGAGTCCATCAGTCAGACAGCAAGATTTTCGACTTTCTTCAACTTTTAAGCACAAATAACAAACAAACAAGCCTAGGCTCTGATACCACTGATGGGTTTTGAGCATTCTAACACTTCCTAAGTGTACATGCAACCCTAATAACCTTGGATCTATGTTTGT
Organism: Lactuca sativa; assembly: GCF_002870075.4. Taxonomy (NCBI): domain Eukaryota; kingdom Viridiplantae; phylum Streptophyta; class Magnoliopsida; order Asterales; family Asteraceae; genus Lactuca; species Lactuca sativa. Next base: position 317,534,236 of record NC_056626.2, read on the forward strand.
CTAATTATCATGCAAAGTTGAATTCCAAGGTTATATTCCTATCTAGCATACATGGGGAACAATTTTTAACTAGAATCATAGATAGAATAACTTACCTTGTTGTTGCTTGTGTTCCTTGAAACCTTGTGAGCCTAGCACCCCAAGTGTGATGCCTCAAATGCTTCACACAACACCAAATGCTCTTGGAAAGACTCTTGAGATAACCCACACTTCTCAAAAATCGGCCAAGCCCTCTAGTTCCTTAGTAGTAGTGCCGATTTTTGGTGGAGAATATGCTTCTTATATAGTGTTGACACACCTAGGGTTACACCATGTAAACCCTAATGTGTCATGACTCTTCATTTCCATGACCCATGGGTTTGTAACTCCCATGGAGCATCCATGGAGCATCCTATGGGTAGAACCCAACTTGATAATCCATGGAGCCTCTTAGCCCACTATACAAGATATGGATGATTTACACAATCAACCCATATATTTAATTAGTTATCCTTTGATCACTTAATTAATTCCAAATTAATTCTTTGATCAACTAATCAAATAATATTATTAATATATTAGAACTTATAATATATTAATAATCTCCACGTGTTATTTCTCTCATTTAGTCTATCCAATTGCATGGTGCCATGCAGCCCAAATGGACCATGCCGGGTCGGGTCAAGTACAAGCCCGAAATAGTTATGGACTTAGACACCTTATCCAACAATGCCGCCCTTACTTGGATCAGTTCGTCATCGTCTTTATCGATGATATACTTATCTACTCCCGAAGTGAGGAAGAGCATAGTCAGCACCTATGAAAAGTCCTAGAAACACTGCGAACGGAGAAACTTTATGCGAAGTTCTCTAAATGCGAATTTTGGATTCGAAGAGTCGAATTTTTAGGCCACGTTGTTAGCGAGAAAGGTATACACGTGGGCCCCTCCAAAATTAAGGCTATTGAGAACTGGTCGGCACCAAAGACACCTACAAAAATTCGTCAATTTCTAGGTCTAGCTGGCTACTATCGCAGATTCATAAAGAACTTTTCGAGCATTGCGAAACCTCTTACTACATTAACCTAGAAGGGTGTGGCCTTTGACTAGGAAGCGAAACAAGAGAAGGCATTCCAGACACTAAAGCAGGCCTTGTGCACCGCACCGATACTATCCCTCCCCGAAGGGATAGAAGACTTTGTAGTGTATTGCGATGCGTCAAATCAAGGACTTGGTTGTGTTCTTATGCAGAGAGGGAAGGTTATCGCTTATGCCTCCCGACAGCTTAAGACACACGAAGTGAACTATACGACACACGATCTCGAGTTAGGAGCAGTGGTATTTGCTCTGAAGATCTGGAGGCACTACTTGTACGGAACAAAGAGTACTATTTTCACCGATCACAAGAGCCTTCAACACACTTTCGATCAAAAGGAACTCAACATGCGACAACGACGATGGGTTGAGTTACTGAATGACTACGAATGCGAAATTCGTTATCATCCTGGCAAGGCCAACGTAGTAGCTGACTCCCTCAGTCGAAAGGAATACACTGGTCGGAGGGTCAAATCTCTGACCATGACTATCCATTCCCACTTATCCACACAAATTAAGGAGGCACAAATGGAAGCTTTGCAACCTGAAAATGTGGCAGGTGAATCCCTGCGAGGAATGGAGAAGAATCTAGAAGTCAAGGGTGGCGGAGCCTACTATCTCATGGACCGAATCTGGACCCCGAAACATGGTGGTTTTAGAAACGTAGTCATGACCGAGGCTCACAACTCAAGATATTCCGTTCACCCGGGTTCAGATAAAATGTATCTGGATCTTAAGAAGCTGTACTGGTGGCCTAACATGAAAGCAGAAATTGCTACCTTCGTGAGTAAATGTCTTACTTGCGCTAAGGTTAAGGTCGAGTATCAGAAACCGTCAGGATTACTACAACAACCAGAGATACCAGAATGGAAATGGGAGCGGATTACTATGGACTTCATAACCAAGTTACCCAAGACGACAAGTGGACTCGATACCATATGGGTCATTGTCGACAGATTGACCAAATCCGCGCATTTCCTACCCATCAAGGAGACTGACAAAATGGAGAAGCTTACAAGAACTTACTTAAGGGAAGTAGTGCGACTGCATGGTGTTCCGATATCCATTATCTCCGATCGAGATAGTAGATTCACTTCAAGATTCTGGCAGTCACTACAAAGTTCCCTGGGAACTAGGCTAGACATGAGTACAGCCTACCACCCACAAACAGACGGACAAAGTGAGAGAACAATACAAACTTTAGAAGATATGCTGAGAGCCTGTGTGATTGACTTTGGAAAGGCATGGGATATTCATTTACCCCTTGTCGAATTTTCATACAACAATAGTTATCATCCAAGCATAAAGGCTGCTCCGTTTGAAGCCCTCTATGGTCGAAAGTGCAGATCCCCTCTGTGCTGGACTGAAGTTGGCGATACCCAGTTAGCTAGAGGAAGAGTTCCTGAAAGCACTCTCACCGGTCCGGAAATCATACAAGAAACGACAGAGAAGATCGTTCAGATTCGTGAACGATTGAAAGCCTCTAGAGACCGGCAGAAAAGCTACGCTGACCAAAGGAGGAAACCTTTGGAATTCCAGGTAGGAGACCACGTCTTATTAAAGGTCTCACCGTGGAAGGGTTTAATACGATTATGAAAGCGTGGGAAACTAAATCCAAGATACATAGGGCCTTTCGAGATCCTTGCCAGAATCGGCCCTGTGGCTTACAAGCTTAACCTACCGCGCGAACTTAGTAACATCCATCCAACCTTCCACGTCTCAAACTTGAAAAAGTGTCTGTCCGACGAGACTCTTGTTATTCCACTCGACGAGATCGAGATCAACGAGAGCCTCAACTTTGTGGAAGAACCAGCAGAAATCATGGACCGAGAGGTCAAACAAACAAAACAAAGTCGCATACCCATCGTGAAGTTTCGCTGGAACGCCAAGCGGGGACCTGAATTCACATGGGAACGCGAAGATCAGATGAAACAAAAGTACCCTCATCTCTTTCATGTTCACTAGTATCTTTACTACTTTAAATTTCGGGACGAAATTCTCTCTAACGGGGGGATGATGTGACAACCTGATATTTCAACTCTTTGTAATGACCAAAAAGGGTCAAGTATTGTAACCACTTTTGAGTAATAAAATTTACTTTCATAATAAAATGTTCAAATAGTTCTATTTAATTTCCTTCTATGTTTAAATGTCTTTGAACCATGAAAGTACGTGAAAAGAACACCCAAATCCGACTTCATATAGCGAAGTTATGATTTTTCCAAGTTCGGCTTAGCAACAGACAGCTAAAAACTCGAATCGGAGATCGAGCGACTTTTGGCCGGAATGACCTAAATGAGAATCGAAGGTCTCGATAATGGTATTCCAGCGGTAAAAAGTCTGGCAAAAACCGACATCAGATAAAGAAGTTATGAATTTTCAAAGAAATTCCTTAAACACGATGAGTTTAAAATAAAAAATAAAAAAAAAAAAATTCGGAATTTGCCGACGGAGTCTAAACGAAAATTGTAGAGCGTAGTCTCACCTACGCGTGGATATAAAGACCATCGAAAACGGAGATCATATGAAGAAGATATGAATTTTTGAAGTTTATTAAATAAATTATATATTTATTTAATTCAAAAATCGGACCTTATCCGAAGAGGAGTCAGCGTCCTCATCCGAGGTACGCGCTGCGTACACCTGTACGCCCTGCGTACCCGAGAGACTTGGCTTCTGATCGTCCAGGTCGCCCTATCCGAGGCGTCCGACCCGTCCGAAGCGTCCGACCCGCTGTCCAATCCGACCCGCCGTCCCATCTGACCCGCCTCCCCAGCAACCCGTCCCATCCGAAGCCGAGGCAGTCGAGGCTTCGGTCATGCAGGACGTACGCGTACGCGCTGCGTACGAGCGTACGCCCCGCGTACCGAGGCAGTTCAGCCTTCCTATAAATAGGATGCGAGGGCTTCCGAGAAAAGGGCTCATTTCTCTCCTCTCTCTCACAATCTTGCCTCGTTTTCCGTGCCCGTTCAAACCCGAAGCTCTGGTCTTTTTGCTCAAGTCCCGAGGGTCGATTTTACTCCCGAGATTCCCGAGAATCCCGAGGAAAAATCCGTTTCCCGAGACGAAACTCTGCCCGGTTTTCCATCTCGCTATCTTCAAAATTTCAAGTGAGTTCATACCCCTTAATTTACCTTTTAAATATTTTATAAATTCTTTTATATGCTTTCATGGGGGGGATTACAAGTAAAACACACGAGTATTATCGTGTGTTACATAAAGAAACTCTTTTATATGCTGTTATATATCGAAATCACATGCGATTTATAAACCTTTAAGGAACTTTCATATATATAACATATGTTAAAATAGCATTCTATCTTTTGAAACATAAATTTGTTGTAATGCATGCATAAACTAAACTTTTCTTAGATTATTCTTGTCTATCTTAGACTCTACACCAAAAATCTATGTTTTCATAAACAAATGATTCCTTTTCAAGGTATTTCTAAACAAACAAGACACACTTTTAGAAAACTATAATAGGTATAGTTTTACGAACAAATTTCTAACTCTTATGTACTAGAAACATGAATTTCAAGAAGTTTACTTTCGTATACAAGAACAAACGTAACATTTTAACAAGTAGATCTGTTTTTATACCACGGTTTTGTGAGACACTAACTTCATGTACGTTCGAGTACACATTTCAAGTCCTGTATTATATACCAGAATCCCTTGGAGGGGGAGCGTGGTGTTTGTGTATAGATCTATACGGGCTTGACAACCCGCGCCCTCACTGTTAGCTGCAGTCCACCGTTTGGGGTGACAAACGTCATAACATTCCAACGCCTGAAGAACATTGTGTATAGGCATTCCGAGTCAATAGTATGGTTATAAAACTCACAAGGGGTATTAAAAATGCATTGATTTACAAGGTTTTCAAACTCATTGGTTATTTTACACTTACATACATTTTAGAAACAAACATTGGTCTTGAGTGAAGGCTACTATTATACTAGTAGAAAATATAGGATTTTTCTAAACACAAACAAACAAAGACAAAACATTTCGTTTCATTCAAACATTGTCATTTAAATACTTATGAAACTCACCAGTTTAAATGCTGATCTACTCTTTCAAAATTACTTGTATGTCCCAGGAAATCAGTAAATTTCAGGTATTCATTTTGCTTTTGATGAAGGGATGCTGCGGCGCCAGTTTAATCTCGTATTTTGACATCAAATTGTAATTGGTTTTGAACATGTAACTTTTGACAAATGTAAACTTTCAATTATATATATGATGGTTGTATTGCTTTCTTTACTATGTATTCATTTGTTACGTTACCACATGAAGTCATCCGCCCCCGAACGTTTCCGCCGTTCAGGTTTGGGGGTGTGACAGATTGGTATCAGAGCAATGTTTATAGTGAACTAAGTATATCGAACCACATAAGATATACAAAGTATAAATGCTTAAGGGACTAATACTCTCTGACAAAACAAATTTTCTTTTTACGCTTAAACAGCTTTGCGTTCAACTTAAATTGATAGTTCATTTAAGTACAATTACATGCATACCACAAATTATTTTCATGTTATACAACTATACAAGTATTTAGACAAGTTGACACTACGATTGAGACTCGATATATGTAATCAGATTTTGGACAAATATAGCGTGATCAACTATATTTGCCCGAGATTGGACCAACGTATATTGAGGAATGATCGTAGTAAGCAACAAGTCAAACCTTACCAAACCATTACAAGAATCAAACACAAGAATTAAAATACTATAGGAGTATTTGCGATCTAAACTAGTTTAACTTACATGTTTTGCATGTTTCAACTTTATTCCATTCGTATAACCCTATTTATCGTACAGTCAAATGGCTGGATTTCACCACCCTGGCGACCCCTACTTTCCCAACCAAGGCAATGGAGGATGGATCGAAGATTATCCCGAAGAGGACGAGGAACCCATAGAAGTGGGTGATGACTCCGGTATCGAATCAGAGCCGGAAGTTATCGATCCACCACCCATTCAACCTCCCGTCTTCGTAAGGAACTTTCAAGGACCGACTCCCTTCTGGGGAAGTCACCTCCACCATTGGAGCCAACAGCAAAACCTACGCCCTCCCTACGGCATGTGCCGGGACTTCTATGATGTCCGCGGCGGGGGTTCGGCTGATCGAGCACTCCCGGTAATGGTGGGTAAGTTAGCCAATCAGTCCTATCAGTCTGGAGTTCAAGCTAGTCGACTCCGGGATATCAACGTGGAAGTGCAGGTTCACACTTCTGACATCCGTAGGCTGGACAAGATACAAGACAATGCTCAACTTCAAACCGAAGCATTTCAAGCGCAAATGATTGCAGCCCTCGCTGAACTGAGGGAACAACAAGCCGCTTTTGATAGGCGTCTAATGGAATCGAAACAATCAGATGCGGAGTCAAGCTCCAAGCGCAACCTTCGTCGCAAGTAGTGCTTGTCAAAGACTCAAATTTTGTTATAGCTTAGGTCATCGGCTAAAAGTCTTTAAATTTCTCGAACTTTGTAATCGGAGACCCTTATAGGGGTCAAATTTTCATGATCGTTGTAACAACTTTTATATTAATATAAGTGACACTATTACTACTATGTTAAGTATTTCGTTCAAACCTTGAGAGGTCTTTGTGAAACCAAATACTTGTTTCATACCTTCAGTCTTACTAATAACTTTCATTCTTTTATTTTAAGACTCATACTATCATCTGTTGTTGAACTATAGCGATTTAGTTCATGAGACACATACATTTTCTATTCTATGAAATTCTTATCCTTGTCTTTTCAACCTATAGTTGAAGGATGCCTCCACGTAGGAATCCAAGGCGAAACAACGGTGAGGAAGCACCTGTACCACCACCACCTCCACCACCTCAATTTGATGCTGTTATGTTTCAAGCAGCAGTCACCGCAGCAGTGGCAGCTGCCATGTCACAGATCAATAACTCGAGTACTAATGGCTCGGGATCTGGCACACACCTATCCAACCATGGCGAGAGTCATGGACCACCTCGAGAATGCACCTATAAGGACTTCACTAATGCCAAGCCCCGGATGTTTTATGGGACTGGTGGTGTGATGGTCCTGAGGCAGTGGATTGAAAGGACGGAGGCAGTCTTTGAAATCTGCTCCTGTCCCGAGCACAGCAAAGTCAAATTTGCAACTTTCACCCTTCTTGATAAAGCTTTAACTTGGTGGAATGGCCACGTTAAAGTACTTACCCTAATCGTGGCAAACTCCATAAGCTGGGAGAGCCTGAAAGCCATGATGATGAGAGAATACTGCCCATGGGGAGAGATTCAAAAGCTTGAACACGAGCTATGGACTCTCGGAATGGTTGGTACCGACATCGCTACTTATACCAACAGATTCTGCGAGCTGGCAATCCTTTGTCCAGATATGATTGCTCCCGAGAGCAAGAAAATAGAAAGGTACATCTGGGGACTGACGCCCCAAATGCGATCAAGCGTGTTAGCTTCTAAACCTGACACCTTTGAAAGTGCTAAGGAACTGGCACAATCTCTGATTGACTACGGAGGTCATCAGAACTCAACCACTTCTGCACCAGCACCACAAAAAGGAAACAACAACAACAACAACAATGGCAGAAAGAGAGTGTGGAATAAAGGGAAGGGTGGGTCTTCCCAAGAATCCGCAAAGAAACAACTGGTTTCAGTGAATGCTGCCACTGTACCTACTACAGCTCCTACAAATACCTACCCAACAAAGCCTTATATGGGTAACCTCCCAAAGTGCACCAAATGCAATTACCACCACCATGGACCTTGTTGGGAAATGCAGTGCGCCAACTGCAACAGGAAAGGACACACAGCCCGTTTCTGCAAGGACCCCGCAAAGCCGATCACTCAAGTTCCCGGTGCGGGTGTAGGGCAGACTTGCTACGGTTGTGGCGAGGTAAGCCACTACAAGAGGAACTGTCCTAAGGCAGCAGGCACCGGAGGTGTGGGACGAGTTTTGGCGATAGGCCACGACGAAGCTGTAGCTGACCCAACTATAGTTGCTAGTATGTTCCTTCTCGATAATTCATACGCATGCATATTATTCGATAGTGGAGCGGAGAGAAGCTTCGTGAGTCAAAACTTTATTCATTTACTTAAACCTAAACCTAGCAAGTTAGAAAAATCATTCACTGTAGAGATGGCCAATGGAAAAACCGAAAACACTAATTGCATATACATGGGCTGTACGTTAACTTTAGACGGCCATTCTTTCCCAATCAATCTCATGCCGGTCCAAATTAAAAGTTTCGACGTCATAGTCGGCATGGATTGGTTGAGTCTTCTTCGCGCCGACATCATGTGCTTTGAGAAAGCAGTCCGTCTTAACCTCCCTAACAACGAAACATTAGTTATCTACGGCGACAAATCTAGTACAAACCTTCGCATCATTTCGTGCATCCAAGCTCGAAAGTGCTTGCGGAAGGATTGTCGAGCATTCCTAGCGCACATCGTTGATACAAGTCAAGAACTGAAGGACATCAAGAGCATCTCGGTAGTACGCGACTTTCCCGATATCTTTCCAGAAGAACTACCAGGATTACCACCACAACGCCAAGTCGAGTTCAGAATCGACTTAGTTCCAGGAGCTACCCCAGTAGCGAAGTCGCCTTACCGTCTCGCACCAGCAGAGATGCAGGAACTTTCCAGTCAACTTAATGAACTCCTTCAAAAAGGATTCATAAGACCAAGTTTCTCACCTTGGGGAGCACCGGTCTTGTTTGTAAAGAAGAAAGACGGATCGTTCCGTATGTGCATCGACTATAGAGAGCTGAACAAACTTACTGTCAAGAACCGCTATCCTCTACCCCGCATTGACGACCTATTCGATCAACTTCAAGGGGAGAACTACTTCTCAAAAATAGACCCACGATCCGGATATCACCAATTACGAGTTCTAGAGGGGGACATTCCAAAGACAGCTTTCCGAACTCGTTATGGACACTACGAATTCGTAGTGATGCCGTTCGGATTAACCAATGCACCAGCAGTATTTATGGACCTAATGAATAGGGTATGCCGCCCTTACTTGGATCAGTTCGTCATCGTCTTTATCGATGATATACTTATCTACTCCCGAAGTGAGGAAGAGCATAGTCAGCACCTACGAAAAGTCCTAGAAACACTGCGAACGGAGAAACTCTATGCGAAGTTCTCTAAATGCGAATTTTGGATTCGAATAGTCGAATTTTTAGGCCACGTTGTTAGCGAGAAAGGTATACACGTGGACCCCTCCAAAATTAAGGTTATTGAGAACTGGTCGGCACCAAAGACACCTACAGAAATTCGTCAATTTCTAGGTCTAGCTGGCTACTATCGCAGATTCATAAAGAACTTTTCGAGCATTGCGAAACCTCTTACTACATTAACCCAGAAGGGTGTGGCCTTTGACTGGGAAGCGAAACAAGAGAAGGCATTCCAGACACTAAAGCAGGCCTTGTGCACCGCACCAATACTATCCCTCCCCGAAGGGATAGAAGACTTTGTAGTGTATTGCGATGCGTCAAATCAAGGACTTGGTTGTGTTCTTATGCAGAGAGGGAAGGTTATCGCTTATGCCTCCCGACAGCTTAAGACACACGAAGTGAACTATACGACACACGATCTCGAGTTAGGAGCAGTGGTATTTGCTCTAAAGATCTGGAGGCACTACTTATACGGAACAAAGAGTACTATTTTCACCGATCACAAGAGCCTTCAACACATTTTCGATCAAAAGGAACTCAACATGCGACAACGACGATGGGTTGAGTTACTGAATGACTACGAATGCGAAATTCGTTATCATCCTGGCAAGGCCAACGTAGTAGCTGACTCCCTCAGTCGAAAGGAATACACTGGTCGGAGGGTCAAATCTCTAACCATGACTATCCATTCCCACTTATCCACACAAATTAAGGAGGCACAAATGGAAGCTTTGCAACCTGAAAATGTGGCAGGTGAATCCCTGCGAGGAATGGAGAAGAATCTAGAAGTCAAGGGTGGCGGAGCCTACTACCTCATGGACCGAATCTGGACCCCAAAACATGGTGGTTTCAGAAACGTAGTCATGACCGAGGCTCACAACTCAAGATATTCCGTTCACCCGGGTTCAGATAAAATGTATATGGATCTTAAGAAGCTGTATTGGTGGCCTAACATGAAAGCAGAAATTGCTACCTTCGTGAGTAAATGTCTTACTTGCGCTAAGGTTAAAGTCGAGTATCAGAAACCGTCAGGATTACTACAACAACCAGAGATACCAGAATGGAAATGGGAGCGGATTACTATGGACTTCATAACCAAGTTACCCAAGACGAGAAGTGGACTCGATACCATATGGGTCATTGTCGACAGATTGACCAAATCCGCGCATTTCCTACCCATCAAGGAGACTGACAAAATGGAGAAGCTTACAAGAACTTACTTAAGGGAAGTAGTGCGACTGCATGGTGTTCCGATATCCATTATCTCCGATCGAGATAGTAGATTCACTTCAAGATTCTGGCAGTCACTACAAAGTTCCCTGGGAACAAGGCTAGACATGAGTACAACCTACCACCCACAAACAGACGGACAAAGTGAGAGAACAATACAAACTTTAGAAGATATGCTGAGAGCCTGTGTGATTGACTTTGGAAAGGCATGGGATATTCATTTACCCCTTGTCGAATTTTCATACAACAATAGTTATCATACAAGCATAAAGGCTGCTCCGTTTGAAGCCCTCTATGGTCGAAAGTGCAGAGCCCCTCTGTGCTGGACTGAAGTTGGCGATACCCAGTTAGCTAGAGGAAGAGTTCCTGAAAGCACTCTCACCGGTCCGGAAATCATACGAGAAACGACAGAGAAGATCGTTCAGATTCGTGAACGATTGAAATCCTCTAGAGACCGGCAGAAAAGCTACGCTGACCAAAGGAGGAAACCTTTGGAATTCCAGGTAGGAGACCACGTCTTATTAAAGGTCTCACCGTGGAAGGGTTTAATATGATTTGGAAAGCGTGGGAAACTAAATCCAAGATACATAGGGCCTTTCGAGATCCTTGCCAGAATCGGCCCTGTGGCTTACAAGCTTAACCTACCGCGCGAACTTAGTAACATCCATCCAACCTTCCACGTCTCAAACTTGAAAAAGTGTCTGTCCGACGAGACTCTTGTTATTCCACTCGACGAGATCGAGATCAACGAGAGCCTCAACTTTGTGGAAGAACCAGTAGAAATCATGGACCGAGAGGTCAAACAAACAAAACAAAGTTGCATACCCATCGTGAAGGTTCGCTGGAACGCCAAGCGGGGACCTGAATTCACATGGGAACGCGAAGATCAGATGAAACAAAAGTACCCTCATCTCTTTCATGTTCACTAGTATCTTTACTACTTTAAATTTCGGGACGAAATTCTCTCTAACGGGGGGATGATGTGACAACCCGATATTTCAACTCTTTGTAATGACCAAAAAGGGTCAAGTATTGTAACCACTTTTGAGTAATAAAATTTACTTTCATAATAAAATGTTCAAATAGTTCTATTTAATTTCCTTCTATGTTTAAATGTCTTTGAACCATGAACGTACGTGAAAAGAACGCCCAAACCCGACTTCATATAGCGAAGTTATGATTTTTCCAAGTTCGGCTTAGCAATAGACAGCTAAAAACTCGAATCGGAGATCGAGCGACTTTTGGCCGGAATGACCTAAACGAGAATCGAAGGTCTCGACAATGGTATTCCAGCGGTAAAAAGTCTGGCAAAAACCGACATCAGATAAAGAAATTATGAATTTTCAAAGAAATTCCTTAAACACGATGAGTTTAAAATAAAAAAAAAAATTTCGGAATTTGCCGACGGAGTCTAAACGAAAGTTGTAGAGCGTAGTCTCACCTACGCGTGGATATAAAGACCATCAAAAACGGAGTTCGTATGAAGAAGATATGAATTTTTGAAGTTTATTAAATAAATTATATATTTATTTAATTCAAAAATCGGACCTTATCCGAAGAGGAGTCAGCGTCCTCATCCGAGGTACGCGCTGCGTACCCGAGAGACTTGGCCTCTGATCGTCCACGTCGCCCTATCCGAGGCGTCCGACCCGTCCGACCCGTCCGAAGCGTCCGACCCGTCCGACCCGCTGTCCCATCCGACCCGCCGTCCCATCCGACCCGCCTCCCCAGCAACCCGTCCCATCCGAAGCCGAGGCAGTCGAGGCTTCGGTCATGCATGACGTACGCGTACGCGCTGCGTACGAGTGTACGCCCCGCGTACCGAGGCAGTTCACCTTCCTATAAATAGGATGCGAGGGCTTCCGAGAAAAGGGCTCATTTCTCTCCTCTCTCTCACAATCTTGCCTCGTTTTCCGTGCCCGTTCAAACCCGAAGCTCTGGTCTTTTTGCTCAAGTCCCGAGGGTCGATTTTACTCCCGAGATTCCCGAGAATCCCGAGGAAAAATCCGTTTCCCGAGACGAAACTCTGCCCGGTTTTCCATCTCGCTATCTTCAAACTTTCAAGTGAGTTCATACCCCTTAATTTACCTTTTAAATATTTTATAAATTCTTTTATATGCTTTCATGGGGGGGATTACAAGTAAAACACACGAGTATTATCGTGTGTTACATAAAGAAACTCTTTTATATGCTGTTATATATCCAAATCACATGCGATTTATAAACCTTTAAGGAACTTTCATATATATAACATATGTTAAAATAGCATTCTATCTTTTGAAATATAAATTTGTTGTAATGCATGCATAAACTAAACTTTTCTTAGATTATTCTTGTCTATCTTAGACTCTACACCAAAAATCTATGCTTTCATAAACAAGTGATTCCTTTTCTAGGTATTTCTAAACAAACAAGACACACTTTTAGAAAACTATAATAGGTATAGTTTTACGAACAAATTTCTAACTCTTATGTACTAGAAACATGAATTTCAAGAAGTTTACTTTCGTATACAAGAACAAACGTAACATTTTAACAAGTGGATCTGTTTTTATACCACGGTTTTGTGAGACACTAACTTCATGTACGTTCGAGTACACATTTCAAGTGCTGTATTATATACCAGAATCCCTTGGAGGGGGAGCGTGGTGTTTGTGTATAGATCTATATGGGCTTGACAACCCACGCCCTGACTGTTAGCTGCAGTCCACCGTTTGGCGTGACAAACGTCATAACATTCCAACGCCTGAAGAACGTTGTGTATAGGCATTCCGAGTCAATAGTATGGTTATAAAACTCACAAGGGGTATTAAAAATGCATTGATTTACAAGGTTTTCAAACTCATTGGTTATTTTACACTTACATACATTTTAGAAACAAACATTGGTCTTGAGTGAAGGCTACTATTATACTAGTAGAAAATATAGGATTTTTCTAAACACAAACAAACAAAGACAAAACATTTCATTTCATTCAAACATTGTCATTTAAATACTTATGAAACTCACCAGCTTAAATGCTGATCTACTCTTTCAAAATTACTTGTATGTCCCAGGAAATCAATAAATTTCAGGTATTCATTTTGCTTTTGATGAAGGGATGCTGCGGCGCCAGTTTAATCTCGTATTTTGACATCATATTGTAATTGGTTTTGAACATGTAACTTTTCACAAATGTAAACTTTCAATTATATATATGATGGTTGTATTGCTTTCTTTACTATGTATTCATTTGTTACGTTACCACATGAAGTCATCCGCCCCCGAACGTTTCCGCCGTTCAGGTTTGAGGGTGTGACAGATTGGTATCAGAGCAATGTTTATAGTGAACTAAGTATATCGAACCACATAAGATATACAAAGTATAAATGCTTAAGGGACTAATACTCTCTGACAAAACAAATTTTCTTTTTACGCTTAAACAGCTTTGCGTTCAACTTAAATTGATAGTTCATTTAAGTACAATTACATGCATACCACAAATTATTTTCATGTTATGCAACTATACAAGTATTTAGACAAGTTGACACTACGACTGAGACTCGATATATGTAATCAGATTTTGGACAAATATAGCGTGATCAACTATATTTGCCCGAGATTGGACCAACGTATATCGAGGAATGATCGTAGTAAGAAACAAGTCAAACCTTACCAAACCATTACAAGAATCAAACACAAGAATTTAAATACTATAGGAGTATTTGCGATCTAAACTAGTTTAACTTACATGTTTTGCATGTTTCAACTTTATTCCATTCGTATAACCCTATTTATCGTACAGTCAAATGGCTGGATTTCACCACCCTGGCGACCCCTACTTTCCCAACCAAGGCAACGGAGGATGGATCGAAGATGATCCCGAAGAGGACGAGGAACCCATAGAAGTGGGTGATGACTCCGGTATCGACTCAGAGCCGGAAGTTATCGATCCACCACCCATTCAACCTCCCGTCTTCGTAAGGAACTTTCAAGGACCGACTCCCGTCTGGGGAAGTCACCTCCACCATTGGAGCCAACAGCAAAACCTACGCCCTCCCTACGGCATGTGCCGGGACTTCTATGATGTCCGCGGCGGAGGTTCGGCTGATCGAGCACTCCCGGTAATGGTGGGTAAGTTAGCCAATCAGTCCTATCATTCTGGAGTTCAAGCTAGTCGACTCCGGGATATCAACGTGGAAGTGCAGGTTCACACTTCTGACATCCGTAGGCTGGACAAGATACAAGACAATGCTCAACTTCAAACCGAAGCATTTCAAGCGCAAATGATTGCAGCCCTCGCTGAACTGAGGGAACAACAAGCCGCTTTTGATAGGCGTCTAATGGAATCGAAACAATCAGATGCGGAGTCAAGCTCCAAGCCCAACCTTCGTCGCAAGTAGTGCTTGTCAAAGACTCAAATTTTGTTATAGCTTAGGTCATCGGCTAAAAGTCTTTAAATTTCTCGAACTTTGTAATCGGAGACCCTTATAGGGGTCAAATTTTCATGATCGTTGTAACAACTTTTATATTAATATAAGTGACACTATTACTACTATGTTAAGTATTTCGTTCAAACCTTGAGAGGTCTTTGTGAAACCAAATACTTGTTTCATACCTTCAGTCTTACTAATAACTTTCATTCTTTTATTTTAAGACTCATACTATCATCTGTTGTTGAACTATAGCGATTTAGTTCATGAGACACATACATTTTCTATTCTATGAAATTCTTATCCTTGTCTTTTCAACCTATAGTTGAAGGATGCCTCCACGTAGGAATCCAAGGCGAAACAACGGTGAGGAAGCACCTGTACCACCACCACCTCCACCACCTCAATTTGATGATGTTATGTTTCAAGCAGCAGTCACCGCAGCAGTGGCAGCTGCCATGTCACAGATCAATAACTCGAGTACTAATGGCTCGGGATTTGGCACACACCTATCCAACCATGGCGAGAGTCATGGACCACCTCGAGAATGCACCTATAAGGACTTCACTAATGCCAAGCCCCGAATGTTTTATGGGACTGGTGGTGTGATGGCCCTGAGGCAGTGGATTGAAAGGACGAAGGCAGTCTTTGAAATCTGCTCCTGTCCCGAGCACAGCAAAGTCAAATTTGCAACTTTCACCCTTCTTGATAAAGCTTTAACTTGGTGGAATGGCCACATTAAAGTACTTACCCTAATCGTGGCAAACTCCATAAGCTGAGAGAGCCTGAAAGCCATGATGATGAGAGAATACTGCCCACGGGGAGAGATTCAAAATCTTGAACACGAGCTATGGACTCTCGGAATGGTTGGTACCGACATCGCTACTTATACCAACAGATTCAGCGAGCTGGCAATCCTTTGTCCAGATATGATTGCTCCCGAGAGCAAGAAAATAGAAAGGTACATCTGGGGACTGACGCCCCAAATGCGATCAAGCGTGTTAGCTTCTAAACCTGACACCTTTGAAAGTGCTAAGGAACTGGCACAATCTCTGATTGACTACGGAGGTCATCAGAACTCAACCACTTCTGCACCAGCACCACAGAAAGGAAACAACAACAACAACAACAACAACAACAACAATGGCAGAAAGAGATTGTGGAATAAAGGGAAGGGTGGGTCTTCCCAAGAATCCGCAAAGAAACAACTGGTTTCAGTGAATGCTGCCACTGTACCTACTACAGCTCCTACAAATACCTACCCAACAAAGCCTTATATAGGTAACCTCCCAAAGTGCACCAAATGCAATTACCACCACCATGGACCTTGTCGGGAAATGCAGTGCGCCAACTGCAACAGGAAAGGACACACAGCCCATTTTTGCAAGGACCCCGCAAAGCCGATCACTCAAGTTCCCGGTGCGGGTGTAGGGCAGACTTGCTACGGTTGTGGCGAGGTAAGCCACTACAAGAGGAACTGTCCTAAGGCAGCAGGCACCGGAGGTGTGGGACGAGTTTTGGCGATAGGCCACGATGAAGCTGTAGCTGACCCAACTATAGTTGCTGGTACGTTCCTTCTCGATAATTCATACGCATGCATATAATTCGATAGTGGAGCGGAGAGAAGCTTCGTGAGTCAAAACTTTATTCATTTACTTAAACCAAAACCTAGCAAGTTAGAAAAATCATTCACTGTAGAGATGGCCAATGGAAAAGCCGAAAACACTAATTGCATATACATGGGCTGTACGTTAACTTTAGACGGCCATTCTTTCCCAATCAATCTCATGCCGGTCTAAATTAAAAGTTTCGACGTCATAGTCGGCATGGATTGGTTGAGTCTTCTTCGCGCCGACATCATGTGCTTTGAGAAAGCAGTCCGTCTTAACCTCCCTAACAACGAAACATTAGTTATCTACGGTGACAAATCTAGTACAAACCTTCGCATCATTTCGTGCATCCAAGCTCGAAAGTGCTTGCGGAAGGATTGTCGAGCATTCCTAGCGCACATCGTTGATACAAGTCAAGAACTGAAGGACATCAAGAGCATCTCGGTAGTACGCGACTTTCCCGATATCTTTCCAGAAGAACTACCAGGATTACCACCGCAACGCCAAGTCGAGTTCAGAATCGACTTAGTTCCAGGAGCTACCCTAGTAGCGAAGTCGCCTTACCGTCTCGCACCAGCAGAGATGCAGGAACTTTCCAGTCAACTTAATGAACTCCTTCAAAAAGGATTCATAAGACCAAGTTTCTCACCTTGGGGAGCACCGGTCTTGTTTGTAAAGAAGAAAGACGGATTGTTCCGTATGTGCATCGACTACAGAGAGCTGAACAAACTTACTGTCAAGAACCGCTATCCTCTACCCCGCAATGACGACCTATTCGATCAACTTCAAGGGGCGAACTACTTCTCAAAAATAGACCTACGATCCGGATATCACCAATTACGAGTTCTAGAGGGGGAAATTCCAAAGACAGCTTTCCGAACTCGTTATGGACACTACGAATTCGTAGTGATGCCGTTCAGATTAACCAATGCACCAGCAGTATTTATGGACCTAACGAATAGGGTATGTCGCCCTTACTTGGATCAGTTCGTCATCGTCTTTATCGATGATATACTTATCTACTCCCGAAGTGAGGAAGAGCATAGTCAGCACCTACGAAAAGTCCTAGAAACACTGCGAACGGAGAAACTCTATGCGAAGTTCTCTAAATGCGAATTTTGGATTCGAAGAGTCGAATTTTTAGGCCACGTTGTTAGCGAGAAAGGTATACACGTGGACCCCTCCAAAATTAAGGCTATTGAGAACTGGTCGGCACCAAAGACACCTACATAAATTCGTCAATTTCTAGGTCTAGCTGGCTACTATTGCAGATTCATAAAGAACTTTTCGAGCATTGCGAAACCTCTTACTACATTAACCCAGAAGGGTGTGGCCTTTGACTGGGAAGCGAAACAAGAGAAGGCATTCCAGACACTAAAGCAGGCCTTGTGCACCGCACCGATACTATCCCTCCCCGAAGGGATAGAAGACTTTGTAGTGTATTGCGATGCGTCAAATCAAGGACTTGGTTGTGTTCTTATGCAGAGAGGGAAGGTTATCGCTTATGCCTCCCGACAGCTTAAGACACACGAAGTGAACTATACGACACACGATCTCGAGTTAGGAGCAGTGGTATTTGCTTTGAAGATCTGGAGGCACTACTTATACGGAACAAAGAGTACTATTTTCACCGATCACAAGAGCCTTCAACACATTTTCGATCAAAAGGAACTCAACATGCGACAACGACGATGGGTTGAGTTACTGAATGACTACGAATGCGAAATTCGTTATCATCATGGCAAGGCCAACGTAGTAGCTGACGCCCTCAGTCGAAAGGAATACACTGGTCGGAGGGTCAAATCTCTGACCATGACTATCCATTCCCACTTATCCACACAAATTAAGGAGGCACAAATGGAAGCTTTGCAACCTGAAAATGTGGCAGGTGAATCCCTGCGAGGAATGGAGAAGAATCTAGAAGTCAAGGGTGGCGGAGCCTACTATCTCATGGACCGAATCTGGACCCCGAAACATGGTGGTTTTAGAAACGTAGTCATGACCGAGGCTCACAACTCAAGATATTCCGTTCACCCGGGTTCAGATAAAATGTATCTGGATCTTAAGAAGCTGTACTGGTGGCCTAACATGAAAGCAGAAATTGCTACCTTCGTGAGTAAATGTCTTACTTGCGCTAAGGTTAAGGTCGAGTATCAGAAACCGTCAGGATTACTACAACAACCAGAGATACCAGAATGGAAATGGGAGCGGATTACTATGGACTTCATAACCAAGTTACCCAAGACGACAAGTGGACTCGATACCATATGGGTCATTGTCGACAGATTGACCAAATCCGCGCATTTCCTACCCATCAAGGAGACTGACAAAATGGAGAAGCTTACAAGAACTTACTTAAGGGAAGTAGTGCGACTGCATGGTGTTTCGATATCCATTATCTCCGATCGAGATAGTAGATTCACTTCAAGATTCGTGCAGTCACTACAAAGTTCCCTGGGAACTAGGCTAGACATGAGTACAGCCTACCACCCACAAACAGACGGACAAAGTGAGAGAACAATACAAACTTTAGAAGATATGCTGAGAGCCTGTGTGATTGACTTTGGAAAGGCATGGGATATTCATTTACCCCTTGTCGAATTTTCATACAACAATAGTTATCATCCAAGCATAAAGGCTGCTCCGTTTGAAGCCCTCTATGGTCGAAAGTGCAGATCCCCTCTGTGCTGGACTGAAGTTGGCGATACCCAGTTAGCTAGAGGAAGAGTTCCTGAAAGCACTCTCACCGGTCCGGAAATCATACGAGAAACGACAGAGAAGATCGTTCAGATTCGTGAACGATTGAAAGCCTCTAGAGACCGGCAGAAAAGCTACGCTGACCAAAGGAGGAAACCTTTGGAATTCCAGGTAGGAGACCACGTCTTATTAAAGGTCTCACCGTGGAAGGGTTTAATACGATTTTGAAAGCGTGGGAAACTAAATCCAAGATACATAGGGCCTTTCGAGATCCTTGTCAGAATCGGCCCTGTGGCTTACAAGCTTAACCTACCGCGCGAAGTTAGTAACATCCATCCAACCTTCCACGTCTCAAACTTGAAAAAGTGTCTGTCCGACGAGACTCTTGTTATTCCACTCGACGAGATCGAGATCAACGAGAGCCTCAACTTTGTGGAAGAACTAGTAGAAATCATGGACCGAGAGGTCAAACAAACAAAACAAAGTCGCATACCCATCATGAAGGTTCGCTGGAACGCCAAGCGGGGACCTGAATTCACATGGGAACGCGAAGATCAGATGAAACAAAAGTACCCTCATCTCTTTCATGTTCACTAGTATCTTTACTACTTTAAATTTCGGGACGAAGTTCTCTCTAACGGGGGGATGATGTGACAACCCGATATTTCAACTCTTTGTAATGACAAAAAAGGGTCAAGTATTGTAACCACTTTTGAGTAATAAAATTTACTTTCATAATAAAATGTTCAAATAGTTCTATTTAATTTCCTTCTATGTTTAAATGTCTTTGAACCATGAACGTACGTGAAAAGAACGCCCAAATCCGACTTCATATAGCGAAGTTATGATTTTTCCAAGTTCGGCTTAGCAACAGACAGCTAAAAACTCGAATCGGAGATCGAGCGACTTTTGGCTGGAATGACCTAAACGAGAATCGAAGGTCTCGACAATGGTATTCCAGCGTTAAAAGGCTGGCAAAAACCGACATCAGATAAAGAAGTTATGAATTTTCAAAGAAATTCCTTAAACACGATGAGTTTAAAATAAAAAAAAAATTCGGAATTTGCCGACGGAGTCTAAACGAAAGTTGTAGAGCGTAGTCCCACCTACGCGTGGATATAAAGACCATCGAAAACGGAGTTCGTATGAAGAAGATATGAATTTTTGAAATTTATTAAATAAATTATATATTTATTTAATTCAAAAATCGGACGGAGTCAGCGTCCTCATCCGAGGTACGCGCTGCGTACCCCTGTACGCCCTGCGTACTCGAGAGACTTGGCCTCTGATCGTCCACGTCGCCCTATCCAAGGCGTCCGACCCGTCCGAAGCGTCCGACCCGTCCGACCCGCTGTCCCGTCCGACCCGCCGTCCCATCCGACCCGCCTCCCCAGCAACCCGTCCCATCCGAAGTCGAGGCAGTCGAGGCTTCGGTCATGCATGACGTACGCGTACGCGCTGCGTACGAGCGTACGCCCCGCGTACCGAGGCAATTCAGCCTTCCTATAAATAGGATGCGAGGGCTTCCAAGAAAAGGGCTCATTTCTCTCCTCTCTCTCACAATCTTGCCTCGTTTTCCGTGCCCGTTCAAACCCGAAGCTCTGGTCTTTTTGCTCAAGTCCCGAGGGTCGATTTTACTCCCAAGATTCCCGAGAATCCCGAGGAAAAATCTGTTTCCCGAGACGAAACTCTGCCCGGTTTTCCATCTCGCTATCTTCAAACTTTCAAGTGAGTTCATACCCCTTAATTTACCTTTTAAATATTTTATAAATTCTTTTATATGCTTTCAAGGGGGGGATTACAAGTAAAACACACGAGTATTATCGTGTGTTACATAAAGAAACTCTTTTATATGCTGTTATATATCCAAATCACATGCGATTTATAAACCTTTAAGGAACTTTCATATATATAACATATGTTAAAATAGCATTCTATCTTTTGAAATATAAATTTGTTGTAATGCATGCGTAAACTAAACTTTTCTTAGATTATTCTTGTCTATCTTAGACTCTACACCAAAAATCTATGCTTTCATAAACAAGTGATTCCTTTTCTAGGTATTTCTAAACAAACAAGACACACTTTTAGAAAACTATAATAGGTATAGTTTTACGAACAAATTTCTAACTCTTATGTACTAGAAACATGAATTTCAAGAAGTTTACTTTCGTATACAAGAACAAACGTAACATTTTAACAAGTAGATCTGTTTTTATACCATGGTTTTGTGAGACACTAACTTCATGTACGTTCGAGTACACATTTCAAGTCCTGTATTATATACCAGAATCCCTTGGAGGGGGAGCGTGGTGTTTGTGTATAGATCTATACGGGCTTGACAACCCGCGCCCTGACTGTTAGCTGCAGTCCACCGTTTGGCGTGACAAACGTCATAACATTCCAACGCCTGAAGAACGTTGTGTATAGGCATTCCGAGTCAATAGTATGGTTATAAAACTCACAAGGGGTATTAAAAATGCATTGATTTACAAGGTTTTCAAACTCATTGGTTATTTTACACTTACATACATTTTAGAAACAAACATTGGTCTTGAGTGAAGGCTACTATTATACTAGTAGAAAATATATGATTTTTCTAAACACAAACAAACAAAGACAAAACATTTCATTTCATTCAAACATTGTCATTTAAATACTTATGAAACTCACCAGCTTAAATGCTGATCTACTCTTTCAAAATTACTTGTATGTCCCAGGAAATCAATAAATTTCAGGTATTCATTTTGCTTTTGATGAAGGGATGCTGCGGCGCCAGTTTAATCTCGTATTTTGACATCATATTGTAATTGGTTTTGAACATGTAACTTTTGACAATGTAAACTTTCAATTATATATATGATGGTTGTATTGCTTTCTTTAGTATGTATTCATTTGTTACGTTACCACATGAAGTCATCCGCCCCCGAATGTTTCCGCCGTTTAGGTTTGGGGGTGTGACACATTTCATTCAAATAACTTTATAAAGTAATAATTTAAGTGTTTACAGTGTATTAGAGTTCTTTCCAGAAAATCATATATTTTCTTTAATCAAAGCAGCCTTCTACCAAGACTCATCAGTGTTATGTGGTAAAAAGTGGTTTTCCCTTAATTGCTATCATTATCAAAATACTGAATTTGATTATTAAAGAAAGCAAAACACAACAGGGAAATAACATATGCCTCAGCAGTGAGGACTGCTGACTAAGGCAAAGGAATCATAGACTCCAGGAGAGTATCGAACGAACGTTACGCCTGGTTCAGTCTAACAAATAGAGACACAGACCCCCGAAGGTACCAAATGAAAGGTACAGCTGGTAAGGTCCAAAACAGTGAATACAGACCGCAGACAATATCAAATGAAAGATATGTCTAGCATGGTCTAAAACAGTGAATACAGTGAATACAGTGAATACAGTAAATACAATGAATATAGTAGATACTGTGAATACAGTGGATATAGAGCCCAGACAGCATCAAATGAGAGATACGTCTTGTAAGGTCAAAGCAGAGGAGACAGACCCCAGACAGTATCACATGAAAGATACAACTTGTAAGGTCAAAACAGTGTGACTCTGAAATTGAATTACCAGCATACAGTGTAAATTGCTAGCGAAATACCGTTACCTTAAGGCCATGAATTATAAGGTAACCCGGGATACTCGTAACCATACTAACCGACACTAGAGTACCAGACGCCCTACAAGCGTCTATATAATGTGACATTTGTCACCCCTTGGCTTGGTGAGCCGTGGACATTAGCTAGCAGTCAGGGTGCGGGGGTGTCAATCCCGTATAGATCTAGACACACAATGTCCGCTCTTCCTACAGGAGACTCTGGTTACCAACTAGACGACGGAGAAGGCCGTGTCCTGAAGATGCATCCCAAATAGTGGGTAGAGACTTCCAACTAGTGGGTTTCTAATGTAAGTGTTGAACTAGAGATAGAGACTCTTAACTGAATTGACTAAAGTAAACCTGTATGTCTATGCTTGTGTACATAATATATAAGTAATGAATCAAACGACCTTCGGATGGACATCCGATCCCACCAGACCACATCTCAACGAAGAAAAGGAAATAGGGCGGACAAGCCTTCCTAATTCCTTCAATCATTATTTATATGCATCTATACAAGCACAGACATACATCTAACTACGCTTGAGTTTGTATCAAGTGGAATCATATCGTGAAGTATAAGTGTACAGTGAGATATCTGAGTCATGAAGTATAAGCGTACAGAGGAACATCCGAGTCGTGAAGTATAATCGTACAGAGTGGGTTAATCGAATCATGAAGCATAAGTGTACCAAGTGCAAGTGTATCACGAAGTGGAGACGACGATAAATGAAGTAAGAGTGTCTATCAAGTATAAGAGGCTACAAGTATAAGCGATATAGAGACAAAAATCCAGTATAAGCGTATCACGAAGGAAATGCGTTATCAAGTTGGAGTTTTAAATAAGTAAAAGCGAAGCAGCAGTAACAAACAAGTAAAAGTATACGTTGTGAAAGAGAACTTTGATTTATAGTCTTGTAAAACCTTTATAAACTAGTTTAAAGTGAGTTTTACATAAAGCAGTATAAATAAGAGTCTTGAAACAAACGAAAACCTTTTGGAAAACCATTATAGTGTCCTACTTGGTAAAACAGTGTACAGTGTCGTAAAATCTTGTGCATGCGGGTTATCAATCACATGTGATTGATATGATAACTGGCATGTTTAACTTGTATTCCACCCCCCCCCCCTATAAAACATGTTAAAACATTTAAAAGGTTCATTCAGGGGTATGAACTCACCTGGTGTAAGTAGGTCCGACGAAGGCGCCGGTTGGGTGCTCGGTGTCACGCAAGGACTCGAACACTCTCAATGACCTATTTAACATATGATAACATATGTTCACATACAATTAGTATATTTAATACTAATTAAACAAATATACCGCTCACAGGAGCGGAAAGCACTTTGGTTAAGTGTTTGGGTGTCCCGGGTAGCGTTTAAGGGTGCGTATGGCTAAGGAATGGAGCTTACTATCCAAGAGTACACTCCCAAAGTTGGGTTTACGGACCAGGGACCTCTCACCATGAGTTTACGGCCGTAAACTCATGGTGATGGGTTCTAGAGTGTTTTAAGGCTTCTACTTGTTCATAGGATTTTTCTAAGTACTTTTTCAAAAAGGCATGAGTGGGTTTAAGGCTTCTAAGGGCACCTTAATGGAGTTTACGGCCTAGGGACACTCCTATGGGAGTTTACGGCCGTAAACTCTCATTCTTTGAGTTAAGTGAACTTTTAAGCCCCTATTACCTGTCTAGCAATTTCTAATGGAGTGTGATGCCATTTTGGGGGATTAAAACCATCATTTAGGTGTGTTTTGGGGAGTTTACGGCCTAGGTACTTGCTTGGGACGTAAACTCCAAGTCACCCCATATTTCCTTGTGTTTAATCCCTTGTTTCAATCCTAGTATTTTATGGAAATAGTCTAAGGCCATTGGGGGGCGGGGGCAAAAACCACATTTTTGGCACATTTAGGGGTGTTTACGGCCTTGGTATACACCTGGGCCGTAAAGTCCTTTTTCCCTTTCATTTCATTGTGTTTAATTGTGCTAAACCCAAAATACTAAGTCCCTAAATTATGTATGAAGCCTAAGGGTGATTTGGGAGTGTTTTTGGGGCATTTTGACAAGGTTTTGAGGGGTTTACAGCCTAAGCATGTGCTTAGGCCGTAAACTCTCTTTTATGCCCTAAATCATTGTGTTTTGATGTTTAAACACTCCTAGGCAATTCCCTTAATTTATTTCCAAGCCTATAGGGACAAGTTTGGGGTCTTTTGGCCTTGTTTAAGGGGTTTACGGCCTAAGAAGGAGCTTAGGCTGTAAAATCCATTCTGACAGCTTCTAAGTCCGAATTTTGGGCTATAAACATGAATCAATATGTTTAGGATAAGTTAGGATAAGCGGACATACAATTTGGAAGCGTTTGGTTGCGGATTCGGGGCGAAAACGAGTCTAGAGAGAGAGTATAGAGAGAGAGGGTGGAAAAGCTCCAAATGGAGTTTACTCCCCTTTATATATGGGTGGGAGTTCGAGCTCAGTGGAATTCTACCCAATACTGCCGTTAAACGGGGCTTTTTGTCGCACCCGATTTAGTGGTCGTAATAATAAAACTTAACATTTTCCAAATAAATGGAAATGTGTGTCCTGTGTTTTTATTTCCTTTTATCATGACTTAACAGCATTTTAAATGTAAACAATTAGGATGTTTATTAAATTGACGACCTCTAATTAACGGAACTTTTATAACTGGAATATTCCGTTAACGGTAACGGGGAAATGTAACGGAACAACTTGGGTTGTCACATCATCCCCCCATTAGAGGGAATTTCGTCCGGAAATTCAGGTCTAGGCAAGGAAGTAGGTATGAATGGCCAAGTAGAGGTAAGGGAATACTTCCTATACGGTTGTCCTCGCATTCCCAAGTGATCTCTGGTCTGTGTTTGTCATTCCAACAGACCATCACGTACGGGATGTGGATTCCGTCTAATGTAGCTAGTAGGTTCCAACTGGTGTATCTACGAGGTTAGGGTTCTCAATGGATTCTATCAAGATGAGTGAGGCACGAAGAGTGTTGTCAGGAGATCACATATCAAGTCTAATAAGTGGATCGATCGGGTGTGAATCCTGTGGTATATCCGAAGGTAGTAGCGGCCTGAAAAGAGTTGGACCCTGTCTCAATGAGAATCCTCATATGGCCCTAAGCTCTCAGAATGGTAGAACTTTTCAGTACTTAGAACATAGTGTACTTCTATGGCAAGATCATCACTGGCGTGATCCCCATTCCGAAGTTCCTAACGTTCTCTCTTGTACTAGTAGTGTAGTCCTTCAGGTTGGTTCTTAGAAATCTCGAGTGGTCTTTGGTTTCGGGTTTTCTGTCAACTGGCTGATAGAGACTTTCTAGATCGTCGAGTGGGTTGCGTAACTATGGTTGTCTGCTTGCTATAGAGTGTCTATTTCAAGCTCGTGCAAAATGGATCTGCACTTAAGAATCTTGAGATACGGAAACCCTGAGGGTCGGAGAGATAGGGTTTCACTAGACGAGTGTTGGACTATCTCGGGAGGTGGTTCTACTATCTCAGCGTGAGATAGTATTCGTGGAACACCTAATAGTCCAAGGAATCTCTAAGACTGTGGTTTATTCTAGTGTGGAAAGTGTATGTTCCTGCATAACCCTTCGACTAACACTAGGGCTGGTGTCAAGCCTATGATCTCTTCGGGATCCGGGTCATGAGACTTAACGCAACTACTTTCGCACTTGACCAAGTATTCTTGGCTGCGAAGGTTATCCTGTGGTTCTCGGTATCCAAGTGTTCACTTCGGAAAGTGTAATTCATCGTCTACAGGGCGACGACGATTTCCTCCTTGCGAGAGGGTGGAGGATGATAAGCACCACTTTTCTATAACTGGGTGGACGAGGTGCATGAGTAGTGCGAGCATCTACTGCAACTACTCTTCCGAAGGTTCTGAGTTTTCTCGGTCTAGGTCAAATCTAGTGGGTATAGAGTTTTCATCACTCGGAACTTTACTAGTTCAATCCGCAGTGGTTCTCTTGACTCCGGCCCCTATGTTATGGAAGAGGGTGAAAGCGTTTTGCGAAGAGGTTCGTGGTAGAGCTCATACTTAGCCTAACCACCAATACTTGGTGTATGCAGGCAGTATACAATTGAGGTCGGCAGGATGTTCAGTTGTGCGACTCCACCCCAAATCCACAACCCAACGAGGAACAGGAAATAGGGAGGAAGTACACACCTTAAATCTTTTTGATCTCAATTATATGCCACCTTTGTGTATATGCCTAGTTATAGTGGTTAGTCTCATGAGTTCGTTTCTCTGGGTTCACGAACCGGATCTGCGAGGTGCGAAGGGTCTCCCGAGGGAATCTACGGAGTATGCTTCGGTTGGTGGTCGTCTAATGAAGTTTCTACAGTGTCGTTCACTTCGGTGTTCATCTGACTACGAGGGGTCGGTCGACGGCGCACGGTACCCTCTCTTGGGTACTTCGGAAGGTTTGAGATAAGAGGGACGATTGACGGATCGCATTAGGTTAGATTATTTGTGTTAGGTTTTAGGTTCGGGAGAACCTTTATTTGTTGACATGGCTATGGAGAAAGTTCTTTTTACACAGCACTAAGGATGAACACATGGTTGCACGAAGTCAAACCATGATCAATAGAGTCGTCGAAGTTGGCACACTCCGACATGATATAAAGTGAAGATCGATAGGTCATGTGCCAAATAGGCATACTAGTTCTAGGCGTCTCGGGTTTCGTCCTATGTATCACTACCGCGGATACTTGGACCGATAGAGTCGATGAGGAACTATAGAGATTTCTAAGTGTTTCTGAGTAGAGTATCTTTTCATGAGTGGATTCTCATGAGGCATTTCTATAATCGCCTCACATATACTAATCATGTATATTTAAGGTGGGGAGGACTGTTGACTGAGCGACCCCGCCCTAAATCCACAACCAAACGAGGAACAGGAAATGAGGCGGCATTCGCTCACTCTAGGTATGTCCATCTTAAATATACATGGCCATAACGTATATGTTTAGCCATTATAGTTTTACCTGATGAATTTTTAAATCTTAAAACAGTGCTGCGACTTTCGCCTTACTGGGAAGAATTTACATTTTGAATTAATCTTTTAATGTTCTTAGTTTAGTTATCCTAGGTCGAGAGACGTACCAAAATCTAACGAGTTCCTTGATGCTTCTCCCTAAGCATTAGTGTCAGGCTCCTTCTGTGTCTTTGTCTTTCCCCTCGGTTGGGCAGTCCTTCTTGAAGTGTCCCATTTTACCACATAGGTGGCAAACTGTACGGCTCGCTACATTGGTGGTTGATGTAATGAACTCAACCGGGGTTCTGCAGACGCGAGCAGTATGCCCCAACATGTGGCACCTAGCACAATAGAGCTCTCGGCAGACACCATGATGATGGTAGCTGCACTTGCAGCAGTGGGGAAGGTCTCCTAGGTATGGTCTTCTTGGAGTCGGGAGGGAAGGATTGACAGGGGTATAGACTGTCTCAGCTCGTTGCCCTTCAGAAGGTCCTTGAGCCGAGGTACTTCCCTCCTCAATCTTGAGTTTTCTCTTTAGTGGGTTTGAGTGAGGTTCTTGGGTGGCTGAGTATGGAAGTGTGGGTTGCTACTGTCCATTGCCAGGATTGGAAATCCAGACAGGTCCCTTGCTAACATTGGCGGTGTTAGCATTCAGATGAGCCTTGTGTAACAACTCAAATTTTTCAAACAAATTTTTCATTTTAAAAACATAATTGTTTCCATTTTAAACAAGACATAAATAGTTAATTATTCAGTCAATACAAATATTCAAAATCCCAAGATCATAAAACCATCTTCAGTGTGTATCGATCATGCCGGCGCCTTCCCACGGACATCGCTAGTACCTGAAATACATGCACAACAACTGTAAGCATAAATGCTTAGTGAGTTCCCCAATATACACTTACGCACCTACGCCCTTCCAGGCCCTGACCTTCCGGTCCTCATAACATAATCGCCTTTCGGCCCGTAACATATTGCCTTCCGGCCCACATATCATACATAGCACATATAACATATAACATACCTCATATAGCATACATATCACATATCATAACCGACCTTCCGGTCACACAGTCAAACCCTTCCGGGTGCAGTATAGTGAGAAGACTCACCTTGTAAATGCTGAAAACTAGCAACTCCTGAAATCACTCGTGCACAAACCAACGAGCTACAACCCTCCTATAACATTACATAACTCATTAGCACTCATATCATCTAAGTGTGACTATCCCTAAGAAGTCAGACTTAGGTCAACTCTGGTCAACGGTCAACGGTCAACTCGACTGGACTCGGCGAGTACCATGGCGACTCGGCGAGTCTAGTCGTCCTCACAAATTCCTGAATATTCCCTTTCTACTCGTCGAGTATCCCTCTTGACTCGACGAGGTCCTCATGGAAGAATCGCGGGGCCACCCCGACTCCACTCGCCGAGTCTGATGAACAACTCGGCGAGTCCCAGTAAATCTTCAAGCTACTCGCCGAGTCTGAAGAACAACTCGGCGAGTCCATGCCATGCAGACGAGTAACTGCTTCCTGAGATAAGTCTCGTCCCGAAGTACACATGCATGGGACCTTCTGGACCTCTAAAGGTCCTAATACAAGATTATAGTCGTGGGATAACAAGGCATTACTTCATCAATTCACTAAATGGGTTCTATAAACCCTAATTTCATAAACACATCATTATAGCAGAGCATACACGAATTCTTACCTGGATGATGTATTCTCTTTATTCCCAATCCTCAGAATGTGACCCCTTGCTGCTCTTTTAGCCAATCCTTCCTCCTCCTTGCACACCCACTCTTCTATAACCAACAATGGCCTAAGATCCTTGCTCCTGCTGCACTAATCGATTTAGGGTTCTTCTCAGAAGGCTAAAACGAACAATGACGGCCAATGGACCCCTTTTATACGTCCCAAACCTGAACGGTTAGGGTTTCCGCTAAACAGCGTCGACTCGCCGAGTCCATATCTGGACTCGTCGAGTCCAGTCGCGGACCCGCGACCAAGTCTGCGATCCTACTCGGCGAGTCTTGGCCCCAACTCGCCGAGTCCCCTCTTAAATCATCCAAAAACATAATTTAAACAATACCTGAGATTTCGGGCTGTTACAACTCTCCCCCACTTGGATTAGACTTCGCCCTCGAAGTCTCACTCCGCAAATAGTTCCGGATGCTGCCCCCGCATCTCGCGTTCCGGTTCCCAAGTCATTTCCGATCCCTTACGGTGTTGCCATTGAACCAACACCAAGGGTACCTCCTTGTTCCTCAGAACCTTGATCTTCCGATCTCTGATCGCCACTGGTCTCTCCGCGTAATTCAGGCTCGCATCCACCTGAATATCCTCCAATGGAACCACTGCCGACTCATCGGCTATGCACTTTCTCAACTGCGACACATGAAAAGTGTCATGGATCTGACCTAACTCCGCTGGTAACTCCAACCGATAGGCTACCCGACCTATCCTTGCAATCACACGAAATGGCCCAATATACCGGGGTCCCAACTTGCCTCTCTTCCTGAACCGAATCACTCCTTTCCAAGGAGAGACCTTCAGGAGAACGAAGTCGCCGACCTGAAATTCAAGCTCGGATCGGCGCCTGTCTGCATAACTCTTCTGTCGGCTCTGGGCAGTCAATAATCTTTGTCTCACTTGTTGAATCTGTTCTGTCGTCTGGAGTATGATCTCCGTGCTGCCCATCACTCTCTGTCCCACCTCTCCCCAGCAAATGGGAGTCCGACACCTCCTACCATACAACAGCTCGAAAGGCGGCATACCAATGCTCGAATGGTGGCTGTTGTTGTAGGAGAACTCCGCCAACGGTAAATACGCATCCCAACTACCCCCGAAGTCTAACACACACGCTCGGAGCATGTCCTCCAGCGTCTGAATCGTCCGCTCGCTCTGACCGTCTGTCTGGGGATGGTATGCGGTACTAAAATGCAATTTAGTACCCAGCTCCTCATGGAATTTCTTCCAGAACCTGGAAGTGAAGCGCACATCGCGGTCTGACACAATCGAGATCGGCACCCCGTGCCTAGACACCACCTCTTTCACGTATATCTCCGCCAACTTTTCCGCTGAAGAACTCTCACTGATGGCAAGGAAGTGAGCACTCTTCGTCAACCTATCCACAATCACCCAAATTGCGTCAACTCCCCTAGCAGTCCTTGGCAATTTGGTGATAAAATCCATAGTGATCTGTTCCCACTTCCACTCGGGGATCTCCAATGGCTGCAACTTGCCATGCGGTCTCTGGTGTTCGGCCTTAACCCTACGGCAGGTCAAGCACCTCTCAACGAACCATGCTACATCCCTTTTCATACAGGGCCACCAATATTCCTTCCTTAAATCCAAATACATCTTTGTAGCACCGGGATGGATCGAGAATTTAGATCTATGAGCCTCTTCCATCAGCGTAATACGCGTACCGCCCACGAACGGCACCCAAATCCGACCCTGAAACGTCATAAGGCCTCGACTATCCTTGACAAACTCTGAGATTAACCCCACAACCCGCTCTTTCTTCCGCATTTCTGGTCGCACAGCCTCTGCCTGGGCTCCACGGATAGCGTCCAACACTGGAGTCGTCACAGTCAGTCTCAAGCATACATCTCGCAATGGAGTGCTCTCCGCCCTGCGGCTCAATGCATCGGCTACCACATTAGCCTTGCCTGGGTGGTACAGGATCTCACAATCATAATCCTTGACCACATCCAACCATCTCCTCTGACGCATATTTAGGTTGGGTTGATCCATCAAATACTTCAAACTCTTATGGTCCGTATATATCGTACATCGAACCCCATACAAGTAGTGACGCCAAATTTTGAGAGCGAACACTACTGCCCCCAACTCCAAATCATGCGTGGGATATCTCGCCTCATGAGGCTTCAGCTGCCTCGATGCATAAGCTATCACATGGCCCCTCTGCATCAACACTGCACCCAATCCCGAAATCGATGCGTCGCAATATACCACGAAATCTTCCATCCCTTCTGGGAGAGCTAAAACCGGGGCTTCGCACAATCTCTGGCGAAGTGTCTCAAAGGAGGTCTGCTGCTCGGGCCCCCATGAGAATGCAACACCCTTCCGGGTCAATTTGGTGAGTGGCACTGCGATCTTGGAGAAATCCTTGATAAATCTCCGATAATACCCTGCCAACCCAAGGAAACTCCTGATCTCAGAGGGTGACTTCGGCACCTCCCAACTCATCACCGCCTCAACCTTGGCCGGATCGACCAATATCCCCTTCTGATTAACCACATGTCCTAGGAACTGGACCTCCCGCAACCAGAAGTCACATTTGGAGAACTTTGCATAAAGCTTCTCCGACCTCAATACCTCAAGGACCTCCCTCAAATGCTCCTCATGCTGCTCTCTAGACCTCGAATACACCAGAATGTCGTCGATAAACACAATCACTGACCGATCCAACATCGGCCTGCATACCCTGTTCATGAGATCCATGAACACAGCCGGGGCATTGGTGAGTCCAAAAGGCATCACCACAAACTCATAATGCCCGTATCGCGTCCTAAACGCTGTCTTCTGGACGTCCTCTTCCCGTACCCTCACCTGATGGTATCCTGATCTCAGATCGATCTTGGAAAACCAAGATGCTCCCTGCAACTGATCGAATAAATCATCGATCCTCGGCAACGGGTAACGGTTCTTGACCGTTAGCTTGTTCAACTCCCGGTAATCAATGCACATCCGGTGTGAACCATCCTTCTTCTTGACGAACAGAATAGGTGCTCCCCATGGCGAGCTGCTCGGCCGAATGAATCCCTTTCCCAGCAACTCCTGGAGTTGCGAGGACAACTCTTGCATCTCTGGAGGTGCAAGACGATAGGGCACTTTAGCAATAGGCGCAGCCCCCGGAACCAGATCGATACCAAACTCTACTTGCCTCACAGGAGGTACTCCTGGCAGTTCCTCGGGAAAAACATCTGAAAACTCACGCACCACAGGGACCTCCTTAATTGACTTCGGTCTCTCGGAAACCTCCCGCGTATCCATCACATACGCCACAAAACCCTTACAGCCCTGCTGTAGACACTGCCTCGCCCTAGCGGCCGAACAAAAAGCTGATCCTGAACGAGTACCCTCACCGTACACCGAAAGAACTCCCCCACTATGGTCTCGTATGGTCACCAACTGACACTCGCAGTCGATGACAGCGCCGAATCGGCTCAACCAATCCATGCCCACGATAACACAGACATCCCCCATCGCAATAGGAATCAGGTCAATCGGGAATTCAACCCCGAAAATCTCTAGTACACATCCCCGAAGAACCTCCGTAGCACGAATCACTTTCTCGTCAGCTATAGAAACTCTCAAAGGTCGACTCAACGACTCACGACTAACGCCAATCTGCTGACTAAAGGCTAAGGACACAAAGGACCTACTCGCACCCGAGTCAAATAACACTAAAGCAGGCACAGAGTTCACAAGGAAAGTACCTACGCGCATAATAACATAAGCATAACATATTGACATTAAAATAATTACACGAATTACAACATACCTGCCACAACATCGGGCGCAGCGCGGACCTCCTCCGCAGTCAGCTGAAAGGCTCTCCCACGAGCCCTCGGGGCCTCGACCTTCACCGGTCGAGTCTCAGTAGTCCTGGCAACAGGTGCAGATCCCTGACGAAGCTGCGGACACTCGGCCTTTCGATGGCCGGTCTGGTTGCAATAGAAGCAAACCATGAACCGCTTGGGGCACTCCCTAGCAATGTGCCCCTCCTTGCCGCACTTGTAGCAGGCACCGGCTCGACACGCCCCATCGTGACCCTTGCCGCACTTTACGCAAGTGCGGTTCTTCGAACCTCCCGTCCTCGAATCGGCGGACTTGATCCGCTTGGCTGCCGGCTGAGACTGAGCCGGCCGCCGGTCTGCCTGCTGAGACTCGGCCTCCTCCCTGGCCTGAGTCTCTAACTCGATCTCACGCTTCCTGGCATTCGCCTGAAGCTCAGTAAAGGTATGATAAGTGGAGTTTGACACAAACTCCCGGATCTCCCTCCTCAGAACACCCAAGTATCGGCTCATCCGAGCCTGCTCTGTGGCCACCAGCTCGGGGCAAAACATCGCCCTCTCATGGAACTTCCGCGTGATCGCCGCCACCGAATCAGTACCCTGCTTGAGGGTTAAGAACTCCTGAACCAATCGTTCCCGCTCCACCGGGGGAACGTACTCCTCCCTGAACATGGTAGTGAACCCCTCCCATGTCACTGCCGCATTCTCTGCCAAAGTGAAGTTCGCCGTCACGAACTTCCACCAGTCCTTTGCTCCCAGACGGAGCTGGTTCAAAGCGAACCGCACCCTCAGGTGCTCCGGGCATGAACAAGTGTAAAAGCACCCCTCTATATCTGCGATCCACCTCATCGCAGCAATCGGATCCTGCGTCCCATCGAACTCTGGTGGCTTCGTGTTGCTGAACTCTCGGAACAGCAATGAATCACCCCCCTGTGGCCTAGCAGCGGCCACAGCTGCGGTAGCTGCAGCGGTTGCAGCCTCGGTCAATGCGGCGTACCGTTCGTCGAACGTCTCCATCAGGGTGGTCTTGATAGACCCAAACATCTCCGGGATCTCAGCCCGGATCGCCGCCGCCACCTCCTCGTGGATCATCTGACGAATATCCTCGTCACTCACACCGCTCGTACTCGCCCCGTGCCGCGGTCTAACCATGATATCTCTGAAATACAACATAAACTATCAGAGATTCTACCGAGTATAAACGTACTCGACACGCAACCCTACTCAGTCCCAGATATCCAGGGATTCTTACTTGGGCCTCCCACTGACCCGGTGTCCTCGGTAGTACGGGCCCAATACTACCGACCACACCGCATCAATGTTCATCCCAAGTCCTCCTCCCCAAACTCCAGATAGTGATTACTCTACTTCTGATACGCTCTATCTATCTGCATACTAGCAAAGCATCTCATATAGGCAACTTCCCCAGACTGAGGCATCACAAATCAGGCCACTCTAGTCCTATCATGTATACCTAGTCTTCTAGCATGCATAACAATTCATATCATATAATATTGTAAGGTATTTTGGGGATCTTTACCGTTCGGGCGCTGACTGATCGTACACACTGCTTCTTTCTTGCTTACCACAAAACCATTTACAAAAGTTTATGCCTTTATTTGAAAAGTTTCCTCAAATCCTCGGTTTGAGTTCAGTTACCCCCCTAAGGTGCACCCGAATCCCTCAAACCAAGGCTCTGATACCAATTGTAACAACTCAAATTTTTCAAACAAATTTTTCATTTTAAAAACATAATTGTTTCCATTTTAAACAAGACATAAATAGTTAATTATTCAGTCAATACAAATATTCAAAATCCCAAGATCATAAAACCATCTTCAGTGTGTATCGATCATGCCGGCGCCTTCCCACGGACATCGCTAGTACCTGAAATACATGCACAACAACTGTAAGCATAAATGCTTAGTGAGTTCCCCAATATACACTTACGCACCTACGCCCTTCCAGGCCCTGACCTTCCGGTCCTCATAACATAATCGCCTTCCGGCCCGTAACATATTGCCTTCCGGCCCACATATCATACATAGCACATATAACATATAACATACCTCATATAGCATACATATCACATATCATAACCGACCTTCCGGTCACACAGTCAAACCCTTCCGGGTGCAGTATAGTGAGAAGACTCACCTCGTAAATGCTGAAAACTAGCAACTCCTGAAATCACTCGTGCACAAACCAACGAGCTACAACCCTCCTATAACATTACATAACTCATTAGCACTCATATCATCTAAGTGTGACTATCCCTAAGAAGTCAGACTTAGGTCAACTCTGGTCAACGGTCAACGGTCAACTCGACTGGACTCGGCGAGTACCATGGCGACTCGGCGAGTCTAGTCGTCCTCACAAATTCCTGAATATTCCCTTTCTACTCGTCGAGTATCCCTCTTGACTCGACGAGGTCCTCATGGAAGAATCGCGGGGCCACCCCGACTCCACTCGCCGAGTCTGATGAACAACTCGGCGAGTCCCAGTAAATCTTCAAGCTACTCGTCGAGTCTGAAGAACAACTCGGCGAGTCCATGCCATGCAGACGAGTAACTGCTTCCTGAGATAAGTCTCGTCCCGAAGTACACATGCATGGGACCTTCTGGACCTCTAAAGGTCCTAATACAAGATTATAGTCGTGGGATAACAAGGCATTACTTCATCAATTCACTAAATGGGTTCTATAAACCCTAATTTCATAAACACATCATTATAGCAGAGCATACACGAATTCTTACCTGGATGATGTATTCTCTTTATTCCCAATCCTCAGAATGTGACCCCTTGCTGCTCTTTTAGCCAATCCTTCCTCCTCCTTGCACACCCACTCTTCTATAACCAACAATGGCCTAAGATCCTTGCTCCTGCTGCACTAATCGATTTAGGGTTCTTCTCAGAAGGCTAAAACGAACAATGACGGCCAATGGACCCCTTTTATACGTCCCAAACCTGAACGGTTAGGGTTTCCGCTAAACAGCGTCGACTCGCCGAGTCCATATCTGGACTCGTCGAGTCCAGTCGCGGACCCGCGACCAAGTCTGCGATCCTACTCGGCGAGTCTTGGCCCCAACTCGCCGAGTCCCCTCTTAAATCATCCAAAAACATAATTTAAACAATACCTGAGATTTCGGGCTGTTACACCATGACAGCTGCTACGGCTGCTAAGACTGCAGCTTGGAACGTAACATCATCGAATAAGAGAGTAGGTTTCTTGCTTGTGGATTGGTTACGCTTCTTCGGTGGCATGATTTTCCTACACGGAAAGGAATACAAGGTAATGAGAGGCGATGGTTATCCCTGGACATTTCTGTCCTGAACGTATTAGGCATAAATTTTTCCTGTGCCTTGGGTACTGGTCGTCTGAGTGTCGACCTACATCCTTGTGATGTAGTCCTGGTAATCGAAGTGGGTACATGAGTATCGGGAAAAGGCCATAAGATGCGATTCGTTCCTACTAAGTTACCTTTATTCTGGGAAAGGTTTCGCTCTCCGGCCTGGAGAGATTTGAGAACGGTTCGGAACGAAACTGTGGGAAGAGAGGCTCACAAGAGCAAATGGCTAAAATTCTCTCAATAGAGATGCGGGGATCTGCCCTAATCGTGTATCTGGAAACGGGAAACGACGATTTACCTAACACATAGCGTGAGTAGTGTAACCACTAACTCACTAAATTGTATTATTTTATGGGTGTATTAGCGTGACGAATCACGAGGGGAAGACAATTCTCGGGTCCCATGTACTGGCTCCCTCGGTCTGCCTCGTATCTTTGACTGGAATTGGCGTTGGTTTCTTTCGGGTAGTTACCTAGGGTTCTTTTCTTGTGAAGACATATTGAATTTCCACCCCGCCTTCCTTCTGATTCCAACTCTGTGTGTCACCGCTTCATGATGGATGACTGGAATCTCGGAAGTTTAGGCGAATCTCTCACCACTGTCCCTAAAAGAATGTGGGCACTTGGTGCATTCAATAGTCTCGACCCAGTTCATTTATTTCCGAACAGGACATCTTCTCAATGAACCTCCTCGGGGTCGGAATCAACTCTTCTGTCAAGCACTAAAGTGGGTAGGGTTTTCTACAGGGTTCGTGCGAGAATGGAAATGTCTAAAGAATCCTAAGAGATTATTAACATTTCACTGTATGATCCATATCGAGTCCTGCTACGATTACACAGGGTATACAAATCATATATAGCTTAGATCCGATAGACCTTCGAATATGTGATACTACTCTAGAACCACATCCCAACAAGGAAAAGGAAATAGAGCGAAACCAAAAATTCTTAGCCTATGGAATCCTTATTATATATAACCTTGGGAGTATACCCTCTGTAGTTGTAGGTATATCAATAAGGATCTTTTTAGTTATTCTCGCAAGGTTGTTTATGGATTCTAAAATACCCCTATGGTATTTTAATTCTTGTTTGATTCTTATCTTCTGATTATGATTCTGGGAATAGTGTGAATCTTTTAGCGTTCTAAAATACTCCTGTAGTATTTTAACTTTATGTTTGTCTCTAGCAATCCTAGTTGGTAAGTCTCAGACCTGCTGCACACCACTATCACTCCCGAGCACATGTTCATCGCATCTCGGATAAATGTAGTTGATCAGGTTACATTTATCCCAGCTTACGAGTACATAACTGCCCAGGTTTGACGGTAATGCTCAACATCTGAAGACTTTTATTCTTGTCCTTCTTGTGATACTTTTGTTCGAGTGTTTAGGTTTTGGATGTTATTATACTTTGGTAAAATATGGTTATATTTTAAAGTATAATTCTTGGTCAGAGTGTTTTATCCCTTTGTGTTTATAGGTTGTATATCTTTTATGAATTGATATACTTAGCTCACTATAAACAATGCTCTGATACCAATCTGCCACACCCCAAAACCGGAACAGCGGAAGCGTTCTGGGGTGGATGACGTCATGTCAAGTATCACAACACATGCATTATAGTAATCAAAGTACAACAAAACATTGCATTAATAGTAATAGTTTTACATGGTTACATTAATACATTGATTCAAAGTAATACAAGTAATAGAATAGATACAACATAATACTAAGCTATCTTCATCAACTGCTCCGGGGATGTACCTGTCTAATGCTAACCTGAGAATACAAGTTATTTGAAAAGCGAGTATCAACATTTTTACAAATGCTGGTGAGTTCATAAGTATTTAGTGACATTTCATTCAAATAACTTTATAAAGTAATAGTTTAAGTGTTTACAGTGTATTAGAGTTCTTTCCAGAAAATCCTATATTTTCTTTAATCAAAGCAGCCTTCTACCAAGACTGGTCAGTGTTATGTGGTAAAAAGTGGTTTTCCCTTAATTGCTCTCATTATCAAAATATTGAATTTAATTATTAAAGAAAGCAAAAGACAACAGGGAAATAACATATGCCTCAGCAGTGAGGATTGCTGACTAAGGCAAAGGAATCATAGACTCCAAGAGAGTATCGACTGAACGTCACGCCTGGTTCAGTCTAACAAATAGAGACACAGACCCCCGAAGGTACCAAATGAAAGGTACATCTGGTAAGGTCCAAAACAATGAATACAGACCGCAGACAATATCAAATGAAAGATATGTCTAGCATGGTCTAAAACAGTAAATACAATGAATACAGTGAATACAGTGGATACAGACCCCAGACAGCATTAAATGAGAGATACGTCTTGTAAGGTCAAAACAGAGGAGACAGACCCTAGACGGTATCAAATGAAAGATACGACCTGTAAGGTCAAAACAGTATGACTCTGAAATTGAATTACCAGCATACAGTGTAAATTGCTGGCGAAATACCGTTACCTTAAGGCCATGAATTATAAGGTAACCCGGGATATTCGTAACCATACTAACCGACACTAGAGTACCAGACACCCTACAAGCGTCTATATAATGTGAAATTTGTCACCCCTTGGCTTGGTGAGCTATGGACTGTAGCTAGCAGTCAGGGTGCGGGGGTGTCAATCCCGTATAGATCTATACACACAATGTCCGCTCTCCCTATAGGAGACTCTGGTTACCAACTAGACGACGGAGAAGGTCGTGTCCTGAAGATGCGTCCCAAATAGTGGGTAGAGACTTCCAACTAGTGGGTTTCTAATGTAAGTGCTGAACCAGAGGTAGAGACTCTTAACTGAATTGACTGAAGTAAACCCCTATGTCTATGCTTGTGTACATAATATATAAGTAATGAATCAAACGACCTTCGGATGGACATCCGATCCCACCAGACCACATCTCAACGAAGAAAAGGAAATAGGGCGGACAAGCCTTCCTAAGTCCTTCAATCATTATTTATATGCATCTATACAAGCACAGACATACATCTAACTACGCTTGAGTGTGTATCAAGTGGAATCATATCGTGAAGTATAAGTGTACAGTGAGATATCTGATTCGTGAAGTATAAGCATACAGAGGAACATCAGAGTCGTGAAGTATAATCGTACAGAGTGGGTTAATCGAATCATGAAGCATAAGTGTACCAAGTGCAAGTGTATCACGAAGTGGAGACGAAGATAAATGAAGTAAGAGTGTCTATCAAGTATAAGAGGCTACAAGTATAAGCGATATAGAGACAAAAATCCAGTATAAGCGTATCACAAAGGAAATGCGTTATCAAGTAGGAGTTTTAAATAAGTAAAAGCGAAGCAGTAGTAACAAACAAGTAAAAGTATACGTTGTGAAAGAGAACTTTGATTTAAAATCTTGTAAAACCTTTATAAACCAGTTTAAAGTGAGTTTTAAATAATGCAATATAAATAAGAGTCTTGAAACAAACGAAAAACCTTTTTGAAAACCATTATAGTGTCCTACTCGGTAAAACAGTGTACAGTGTCGTAAAATCTTGTTCATGTCGGTTATCAATCACATGTGATTGATATGATAACTGGCATGTTTAACTTGTATTCCACCCCCCCCCTATAAAACATGTTAAAACATTTAAAAGGTTCATTCAGGGGTATGAACTCACCTGGTGTAAGTAGGTCCGACGAAGGCGCCGGTTGGGTGCTCGGTGTCACGCAAGGACTTGAACACTCTCAATAACCTATTTACCATATGATAACATATGTTCACATACAATTAGTATATTTAATAGTAATTAAACAAATATACGCGCTCATAGGAGCGGAAAACACTTTGGTTAAGTGTTTGGGTGTCCCGGGTAGCGTTTAAGGGTGCGTATGGCTAAGGAATGGAGCTTACTATCCAAGAGTACACTCCCAAAGTTGTGTTTACGGCCCAGGGACCTCTCACCATGAGTTTACGGCCGTAAACTCATGGTGATGGGTTCTAGAGTGTTTTAAGGCTTCTACTTGTTCATAGGATTTTTCTAAGTACTTTTCCAAAAAGGCATGAGTGGGTTTAAGGCTTCTAAGGGCACCTTAATGGAGTTTACGGCCTAGGGACACTCCTATGGGAGTTTACGGCCGTAAACTCTCATTCTTTGAGTTAAGTGAACTTTTAAGCCCCTATTACCTTTCTAGCAATTTCTAATGGAGTGTGATGCCATTTTGGGGGATTAAAACCATCATTTAGGTGTGTTTTGGGGAGTTTACGGCCTAGGTACTTGATTGGGCCGTAAACTCCAAGTCACCCCATATTTCCTTGTGTTTAAGCCCTTGTTTCAATCCTAGTATTTTATGGAAATAGTCTAAGGCCATTTGGGGGGGGGGGGGGCAAAAACCACATTTTTGGCACATTTAGGGGTGTTTATGGCCTTGGTATACACCTGGGCCGTAAACTCCTTTTTCCCTTTCATTTCATTGTTTTTAATTGAGCTAAACCCAAAATACTAAGTCCCTAAATTATGTATGAAGCCTAAGGGTGATTTGGGAGTGTTTTTGGGGCATTTTGACAAGGTTTTGAGGGGTTTACGGCCTAAGCATGTGCTTGGGCCGTAAACTCTCCTTTATGCCCTAAATCATTGTGTTTTGATGTTTAAACACTCCTAGGCAATTCCCTTAATTTATTTCCAAGCCTATACGGACAAGTTTGGGGTCTTTTGGCCTTGTTTAAGGGGTTTACGGCCTAAGAAGGAGCTTAGGACGTAAACTCCATTCTAACAGCTTCTAAGTCCGAATTTTGGGCTATAAACATGAATCAATATGTTTAGGATACATTAGGATAAGCGGACTTAAAATTTGGAAGCGTTTGGTTGCGGATTCGGGGCGAAAACGAGTCTAGAGAGAGAGAGAGTATAGAGAGAGGGTGGAAAAGCTCCAAATGGAGTTTACTCCCCTTTATATATGGGTGGGAGTTGGAGCTCAGTGGAATTCTACCCAATACTGCCGTAAAACGGGGCTTTTGGTCGCACCTGATTTAGTGGTCGTAATAATAAAACTTAACATTTTCCAAATAAATGGAAATGTGTGTCCTGTGTTTTTATTTCCTTTTATCAC
This sequence comes from Lactuca sativa, assembly GCF_002870075.4. NCBI lineage: Eukaryota > Viridiplantae > Streptophyta > Magnoliopsida > Asterales > Asteraceae > Lactuca > Lactuca sativa. The sequence goes on from NC_056626.2 coordinate 317,576,040, forward strand.
GACTTAATGGCATTTTAAATGTAAACAATTGGGATGTTTATTAAATTGACGACCTCTAATTAACGGAACTTTTATAACTGGAATATTCCATTAACGGTAACGGGGAAATGTAACGGAACAACTTGGGTTGTTACAGTCACCTCGAATAAACATTTAATATATTTACACATAGCACTTATTATATGGTAAATACTTCATATCTATGTGTAAAAAGAAAGTGACTATACACTCACATGATTTGATGATAATCCGGCAGCAATTCGTTTCCTAAAACGATCGTTTCTAATAAAATCGGGAGTTTTATTAAGGAACCGGGCTCTGCAAAGGTCGGGCTTCGATACCGAAAAGATAAATTTTCCGGGCTTCACGGGCACTTCGTGGCGTAATCCGGGGCTTATAATCGATACCGGGGCTTTGGGGGATTCTAAGATGAAGAAAATATGAAGAAAGGGGTGAAAGATGGTAAAATCTCAAAAGTACCCGAGAGGCTTCGCAGGTACCCTTCTATTTATAGGGTCCGAAGTCCAGATCCAACGGCTGAGAAGTCTCGTAGGGGGTGGCTCGCACGAGGGTAGCATGTGCGAAGGGGTTGCTGGCTTCTTGTGATTGGTTCGAAGCGTGTGTCCGAAGTCGGTTCCGGTGCGCAGGTGGTCAGCACGTGCGAGGGCCTCGGTGGTACTTGCTGATTGGACCGCGGAGTCGTGACCCATGTGCGAGGCTCGGAGCTAGGTGATGCGAGGTTCGGTCCATATGTGAGCCTCAGATTGGACCTCCCTTCGGTCAAATCAGAATCCGACATGTGGCACATGCGAGGCGAGGGTGACGTGGCAACTCGTGACTATGCAAATTTTTTCGGTTTTCGCGCCAAAACTTCTAAAATCTATAACTTTCGCATACGAGCTCCGTTTTTGACGTTCTTTATATGCACGTGTAGCTAAAATTACGCTCTACAACTTCCGTTTAGACTTCGTCGGCAAATTTTGACTTTAAATTTTATATTATTATTTTTAACAGACCGGGACAGGAAATCGGTTAAAAATTCATAACTTCTTTAGTTGTCTACTGCTAAGCTGAAACTTCGAAAAATCATAACTTCCTCATACGAAGTCAGATTTGGGCGTTCTTTTTATCGAACATCTCGGTTTGAAGAATACTACGACTTTCGTTTAGATTACTAAGGCTAAAAAGTAGTTTATCAAAAACTCACTTTTTACGACATTCAGCACCGTGCCGGTTTTGTCGCGAAACTTCGACATGTCATAACTTCATCGTTATCACTCGGATTTTGGTATTCTTTATATCCCCGAAATCCTTGTTTTGACCACTAAAACTTCATGTAAAGATATCGGGCTTATCTCACACTTTAATTGACGCTTATTTTTATTCTTCATTAATTAAGCCCTAATAATTAAGCTTAAAACACATAATTCACATAATATTCACATAATTCCTTTTCATTTCTTCAAAATGAGTTACAAAGGTTAACCTAGAATATCACCTCAATATAAATTCCTAGGCTAGAAACACGAGTGTTACAATTCTCTCCTCCTTAGGATGATTCCGTCCCCGGAATCACATACCACCAAACAACTGCGGGTAGCGACTCATCATGTCACTCTCCGTTTCCCAAGTGAGATTTGGTCCATTCGTATGTTTCCAGCGCACAAGCACTAAATCGACCATCTTGCGTCGTAACTTCATAGTCTTACGGTCAATGATTGCCTCAGGTTCTTCGATCAACCTCTTGTTTTCATCCAACCTTAACTCAGAAATCGGAATTATGTCGGGCACATCTCCCGTGAACTTTCTCAAGTAACACACATGAAAGGTGTTATGAATACCCTCTAGTTCTTCTGGTAACTCTAGCTTGTAAGTTTGATTCCCAATCCTCTGAAGAACTTTAAATGGTCCAATAAACCTTGGACTCAACTTCCCTCTCTTACCAAATCTTATAAGTCCCTTCCACGGCAAGACTTTAAGTAAAACCGAATCTCCAACATCAAAGTATATCGTTTTTCTTTTCTTGTCAACATAACTCTTTTGTCGATCTTGAGCAACTAACATTCTTTCCCTTATCACTTTCAAATTTTCAGCAGTCTGATGGACTATTTCAGGTCCCATAAACTGCTTTTCCCCAGCTTGCAACCAACATGATGGCGTTCGACACTTTTCCCCATACAAAGCGTGATAAGGTGCCATCTTAATGCTTGAGTGGAAACTATTATTATAGGAAAAATTCTACTAGAGGTAAGTGTTCATCCCAGTTAGTTACCTTGAAATTCTAGGGTACATGCTCTCAGCATATCCTCCAATGCTTGAATCGTTCGTTCGCTCTGACCATCGGTTTGCGGATGGTAATCTGTACTTAAACACAACTTGGTACCCAATTCCTCTTGTAGACTCCTCCAAAACCCTGAGGTAAAACGGCTGTCACAATCGGATACAATCGTTAGCGGAACACCGTGAAGCCTCACAATTTCCTTCACGTAAGAATTCGCAAGTTTATCCATAGACCATTTCTCGTTGGCTACTATGAAATGAGCACTCTTAGTGAAGCAATCAACGACCACCCAAATCATGTCGTGACCGTTCCTTGTTCTGGGTAGTTTAGTCACAAAATCCATGGTGATGTCTTCCCATTTTCCCATGGGTACGGGTAAATGTTCTAAACTCCCATACGGTTTCTGATGTTGTGCCTTAACCCTAGCACAAGTTACATACTCGGCCACATACTTAGCAACATCGAGCTTCATCGTCGGCCACCAATAATAGGGCTTTGGATCCCTATACATTTTTGTACTGCCGGGATGAATCGAGTACATGGTCTTGTGAGCTTCTTCCATTAGAAGATCTCTTACTCCGCCCGTCTTAGGTACCCAAATCCTATCTTGGAATACCTTCAACCCTTGGTTGTTTATACCGAACACTAACGTTTTGCCCAAACGTTCTTCCTTTCGGTCGTTTTTGTGACAACCCGACATTTTGAGACAATATAATGTAACACCAGTCAAATTTAGGCCAAAATATAACTTTCCTAAAAATCTTATTTGGGTTAAATAAAGTAGTAGGAATCGTATCAAGGTTTTCGTACATATAAAGAACACTAAAATCCGAGTTATAACAGAGAAGTTATGACCAACCGAAGATTCTCGACAAAACCAGGCAACACCGATTAAGCGAAAAACGCGAAGTGTCACACCCCCAAACCAGAACGGCGGAAACGTTCGAGGGCGGAGGACGTCATATTCAGTATCATAATAGTTCATAGAAAGGAAAGTACACACCACCATAATATAAATATATTTGAAAAGTTTACATGATTGTAGATGTTACATGTTTGCAAAAGAAATCAAATACAAAATGGTGATCCAAAATATGTTACTAACGCCAGCGCGTTAGTCTTCAGAAGTAGTTGCTACCTGGTCTAGCGGTTTCCTGAGAATACAAGTTATTTCAAAGAAAAAGGGTTAACATTTAAGTTGGTGAGTTCATAAGTGGTGTTTTGAGAAGATGTATGCCATTCGAAAGTGTTTGTATGTTTTCCAGAAAATGTAGTATTTCAATTGAAAACGATTTATGATTCGTGTGTTGAAAATGAATGTATTAGATCCAGAAAATCCCATATTTTCCCTAATAGTTGAGATATGATTTGTTGTGTTTTCCAAGGAAAAACCCTTATTTTCCTGACATAACTGGCAGTCTCTAAGACCGAAAATCGCAAGCAAACGACGTGCTTGTAAGTTGTGTCATAGTTTTACATAGTAAAGCTATACGAAGATTGCACTTGTTAGATGAAGAATAGTTTTAATAGCTACTCGTTCATAAAAGCATAATACCATGATAATTGTATATCTGATGAGTTTTATAACCATACTAAACATAATATGCATGTAGCGACGTTCTTCAGGCGTCGTAGCGTTATGACAACTGTCACCCCAAAAGACGGACTGTAGCTAACAGTCAGGGCGCGGGATCATGACTTCCCGTATAGATCTATACACATTTGACACGTTCTCCGTACGGGAGACTCTGGTTATAGACAGGACTTGTAGCGATACCTTTTATCAAAAAGGCAGTGTTTGAAGATGTACACGTCTCATGGATTCTCAACTAAGTCTGTATTAAAGTAGTAGTTTTGTATGCAAAGTTTATCCTTTCTCACAAAGTTTTGACAATGCATAAATCATAAGTTTTTAAAATGTATTAAAACGGTTTAACAATGAATGTTACCCTTGATATGATGTATTTGTATGCAAACGTATAAATAAAACATATTTCTATTTATAAACATATTGTATCCCAAGAGGGTAAAGTTGTGTTGTGAGGCGTTTTGCATGATAATGACTTCATAAGACAGTTAAAGCAACGGTATGAAAAGTATATAAAAAGATCGATGTTTCACATGATTTTAGTCGTGTGTTTACTTGTATTCCTCCCCTAAAAGAGTATAAAAGCATTTAAAATGTATTTAAAGAGTGTTCGAAGGGGATATGAACTCACTTGATAGTTTGAAGATAGCGAGATGGAAAACCGGACAGAGTTTCGTCTCGGGAAACTGATTTTTCTCGTGATTCTCGGGAATCTCGGGAGTAAAATCGACCCTCGGGACTTGAGTAAAAAGACCAGAGCTTCGGGTTTGAACGGGCACGGAAAACGAGGCAAGATCGTGAGAGAAAGGAGAGAATTGAGCCCTTTTTTCGGAAAGCCTCACATCCTATTTATACGAAGGCTGAACCGCCTCGGTATGCGGGGCGTACGCCCGTACGTAGCGCGTACGCGTACGTCATGCATGACCGAAGCCTCGACTGCCTCGGCTTCAGATGGGACGGGTTGCTGGGTACGCGGGTCGGATGGGACGGCGGGTCGGACGGGTCGGACGGGTCGGACAGGTCGGATGGCTCGGATAGGGCGACGTGGACGATCAGAGGCCAAGTCTCTCGGGTACGCAGGGCGTACAGGGGTACGCAGCGCGTACCCGGATGAGGACGCTGACTCCTCTTCGGATAAGGTCCGAAATTTTGATTTAAATAAATATATAATTTATTTAATAAACTTCAAAAATTCATATCTTCTTCATACGAACTCCGTTTTCGATGGTCTTTATATCCACACGTAGGTGAGACTACGCTCTACAACTTTCGTTTAGACTCTGTTGGCAAATTCCGAAATTATTTTTATTATTTATTTTATAACTCATTGTGTTTAAGGAATTTCTTCGAAAATTCATAACTTCTTTATCTGATGTCGGTTTTTGCCAGACTTTTTACCGCTGAAATACCATTGTCGAGACCTTCGATTCTCGTTTAGGTCATTCCGGCCAAAAGTCGTTCGATCTTCGATTCGAGTTTTTAGCTGTCTACTGCTATATTCGGATCTTGGAAAAATCATAACTTCCTCATACGAAGTCAGATTTGGACGTTCTTTTTGTGTACGCTCACGGTTTAATGTTATCTATAACTTTCATTTAGATACCTAAGGCTAAATGCTATCGTATTGAAACTTTGAGTTTTCCGTTTAATTGGTGTTGTCGGTTTTGTCGGAAATCTTAGAATGGTCATAACTTCTTCGTCATAACTCGGATTTTAGTGTTCTTTATATATTTGGAAACCTTTAAGACCATATCTACTACATAGTGTACTCCAATCAGAGCTTTTGAATAATTCATTTATCGATGATATTCCTATTACATTCCAAAGGGGTTACAAGACTCGATTTATAATGCCCGGAAATAACGGGTGGTTACACGAAGTTTCAATACAATAACTTTTAGCCTTAGGTATCTAAACGATAGTCGTAGATTTCATTAAACCGTGATCATGCATAAAAAGAACGCCCAAAACGGACATCGTATGAAGAAGTTACAAATTTTCTAAGTTTCGTAACAGCGGTAGACAGCTAAAAACTCGAAATAAAGATCGATCGATTTTTAGCCAACAAAACTTAAACGAGAGTTGAAGGTCTCGACAATAGTAGTTCGATGGTAAAAAGACAAACGAAAACGGACGTCGGATAAAGAAGTTATGGATTTTTAACGAAGTTATCGTGTCCCGGCCTATTAATTGAAATAAAATTAAAAATAAATTCAAAATTAGCTGACGGAGTCTAAATGAAAGTTGTAGAGTGTTTTCTCACCTTCGCGTGGATATGAAGAACGTCAAAAACGGAGCCCGTATGCGAAAGTTACGGATTTTACAAGTTCGTGGCACACATACTGAAACAATTTACGCCCAGCGTACCCTCGTACGCCCAGCGTACTCAGATGTTAGGCTCCGGATTGTCCACGTCACTTCGATGCCTCTTTCGAGGATGCGGTAAGCGCTGACGTCGCGTAGGTCCAGCGTACTCCGAAGTTACGCCCAGCGTACTCCGAATTTACGCCCAGCGTAATCCCTCTTCCAGCACCCTATAAATAGAATGCGAGGGTGTCGGCCATCCTTGCTCATTTTCTTCACTTCTCTCACATTTTAACCTCGTTTTTTGTTCCGAAAACATCCCGACTTCCCGGTTTCATATCTAAGCCCCGACGACGGTCCGAAGCCCCGAGATTCCTGAGAATCTCGTCACTTTCCGGTCGAGGTGCCGCCCGAGAAAATCTCGTTTTCTTCAAATCACGCACTTTTTTTTAAGGTGAGTTCATACCCCTATAAACTACATTTTCAAATGTGTTATCAATACTTTTTGTATACACTTTTAAGGGGGGGAATACAAGTAAGCACACGATTATTATCGTGTGTAACCTAAAAGTTTCACTATATACTCTTTTTATCAAGTAAATCATATGGGATTCATAACTACTACATGGAACCTTTCGTATGAAAAATATATCACGATAACATCTTGTCTTTTAAAATTAAATATGTTGTTATACAGAAACGAATCAAACACTTTATTTATACTTTGAATATATGTGATCATTTATGTCACTACAAAAGTTACACTTTACATAACGAGTGAGCATTTCACTAGGGTTTACTATACAAACGAAACAAACTTTTGGAAAAACTATAATAGTTTACGACAAACATTTTTACATGTTAAAAACTCTTTATCAAACCGTCTTACATACTTTATGTTTCCTTTCAAACGCTGTTCGAATCGTGTTTCAAACGAAGGTCTTCTTATACTTAAAATTGTTCTTATCAAACAAACTACTTTCAAATCATTTTATAAACTAACATCAAGTCATCATTTCTTATTTATTAAACTCTTCAAAGGTTTTACAAAACTTCTTTTATATTTTTATTGTCAAATGCACGCCTATACATGTGTACTTATATATATATATATATATATATATATATATATATATATATATATATATATATATATATATATATATATATATATACATATATATATATATATATATATATATATATATATATATATCATGTATACATATATAGACATAAAAGTTTCCATCAGTTGGTTCAGTACCTTTGGGTAGCAAAGGCATACTTCGGTTATACACGCACAATACTAGTAACTATAATAGGTATAGTTAGGATATACTACTTACCATTCCAAGTACAAGGAATCACACAAGAGTCAGTTTATTTATGAGTCTATACTAATACATTACATACTATATGAAGAGATACGATTACATACTATTACAAGGCATACAAATTTCAAGACATACAATTACAAGAGATACGATTACATAAGATAGTGTACTAGATATTCATGAAATTTTACATACTACAAGTACCATATCAAAGAGATATTTTCATATACAAGAACAAATGGACATTTTCATACGTAAATCTGTTTTATACTAGGTTTTGTGAGACATTTCACGTACTTTCGAGTATGCATTATTAAGTCCTGTATTATATACCATAATCCCTTGTAGGGGGAGCGTGATACTTGTGTATAGATCTTTACAGAATTAACAATCTCGCACCTAAACTGTTAGCTACAGCTAGACCGGCAGGTCTGGGGTGACAAATGTCATAACATTCCAACGCCTGAAGAACGTTGTTACAGGCAGTCTGGGTCATTAGCATGGTTATAAAACTCACATGGAGTATTAAAAACACGTTGATTTACGGGGTTATCAAATACCTTGCTATTATATACGTACACAAATCTACTATATTAGACATGAAAAACACCATTGTAGTTCATTTTTGGGGCTTTTAAACTACCACCCACTTATAAACAAATATTGGATTTCTGAAGCAAACATTCAAAACAGTCGGGTCTTGGTAGAAGGCTACATTTTATACTAGTAGAAAATATGGGATTTTCTAGGGTTTTCAAACATTTACAATTACTTACAAACATGTTAATTGGTATAACCTTTCCTTCAAACATTTACAGGTCTTTCTTTACAGCTTTACAAATCAAAGTCACATAAATACTTATGAATTCACCAGCATTATTGCTGATACTCGCTTTCAAAATAACTTGTATTCCCAGGACACAGATAGACAGGTACGACTACCAGGTTCTGTGAAGACGGAGCGGTCAAGACTCGTCTTTTATTTTGAATATTCATTTTGTAGAATTATACTATGAAAGAACTCAAATGTAACGACCCAATTTTCACGTCCAAAAGTTTTGTTTTTTTTTAAAACATTACTTAGAAAACATTAATAATTAAAACATTGTTTAATTAAACCATTTCACATCGAAAACCAAATTTGAAATCCACAACATTTAAACAACCAAAATATCAGAGTATCAATCCCAGAATAAACTCATAACTAAGGAAACAAGAGTGTGCGTGATATGCCGCTACCGTGCCGGCTCCTTTCCCCTAGCTGAAGAGGTACCTGAAACAACAACTGAAAAATGTAAGCACAAAGCTTAGTGATTTCCCCCATCGTACCACATACCATACAACACATATCATACATACTGCCAGGCTATTCTGGAGTGCCTGACTACCCGGTACGGCCATTCTGGGGTGTCGTCTACCTGTGTCAAGCTATTCTGTGGTGCTGACTACCCATCGGTCCTAACAACCGATCCTCAGGGACTATTTCATCCCCTACTGCTACTATCACATATATCATAACATAACATATTATCAGACATATCTGGGGTGTCCGATCTACCCTTCGGTCCTAACGACCGAACTTGGGGACTATTGCCCGCCTACTACCACTATCACACATAACATATCATGCCAGCATATAAACATATCATCAAATACTGTCAGACATATCTGGGGTGTCTGACCTACCCTTCGGTACTAACAACCGAACTCTACTACCATCGCATATACATATCGTGCCAGCATATAATATATCAGGTAGTAGCAAACCTAGATGATATCACAAAGACAATCATCTAACATACAACTCCTACTGGTGGGCCGGCATTGTGGCCGTAGACCCACCGCTACTGGAAGGTAACTCACCTCGAAGTAGCTGCTGATCTGATCGGGAACTGACTGCCTACTGTTGTTGCTGCTGCTCCGGAAATCCTACGGCTGTAATTCCCACAAAATACTCAATCAATTACTGATAACAGTCCTTTGGGTAAAATGACCATTTTACCCCTGATCATGTCATAAGTCAAGGTCAAAGTCAACTTTCAGTTGACCCGACTCGCCGAGTTGGCTCTCCAACTCGCCGAGTCCCTATCAAATCGATTGTCCTGAATCTCGTCTCTACTCGTCAAGTTAGGCGTTGACTCGACGAGTTCTCCTTCTAAACTGATGTTCAAGTCCTTCATCCTACTCACCGAGTTGTATGAACAACTCGCTGAGTTCATCTTCATCCGATGAACACTTATGCTGAGACTCGCCGAGTTGTATGAACAACTCACTGAGTCTGTTCTTGATCTAAGAAGATTGCCTTGAACTCGCCGAGTTAGGGCATTGACTCGCCGAGTTCCTTCATGGATGAGTTCAGCTTCCAACTCACTGAGTCACACCCCGTGACTCACTACTCCCACTCAGCAAACGCGAAAAGGGAAAACTCGGGGACTCGCGACTCGACTCGCCGAGTCAGATGAACGACTCGCCAAGTCGGCCACATGCAACTACTACACACGCGATTCTGCTTGAATCCAGCTTATGCTATCCACAGATCTGGGTTCCTATAGCATGAATAACACGTAAAGTTTCCAACTTTACGTGTAGATATTCACCAATGAGGGTTTTAGGGCTCAAAATGCACCAAAAGAGTAGATCTAGGGTTTTCATACAATATGGGTCCATAAAGGCAGCAGATCCAAGCTCCTGGAGCTCAATCCCACCTAGATCTAAAGGTTACTCAGCTTATTACGAATCCTTAAACATACACAAGCTTGGAAATGGCTCAAGAAGGACTTAAATGGAGTTATAAGGAACAATAAGCATGAAATCAGAGGGGAAAATCAAGTTTTACCTCAAGGAAAACACTGAGATTGCTCAAAGATGGTTGACCTCCTCTTCCTCTTCTTGATCCACTCTTCTTCCTTCTCCAAAACTTCAAAACACACTAAGAATGCTTCAAACTCTCAAGGAATAAAGCTTTGAACGATGGGTTAGGGCTCTGAGGGTGAATGGGGGCTGGCTTGGGGCAGAATGAGGGCTTAAATAGGGTGCAAACCCCTGAAACTTACGGTTTCCGCAAACAGCGGTGACTCGCCGAGTCCAGGATATGGGCTCGCCGAGTCGCCAACTTCAACGTGTCCTGGGTCCCGTCTCTACTCGGCGAGTCAGACCTACAACTCGCCGAGTCCAAGGCTTCAAATGAAAAAGAGCTCAAATGAAATTTACGTACCAGGAACCAGGTGCTACATCAAATGTAATTAAAATTATACTATTAATGCAATGGATGATGTTGTTGCTTGTTTACTAGTTTTCATTGTTATGATACATTACATGACGTCCTCCGCCCCAGAACGTTTCCGCCGTTCTCGGTTTTGGGGTGTGACAGATTGGTATCAGAGCATTGTTTATAGTGAATTGAGTATATCAACCCATAAAAGATATACAAACTATATATACAATAGGGATTAAAAATACTCTAATAAAGAGTATATACTTTTAAATAATAAAATATTTAAGTAAGTATATGTGCCTGCATTCATACTAAAATCAGTGTCACTAGGACAGAACAAAAGTATTACGATTGTTGGGCAGCACAAGTAGACTTAAAGACATATACTCAAAACTAGGATGATATAGCCTGATCAACTATATTATCCAAGGGTTGACTAGCATGTGGCTAAGTGTGGTTGTGAGTTGCAACAAGTCTAAAAACTTACCCACAATACCACAATGAGAACAGTAGAACATAAACCTAAAACACTATAGGAGTAATTTGTGTATTGCTATAAACTACTTATGTGTTAGATTCTTATACCCTAATTACCACATAGATAACATAGCTGGACCCCATCCCCATGACGACCCGTACTACCCAAACAAAGGCAATGTTGGATGGTTCAGAGAAGAACCATAGAATGATCATCTAATCCCTTTTGAATGATCACCATGCTAAAGACCTTTCGGATGATGATAACTCTGAACTCGAGAATGAGAATCTACCCCCGATAACTCCCAATTCAAACCCTAAACCTCATCCAGCTCTTCATGGCTCGACACTTCCTTGGATAGAATGCCTAAAAACATGGAGCGAAGAGAAAAAAAATCAACCTATGTTGTTTAAAGGAGACCGAAACTGCTACAACTTAAGGGGAGCTTAGCAGGCAAAGTTTTACCAATCTTGATCCGTAGAGTTACTCGAAACAAAATTCAGGGCAGGACGACTCTCCAATATACCGAAGAGGTTAAATGCTAATACAAGAATGCACATCATCTACACCAATCATCTTGAAAACACTCGTGAGAGATCTGAGAGAGACCATGAGACCCTGCTACAAGCATTAGCTAAAACACGAGCCGGAGTCATAGAGATACAAGTACGCCAGAGAATGTACGAAAGACACCTTCTTGATAATGGAACGTCAATTGGATGAACTAAGAGTTCACCAGAAGGATGACTGCCGCCAGTAAGAAATACTTTATTTCCCTTCCTTGTTTAAAGGAATCGTTTTCCTGTGTATATCCTATGTAGCATTTTTCTATGTAACTATCTTGTACTGTAAGTACTGTAAGTTAGGCCTTTATGCGGCCAAAACCTTTCTACTCATGATATGATGTAAGACCTTCTTCAAGATCAATTTTCCCAAACTTAGTACGTCATGAATATCGATATTGAAAGTCGGCTAACTTCGGTGTCACTCTTTGTTCAAATACTTTCATCATACTTTCGTTGGGATCTATCTGAAACCCACTCTAGTCAAGTTATTGAACTAGGGTAATTTAGCTTAGGGATCATTCCCAATTCTATTTCAAAGGTTGAATCATGTTATTTACCAACCGATGGTACCCTGGTTTGAACGTCAAGCATCTTGAGACCATTCTACGAACTTACTTCTACTCTGTACTAGGACTGCCTCATAGGGATGTAGGTCAAACCATCATGAACATACTTCCAATCCGTACTAGGACTGCATCATAGGGATGTAGGTCAAACTTTCGAGAACATACTCTTACTCTTTACTTAAAACAATCGAAGTACGTCTAGAGTCAACCAGAATCGCTCACAAAAATCTTTATCTTTCATGTTACAGAATCATGTTGTCATCCGGAAACGATCAGCCGAGCAACGAAACCCCTATCCTCCATATCGACGCCGCTTCATTACAAGCTGCAGTAGCAGCTGCGGTGACAACTTTCCTTACACACATCAACTCAGGCAACACAAGCAAGACCGACAAAGGAGTCGAGAGCTCCGATGGTAGTACCAAACCGTGAAACCAACAAATGGAAACAGTCCTAGACTTGCGAAGCCGTAAGACCGAAAGGAAGAGACGATATCGTCAAGCCCTAAAGGAGCGCAAGAGATCCCAAAGACTTGCCATGCCACAGCAACAAGTGGCAACTCCTGCAGAACGCTTTAGGAAGCAATTTCCAAGGTGGTGTAATGAGGAAGGCACTCGTGTCCACATAACACTGGCTAAACACCTCACTCCCTCCACCAAGGCTAGTACTAGCCAGTCATGCCACTAATGCGGAGAGATAGGGCACCTCAAGAAGGATTCCCCTATAACAAGGAACTCTGGCGCAGACTGTAGGATTCTCAGGATCACAGCTGCAGGAGAACCTACTACGAACCCACGTTAATGTAATTTAGGCATTTCGTTGTAACAGACTTATAAACCATCCAAAACTAGTGCAATCAGAGTCTTATCTTTTGCAGGATCCCGTCGGTATAGGGATGCTCGTGCTGCATATACTTGCCTTTTGTAGTATACCTTATTCGCAGCAATATTCTTGTAGTAGTCTAAAGTACTGTAACTCTGTTGATGGTTGCACGGTTGTGTTTTGTCTGTAAACGTTTTATATTCAAATCTAATGTCTTTAAGTTTCTTTATGATTCCGACATTATCATACGACTTGATTCAATTTGATCCTCACAAAAGCAACTTCATACGTACATCCCTTTCTTCGAAATCGTCTTTCCAACGAAGTCGTCATTCTAGAACACCAAAGTACCCATGTATAGAGTACCTCATAGTTCTTTTCCTTTCCAAAGAAATCCCCGAAGTACCACTTGTACAGTACGTCAAGTTCAAATCCAAAGGTCCATACGGTTGATCTGTCGCTGATGAATGTATACATAGGGGTGATATATAATCAAGGTTCTACAGGTTTGGAATTGACAATTCCACTTTAACTTCTTTTTCCTCGATGGGGTGTGAGCTTAAAGAAGAATCATTTATTCAACTACCTTCTCAACCTTAATTATATACGACTCGTATACCCAAGACTGTGATCGATAAACCAGGTATGAGTTCTACTATGAACTTCAGGACGGAGACTGCCCAAGACTGCGAATGATCGTGCTTCCATGAGAATAAACTTAGAAATACCTATCCTTCTCCCTAATTCATGAGTAGTCATACTATCTTTTAGGTCTTCACGACAGCTAATCCACCCCAAGGTTTTGATATCATAATTAATAGAAGTTGGTTAAGTCTATATCGAGCCGACATCAGGTTCTTTGATTAAGCAGTTCGTCCTAACCTCCCTAAACAACGAGGCTCTAGTTATTTACAGCAACGAACCAAGTACGAACCCTCTCATCATTTCGTGTACGCAAGCTCAGAAATGCTTACGAAAGGAATATCATGCATTCCTTGCACACATCGCCGAGGCGTGTCGAGGAGTGAAGGACATTCAAGAACATCCAAGAAGTATGCGGTTTTCCCGACACCTTTCCAGAAGGACAACCGAGACTACCAACACAGCGTCAAGTCGAATTCAGAATCGACTTAGTTCCAGGGGCTACCCAAGTAGCCAAATCACCTTATTGTCTAGCTCCAACCGTGATGCGAGAACTTCCTAGCGAGCTTAACAAACTCCTCATAAGGGGATTCTTTAGGACAAATTTCTCACTTGGAAGAACACCAAACCTGTCTCTAAACAAGAAAGAGCGTTCCAAACGTTAAAGTAAGTCTGATACATCACACCAACATTATCCCTCCCAAAAGGGGATAGAATATTTCGTAGTGTAATGCGATACATTCAACCGAGGGCTTGGTTGTAAGCAAGAGGAAAAGTCATTGCCCATACCTCAAGACAGCCTAAGACACAGGAAATTAACTATTCAACACGTGATCTTGAATCATGAGTAGCGGTAATTGCTGTAAAGATCTGGAGACACTACTTGTAGGGTACATGGTGTAATACTCTCACAGACCACAAAAACACTCAACACACATTCGAAAAAGAAAAGTTATCATACCAGTGAAGTCAAACGAAAGAAGCAAAGTCGTATCCCGATCGTGAAAGGTTCGCTGGAATGCCAAAGCGAGGACCAGAGTTACATAAGAACATGAATAGCAAATAAAACTTCTATCCGTAGCATGATTATTAATTCTGCTTAAACTCTAATTTTGGGACGAAATTCCCTCTAACAGGGGGATGATGTGACAACCCGACATTTTGAGACAATATAATGTAACACCAGTCAAATTTAGGCCAAAATATAACTTTCCTAAAAATCTTATTTGGGTTAAATAAAGTAGTAGGCATCGTATCAAGGATTTCGTACATATAAAGAACACTAAAATCCGAGTTATAATGGAGAAGTTATGACCAACCGAAGATTCTCGGCAAAACCAAGCAACACCGATTAAGCGAAAAACGCGAAGTTTCAATACAATAACTTTTAGCCTTAGGTATCTAAATGATAGTCGTATATTTCATTAAACCGTGACCATGCATAAAAAGAACGCCCAAAACGGACATCGTATGAAGAAGTTACAAATTTTCTAAGTTTCGTAACAGCGGTAGACAGCTAAAAACTCGAAATAAAGATCGATCGATTTTTAGCCAACACAACTTAAACGAGAGTTGAAGGTCTCGACAATAGTAGTTCGATGGTAAAAAGACAAACGAAAACGGACGTCGGATAAAGAAGTTATGGATTTTTAACGAAGTTATCATGTCCCGACCTATTAATTGAAATATAATTAAAAATAAAGTAACAATTAGCTGACGGAGTCTAAATGAAAGTTGTAGAGTATTTTCTCAACTTCGCGTGGATATAAAGAACGTCAAAAGCGGAGCCCGTATGCGAAAGTTACGGATTTTACAAGTTCGTGGCACACACACCGAAACGATTTACGCCCAGCGTACTAGGATGTTAGGCTCCGGATTGTCCACGTCGCTTCGATGCTTCTTTCGAGGATGCGGTAAGCGCTGACATCGCGTAGGTCCAGCGTACTCCGAAGTTACGCCCAGCGTACTCCGAATTTACGCCCAGCGTAATCCCTCTTCCAGCACCCTATAAATAGAATGCGAGGGTGCCGGCCATCCTTGCTCATTTTCTTCACTTCTCTCACATTTTAACCTCGTTTTTTGTTCCGAAAACATCCCGACTTCCCGGTTTCATATCTAAGCCCCGACGACGGTCCGAAGCCCCGAGATTCCCGAGAATCTCGTCACTTTCCGGTCGAGGTGCCGCCCGAGAAAATCGCGTTTTCTTCAAATCACGCACTTTTTTTTAAGGTGAGTTCATACCCCTATAAACTACATTTTCAAATGTGTTATCTAAAAGTTTCACTATATACTCTTTTTATCAAGTAAATCATATGGGATTCATAACTACTACATGGAACCTTTCGTATGAAAAATATATCACGATAACATCTTGTCTTTTAAAATTAAATGTGTTGTTATACAGATACGAATCAAACACTTTATTTATACTTTGAATATATGTGTTCATTTATGTCACTATAAAAGTTACACTTTACATAACGAGTGAGCATTTCACTAGGGTTTACTATACAAACGAAACAAACTTTTGGAAAAACTATAATAGTTTACAACAAACATTTTTACATGTTAAAAACTCTTTATCAAACCATCTTACATACTTTATGTTTCCTTTCAAACGCTGTTAGAATCGTGTTTCAAACGAAGATCTTCTGATACTTAAAATTGTTCTTATCAAACAAACTACTTTCAAATCGTTTTATAAACTGACATCAAGTCATCATTTCTTATTTATTAAACTCTTCAAAGGTTTTACAAAACTTCTTTTATATTTTTATTGTCAAATGCACGCCTATACATGTGTAGTTATATATATCATGTATACATATACAGACATAAAAGTTTCCATCAGTTGGTTCAGTACCTTTAGGTAGCAAAGGCATACTTCGGTTATACACGCACAATACTAGTAACTATAATTGGTATAGTTAGGATATACTACTTACCATTCCAAGTACAAGGAATCACACAAGAGTCAGTTTATTTATGAGTCTATACTAATACATTACATACTATATGAAGAGATACGATTACATACTATTACAAGGCATACAAATTTCAAGACATACAATTACAAGAGATACGATTACATAAGATAGTGTACTAGATATTCATGAAATTTTACATACTACAAGTACCATATCAAAGAGATATTTTCATATACAAGAACAAATGGACATTTTCATATGTAAATCTGTTTTATACTAGGTTTTGTGAGACATTTCACTTACTTTCGAGTATGCATTATTAAGTCCTGTATTATATACCATAATCCCTTGTAGGGGGAGCGTGATACTTGTGTATAGATCTATATGGAATTAACAATCTCACACCTAAACTGTTAGCTACAGTTAGACCGGCAGGTCTTGGGTGACAAATGTCATAACATTCCAACGCCTGAAGAACGTTGTTACAGGCAGTCTGGTTCATTAGCATGGTTATAAAACTCACATGGAGTATTAAAAACACGTTGATTTACGGGGTTATCAAATACCTTAGCGATTATATACGTACACAAATCTACAATATTAGACATGAAAAACACCATTGTAGTTCATTTTTGGGGCTTTTAAACTACCACCCACTTATAAACAAATATTGGATTTCTAAAGCAAGCATTCAAAACAGTCGGGTCTTGGTAGAAGGCTACATTTTATACTAGTAGAAAATATGGAATTTTCTTGGGTTTTCAAACATTTACAATTACTTACAAACGTGTTCATTGGTACAAACTTTCCTTCAAACATTTACAGGTCTTTCTTTACAGCTTTACAAATGAAAGTCACATAAATACTTATGAATTCTCCAGCATTATTGCTGATACTCGCTTTCAAAATAACTTGTATTCCCAGGACACAGATAGACAGGTACGACTACGAGGTTCTGTGAAGACGGAGTAGTCAAGACTCGTCTTTTATTTTGAATATTCATTTTATAGAATTATACTATGAAAGAACTCAAATGTAATTAAAATTATACTATTAATGCAATTGATGATGTTGTTGCTTGTTTACTACTTTTCATTGTTATGATACATTACATGACGTCCTCCACCCCAGAACATTTCCGCCGTTCTCGGTTTTGGGGTGTGAAAATTTTTCTAGAAAGCTTCCTCTTGAGCTTTCTTTTTACTTTCCACAATTGTCGAGACAACTTCAATTCTCAACGCTCTTGGCCTTTACTTTTCAAGTTTTACCTTCCAACTGAGAGCATTAGCAACAACATTTGCTTTACCAGGGTGGTAAAGTATCTCACAGTCGTAGTCCTTGAGTAACTCTAGCCAACGTCGTTGCCTCATGTTCAATTCCTTTTGATTAAAGAGATATTGAAGACTCTAATGATCAGTGAAAAGTTTACACTTTGTGTCGTAAAGATAATGCCTCCATATCTTTAAGGCAAATACTACCGCTGCCAACTCCAGATCGTGTGTGGGGTAGTTCTTTTCATGTTCCTTCAATTGCCTTGATGCATACGCTATCACTTTATCCCTTTGGGTCAGAACACAACCTAACCCAACTCCAGATGCATCGCTATAAACTGTAAAGTCATCAACTCCTTCAGGCAACGAAAGAATCGGTGCTTCACACAATCTCTTCTTCAACTTCTCAAAGGCTTCCTTATCCTTCTCATTCCAAGCATAAGTAGCTCCTTTGTGGGTCAAAGCTATTAATGGAGTAGCAATCGAAGAAAAGCCTTGGATAAACCTTCGGTAATATCCAGCTAATCCTAAAAAGCTTCGAATCTCCGTAGGACTCTTTGGTTGTTCCCACTTCATTACAGCTTCAATCTTTGCTGGGTTAACCATTATTCCTTCTTGGTTAACCAAATGACCTAAAAATTGGACTTCTTGAATCCAAAATTCACATTTGGAGAACTTTGCATACAGCTTCTCCTTTTTCAGGACTTCTAGCACTTCACGCAGATGCTTTTCATGCTCCTGCTTGCTTTTCGAATAAATCAAGATATCTTCTATGAATACTATCACGGATTTATCTAAGAATGGTTTACAAACCCTATTCATCAAATCCATGAAAGCTGTTGGGGCATTGGTTAGTCCGAACGACATAACCAAAAATTCATAGTGTCCATATCTCGTTCTAAATGCAGTCTTTTCGATATCCTGCTCTCTCACCTTTAGTTGATGGTATCCCGACCTAAGATCGATCTTCGAGAAATATCTCGAACCCTGTAACTGGTCGAACAGGTCGTCGATCCTCGGCAATGGGTACTTGTTCTTTATCGTTACATTGTTCAGCTCTCTGTAATCGATGCACATTCTCATGCTCCCGTCTTTCTTCTTTACAAAAAACACAAGGGCTCCCCAGGGCGATGAACTAGGTCGAATGAAACCTTTTTCCAATAACTCCTGAAGTTGTGTCATAAGTTCTTTCATCTCTGTTGGTGCTAATCGATAGGGTGCTTTTGCTATCGGCGTCGTTCCTAGTAACAAGTCGATACAAAATTCTACTTGTAGATCAGGGGGCAATCCGGGAAGATCTTCGGGAAAGACTTTCGGATAATCACACACCACCGGAATATTTTGCACCTCCTTCTTTTCGATCTTAGTATCGATCACGAACACTAGATATGATGTACATCCCTTGGCCAAACACTTTCTGGCTTTCATTAGGGAAATGATTCCAGAATTTACTCTGTGTTTGTCTCCATACACCATAAACGACTCTTTCCCTGGCGGGTTTACTTTTACTATCTTCTTTCTACATAATATTTCTGCATCGTTGGCGCTAAGTCAATCCATTCCTAAAACTATGTCGAATCCATTTAACTCGATAGGCAATAATTCCTCGTGGAACTTATTCTCATCCAAATCAATGAGGATGTTTTTCATACGATGGCTAACATGTACAAACTTGTCACTAGCAATCTTGACTAATAAGGCATTAACTAGCTTATCTACAGGCAAAGCTAGCTTTCTACCAAATTCATGCGATATAAAGGAGTAATTGGCTCCAGAAGCAAACAAAATTTGGGCAGGCAATTCGTTTACGAGAGAGGTACCTGAAGCGACATCGACTTCTTCTTTTGCATCTTCAAGTGTCATCTGAAACGCTCTCGCCTTCGGCTTTGGTGGTAGATTGGGCTTTGCGGCATCCTTCCTCTTTGGAGAGTCTTTAAGAATATGCCCTACTTCATGGCACTCAAAACATACCCTCTTGTCGGACGGACACACGTTGGCATAATGCCCAGTCTTTCCACATTTGAAGCAAGTCACCTCCTCACTACATCTCCCAGAGTGCTTTTTCTTGCACTTCTCACACCATTTCGCTTCACCTCCTCCTCCTCCAAACTTCTTGGACTTAGAAAATTTGCTTTTCTTGTTGGAACCTGTAGTTCCTTCAAATTTTCTTTTTTCACCAACTTTTGCCCTCTCCAGACCCTTCTCTCTGATCTGAACCTCAACATTCTTAGCAGCCCAGATGGCGGCTTTCAAAGTGGTTGCTAGCTTAACCATTGGACCAAAGTCTGCTGGTAATCCGAGGGCAAACTTGTTGACCTTAGAGAGTTCAGTTGGAACTAGATGAGGAACAAGCTTCATCTTTTCCATAAAACTAGCAGCGTATTCAGTAACGCTCATCTTTCCTTTCTTTAAATTCTGGAACTCATTGTTGATTTCCAGAAGATCCTGCTCAGAGTAGTACTGCAATTTCAGTTGTACCACAAAATCTTCCCAAGACATCTTACTAGCTTCACCCTTGGGCATCGAATCAGCTAGTAACTTCCACCAGCTCAACACACCAGACTTTAGCAGAGGAATCACAAGTGCGGTCTTTTGTTTGTTGCTGCACTCGCAACTTTCAAACATCGTCTCCATTTCGAAGATCCAATTCATGACTTCCACCGGTGTCGGACTTCCAGATAGACACGGCGGTTTAGATGCCATGAAATCTTTGTATTTGCATCCGCATCCATCAACTCCTCCATCCTGGTTGTTTTGTCTAACTATCGGTGGGTTGGCTTGACCAAGAGTCCTGCTGTAGTTTCCTCCTACTGATTGCCCTTCATTCAATACAGGTTGTTCAACAGGTATCGTAGTCTCTTCCCTATGCTTTTGTAGTAATCACCTTGTCTCCTCCATCTGGCGATCTAACATCATCTGCATCATTGCTTGTGCCCCAGCCATCGTCATTGGCTCAGGTGCAACTCCTACAACAGGTACTTGCTCAACTACTTGAGGTTGAGGCTGTTGATCCCTATTTCCATTTGCATTTGCAGCTCCACTACGAGTTCTTGCCATTACAATCTATAGACCAAATAAGGCGAATTTAGGTCTTTATCCTTGTTAGACATATTAATTCCCTTATCACTCCGAAACGTTTACATGTTAATCTAATCTCGTAATCATACGCTTAGAATCCTACACTCATAAAGTTTTCAGATCCGGTCGGCAACAGACCATAGATCCGAACAAATAATGGCAAACATGGCAAACACATAGCATTTAGCACATAAGGGCATTTTAGGCATCTTCCCTAAAATAAACTAGTGCTCGTGTCTAAAATAGGGTAGACACTCATCTTACAATCATCACTTAGCATTCTAAGTTCAAGTCTAGAAATTTTACAATTTCTTAGTTCGATTAAACTAATGCTTTGATACCAACTGTGACATCCCCTAATTTCTCGGCCAGAAAAGACCGATTTAATTTATGCTTTTTAAAATAAAATCAGAGAAATCTTTTTAAAAGATGTTGCGGAATTGGTCCCCAAACAACATATCATAAAAGTTTATTAAAACCCTTCATTAAGAAGGTATATATTTTCCATATATATATATATATATATATATATATATATATATATATATATATATATATATATATATATATATATATATATATATATATATATATATATCAAAACCTTGGGATGTCATGTTTCGATATAGATCAAAAGCATAAACAAGATATTATAAGCCTTTCAACAGTTATTTACAACTACTGGCTTATAATCCAAAAATCTCTCGTCGTTCTCCGACTATGCTCGGGGTCCCCAAACAACATATGATAAAAGTTTATCAAAACCCTTCATTAAGAAGGTATATATTTTCCATATATATATATATATATATATATATATATATATATATATATATATATATATATATATATATATATCAAAACCTCGGGATGTCATGTTCTGATACAGATCAAAATCATAAACAAGACATTATAAGCCTTTCAACAGTTATTTACAACTACTGGCCTATAATCCAAAAATCTCTCGTCGTCCTCCGACTATGCTCGGGGTCCACTACCTGTAACATAAAAAGCTGAGTGGCTCAGGCTTGGGAGCCTGGTGAGCATATAGGGTACCCACAATAATAATAAACTTATTAAGTTCACCAATCAACAATAACCCTGATTACCCGTTCCCGTTATCCTCACTTTACGTCCCTAAACACTTTTCACAAGGGACCTAGCCTAAAGAATATCATCGAGATGGAAACTACTGCTAAGGGGTTTCCTCAGCCATACATGTCCTAAAGGCAACCATGAGGGGAATGGAGTACAGCGAATGAACACTCTAGTTCATTAACACCTACAGGTTGCGGACCTGCTAATGTTTCCCACTGGACTGTCTAGAAAGTCTGTGGTCGTCATCCAAACTCCGCTAGATGACTGGATCTCAAAACACATCGAGGCCTCTCATCAATTTTATTTTATCACACATCACTATCTACCCATGTTCTACCCAACATATTTGTAGATAAAAATACTTATACATTTTTAAAACATGTATAAAACATCAACACAACAGTCACCTTGAATAAACAATTAATATATTTACACATAGCACGTATTATAAGGTAAATACTTCATATCTATGTGTAAAATGAAAGTGACTATACACTCATATGATTTGATGATAATCGGACAGCAATTCGTTTCCTAAAATGATCGTTTCTAATAAAACCGGGAGTTTTATTAAGAAACCGGGCTCTGCAAAGGTTGGGCTTCGAAACCGAAAAGATAAATTTTTCGGGCTTCATGGGCACTTCATGGCGTATTCCGGGGCTTATAATCGATATCGGGGCTTTGGGGGATTCTAAGATGAAGAAATTATGAAGAAAGGGGTGAAAGATGGTAAGATCTCAAAAGTACCCGAGAGGCTTCGCAGGTACCCTTCTATTTATAGGGTCCGAAGTCCTGATCCAACGACTGGGAGGCTCCTGATCCGACGGCTGAGAGGTCTCGCAGGGGGTTGCTCGCATGAGGGTAGCATGTGCGAAGGGGCTACTGGCTTCTTGTGATTAGTCCGAAGCGTGTGTCCGAAGTCATTTCCGGTGCGCAGGTGGTCAGCACGTGCGAGGGCCTCGGTGGCACTTGCTGATTGGACCGCGGAGTTGTGACCCATGTGCGAGGCTCGGAGCTAGGTGGTGCGAGGTTCGGTCCATATGCGAGCCTCGGATTGGACCTCCCTTCGGTCAAATCAGAATCCAACACGTGGCACATGCGAGGCGAGGGTGACGTGGCAACTCGTGACTATGCAAATTTTTTCCGTTTTCGCGCCAAAACTTCTAAAATCTATAACTTTCTCATACGAGCTCCGTTTTTGACGTTCTTTATATGCACGCGTAGCTAAAATTACGCTCTACAACTTCCGTTTAAACTTTGTCGGCAAATTTTTTGACTTTAAATTTTATATTATTATTTTTAACAGAACGGGACAGGAAATCCGTTAAAAATTCATAACTTCTTCATCCGACGTCCGTTTGATGGGTTTTGGCCATATGAACATTCCTATGTGCACATGCAAACCCTAATGCTTGGATCTAGGTTTCTCTAATTAAACATGCATTGGATCCAAGACTTCTAATAACTAATAAAGTATAAGAACATTACAAAATCGGAGTTAGAAGCATACCTTGAAACACTTGGTTGATCTTCTAGTTCTTGGAGCTTTAGAGTCACCAACGTCACTCCTCTAATGGCTTACAAACACCAACTAGCAAGAAGATGATTTGAGAGAGAGGAGAGGGAAGAAATCGGCCAGGGTTTCTTTGCTTTTTCAGAGGCGTCGATTTCCTTTGCCCCAAGGGTCTATTTATACTTGTAAGGCTCCTAGGGTTTCACCCTTAAACCCTAGTTGGATAATCTTTTACTCAAAGCAATCCAAATCCTTTCCAATATAAGCCCTTGGACGATTTGTGGCTTATCCTAAGCCTTAGAAATCGTCCAACCCTATCCATAAAGGATTTACAGCCCAAAGTGTAACTATCAAACAATTGACAGTTTATACCATCTTATTTAATTAATCTCTTTAAGTCACCAAATTAATTCTAATTAATTTATGACTTATATTAATCAAATAACAATATTATTATTCCTTATATTATTCTCATAATATATTAATAATATTTATTCTCTCATAATAAATCATCCTGTCAAGTTGCTATGGTGAAGGCAACCCAAAAGAACCATGCACAATCGGGTCAAATACTTGCCTAATATAGTTGCAGCCTTAGACACTATTCCAACAGTCTCCCACTTGGATAAGTCCGGTAACTATATGCACAAGTACAATTCGATTTGCAATCGTAGCTCTCAAAGACACTGTCAAACTCTGATCTAATCAATCTTGTCCTTTAGATAAAGGATCGTACAGTCCTCTGTTAGATATCATGCTGACAATTCTATGGAATAATTTGTCTAGCATTTTGGTTTCTCAATCTCCGATTCATTTGACATAGAACATAATCGAACACATCAATTCAATTCTGACCGGGCCCGGCACATAAGTCAAATCAAATCATCGAGCGGCCGAGATATCGCTTTTACACTCTTAGGATAAAAGTAACAGATAAACTTCGACTTATATGCATTTACTTATTCATTAATCAACTATACACAACAATGCGTTTTATAACACCGAGTTACTGATGCGTTTTTGCATTATCAATGTACAACCAATTAACAAATAACAAACCATATATCTAGGTTTTAAGACTATATGATATTATTGTCTTGCGATCATCCTTTTATATCATATTCCATAAGGTGATTCCAGCAAGCGCGGGTTTGTTCCAATGCTCAAAACTAGTTCATAAGCACTCATGAACGTTGCAGCAACCCTTTGCTATGTCTAAAACCATTTAGACAATCTACAAACCGATTCATGACAATCTTCATTCATATCTACTTCCA
The DNA here is from genome assembly GCF_002870075.4 of Lactuca sativa. NCBI lineage: Eukaryota > Viridiplantae > Streptophyta > Magnoliopsida > Asterales > Asteraceae > Lactuca > Lactuca sativa. The sequence continues at coordinate 317,600,999 of NC_056626.2, forward strand.
ACATATGAACGATTGTGGACAATTTGAATAATTCGATTATTCTTAATAAACTCAATTATTCTAGAAGTCAAAACATGCAAAATGAAACAATAGTTAAACAATTAACATAAGACAGTAACATTACTCATAAATAATACTCCTTTATTTAATCATCAAATGTTAATTACATTTATCTATTACATGTTTCTACTACTATCTAATCTATGCTAATATCATCCTTCAGCCCAATACTCCTAGCATGCTGCAAGTGCTTAACCCTACTCAGTCCCTTTGTAAGCGGATCTGCTGGGTTATCTTCTGATGATATCCTCTTCACTACGAGTTGTCCTTCTTCTACATGATGTCTAATAAAGTGATATTTTCTGTCGATATGTTGAGATCTACCATGATCCCTCGGTTCCTTGGTCAAGGCAACCGCTCCTTCATTATCATAGAAAATTTCCATGGGCTCCTTTATGGCAGGTACAACTCCAAGATCACCGATGAAGTTCTTCAACCATATTGCCTCCTTCGACGCTTCGCTCGCTGCAATGTACTCTGATTCGCACATTGAATCGACTATGGTTTCCTGCTTGGTACTTTTCCAAGTTACTGCTCCTCCATTTAGGGTAAAGACCCATCCCGACTGCGAACGGTAGTTGTCCCTGTCGGTCTGAAAGCTGGCGTCACTATACCCTCGCACCTTCAAGTCATCACTCCCTCCGAGGACTAAGAACCATTCCTTCATCCTCCGAAGGTACTTAAGGATATTCTTAACCGCAATCCAATGGGCTCTGCCAGGGTTCCCTTGATATCTGCTAACCATGCTCAAAGCAAAGGCTACATCAGGGCGAGTACAAGTCATAGCATACATGATTGAGCCAACTGCGGAAGCGTATGGTACTCAGCTCATCTCTGCTATTTCAGCTTCGGTACTCGACTTTGAGTCTTACTCAACTTGCCATTACTTTGTATCGGTAATTCTCCCTTCTTCGAGTTTTCCATACTAAAACGTTTTAGTACCTTCTCTAAGTAAGTGTTCTGACTAAATCCTATTAGTCTCTTACTTCTTTCTCTTACTATCCTTATTCCCAAAATATAAGAAGCCTCTCCGAGGTCTTTCATAGCGAAGCACTTCTCGAGCCAGGACTCACCCTCCTGCAGAGTCGGGACGTCGTTTCCTATGAGTAATATGTCATCGACATATAGAATGAGGAAGCTTACTATACTCCCACTGGCTTTGACATATACACACCATTCATCTTCGCTTCGTACAAATCCAAACTCTTTGACTTTCTTATCGAAGCAAAGATTCCATCTGTGAGATGCTTGCTTAAGTCCATAAATGGACTTCTCAAGCTTACACACTCTATTCGGATGCTTTGGATCCACAAACCCCTCTGGCTGAGCCATGTAAACATCCTCAGCCAACTTTCCGTTAAGGAAAGCGGTCTTGACATCCATTTGCCAAATCTCATAATCATGAAATGTGGCAATAGCTAGCATCACTCTAATAGACTTTATCTTCGCAACTGGTGAGAAGGTCTCATCATAGTCAACTCCTGGAGTTTGAGTAAAGCCCTTCGCAACCAATCGCGCCTTATACATGTGTACTTTTCCATCCACGTCGGTCTTCTTCTTGAAGATCCATTTGCACCCAACGGTCTTACGTCCGGGCACATTATCAACCAAATTCCAAACTTGGTTATCATACATGGATTGGATCTCGCTATCCATTGCCTCTTTCCATTTTGCAGACTCTGGGCCTGCCATGGCTTCCTTATAGCTATTAGGTTCATCAAGGTTTACTAGTGTACTATCAATAATATACGTGTCTCCTTCGGTTGTAATATGAAAACCATATAACTGGGGTTGAACTCTAACTCTTTCGGAACGTCTAAGAGGTAATGATACATCAATCGGTTCAACCGGAGTTTCCTCCTCGGGTTGAGTGCCAGCGGTAGAGGTTCCTTCATCTATCGATTCTTGAATCTCTTCAAGCTCGATTTGCCTCCCACTGTCTCCTTGGCTTATGAGTTCTCGCTCTCGGAAAACTCCTCTCCTCGCAACAAAGACAACATTGTCCTTCGGTCTATAGAAGAGATATCCAAAGGATTTCTGCGGGTAGCCGATAAAAATACATCGCTCACTACGAGGTTCGAGCTTGTCGTGAGTATCTCGTCTTACGAAAGCCTCGCAGCCCCAAACCTTGATATGTGCCAACGAGGGAGCTTTCCCTATCCACATCTCGTGAGGTGTTTTGGCAACCTTCTTAGTATGGACTCGGTTAAGGATATGGGCGGCAGTCTCTAAGGCATATCCCCGAAAAGAGATTGATAGTGAAGCACGACTTATCATAGAGCGAACCATGTCCAACAAGGTTCGATTATGCCTTTTTGCCACACCATTCAATTGTGGTGTCCTAGGTGGCGTCAATTGTGAAACTATTCCACACTCCTTGAGATAATCGTGGAATTAGAGACTTAGGTACTCTCCTCCTCGATCGGATCGAAGCATCTTGATTTTCCTACCCAATTGATTCTCCACTTCATTCTTGAACTCTTTGAACTTTTCAAAAGTTTCTGACTTTTGCTTGATTAAGTAGATATACCCATATCTACTATAGTCATTGGTAAAATTCATATATAAGCGGTTCCCATCCTTCGTGGTTGATCTAAGCGGTCCACATACATCGGTATGTATTAGATCCAATAGACCCTCACCCCTTTCACACGTACTTGTGAAGGGTGACTTAGTCATCTTTCCAAGTAAACAAGACTCGCATGTGTCATCTTCCCTAAGGTCGAATGACTCCAACACTCCATCCTTTTGGAGTTGGGCTATGCGTTTCTTGTTGACATGTCCAAGACGACAATGCCACAAGGATGCTCTATCCATACTATTGGAAGAATCCATGCATAAAACATCATTTCCTAAGTTATCTACAATCATAACGGTTTCATAAATTCCATTACATGGTATAACTTCAAAATAACAAAACACCATTTAGATAAGCCAAAATAGAACCATTCTCATTATTAAAAGAAAATCTAAAACCTTGTCTAAATAAACCATGAAATGAAATAATGTTTCTAGCCATTTCTGGCGAATAGCAACAATTATTCAAATCTAAAGATAAACCATTCCTAAGCACTAAAGAATACACTCCAATCTTGGTCACAGGCGACGATCTTCTGTTCCCCATGATTAGATTTATTCTTCCATGCTCCACGTCTCTATTTCTTCTTAGTCCCTGCACATTAGAACAAATGTGGTAACCACAACCGGTATCAAGAACCCAAGAAATAGCATGAGATGAATCGTTAGATTTAATTGTGTATATACCTGTGAAATATGGCTTGATCTTTCCTTCCTTGATGGCTTGCAGGTACTCTGGGCAGCTTCTCTTCCAATGTCCTATCTTGTGGCAGTGGTCGCACTCTGCCTCCTTTGGGTTAGGGCAGGGTTTAGCAGGATCAACTTTGGTCCCACTAGAAGAGGCACCATCTCGGGGATTAACCTTGCGATGGTTCTTAGACGAAGCCTTCCTCTTCTTTCCCCTTCCTTGTCCAATAGCCAAAACAGGAGCAGCGGGTGGATTGGGAGTTGGTGCAACATACTTGTCCTTGAAGTTGCTCTCAGCGACCCTCAAGAGACCTTGGAGCTTGCTTAGGGTGACCTCTTCTTTGCTCATGTGGTAGGTCATCCTAAATTGATTGTAACTTGGAGGCAAAGAGTGAAGCACCATGTCGATCGCCAAGTCTTCCCCAAAGTCAACATTCAACTTGCGAAGACGGTCGACATACCTTTGCATCTTTTGCAAGTGCACGGTAAGAGACTCTCCATGACCCATTTTAGCGAAAATCATGTAAGTGAAAATCTCATAACGCTCTTGTCTCGCGTTTTGGTGGTATCTCTCCAACAAGTCTTGGTGCATCTCGTACGGGTACATCTCCTCATAGGACTTTTGGAATTCTGAGTTAATAGTGGCTATCATGATGCAATATACCTTCGTTGCATCACGCTCGTGAGTTTCAAAAGCGCTCATTTCAGCCGGAGTAGCGATTTCAGGGTTGATTTTCTCGAGCTTCTCATCGAGGACATACTCCTTGTCCTCATAGAGAGCAATAGTGCGAATGTATCTTATCCATTCGCTAAAGTTCGTCCCATCGAAAGTGACCTTTTGACAAAGGCTCATCAATGTGAATGAACTAGCAGCAGCGTTGTTTGCGTTCGACATCTACAAATAGAAAGGATAAAGATAGATTAGAATATGAATCCCTAATTATCACCCAATAAGAAAATTAGGGCTAGGATCCAACAACAATATTTACATATTAGAAAAGGGATACCGTAATCTAACATGCAAACAATTTGAAGGTAAGTGAATGACGATTCACTAATTCTCCACCACAAAACATAACTTTAAGTTCTAAATGTATTGAGAATTCCTAGGTTTGGATGAGATTCATTGAAACTTTCCAATGGCATGTTTAAATCTCGATATGCCCCTCTTGTTTGCGACTGGGATACCGAGGATCACAAAGCGGGTGTGAATTACCATGCAAATTTACATGGTGCCTCCATTGTAACGATCACCTATTCGATGTGTCGGTAAACCACACACGCTCCATCGAACTATGATAAACAATGAATCACCCTTTGCCACCTTCTTTTAGAACCAATTAGTGTGCCAGTAAACCACACACGCTCCACTAACTTCTTAGCAAGGTGCAAAGTGTAATTTCATGGGATTGCATCAATTCACTTTTCCTAAAGTAACTAGGATTGGGAAATTTTTGAAAAATATGTAGTTACTTTGTATTTCATATTATACTTTTAATGAGAGATGAGGTTGCCCTATCCTACCCGTTTGGCTAACGACCCTCCACCGATCAAGCAAGCGGTGGGTGTGAGTGTACACCCATTAAGCGCCATTTTATAGGCAACACCCTTATACTCACCTTATAGACCGGCTTCGTGAATGAGGCCTACTAACGGTAAGACTAGCATTTTAATTATACATACATACATACATACATATATATATATATGTATATATATATATATATATATTAATCTTATAATATTATATTAGTATAGGGTTGTATTTTAAACTTCTAAAATTCTAGGGTTTGAAATTTAAATTGTCTAAATTAAACTTTTAATCACAAAACATAAATTTCAAAACTTAAGGGCAATTTTTAAACATTTAAACCATGCATGATCAAATAGCAAATAATCTTAATTAACAATTAATTCCATAATTATCCATATTTGATTTATTTAATGATTTATTGCTTAATAATTTACCAATTTACTCAAAATAATTAATTAATTATCACATAAGGAAATTAAATATTTTATTAATTGATAAATATCTTCAATTAGATCAAGATTATAGTCATATATATCAAAAAATCGGATTAGGGTTGATCTAATATGATAAAGGCAAGTTTCCATAAGATAAATATCAAAAAATCCCGATTTTGGCCCTTCCTGACGCTCGGACTCGCCGAGTGCCCAACTGGACTCGCCGAGTCAGGCCAACTCGCCGAGTCCACCATGGGAATCGCCGAGTTCATGACTCAGAACCACAAAATTCGAATTTTGCAAGCAAGAAACAAACAATCATGCATCAATTTAATAGAAACCAATCTAGGCTCTTATACCACTGATGGGTTTTGGCCATATGAACATTCCTATGTGCACATGCAAACTCTAATGCTTGGATCTAGGTTTCTCTAATTAAACATGCATTGGATCCAAGACTTCTAGTTCTTGGAGCTTTAGAGTCACAAATGTCACTCCTTTAATGGCTTACAAACACCAACTAGCAAGAGGATGATTTGAGAGAGAGGAGAGGGAAGAAATCGGCCAGGGTTTCTTTGCTTTTTCAGAGGCGTCGATTTCCCTTGCCCCAAGGGTCTATTTATACTTGTAAGGCTCCTAGGGTTTCACCCTTAAACCCTAGTTGGATAATCTTTTACTGAAAGCAATCCAAATCCTTTCCAAGATAAGCCCTTGGACGATTTGTGGCTTATCCTAAGCCCTAGAAATCGTCCAAACCTATCCATAAAGGATTTACAGCCCAAAGTATAACTATCAAACAATTGACAGTTTATACCCTCTTATTTAATTAATCTCTTTAAGTCACCAAATTAATTCTAATTAATTTATGACTTATATTAATCAAATAACAATATTATTATTCCTTATATTATTCTCATAATATATTGATAATATTTATTCTCTCATAATAAATCATCCTGTCAAGTTGCTATGGTGAAGGCAACCCAAAAGGACCATGCACAATCGGGTCAAATACTTGCCTAATATAGTTGTAGCCTTAGACACTATTCCAACAGTTTTCGTCAGACTTTTTACCGTTGTGCTCCTAATGACGAGACCTTCGATTCTCGTTTTGGTTGTGCCAGCTAAAAATCGATCGATCTAAAATTCGAGTTTTTAGCAATCTACTACTAAGCTGAAACTTAGAAAAATCATAACTTCCTCATACGAAGTCAGATTTGGGCGTTCTTTTTATCGAACTTCTCGGTTTGACGAATACTATGACTTTCGTTTAGATTACTAAGGCTAAAAAGTAGTTTATCAAAAACTCACTTTTTACGACATTCAGCACCGTGCCGGTTTTGTCGCGAAACTTCGACAGGTCATAACTTCTTCTTTATAACTCGGATTTTGATATTCTTTATATCCCTGAAATCCTTGTTTGGACCACTACAACTTTATGTAAAGATATCGGGCTTATCTCACACTTTAATTTTGACGCTTATTTTTATTCTTAATTAATTAAGCCCTAATAATTAAGCATAAAACACATAATTCACATAATATTCACATAATTTCTTTTTATTTCTTCAAAATGAGTTACAAAGGTTAACCTAGACTATCACCTCGATATAAATGTCTAGGCTAGAAACACGAGTGTTACAAACTCAGACTCAAAATCTTCTTTAAATTGAGACAAAATCGATTATACTTGACATTGAGACGAAACTGATTATATGTCTTTATAAGTTCTAGTTTATCATAGCCTTCTTGAAATTTTTTATTCTTGTTTGAAATACGATTTTTTTTTTATGAATCTTTTTTTTAGCTTCGGAATTTTGTGTTGTATAGAATCAAAGGAGTATCCTAGGGCTGAGCATGGGTCGGTTTGGGTCGGTTTTGCCCTAAAACCGAACCCAAACCGATGACCATCGGTTTCTAAAAATTTGAACCCTAACCGACCCTAAACCCATGGGTTCGGTTTTATGGATTATCGGTTTCCAAATCGGGTTTTCGGTTTCGGTTTTTGAACTAAACCAAACCTAAAACTGTTTTTCTATCATTTCGTATCCTCATTTTTATAGAAGTGAAAATGGCTTCTACTTTGATCCCTCAAGCGATGTGGGACAAAGCTAATAGCTGAATAAACCTGAAGAGGATGTATGTTTAGCTTATGTAGGCGAGCATATGTAGCAAAGTTTCGATCATGTGTCGATGTGGGATAGGAGCGATGTGGGACAAAGCTAATAGCTGAATAAACCTGAAGAGGATGTATGTTTAGCTTATGTAGGCGAGCATATGTAGCAAAGTTTCGATCATGTGTCGATGTGGGATAGGTTTATATAGCTGCGAAAATAAAAGAAGTAAAATTTTGGCCACAGGTTTCGAACTTGAAACCTTCAGAAACACAAGCAAGAGCGTTACCCACCTCAACCAGCGCATCCTTTTGACATTACTTCTATAAACATATTTATATTTGTATATAAATTATATATTTTTACAAATAGTATATATAATCGGTTCGGTTCGGTTTCTATCGGTTTTACCAAACCCAAAAACCCAACCCAAACCGAAATTTTCGGTTTTCAAAAAATATAAACCCAAACCGTCGGTTTATGCTTCGGTTTCGGTTTTTCGGTTTCGGTTTTGCCGGTTTTTGTCGGTTTTTCGGTTTCCGGGTTCGGTTTTGCTCACCCCTAGAGTATCCGACCTTCTCTGATTGTGAATGGTATTCAGATCATACTACATTTTTGGCTGAATTTAAGTGCAAACCTAGAACAAGAACCCGATGCATTTTCATTTTAGGCAAGTTTTTTGTATTTTTAATTATGATTATAGGTATGCATGTTAATGAATTAATGATGATGTTGTTATAGATGATAGCGAAAGAGGTTTTTAAAGCACTATAAGTGAAAAAAGAAAAATGTGATAGAAGTAGACGTTAGTATTTGTTGGCAATTTATGCAATGTGCAATGATCTACTACACTGTGTATCATGTTATCTTTTGGAAAAATCAATCATTTTTAGTTTTTTATTTCTTTGTTTTTGATAGAAACTTAAGTTCAGAAGTATAGTTTAGCTATGAACCTTAAGTTGAAGGGTAAGTTTTGGTGATGTATATCTTTGTAATAAAGGTGTGTTGGATGAAACAACATACAAATAGAGACATTTTTTTACTACCGAATATTAAAGGTGCAAATATCTTTTTATATATAGTTCGTTTCTGAGTTTTCACATATCTTTATGAATTTTAAAAATAAAGATCCATACAATAAAGATCCATATAATCCCTACAATCCCATTTTTGTGTTTTGCCCCGGGCTTCAAGTTTTCTTGGACCGGCCTTAAGCCTATGAATTTTAAAAATAAAGATCGATACAATCCCATTGAGTTCAAATAAGGCTTATGGTGATACCATATATATGATATGAAAAATATTTCCGTGTTATTATATATCTTAATCTTATACAATTTGAAACCGTATGCAACCTACATATAAATACATATAAATGATAAAACCATTTCAATACAATGGGCATAATAAACGCGGAGTTGGCACTGCTACCAATCTTATTGCTTTTGGTGCTGTGAGTCCAAACACATCACCCATGTCGATTTCACTTGGCTTCATTCCATCCGGCAATTCCCACGTGAAACAATGCAAAAGGTGGGCCACCGCCATCTCCATCGCATACAACCCTAGTTGCATCCCCGGACACGACCTCCGACCAGAACCAAATGGCAGAAACTCATAGTTGCTTCCTCTAAAATCCGGAGCTCCGTTTTGTAAAAAACGTGACGGGTTAAACGTATCCGGATCTTCCCAAGAGTTCTTATCACGATTAATAGCATACGCGTTCACCATGACACGTGTTCCTTTAGGTATATGGTAGCCGGAAACTTCTGTCGCCTCCGAAGACTGGTGGAGGAGAACTGGGATCGGAGGGTGTAGTCGGAGGGTTTCCTTGATGACGCATTTGAAGTACGTCAGCTTCTCCAAGTCAGACTCCTCCACGCGCCGGTCAAGTCCGACGACATTTGCCATCTCCTGTTGCACGCGCTTTAGTGCCTCCGGTGTATGCATTAGCTCCGTCATGGCCCATTCTATGGCGGACGCCACTGTCTCAGTTCCACCGAACATTACATCCTACAAAAGTTTTGGATTAACTTTTAGAATTTGGAATGTTATAATGATTTATAAAAAGAATGTATTCATGGTTTCATTACTTACCATGATTATGGCTTTGATGTTATCTCGAGTAAGGTTAATGGCGTTTTGCAAATCACCACCTTCGTTGACTTTTCCTTCCTCGCTGTAAAACGCCAACATCTCATCAACCATATCGTTATCCAAACCTTCATCGCCGGTTTTCTTTCCTTTACGCAAATGCTCGTCGATGATTTTGTCAATGAATCCGTCCAACGCCGCCCTGGCCGCCGGTAAACGTGTGTTCAACCCCGCCGGATCAATAAACCCGAGGAACGGGATAAAGTCAGCCAAATTGAATGCGCCAAAAAGTTTGGTGTATTCTTGAAGGATTCTGATAAACTCTTCTTTCCCTTCATGTGAAATCGACCCAAAAGCTGCTCGGTAGATAATATCATGGGTCAACCCAAAAACAAGCTCACCCAAGTTTACCGGCGTACCGGAGTTAATGGCGGTGGCTTTCACCATGGTGTCCACCTCATCCCTGACGGAGTCCCATGACTCCGCTCGTTTCCGGCTGAACAGCTTCATGACACAAAGCTTTCGCATTTGTCGCCAGAAAGGTCCATAATTAGCAAAAGCCAAATCTACGCCGTTGTAAGTCAGGTAAGTGATGGCGATGGTTGCCGGACGGTTGGCAAAGATGTTATCTTTTTCTTGAAGTATTATCCTCGCCATCTCCGGCGAGGACACTGCAATGGTGTGGCTGAAACCCATCTTTAGATGAAGGATACCACCGTATTTTTCTGCCAAACGGGCTAAGCCACGGTGGGTAAGTTGGTCCATCATCAACATGTTGCCGATGATTGGCCACCCCATTGGCCCCGGCGGGAGTGGTTTCCGGCGGACCCATGAAAGAAAGAAGAAAGTTAAGATAGCTATTATAGCGTAGAATGCTATGGGGATTTGAAGTGATTCCATTTTGATTCAAATGGAGGTTTTAAGTGGCAACTGGATGAATGTTGCTACCTAAAGAGTGAGATAAAGGGGTGTTTATATACAAGATAAACGGGCACACCCTGTTTGAAAGGTGGGAAGTCGTATGGATATTACTATTTTTTTTTTCTTTTATTTTATTTATTATAAATATTAAAAATGAGAATTACAGGAAATGTTTGACTAATTCTTTTGTCTTGAGACAAAGACGTAGAGTGCCGGTCAATTATTTACACATAAATATAGTTTGATTTTTTATTCGGCTTAGATCTGATAGAATTGTATGTCAGCATAACGTTGCTAGTTGCTGGCTACTGCACAAGTGACTTGGTCGACCAATTAATTTTACATTCTTGTAATCATATGAGATAAATTATTTGTTTAGGTTATTGTTTATTTAATTTAGTTTTTTTAATGATTATGTTTAGATTGTAAGAGTAAATATGTTTAGATTTGTTTTGATTTTGGTGGTAATGGATTTTTGGATAACTTGTTACACTAATTGCGTCAAGTATATTCTTTTTTAAATATAATAAATGAACAAAGACAAGTAATTTTGGAAATTAATCTGACATGTCAGAAATAATTCTCTTTTATGTACCACTTGTTAAGATGTAAAATATTTACATTGTTATTACTTATTATTAGATTAAAATAGAGAGTATTTGAGTTTAACCATTGGTTACTTTACCAACCACTCACATGTTTTTTTTAATAATATTTAATTATTCTGTTTTGGTTTTGTTCTCCTCATGCAAATTTCGATTTATTTTTTATCTTCCTACCTCAAGTTTGTTATTCGATATGACTTACATTTATGTATAGAAACCAAAAATATTTTCTATTATTCAAATGCTTCAAGTTAATACAATAAATTATAATTAACAAAAATATTTATTCAACTTACTTGAGTTAAGTATAATTAAAAATCAAAGTATCTATTAGGCACAGATGTCACAAATAGCATTCTAGCTAGGAAATTCTGTACTCTTGGAACATTATCTATTGTAAACTCGTAACCCTAATTCATGTTATGCTTGATGTTCAACCTATGGAAACACATTCAAACCTAGATTCATCAAGTAAAGTTGAAAAACCCTAGAAATTCCGGTTTAAGTCATATATGAACTAGAATTTCCTTATTGGGCCTAATGGGCCAATAAGCTTTCAATTTGACTATTTTGGGCTTAGAACTCTTAAATGGGCTCTCATTGGACCCACTCTCATGAGACTTAACCTTTTTGGGCCTTATAAGCCTAAAATGGACTAGTTTATCTTTAATAGGCCTTATTGGGCCATAACAAATCCAATTAGCTTTGATGGACTCAAATCCATTCTCTTATATAAAGATTTGGGTCGTGAGCTACCCTAAGGGCCCAACGGGCCGTAAGTTTTCCTTATGGGCCTCATGAACTCGAGCCAAGGAAAGAATGGGCCAAAGTGATTCCTTCATCCTTCCTTAGCCCATTTCGGCCCAAGTAAAACAAAAAAAAAATAAAAATAAATAAAAGAAAAGATGAAATGAGGTTTGTGGTGCCACCTCATAAATGTACATAGGATATCCATGCACCATTCTCATATCTCTATGCATGTCAACTCACGTCACTCCCTCCCATCTCTTCTTCTACTCTTGACCGAGGATCACCAAACACACACACACACACACTTAATTCACTTCCAAATCCTCTCAAGAACACCTTCATTCCTCCTTCAAAATTTTCGAGATTAAGGGCATTCAAGAAGGTTTTCATCCAAGAATCACTCCAAGATACATACTTGTGAAATCTTCTTGAGTTCGAGATCTACTCAAGGGAGTTGCTAGGGCCGAAAAATCATTTCATCTTTCCACATCTTCTTCAAAAACTGAATCCACAAACTCAAGGTGAGTTTATACCCCTCTATTTTCGGTTTTCATATGATTTATGGGGGAGAATACAAGTAAAATTGTGAAGATCTATGTGCATTTGTATGTTATGTGTGATTTCTTGTGTTTATGTGGTAAATATGTGCTAAAAATGAAATATATTTCGAGATCTATAATTCAAGAAGGAAAAATATGTGATCTAGGTTATATTTCACTTAACATGTCAAGATAAACTACCACACAAGCTTTATAATAAACACACTACAACATAAAATTTGTTATTAGTCCATTTTTGATAAATAAACAAAAGTTGGGGAAAAAGATGTCATTCACGGTTTCTAAAAGGATCAAAAGGTCAAAACAGCTAAAATAAGAGTTTTTATAAATATTAGGCTTTCTAAAGGACTAAAAATGTAAATTTTAGTTAAATGGGCTAAAATTTAGGCTTTTCGGCTATTTAGGCCCAAAAATGCGAAAAACCAAATTTAAGGGGGCTGAAATGGAAAGTTTCTCCAAACAGGGGCTATAAACGTAAATAAACCCATTTCACGGGTTAAAATGGCCTTATTTATCCAAAGGGACTAGAAATGCAAAGATTTTGGATTTTGGGTAAAAATTGTAAAAATTGCGAAAAGTGTGGATTTAAATGCAGATCTTTTAACTAAGGGGTTGAAACTGTCCGAAATAAAATTTTGGGCTTAAAACATCATTTAACTAAGTGTTTAGGTAAAAAATGTCAAGAAAAATAGTTCAAGGACCTAATATGTCATTTTTCATAAAAAGGGATAAAAATTGCCAACTTTACCAAACTAAGGGGCTGAATTGGTCAAACTAATATTATTAGTCAATTATATTAAAAATGAAATAATTGGGTCAAGATATATAAACCTTTATAACTTATGGGTTGAATAGAAAAATATCTATTTTTTTTAAATCTATGAATCGTTATAAGACAATTTGGTGATTATTACGATATATTGATTAAACAATTTCGCAACACTAATACTATACAAAGTAAACATTCTAATTGTTTGACTTGAAAGATTCTAATCATGCTTATTGGGCCTTCGTGACCCAGTGACTTGACTTTTGGGCCTAACATAAATAATACATGTTATTGGGCCTCCTGTGACCCAATTAAATGCTTAAGGGAACCTCAATGACTTTCACATGCTATTGGGCCTCAGTGGCCCATTAGCATTGCTAGTAAGGTCCAAATAAATCTTATGCGAAACGGGTCAGTGCGTCTTTCATATATTCGACAACCTTAAATAACATACGTAATTAGTAGGGCCTAGTAGTCATCTTCCCATTGTCTGTTCGGCTTACCTTCTATTCAAGTAAACAAAAATCAGGTCGTTGATCAAGGATAATTAAATTCATTTGGAATAAGTGAGTAATAACGGGCGACACCAATAAGTGTCGGTCGTAGTCTGTAGTTATAATCAAAGTCTCCTGGAGGGAGAACGAGAGTTTGTGTATAGATCTATACGGAGGTGACTCCCCTACGCCTAAGTTGTTCGCTATAGTCAGACTCGACCAGTCTAGGGTGACAAAATCTTAAGATCAATTTTGGTGTTCATTAGAATGCCAAGACAGACGAACTAGTCATTATCATGCATGGTTATAACGACTCACATAGAGAGCCAATTCCATCTAAGTAATCATGGGAAATCATATTCATTCGTTGTGACGATATAATAATACAAAACAATCATAATATTTTATCGGAAAACATCAGGTTTTCCGGGGAAACCAATTTTATTCACTTGTACTTTCAATAACTATAATGCACAACTTCTCATTTATACACGTTTTGAAATCATTCACGCATATACTTACAGGATCATCACAACATTTTCATGAAAAATCTTATTACAGAAAATATCGGATTTTTTGGGTTTTACAAACGACATGAACTATCTTACATCAAGCATACTTATGAACTAACCAACATTATATATGTGGACCGTTTTAAAAAAAATTGTATTCTCAGGAAATTGTTAGAACGAGGAAGCATCTAGTGTGTTGAAAGTTTCTTTTGTAGTTGCTAATCATCAAACACTTTATATTTTGGATCATATAATGCAAACCATGTACTTGATGTAAACAATGCCAGTTGTACTATGTAATGTTTGGTGATGAATGTGTTATGTTTCATATATACTCATTGTGATGATATTTCAATTTAAGTCACGCGAGCCTTCGGATGTTTCCGCCGTCTGGTTCGGGGGTGTGACAGGTTGGTATCAGAGCTCTGTTTATAGTGAATTGGCATATCTAACAACACATTGATATGCAATTATAAACCCAGCAAGGGGCTAAATAACTCTGAATAAAACAAATAAAATGTGCTAATAAACACTCTTACTTGTGCGACTTAGAAAAATGAACATAATAACAAATCAAATAAGATGATTGGGAGAACCTGACATCTCAGTTAAACCAAGGCTATTCACAGTTGTATTAGGGATGAATGTAGCCTGATCAACTACATTTCTTCGTGATACAACTAACACACTCCTTGGGACAATCGCGATGGTCAATAAACCTAAGGCATACCCCATTATTAAACAAGAAGAGTGCATCAACCTAACTTTATATATATATATATATATATATATATATATATATATATATATATATATATATATAATAAATCTTTGGAGTAATAATAGCTTATTCACATACCCTCTCGCAGACAGTATGGCCAACTTCCATCATCCTGGGGACCCGTATTTCCATAACCATGGAAATAACGGATGGCTAGAAGAGGAACCTGAAGAAGACCCTGAAGAGGAGTCTGAAGAGGAACCTGAAGCGGAAGTCGAGGGCGGACCTTCCGAGCTAGTGGTAGACTTGGAAGAAGAAGAAGCCGAAGAAGACTCCGAGGGGGAGTCCGAGGAAGAACCCAGAGACGACAACGACAATGGTGATTCGGACGCAGAGTCCGAAGTCATCAACCCCCCTACCCGATTAGGGTGCCCGCTCACCGGATGGGCCCTACTGGCCCCACGCCTCCATGGGGTATTGATATATGGAGATGGAGCAGACAGCAGGGACAGCAATCTCCATTCGGGATGGCCAGGGAGTTCTATGATCTAAGAGATGGAGGACCAGCTGACCAGGCACTTCTTGTTATGGTGAGGCGGTTACGGAATACCGACGACCTAGCCCAGGGAATTGCCGAGTAGCTGAATCAGATGCGAGCCGCGGTGGGAAGAGCGGAACGAGAAACTCATGAGGTAATCCATAACTTTCAGGTACGTCAAGCAATTTGGGAGGATTGAATACGAGCCGTAGAACGGCAAGTGGCGCGTCTTCAGGGCGCATCCACATCATCAGCCCCACCACCCGACGCATCCTAGAACACTTCGGATCAGTAGACCCCTCTACCAGTGTTAGGTTTCTTTTGTACACACTATATTATGTACTACCGACTCCATTTGTAAGTGATTACACTACTCATAGAGTCGTTAAGCTGTCGAACTTTGTACCTCTATGTATGCTCTTTCGAGCAAATTTTTCATGTATCAAAGTGCGGATAATATTAGGGGAAAATATTATGTGTTTATTTGTGATGTTGTTATCTGTTATGTGTTTTATGTTCTCATTGCTTAGTGTAAATTATGGAAACGCTTAGATGCGCAAACCGATTCACGAAATTCCCAACTTAAAAACAATACATACTTAACATCTTCCTGTTTTGTAACAGCAAGATGCCACAAAGACCAAACCGCGGAAATAATCAACCACCGACACCACCGGAAGTCGACTCAGCTGCGTTTCAAGCAGCTGTATCTACTGCAATGGCAGCAACCATGGCGCAAATCCACCAAAGGAACAATGGTGGAGGAAACGGGAAGGGGGCTGGAAGTTCAAACAACAGAATAAATCAAGGACCTACCAAGACATGCTCCTACAAAGATTTCACCAACGCCAAGCCACGAACCTTTAATGGCACAGGGGGAATGATAACCCTAAAGAGGTGGATTGAAAAGGTGGAATCGGTGTTCGAGATATGTGATTTCCCTGAAGAGTTCAAGGTGAAGTTTGCAGCATGCACAATTGTTGATCAAGCTCTCACCTGGTGGAACGGACATGTGGAGGCCATGACTCTCCCCGTAGCCAATGCCATGCCGTGGGCGGAATTGAAGGAAATGCTGATGGCCAAGTACTGCCCACGTGGCGAAATTCAGAAAATGGAACAAGAGTTATGGAACCTCACAGTCCGAAACTCCGACATCGATGCTTACATATCAAGGTTTAGCGAACTGTCTCTGTTGTGCCCTGGTATGATTACTTCAGAAGGAAAGAAAATCGAACGATTCATCTGGGGATTAACCTCCGCAATTCAAGGAAACGTGATAGCTGCAAATCCTGAAACCTTTGACAGTGCCAAGAGGTTGGCCAAGAAGTTGTATAACACAAACAACAAGAAGAGCGAGAAGTCAGGGGAAACTGAAGTCAAGAAGGAGAGTGACAACAAGAAAGGAAAGAATAACAAGAGGAAGGGACGACAAGGCTCAGAGTCGTCAAAGAAACAACAAACAATGACAGTTCATGCTATAACCACCCAAGTTCCCTCCACACCACATGCTCCAGCCTCATCCATGCCGAATGCTCCGAAACATTACACATGGAATCTTCCTAAGTGTAACAAATGTAACGACCATCACCATGGGGAATGTAGAGAGATGATGTGCACAAGATGCAACCGGAAGGGCCATACAACAAAGTATTGTAGGACCCAGCTTCCACAAAACCAGACGCCCAACAACAACAACAACAACAACAACAACACAAAGGATGGAGCTATTTATACTTGTTATGGGTGTGGGAAGACCGGAAATTTCTGGCGGAATTGTCCCAATGCAAACAACCAGGAAATAGGAGCAGCAGGAAGAGTGCTGACTATGGGTCAAGGAGAAACGGTT
Organism: Lactuca sativa; assembly: GCF_002870075.4. Lineage (NCBI taxonomy): Eukaryota > Viridiplantae > Streptophyta > Magnoliopsida > Asterales > Asteraceae > Lactuca > Lactuca sativa. The sequence goes on from NC_056626.2 coordinate 317,618,215, forward strand.
CAAGATCCCGTTGTTGTCACCAGTACATTTCTCCTTAACCACTCATATGCATGCATCCTATTCGATACTGGGGCAGAGCGAAGCTTTGTGAGTAATAAATTCAAACACTTGCTAAAACAACAAACCCAAAAGCTTAATGAAACATTTACGGTGGAAATTGATAATGGGAAAACAAAATCAACTATAGAATTCTATGTAGGATGTACCCTAACCTTAAATAAACACGCTTTTCAAATAAACTTGATGCATGTAACTATTAGGAGTTTTGATGTGATTGTCGGCATGGACTGGTTGAGCCCCCATCATGCCGAAATTATGTGTTGCGAGAAGGCCGTTCGCCTTCATCTCCCTAACCACGAAACCCTATTTATATACGGGGACAAACCCAGTACGAACCTTTGTCTTATCTCGTGCATTAAGGCACATAAGTATCTACAAAAGAAGCACTTGGAGTTTCTGGCTCACATAATGGATAAGTCCAAGGAAGAGGTAAATATTCGAGACATCCCAATGGCTTGTGACTTCCCAGATGTCTTTTCTAAAGATCTTCCGGGTATACCCCCAGAAAGACAAGTCGAGTTCTGAATTGACCTGGTGCCAGGAGCTACACCCATTGCCAAATCACCTTATAGGTTGGCTCCTGCGGAGATGCAAGAACTTTCAAGCCAACTTAGCGAACTCTTGAGCAAAGGATTCATCCGACCTAGCTTCTCACCCTGGGGAGCTCCGGTCCTCTTTGTTAAGAAAAAGGACTAATCCTTTAGGATGTGTATTGATTACAGAGAGCTAAACAAGCTCACTATCAAAAATCGCTACGCACTTCCGCGAATCGACGATCTATTCGACAAGCTCCAAGGAGCAAGTTACTTCTCTAAGATAGATCTGCGATCCGGATACCACCAACTCAAAGTCCGGGAAGAGGATATCCCCAAAACCGCTTTCCAAACTCGCTATGAACATTATGAATTTGTTGTAATGCCCTTCGGTCTAACAAATTCCCCTGCCACATTCATGGACCCGATGAATCAAATCTGCCAACCATTCCTCGACAATTTTGTCATTGTTTTCATCGATGACATCCTAGTCTATTCTCGAAGCGAAGAGGAGCATGGCCGACATCTCCGGCAAATCTTGGAAACCCTACAAACCAAAAAGTTATACACAAAACTCTCTAAGTGTGGGTTCTAGCTCCGTAGTGTGAACTTTTTGGGTCATGTTGTCAGTCAAGAAGGGATACATGTGGACCCTTCTAAGGTCAAAGCCATTGAAGGATGGGCGATCCCAACGACCCCCACAAAAATTCGTTAATTTTTAGGTCTCGCAGGCTATTACAGGAGATTCATTCAGAACTTCTCCAAAACATCCAAGCCACTTATCATGCTTACACAAAATGGCGTGCCATTTGAATGGACAGAAAAGTAGGAGGTTGTTTTCCGAACTCTGAAGCAAGCACTCTGTAGTGCACCAGTACTATCACTACCAGAGGGAACAGAGGACTTCGTAGTTTACTGCGATGCTTCGAATCAGGGTTTAGGCTGTGTACTCATACAACGTGGAAAGGTGATAGCTTATGCATCCCGACAACTAAAGACACATGAGGTGAATTATACCACCCATCATCTCGAATTGGGAGTTGTGGTCTTCACATTGAAAATTTGGAGGCACTACCTTTATGGTACCAAGTGCACCATTTTCACCGACCACAAGAGTCTCCAACACATTTTAAATCAAAAGGAGTTAAACATGAGACATCGAAGATGGGTTGAGCTGCTAAACGATTATGAGTGCGAAATCAAGTACCACTAGGCAAGGCTAACGTGGTAGCTTATGGCTTGATTCGGAAAGAATACTGAAATCGTCATGTGAAGACTCTTTCAATAACCATTCAATCCCATCTGTCCTCACAAATCAAAGCAGCCCAGTTCGATGCCATGAGGATAGAAAGCAGAACGAGCGAAGCGTTACATGGAATGGAAAAGAACTTCAAAGTCAAGGAGGACGAAGCATATTATTTCATGAATCGAATTTGGATCCCTAAACTTGGAGGATTCAGATAAGTAGTCATGAATGAAGCCCACAAGACACGATACTCCATCCATCCGAGTTCAGATAAGATGTAGTTAATTATCAAGCAGCAATATTGGTGGCCTAACGTGAAAGCAGAAATTGCCACCTACGTTAGCAAGTGCCTCACTTGTGCTAAAGTAAAGGTAGAATATCAGAAGCTCTCGGGACTATTACAACCAATAATACCCAAGTGGAAATGGGAAAGGATTACTATGGACTTTGTGACCAAATTACCCAAGACAACAGATGGATTGGATGCCATATGGGTAATAGTCGACAGATTGACAAAATCCGCTCATTTCCTGCCAATAAAGGAGTCGTACAAGATGGAACGATTGACGAGAATCTACATCAAGGAAATTGTGACACTCCATGGAGTACCAATATCTATCATCTCAGATCGAGATAGTAGATTTACTTCACACTTTTGGGAATCGCTTTAGAAAGTTATGGGAACACAACTCGACATGAGAACTGCCGACCACCCACAAACCGATGGTCAAAGTGAGCGAACCGTTCAAACGCTTGAAGATATGCTTCGTGCATGCGTGATAGACTTTGGAAGATCGTGGGATACCTACTTTCCTTTCATTGAGTTTTCGTACAACAACAGTTATCACTCAAGCATCAAAGTTGCTCCTTTTGAAGCCTTATATGGACGTAAATGTAGATCACCGTTGTGTTGGGCTGAGGTAGGTGACACTCAGCTAGCAAGAGAACAGACACCAAGCAATGCATTAACAGGACCGGAAATCATACGCGAAATGGCAGAGAAGATAGTTCAAATCAAGGCTCGACTTCAAGCATCACGAGACCGACAGAAGAGCTACGCTGATAAACGGCGAAAGCCCTTGGAGTTCCGAGTCAGGGATCGGGTGATGTTAGAAGTCTCTCCCTAGAAAGGAGTGATTCGTTTTGGGAAATGGGGAAAACTAAACCCACGATACATTGGACCATTCAAGATTCTTGCCTGAATCGGTCCAGTGGCTTATAAATTGCAGCTACCTACCGAACTTAGCAGTGTACACCCCGTGTTCCATGTTTCAAATTTGAAAAAGTGCTTATCCGACGAGACTCTCGTCATCCCGTTGGAAGAAATCAAAATCAACGAGAATCTCTTGTTCGTGGAAGAACCCGTCGGGATCATGCAAAGGGAGGTGAAGCGTACTAAGCAAAGTCGCATTCCAATAGTGAAGGTTCGATGGAACGCAAAGTGTGGACCGAAATTCACTTGGGAACGCGAAGACCAGATGAAACAGAAGTATCCTCACTTATTTTTGTTGGATTAGTGTCTAATTCCATAACTATTTTGGTATGTACTTGACCCGATGGTGCATGGTCCTTTTGGGTTGCCTTCACCAAAGCAACTTGATAGGATGAATTATGGAGAGAAAGGAGTAATTATGATTTATTAATATATTATGAGAATAATATATTAAAGGAGAAATCATATTGTTTAATTAATATTAGTCAATAATTAATTAAGAATTAATTTTGCGGCTAAAAGACATTAATTAAATAAAGGGGACTAGAACTGTCAATTGTGTGATAGTTGAATATTGCGCTAATGGACTCCATAGAGGATGGAGTGGTCGAATTCTATGGGAAACCCATTAGAAATCATCCAAGGCCTCTAAGGAGGGATTCCATGGGTTGCTTAGGGCCTAAGCATTCAAATTAGGGTTTGCTTGTTAGATAACCCTAATAGCCTCACTATTTAAGGACCCCTAGGGCACCAAAAATGTTGTGAAGTGATTCTTAGGGTTTCTACATGTTTTGGGTGCCTCCTCTCTTCTCATTCTTCATCCTCGTTCTTTTGGTGTTTGTGAGCCATTAGAGGAGTGACACTTCTGACTCTAAGCTTTCTAAAGCCATTACAAGGAGGATTTGAGATTGTTATTGCTACATAACAATCAAGGTAAGATCTAAACTCCATTCTTGTGTTAATATTGATTATCACATGCTAGATCTAGGGTTTAATGTCTTGGATGAATTTCATGTACAATAGAGAAACCTAGATCCAAGCGTTAGGGTTTGCATGAGCACATAGGATGTTCTTATGGCTAAAACCCATCAGTGGTATCAGAGCCATGATTGGTTTCTATTGTATTGATGCCTTGTTTATTTGTTCAAGCTTGAAAATCGTTTTTTTTGTGCCCCTGATTGATGAACTCGACGAGTTCCATTGTGGACTCGGCGAGTAGCTTCAACTCGGCGAGTTCATAGTGGAACTCGGCGAGTTCGAGTGTCAGTTTGGGCAGATTTCGGGATTTCTTGTTGTTTTGCTTGAGGATACTTGCCTTAATTGCTTTGGGTCATTAATATCTAAATTTTATCATATATTTGAGTATATCCTTGATCAAACAAAAAGATAATTACCATTTAATTGAATGATAATTTCCTTATATGATAATAATTGATTATTTGAATTAAATTGGTAAATTGTCTTGCAAGTAATATTGACTAGGTCAAATTTAGATAATCAATAAATTAATTGTTTAATTTAAATTATTTGCTATTTGATCCTTTGTGTTTTGAAAAGTTTCAAAATTTGCCCTCAAGTTTTGGAATTTAAATTTTTGATTAAAAGGTTTGATTTTGAAATATTTAAATTCTAAACCCTAATGATTTGAAATGTTTCAAAACTTGCCCTCAAGTTTTGGAATTTAAATTTTAATTAAAAAGTTTAATTTTTAAAAATGTTAAATTCTAAAACCCTAAGTTTTGAAAAAGTTCAAATTGCACCCTTATGGTTTTATTAAATTAATTAAATGTATAATTAAAAGAGAGTTAATAAATCCATAGTGATATGGTTTAAATTTAATTAAATTAAAAGTATAATTTATTAAATTAGACCACCTACTATTTTTAAAAGTGTAAAATACACCCTTATACTATATATAACATTAAAAGTTTAATATTATATATGTATAACTTAAACTGCTAGTCTTACCGTTAGTAGGCCTCATTCACGAAGCCGAACTATAAGGGGGGTATAAGGTTATGGCCTATAAAATGATCGTTTAATGGGTGTCCACTCTCACCCACCGCTTCCTTGATTGGTGGAGGGTCGTTAGCCGAACGGGTAGGATAGGGCAAACCCTTTCCATTAAAAGTAAAATGAAGTATAAAGTAAATAAATGTTTTATACAAAATTCCCAATCTTAGTTACTTTAGGCAAAAGTGAATTGATGCAATTCCATGAAATTACACTTTGTACCCTTGCGAAGATGTTAGTGGAGCGTGTGTGATTAACCAACATACTAAATGGTTCTAAGCAAAGGTAGCAAAGGGTGACTTAATGTTTGTTATAGTTCGGTGGAGTGTGTGTGGTTAACCGGCACATCGAATAGGTGACTGTAAGATTGGGGGAACCATGTAAGTTTGCATGGTTATTCACACCCTGTTTTGTGATCCTCGGCATCCCAGTCACAAATCGAGGGGCATATCGAGATTTAAACATGCCATTGAAAAGTTCAATGAATCTCAAAGGATCTAGGACTTTTTCAATACATTTAAAACTTAATCTTCCTTTTTCGTTTTTCATGGTGGAAAATTAGTGAATCGTCATTCACTTACCTTCAAATGTTCTGCGATTTGGGTTATGTCATCCCTCTCCCAAGTTGTGGAATATTGTGTTGGGTCCTAGCCTTAATATGTCATTTGGGTGATTTATTAAGGACTCAATCAATCAACTAACTTGAATTTTCTCCCGTTTTGTAGATGTCAAAGTATGACAACTATGGTCTTCCCAAATCCCGTGGAACAAACTTTCCACATGAAGATGATATTCCACGATTCGATCGAGGAACACGAGATCATGCTTCACTTCCTCCACCTCCTCCTATTGTTCTCCCTAACCCACAAGTTTAAAGGCTTGAAAATTTCAAGCTCACTCAAGCCCTTTTGGCAAGTAGACATGACAAAGGAAAGTCAGTGTGTGTACACGTCTTAAAGATGAAGTCACACATTGATAGGATAAGAATGTTAGGATCCGTTGTCTGTCAGGAGCTGGCTGTTGACTGGGTTCTTCAATCGCTTCCTGCCTCATATAGTGAGTTCGTAAGAGAGTACTATATGATGAACCACAACGTGACCCTCATCGATCTCACCTATATGCTTATTGCTGCTAAATCAGCAACGATTTGGCGCACTAGAAAAGCAAGGTTGATTGGTGGATCTGCCTTCCAGACCTTTATGGATATAGACAATGGCAACGAAAGGCATGCCATGGTCGAAAAGTGTGATCATAAGAGAAAGGCAAAGTCTGAAGTAGTTCCGTGTGCTGTTCCAAATGAGTCAATTTGCTTTTATTGCCAAGAGAAGGGTCATTGGAGACGAAGCTGCCCGGTCTACCTGAGAGATCTAAGAGATGGGAGAGTCAAGACGTTTGGCTCTACTTCAGGTAAAATCCACTATCTAACTCCATTAAGTTCCTATTCATTGATTCTTAATACATAATGTGATAAGATTACATTTGAATGTTTTGCAGGATCAATGAAAAGAGAGGAAGCTTGATGGAAGAGCAAGATGAGTCCGATCACGAAGAAATGGATCACGATCGCATGGATTCGAAGATCAGATTTTGAGCTTAGAAAGTTATGATAGAGTTGTTAGGAATATTTAATTACATAGATTTTTTCAGTTGATTTTGCATTGTAAGGACATGTTTTCCGCTACTTTTATGAATAAAATAAATTTTTATCCTTGCAATGAAATCGTTGTGAAAAATTGATGTTTGTATAAATGGATGTGATTCTTAGTTATGTTATTTATGGCAGTGTCAAAATTTTCTATGTAAGGAAAGATTCCCATCACCCAAGTTTCAATTGGAAAGAAACTTGGAATCATATGATTTGAATCATGCGATGTATGGAGATCTTGGTACTTAGGAGATTAAGACTAATTCCTTGATCACACAAGTATGTGAGTCAAGTGAAGGACTAAAGGAAGAGAACACAATGTTGTGCACTAGTCAAGTCCACCACAAATAACAATAAGACTATTCATCATAATTTACTAAAAGTCTAGTAAATGTGGTTATACTTACAAGATTAAGTGTAATTCTGAATCATTGAAAAAGTTTCAATGAATAGCAGAACGAATAAGAAGAATCAATGAAGGCAGAAAGATAAAAGTTTGTCCAATCTAAGAAGAAGGGAGAGTACTTTTGTATCCGATTTTATTATCGTCTTAATGATTAAGAACCATATCACAATTAATCCTCTAAGGACATCTTAGTGCACTAGTATGGCTAAGAAGAGGAATCATAAATTGTTGAAATGGTTAAATCAAAAAGGATGAGTCATACTTCGTTCCAAACTCAAGTCTTAGAATCGTACTCCAAGATTGTGATTTGAGTGACACACATTCATCAAATGTGAAGTAGAAAATTGTTTTCCTACTCTTACACATTTGAATTTAGTATGTTGTGGTGTCTTGAAGAAGCCAAAGACCAACTAAGACTAAATGTGTGTAATGTTTTGTGTTGATATAGACACACACTAACTCTTGGATATTTTTTTATCAAGAAATGTTCTTGATAAGAGAATCTAATATGTGAAGAGGTTAGTGGGAGTCTGAAGATCTTGAAAAGTTTCAAGAATTAATCAAGAGTAAACACTAGCACACGACTTGAGGTTTGTAACCTATCGTGTTAACTAAATTCTATTTCTGTGTCATTCCAGTTAAGTGATTATGCATATGAGTTCTACGATTTCTCAATAGACTGCATAAGGAAAACACCTTGTTCAATGAAAGTACATTAACTGGCATAGGTGAGCTGTTAGATATGGTGGGACCCTTAATGGCAAGAAATTAAGAATGGACAAGTTCTGTCCATAAGAGGTTGAATTTGCCACAAACATTATCTTTGGATTATGGTAATGGCAAATTCACATGGATAGGAACACATAAACCATAAAATCTAAGTGTCATAAGGTTTCTCTCCTTCATGGAAATTATTGTGAGGAAACGCTTTCACTAAGAGAGATTTTAAGGAGATAGCAACTATGTAAATTGCATTCTCAAATTCGATTATGATACGACATCCTTTTTCATAGTTCGAATTGTGAGATTTGGCAATTAGTCTGAACATTTAGGACTAAGTAAGATAAATTATGAATTAGTTTAGACACACATATGAGTTGTCTAAGGAAAGGTGTGTGATTTTGAGAAGCTTAGATAAAGGCTTATCGAAGCATATCGTACTAGAAACAATGAACTTTGGAAGTCAATAAGTATTGATTCATAGAAGTTTAGCTGGTTTCTAAATACGTGTAAAAGCTAGTGGGAGCATAAGAGTTATGCTGGAATGAATATAATCATCATGTTAGTGAGAGCATGATTATTATTTAAGTGTTGCAAGTTGGAAATATTAATTATAGAAAAACAAAAGTTTCACTTTGCAAGGTTGCAGGGGTTGAAGAGATGTTTTTTTGCTATAATTAAGGGAGAGAATATTATGCTTCATTTCAAATCTAAAGGCTTAGATTGTGGAGTTTTAATAAATTTAGTCAAGGAGACATAGTGTGTTCTCAAATTTCGATTATGATTATGGCATCCCTCTTCATAGTTCGAATTATGAGAATGTGACACATAAAATATTATGGCAGAAGATTGATAAAGTATCATATCTTTATGTAAGACATTATGCATCGTGTCCCATACGCTTCGAGTATAGGATCGATTGCAAATGATATAATATTTGACCATTCTAAATTTTTTCAAATGTCTAGCGCATTAAGAGGGAAAAAGGACTAGAATCGGTTTTGACTAAAATAATTCAACAACTATCAAAGGACGATCCAAAGTTCACTGAAGATTGGTTGCTTGTGAGTAGTTGAAAGTATGGTATTGGATGGACCATATCGACATTATTATGAATAGATAAGATTCTATTAAGAATGAGTTGTCATATGGCAAATACGGAAATGTTTCCATATTGGGAGTTGGATATTGAGAATCTATGTCTAGATTAGAAACTTTTATGGAAGAAGGATGTTCAAAGGAATGTACTTTGAGTGAGAGACATCATATCTATAGAATTGTTTCTGATAGAGATTGGCCAAGTCTTGATGATTTTGAGCTATGAATCTACGAAAGGATCATTGCATAAAATGTTAGAATCTAGCATATTCTATAAATGGCAAGAATTTGATATTCTTATACTTATGATAAGGATTGGGAGTTGTGAAATGAGTATGATTGGAAATGTGTTCATTTGATCTATTTCGCAAAGTAAGGATCATAAGTAAACATAGTATGCATGCTGAGAGCATGGGACAATTGTTGTTATAATTCAAGTAAGAAGTTGATTACCCAAAACAACAAATAATGAGTAATCAATATGGTATTTAAATAAAATGTTTTATTTATACCCAAAGTTTGGGGCCATATGGGATTAGTATTATTCTTGTGTTTCACTTTGCATGTTTTGACTTCCTGAATAATTAAATTATTTCAGAATAATCAAATTATTCGAACGGTCCACAGTCGTTCAGATGTTGGAAATAGGTATGAATGAAGACTATCATGAATTGGTTTGTATATTGTCTAAAGTGTACTAGACATAGCAAAGGTTTGCTACAACGTTCGTGAGTGCTTATGAATATGATTTTGAGCATTGGATTAAACCCACACTCAGAAGAATTACTTCATGGATTTTATCACGAGTGATTGTGAGTTGATAATATTGTTTATTCTTGAAACCGAGACGTGTGAGTTGTTATTTGCTGGTCGGTTACACATTGATGATAAGTAAACGCACCAGTAACTTGGTGTTACAAAACTTATTGTTGTGTGTGATTCGATAAGTGAATACAAGCAAGCATTGAGTCAAAGTTTATCCATTCCTTTTATCCAAAGTGGGATAAAAGTGATATATGTGGGCCCTTCGATGATTTAGTGATGACACCTAAGAGCTTGGCCAAGCCGGGACTAAGTTGATGTGTTCAACTGTAGTCTGTTATCAGTTGTCATAAATCGGAAATCGGGAAACAACACATAGACTAAGAGAATGACTTTGATCCATGTCTCACGTCTATATATCTAGAATGAAGGAATATATGATCCCTTATCTAAAGGACGTGTATCTGATAATATCAGAGTTGACAGCGGCTTTTGAAAGCTACGATTACGAATCAGGATCTGAAGTCATACGCAGAATAGTTATTAGACTTATCCAAGTGGGAGACTGTTGGATTAGTGTCTAAGTCCATAACTATTTTGGTATGTACTTGACCCGATGGTGCATGGTCCTTTTGGGTTGCCTTCACCAAAGCAACTTGATAGGATGAATTATGGAGAGAAAGGAGTAATTATGATTTATTAATATATTATGAGAATAATATATTAAAGGAGAAATCATATTGTTTAATTAATATTAGTCAATAATTAATTAAGAATTAATTTTGTGGCTAAAAGACATTAATTAAATAAAGGGGACTAGAACTGTCAATTGTGTGATAGTTGAATATTGGGCTAATGGACTCCATAGAGGATGGAGTGGACGAATTCTATGGGAAACCCATTGGAAATCATCCAAGGCCTCTAAGGAGGGAGTCCATGGGTTGATTAGGGCCTAAGAATTCAAATTAGGGTTTCCTTGTTAGATAACCCTAATAGCCTCACTATTTAAGGACACTAGGTCACCAAAAATGCCGTGAACTGATTCTTAGGGTTTCTACATGTTTTGGGTGACTCCTCTCTTCTTATTCTTCATCCTCTTGCTCTTGGTGTTTGTGAGCCATTAGAGGAGTGACACTTGTGACTCTACGCTTTCCAAAGCCATTACAAGGAGGATTTAAGATTGTTATTGCTACATAACAATAAAGGTAAGATCTAAACTCCATTCTTCTGTTAATATTGATTATCACATGCTAGATCTAGGGTTTAAAGTGTTGGATGAATTGCATGTACAATAGAGAAACCTAGATCCAAGCATTAGGGTTTGCATGAGCACTTAGGATGTTCTTATGGCTAAAACCCATCAATTTTCACCTTCTTAAACTCTAGCGTCAAAAAGAATTTTGAGACGAAATTCCCTCTAACGGGGGGATGATGTCACAACTAGCATTCTAGCTAGGAAATTTTGTACTCTTGTAAACATTATCTACTGTAAACTCGTAACCCTAATTCATGTTATTCTTGAAGTTCAACCTATGGAAACACATTCAAACCTAGATTCATCAAGTAAAGTTGAAAAACCCTAGAAATCCCAGTTTAAGTTCTACATGGACTAGGATTTCCTTATTGGGCCTAATGGGCCAATAAGCTTCCAATTTGACAATTTTGGGCTTAGAACACTTAAATGGGCGCTCATTGGACCCACTCTCATGAGACTTAACCTTTTTGGGCCTTATAAGCCTAAAATGGACTAGTTTATCTTTAATGGGCCTTATTGGGCCATAAGAAATCCAATTAGCTTTAATGGAATCAAATCCATTCTCTTATATAAAGATTGGGCCGTGAGCTACCCTAAGGGCCCAATGGGCCGTAAGTTTTGCTTATGGGCCTCATGAACTCGAGCCAAGGAAAGAATGGGCCAAAATGATTCCTTCCTCCTTCCTTAGCCCATTTCGGCCCAAGTAAAACAAAAAAAAAATAATAAAAAATAAAAGAATGGATGAATCAGGGTTGACAATTATGGTGACATCTCATAAATGTACATATGATATCCATGCACCATTCTCATATCTCTATGCATGTTAACTCACCTCACTCTCTCCCCTCTCTTCTTCTACTCTCAGCTGAGGATCACCAAACACACACACACACACACACTCAATTCACTTCCAAATCCTCTCAAGAACACCTTCATTCCTCCTACAAAATTTTCAAGATTAAGGGCATTCAAGAAGGTTTTCATCCAAGAATCACTCCAAGATACATACTTGTGAAATCTTCTTGAGTTCGAGATCTACTCAAGGGAGTTGCTAGGGCCGAAAAATCACTTCATCTTTCCACATCTTCTTCAAAAACCGAATCCACAAACTCAAGGTGAGTTCAAACCCCTCTATTTTAGGTTTTCATATGATTTATGGGGGAGAATACAAGTAAAATTGTGAAGATCTATGTGTATTTGTATGTTATGTGTGATTTCTTGTGTTTATGTGGTAAATATGTGCTAAAAATGCAATATATTTCGAGATCTGTAGTTCAAGAAGGAAAAATATGTGATCTAGGTTATATTTCACTTAACATGTCAAGATAAACTACCATACACGCTTTATAATAAACACACTATAACATAAAATTTGTTATTGGTCCATTTTTTATAAATAAAAAAAAGTTGGGGAAAAAGTTGTCATTCACGGTTTCTACAAGGATCAAAAGGTAAAAACAGCTAAAATAATATTTTTTTTATAAATGTTAGGCTTTCTAAATGACTAAAAATGTAAATTTTAGATTAATGGGCTAAAATATGGGCTTTTCGGCTATTTAGGCCCAAAAATGCGAAAAACCAAATTTAAGGGGGCTGAAATGGAAAGTTTTCTCCAAACTAGGGCTATGAACGTAAATAAACCCATTTCAGGGCTTGAAATGGCCTTATTTATCCAAAGGGACTAAAAATGCAAAGATTTTGGATTTTGGGTAAAAATTGTAAAATTTGCAAAAAGTGTGGATTTAAATGCAAATCTTTTAACTAAGGGGCTGAAACTGTCCTAAATAAAATTTTGGGCTTAAAACATCATTTAACTAAGTGTTTAGGTAAAAAATGTCAAGAAAAATGGTTCAAGGACCTAATATGTCATTTTTCATAAAAAAGGATAAAAATTGCCAACTTTACCAAACTAAGGGGCTGAATTGGTCAAACTAATATTTTTATTCAATTATATTAAAAATGAAATAATTGGGTCAAGATGTATAAAACTTTATAACTTATGGGTTAAATAGAAAAATATCTATTTTTTTTATAAATCTATGAATCGTTATAAAACAATTTGGTGTTTATTACCATATATCGATTAAACAATTTCGCAACACTAATACTATACAAAACAAGTAAACATTCTAATTGTTGGGCTTGAAAGATTCTAATCATGCTTATTGGGCCTTCGTGACCCAGTGACTTGACTTTTGGGCCTAACATAAATAATACATGTTATTGGGCCTCCTGTGACCCAATTAAATGCTTAAGGGACCCTTAATGGCTTTCACATGCTATTGGGCCTTAGTGGCCCATTAGCATTGCTAGTAAGGTCCAAATAAATCTTATGCGAAATGGGCCAGCGCGTCTTTCATATACTCGACAGTCTTAAATAACATACGTAATTAGTAGGGCCTAGTAGTCCTCTTCTCCTCGTGTGTTCGACTTACCTTCTATTCAAGTAAACAAAAATCAGGTCGTTAATCAAGGATAATCAAATTCATTTGGAATAAGTGAGCAATAACAGGCGACACCAATAAGTTTCGGTCGTAGTCTGTAGTTATAATCAAAGTCTCCTAGAGGGAGAGCGAGAGTTTGTGTATAGATCTATATGGAGGTGACTCCCCCACGCCTAAGCTGTTCGCTACAGTTAGACTCGGCCAGTCTAGGGTGACAAAATCTTAAGATCAACTCCGGTGTTCAATAGAATGCCAAGACAGACGAACTAGTCATTATCATGCATGGTTATAACGACTCACATAGAGATCCAATTCCATCTAAGTAATCATGGGAAATCGTATTCATTCGCTGTGACGATACAATAATACAAAACAATCATAATATTTTATCGGAAAACATCGGGTTTTCCAGGGAAACCAATCTTATTCACTTGTACTTTCAATAACTATAATGCAAAACTTCTCATTTATACACGTTTTGAAATCATTCACGCATATACTTACAGGATCATCACAACCTTTTCAAGAAAAGTCATATTACAGAAAATATCGGATTTTTTGGGCTTTACAAACGACATAAACTATTTTACATCAAACATACTTATGAACTCACCAACATTATATATGTTAACCGTTTTCAAAATAACTTGTATTCTCAAGAAATCGTTAGAACGAGGAAGCATCTAGTGTGTTGAAAGTTTCTTTTGTAGTTTCTAATCATCAAACACTTTATATTTTGGGATCATGTAATGTAAACCATGTACTTGATGTAAACAATGCCAATTTCTAACATCCCAAAATTCAAGACTAAAAATTTCTTTTAATAAAACATTACTTTAAGCAAATTCATCATTTCAAAACATAAACAGAGTATTAATTTCCAAAATACATATTCGTTATCAGAGTAAACATTCCCAGGCTGTCTAATCTATGGTGTGTGCCACGCGATCACCCCGAGCTCTTCCCTCCGCTACCGGAAGTACCTGAAACCAAACCTGAAAATCGTAAGCACGAAGCTTAGTGAGTTTCCCACCCTACCACATACCATGCATGTCACATACTGCACATACTGGGCCACACCCGCTATTCTGGGCCTCGCCCCCTACCTCGGGCCTCGCCCGCTACAACGACCCCGCCGCTCCAGGACCCGCCTGGCTTCGAGCCCCGCTCGGATATAGATCTGTTTCACTTAGGCCTCGCCTGTCATAGGGCCCCGCCCACTAACATATAATAGCACATAAACATATCACATCACATTATATAAGCTACACACATACTAACGGATCTTGTCCTAAGGCCTCGCCTATCTCTGGGCCTCGCCCTTGTCCTGCTACTGATGAGTCATGGAACCCCGTCCATACTCCTACTGATAGTGAGGTACGGGCCCAACCCACCCTCACTTTTTCCCTAACTTGGGCCTCGCCCCTGATCTGCTACTACTGAGATGTGGAACACCATCCACACTCTGCTATTGGTGAAATACGGGACCTCGCCCACACTCACCTCCCTACCAGGCACATACGAGTATCACAGAGACAACAATTATAAACTATCACATAAACCATTCCTTGGGCACCCACCCTCTATCATTGGACCTCGTCCCGAATATCATACGAGCATACTATGCCTAGGGATAACCCTCGTGTCTTCTACTCATAACTACATGGGCCGACATTGTGGCCGTAGACCCATTCATACAAAGGGAAACTCACCGGCACTGGCTGAACTGGCTGATGAACCCACTAGCTGCTGTCCGGAAACTCTTTCTGAAATCCTGCTTCACTCGCTCCCCGAGCTACCAATATCAATGCAACACTAAGTCCAAGACAACCTTCAACAGACTCGCCGAGTTGTTCTTCAAACTCGCCGAGTTCCTGCCCAACTTAATCCGACTTGACGAGCTGTTCATCCCACTCGTCGAGTTCCTCCTCATCTTCATGCTATTCGCCGAGTCCACTCAAAGGACTCGCCGAGTCCATTCAGATCTACATACACGCAGAGGACTTTTGAGTCAGGCATGGACTCCAAACTGTAGATCTACCCTTCCCAAGCCTATTCCTCACATAAAGTTGCAAACTTTACATGTAGAGAAGGAGATCTAGGCAAAATACACCATAAACTAGTGTTTAAGGTAAAGAGGCTCCATAATCAAATCAAGGGCAGATAATTTATCCTTATCAAGACCATAATATGCTTAGATCTGAAGTAGCAACTCCAGATCCGGCTTCTAACCCAAATGGACCACTACTCATGGCTAAAAGCCCCAAAACTCTCAATCAAACTAGATCTAAAGGAAGGGAAACGACTTAATACCTGCAAATGCTCAGAAGTATCTTCCTAATCCCAGATCTATAGCCCCCTCCTTGCACCTTCAAGATCCTTCTTCCTTCTCCAAGCTTTAATGCACTCTTCAAGGCAACAATTTGCTGAATCAATGGATATGGCGGCTAGGGTTTGGCATTCTAAGTTGAAGAGGCAGTAAGGGAACCCTAGGGAAGAGAATGAGGCGCTTAAATAGGCTCCAAGTCCCGAATTTTGGGTTTTCCTCATACAGACCAGACTCGCCGAGTGTCCTTGGCCGACTCGCCGAGTCGGTCACTTACTGCTCGACCCGGATCCCGCTTGGACTCGTCGAGTCCCCTTGGACTTGCCGAGTCGTCCCTTAAAATTAGGGTTTCCTTTCCTTTCTTGGCCTTCCAGACTTTGGGTGTTACAACTCTCCCCCACTTAAACTAAACATCGTCCTTGAAGTTTGCTATGGCCAACCGCCTGCGATCTGCTTCCCATACTCTACAAATTATTCCAACACCAGCTGCCTACCTTCGTTGGTTTTCCGCCCTGTCATTCCGACTAACATTAAACCTTGCGGATAATAATCCTGGGTCAACCCTGACCCTGGACATCCTGAAAGCACAACTTACTCAACCGACAATCCTTCTGGTACCCTCTAAATACTGTACTGAACCCATAGGGATTCACCCCTTCTTTCCTTGCGCGATTTCCTTGCCTCCCCAAGGCAACGCCCCATAACTAACTATTTCCTCTGCCACTATGAAGGTCATATCCTTCACCAACTCCATCACCCCCGCTACTACTAGTACGGGTCATTATCGCCAGATTCCACTGGGCATTTTTTTCACTGTCATAACTTGGTGCCGAGCACCCCTCGATTCAACTAACTGAAGTCCACCATAGACAGCTTACCCGCACTACTATTGACCGAAAATTTCTGCTATTCCTCATCTGCCTTCCGGATTAACTGATACCACCCTGGTCCCTACCAACCTATCAATATCTGGATTACCGGCTCCCACCGGTAGCTAGTCCCAACACCACCACTAGTCACTTCTAGCGACTTCCGAAGAAACTTCGACCACCAATAACTGCTCAATCTATTCTGCCATTCAGGCACTACAATCCTGGGATCCTCGATCCCCTACCTCGACACTAAGGTCCCTACCAGGTCCCACCTGTGCTGCTAAAACTCACGGGCCTCGCCCACGGGTCCTACCCGCCTCTAACCTTCTAGTCCCACTAGCTAGCCACTCTCGCTCGGGCCTCACCCACGGGTCTCACCCAACCATACTACTGAGCAACCCTGCTCTCAGGTCTCACCTACACTGCTAATCTCATACGCGCCTCGCCCATGGGTCTCACCCAACTATATCCTGGAGCGGCCTCTCCCAAGGTCTCACCTCTCTAGGGCTATACAGGCAAACTCCCTATCATTCTTATCTACTACCCATTCCTTATCCCTGACCGATCACTAGGAGGTAAGGGCGTCGCCCCAACTCCGCTAACGAAGCTACTAAGGAATGCTACGGCTTACCTGTAGTCTTACATCGCCATCCAATGCTGACTGCTAGTGAATGCTACGGCTACCCCGTAGTCTTACAACACTTCCACCACTGACTGCTAATACGAAGGCACCCATGTGCCATTAGCTCTCAAGATCCTCATTCTGACTCCCTCGAGTCCTACGAGCGATCCACAACCTAAATTCCCAACCATTACCATCACACGCACTAGCTGATGGGAAGTTTCTCAAACTCCCAACCCTGAAATCCTCAATCCATCAAACGCTGAACTACTTCTTTTCCTTCTCGGAGGTCGCGCACTCATTCTGGGTCTACGTGCTCCTACCTTTGCACACTCGGAGGATTCTCCCCCACTTCGATCCTGCTTACCCCTTGCTGCTCAATACTCAAAAAGAAATCCCAATCCTTGCTACCATTCCATAATCAATCTGTTGAGGAACCCAAGCTTACCATAGCTAGGGATCTAACCAATCCATCTCTAACACTATACAACTCCGATCTAGCGAGACATACCAAGTCCCTCCCAAGCATGCTACAGTTACTGCATCCTATGTAACCTTCTCCAATAGGGCACATCCCCTCACTACCAATCGAATATCCAAGGTATGCAGATGGCATATAACTCGATCACAATCAACCGCTCAAAAATAAAATACTTATACCGATAATGATGCATAACCATAACAATATAATCATACACAAATAAAAGAACTGAAAACAGAAATCGCATACCCACAACGTCCGGTGCTGATCGCGCCTCTAAGGTAGTCATCTGAAGAGCTCTGCCTCCTACTGCAGGCGCCTCTGCACGGCCCTGACGGCCATCTGTGATCCTCAAAGTTGCAGGGGCAGGTGCCATCACCCGTCCTGCTGAAAACAAACTGGGGCACTGGGCCTTCTTGTGGCCCTGCTGATTGCAGTGAAAGCATAACATGTATGATCCCTGTGAGGTGGTAATAGTGCAATCCCTGCTGAAATGACCAGTCCGACCGCACTTGAAACAGCCAGACTCACCACCGCTACCACTCCTACACGCGCCCCCGTGCATCCTGCCACTCTTCCTGCACCGACTGCGGTCCTGAAAATCCCTCGACCTCGAATCCGATCCCTTGGGACTTTTGCCTGAACCTGCAGCTACCTGAACCTCATCCGGCTTCCTCTTCCGGATCTGCTCCAAATCAATTTCCCTCTCTCTAGCCCGAGAAATCATATCTTCCAGCGTCTTACAGCTGGATCTGATCACGAATTCCCTGATGTCATCCCTCAACATCTCATGGTATCGAGTCTTCTTCATCTCCTCATCCACGACATACTGCGGTACAAGAAGAGCCCTCTCCCTGAACTTGGCGATGATCTCCACCACAGTCTCAGTGGTCTGCGTCAAATACTGAAACTCCCGTGTCAACTGCTGCACCTCAATAATCAGCGAAAACTCCGCCCTGAACCTGGCCGAGAAATCGTTCCAAGTCATCGCGTCCAACGCGACATCATCCCCCAAAGCATGACCAATCTCCTCCCACCAATCCCTCGCTCTGTCCTTCAGAAGACAGGAAGCGAGTCTGACCTTGTCCCCCTCAGGACACCGGCTCGTACGGAATGCATTGGCAACATCAACCAACCATCTGCTGCTAGCGATGGGGTCCCTATCCCCATGATAATCTGGCGCCCCGCAAGCCCTGAACTCTCGGAATGTCAAGGTACGCGCTCCCATCAATGTCATCATCTCAGTACAGAAAGCTCTCATCCTCTCATCCAAAATCTCCAATATACCCTCCTTGACCGTGCCAAAGATCACAGGAGTCTGATCTAGAATACTGCGCGTAACCTCAGCTGATATCAACTCCCTCATTCACTCCTCGAGCTGCTCGGCTCCTGAACCCGATCCTGATCCCTCTCTGGCACCTGATCCGCTTGCTGGTCTCTCTCGCAATGTCACCATACTGAAAATATAATACATCCACTATCAGAATACTCATCACTGCTGCGAGACCAAACATACTCCCTACTAGGTTCCCGGTCTTGTCTTGGCCTTTCCCAAATCGAGTACGGATCCTCTGCTTTCAGTAGTACGGGCCCATACTACCTTCCACATCTATCCATACTTTCCTCAGGAATTGCTTTGACTCCACCAGGTCCCTTATCCACTATTATTGCTCCCAGCACTATCTCATCCTAGGCTTACCCTAGGGAAACCTCTGACTCAACTCAAACCAGTCCTCAGCTGCTGAAGGTCTCTTTGTGATGCCAATTAGCCATCACCTGGATACCATCACATATGACGAGGCTCAGATAATCCTTCAAGTAAAAGATTCGTCCCTACAACGGTTGGAATCAAACAAGAGCTGCGCAATAGGACCAAATCCAACACTCTGAGATTATTCAACCCTGATCACATGTGATGTATCGTATCCACCTAATGGCTAACTTTCATCACTCAGAATCCAACAATGCACAAAGCAAGCAGCATTCAGACAAGGGAAAACCTTACCACAACATACTCAAGCAATCATATCCACATAGCAAGAAACTGAACTAGCATGCCACAGAAACTCATAGGCCCGCACAAACTCATAAACTTAGGCATAACCTAAACATGCTATCCTACTACTGTCTAATCAACACTATCATGCAGCTCAAAGCACATATAATAGGCACATAAGGCATCCTCCCTAGATCCTTAATCTTAATTTAGCATGCTGTTCTACTAACTGATAAACAAATCATAAACTTGTATGGGTAATTTGGGGTACTTACTTGAGCTCGGCTGATTGCATGCACCACACCCTTTTTCTCTTTTCAAAGTTCTTTTCTTTCTGAATTATTTTCGCTTTTCTAAAACTGTTTTCTTTCTTAAAACTCTCTTTTTACAAATCTGTCTTTTCATTTTGAAAACTTCTATGCCAATTCCTCAGTTTGAGTTCAGACACACCCGAGAGCATGTCTGAGTCCCTCAAACCAAGGCTCTGATACCAACTTGTAACATCCCAAAATTCAAGACTAAAAATTTCTTTTAATAAAACATTACTTTAAGCAAATTCATCATTTCAAAACATAAACAGAGTATTAATTTCCAAAATACATGTTCGTTATCAGAGTAAACATTCCCAGGCTGTCTAATCTATGGTGTGTGCCATCCGATCACCGCGAGCTCTTCCCTCCGCTACCGGAAGTACCTGAAACCAAAACTGAAAACCGTAAGCACGAAGCTTAGTGAGTTCCCCACCCTACCACATTCCATGCATGTCACATACTGCACATACTGGGCCACACCCGCTATTCTGGGCCTCGCCCCTACCTCGGGCCTCGCCCGCTACAACGGGCCAGCCGCTCCAGGCCCCGCCTGGCTTCGAGCCCCGCTCAGATACGGATCTGTTTCACTTAGGCCTCACCTGTCACAGGGCCCCGCCTACTAACATATAATAGCACATAAACATATCACATCACATCGCATAAGCTATACACATACTAACGGATCTTGTCCTAAGGCCTCGCCTATCTCTGGACCCCGCCCTTATCTTGCTACTAATGAGTCATGGAACCCCGTCCATACTCCTGCTGATAGTGAGGTACGAGCCCAGCCCACCCTCACTTCTTCCCTAACTTGGGCCTCGCCCCTGATCTGCTGCTACTGAGATGTGGAACACCATCCACACTCTGCTATTGGTGAGATACGGGACCTCGCCCACACTCACCTCCCTACCAGGCACATACGAGTATCCCAGAGACAACAAGTATAAACTATCACATAAACCATTCCTTGGGCACCCGCCCTCTATCATTGGACCTCGTCCTGAATATCATACTAGCATACTGTGCCTAGGGCTAACCCCTGTGTCTTCTACTCATAACTACATGGGCCGACATTGTGGCCGTAGACCCATTCATACAAAGGGAAACTCACCGGCACTGGCTGAACTGGCTGATGAACCCACTAGCTGCTATCCGGCAACTCTCTGAAATCCTGCTCCACTCGCTCCCCGAGCTACCAATATCAATGCAACACTGAGTCTAACTGACCCCCGAAAGACAACCAAGTCAACTCTGGTCAAAGTCAAAGTCCTGGTCAAAGTCAACCTTCCAAGTCAACCCTACTCGCCGAGTCACCCTATTGACTCGCCGAGTTCATATGTTCAGAGTCCTTCTATTCACGACTCGACTCGTCGAGTCAGTCCATGACTCGCTGAGTTTACCGATTTCCGAGTCCTGACCTATCCAACTCACCGAGTCTCCATTCGACTCACTGATTCAAGTTTCAACTCAAAGGGTTTGGGGTTTCGCGACCTGACTCGCCGAGTCCAAGAACAGACTCTCCGAGTCCAAGACAACCTTCAACAGACTCGCCGAGTTGTTCTTCAAACTCGCCGAGTTCCTGCCCAACTTCATCCGACTCGACGAGCTGTTCATCCCACTCATCGAGTTCCTCCTCATCTTCATGCTACTCGCCGAGTCCACTCAAAGGACTCGCCGAGTCCATTCAGATCTACATACATGCAGAGGACTTTTGAGTCATGCATGGACTCCAAACTGTAGATCTACCCTTCCCAAGCCTATTCCTCACGTAAAGTTGCAAACTTTACGTGTAGAGAAGGAGATCTAGGCAAAATACACCATAAACTAGGGTTTAAGGCAAAGAGGCTCCATAATCAACTCAAAGGCAGATACTTTATCCTTCTCAAGACCATAATATGCTTAGATCTGAAGTAGCAACTCCAGATCCGGCTTCTAACCCAAATGGACCACTACTCATGGCTAAAAGCCCCAAAACTCTCAATCAAACCAGATCTAAAGGAAGGGAAACGACTTAATACCTTCAAATGCTCAGAAGTATCTTCCCAATCCCAGATCTATAGCCCCCTCCTTGCACCTTCAAGATCCTTCTTCCTTCTCCAAGCTTTAATGCACTCTTCAAGGCAACAATTTGCTCAATCAATGGATATGGCGGCTAGGGTTTGGCATTTTGGGTTAAAGAGGCAGTAACGGAACCCCAGGGAAGAGAATGTGGCGCTTAAATAGGCTCCCTGTCCCGAATTTAGGGTTTTCCTCATAGAGAACAGACTCGCCGAGTGTCCTTGGCCGATTCGCCGAGTCGGTCACTTACTCCTCGACCCGGATCCCGCTTGGACTCGCCGAGTCGTCCCTTAAAATTAGGGTTTCCTTTCCTTTCTTGGCCTTCCAGACTTTGGGTGTTACACAATTGTACTATGTAATGTTTGGTGATGAATGTGTTATGTTTCATATATACTCATTGTGATGATATTTCAATTTAAGTCACGCAGGCCCTCAGACGTTTCCGCCGTCTGGTTCGGGGGTGTGACAAAAGACCATTTAATTTCTACAATAGGAAAAAAAATCAAGAAAACAACTTAAAAAAAGAATATATCAGTTACATCTATGCATAGAAACCAAAAATGTTTTCTATGTTTTTTTATTTGTATATATTTGATCGCTGAGTTTTTTTCATCTATATTTACCGCTAGGTGTAAGACTCATGTATTATATGGGTTAATTAATATATATATATATATATATATATATATATATATATATATATATATATATATATATATATATATATATAAATCAAAATATTTAAGAACTTTGGATTTATAAAAAAAATAATAAATTATTAAAATTGATTTTTTTTATCTTTTAAATTTAAATAAATAAACAAAATAAACTAATGAGCTTTAATTTGAGAATTTTGAAATAAAAAAGTAAGTCCATTAATGAAATTGATATTTATTTATTACTACATTTATTGTAATTATTACATTAAAGCAATATGTGAAATTTATTAAAATAGAAAAACTCATAAAATGACATGTGAAAAAGAAATTAATTCAAAATAACCACAAAATAACATCTGACAAATTGAATGAGACTGTAACATGTGACAAAAAAACTTTCATTTATTAGATTAGATTTCAACTTGTTAAACTGTACATATACAGTCCTTTTAACATGTTACTTCAAGTAAACCGAAAAAAATATCCTAATATGGTAATATATTTATCACTTTATACACATTTAGTTGTTAATATTTTTTTGCACATTTAGTCCTTAATATTTTTTGTTGCAAAATAAGTCGTTGTTTTATACACATTCAATACTTATGAACGGTTTCTTTAGATTTATCTTATGATATCATACGTGGAACAATCACTAATAAGGTATTTGGGGTTACTGATGCTTATGGCCAACGCAACCCGGCTGCTTGGTTGTTTAGGTCTTGTGGTTTGATTTAGGTCGTGTGTTCAGAACATTATAACTTCTTCATATAATCTAAGATTTTAGCAATATTTATATCCAAGTGTTCGTATTTGTGTCTATTACAATTTTCATTTAGATTAATCATGTTAAAAATTAATATATTTTTAATTACAATTTTAGAAAAAAAAATATTCATAAAGAACGAATGAATATAAAGATTGTAAGTAAAACGATATTAATTTTTAATGGAAGTAATCTAAATGAAAGTTGTAGACTCAATTACAAACACAAGAATATAAAGATCGTTAAAATCTAAGATCATATGAAGAAGTTACAACATACAGAACACAAAACCTAAGTCAAACTATCATACCTAAGCAACCAAGAAGTCAATGATACAGTGGCTATAAGCATCAATAATCCCGAACACCTTATTAATTATTGTCTCACATAGGTTGCCATGAGAAAACTTAAAAAAAAAAAGAAAAAAAAAAGAACTAGTCATAAGTTTTGGATGTGTATAAACACAGCAAAGACTTATTTTGTAATAAAAAAATATATTAAGGACTAAACGTGTATAAAAACATTAATGATTAAATGTTTACAAAGTGAAAAATATATTAACATTTTAACTCATTTTTCTGTATTATCTGGAGTGGCTGGTCATAATAACTAAATATATACAGTTTAATAAGTTGGGAAAGTAAATATGAACAAAAAAAACTTAGTGACCAAATATATATAAAAATCGAAAAATATACTACCTTTTTAAATCATTATCCATTTTTTTTTACTTATTGTATATCAAATTATTTATTCTAATCACCAAAATTTAAGGTATGCTCTAACAATTATGTTGGTAAAAAGATATGAAAATACAAATAAATAGTAATCGAGTTTCATAATTATTCCTTCAGAATTTTTAATAGGCATTAACAGTTCAGTTTTAATTTTATTTTAGGGATATTAGCAAGTAACCCTTCAATTTTTTGAGCTTATTTGGTTTTAACATTTTTGTAAAAATTACATCTCATAATTTGCATGCTAGCTTAACAGTTTTACGTATTTTATATAACTTAATTTATCTTTACCAAATAGTGAAAGTCACAAGACTCTTAAGGTTGTATAGTATTTTTTTCGGGGTTTAACTTTTCACTTCTTGACTAGAATGCTGACGAGCATTTTTTTATCCTTATAAGATGTTTATGACGTACAAAGTGCTTATTCCTAATTTTTACTCATTTATCAATAAGAATTCTAGTAAACAAGTCATACGATTTAACAAATCTATTGAATAAACTTTTTCAGAACCTAACATTTTAGATGAACTTCCTAATTAGCATGTTATATAGTTAGTGTTGTCACAAAACAATACTCTTATATTGATCTATCTACCTCTTGCGGGGGTGTATGTAGGGGTGTCAAGAAAACCCGAACCCGATTAACCCGACCCGACCCTAACCCGAATAAGTTTATTAGGGTCGGGTTCAATAGGGTTATAATTTTAAATTGGGTTATTCGGTTAACCCGATAAACCCGATTTGTAGTTATGGTCGGGTTTAGGGTTGATTTTTACAAAAAAATTGGGTTTCGGGTCAACCTGAATAACCCGGTTAGTAATTCACAACCTTTACATATTCCACCGCTCTCTACTTGAACAGTACAAAAAGACTACAAACCCTTTGAAAATGTAAATTTTTGTGACTCTAGAAGCGTACGAGGGTCAAGTAACTCCCGTTGGTGAAGTTGAAGTCCAAAAAGATATAAAATCTCAAAAGTACTGGAGCAGCTGAGAAAGTAAAGATTTTATTTGATGGTTATTTCTACTTTAAACTAATTATAAACATGAATAGACTACATAATGTTGATCGTTAACTAGAGATTAAAAGTTCATATATTTAATATTTATAATGGAAAAACTCTTTTAGGTATTGTGGCATGCATGCTTTCTCATATGTTGTAATAACCATGAGGTCCATGATCTTCTATTTTTAATTTATTTCAATTTGTATGCATTCTTGATGTTAAGAAAAGAGTAATAAAATGGTTTGAGTTTATATCAGATTGCACTCTTGAAAAAACCATATAGATTATGTTTAAATTAAGTGTTTAGTCTATTAACCCGACTAACCCGGCTAACCCGACCCTATTAACCCGAAACCCGATTAACCCGAACCCGACCAACCCATACCTTAATAGGGTCGGGCGTCGGGTTAAATTATTTTTTGTGAAAACCCGACTAACTCGATCTGATTAACCCGAAACCCGATCGGGTTGACCCGATTAATAGCCGTAGGTGTATATATATATATATATATATATATATATATATATATATATATATATATATATATATATATATAGAGAGAGAGAGAGAGAGAGAGAGAGAGAGAGAGAGATCAACAATGAACTCAAATAACAAGAGCAAACCAACGAACCCACGGACAACACATTCTTATGAACTTAGCTCAATCGATCAACAATAGAATCAACATTCCTGTTGCTCAATCAAGGTCACCACAACTGAATCTACATGCACCTATTCTCCTTACAGGTGAATTTCTCCATTTTCAACTTAATTGATTCGATGTGCGTATAAAGTACTATGATTTGAGATATAATGGAGATAATTGTAAAATTGTGTTGCTATTTTATGACTTTAATCGGTTGGTTATCTCATTCAATTTGTGACTATAGGTAATCAAGAAACCATGTGAAAAAACATATGCATCAATCAAATGCATATGTTTTTTGATTTTTTGCACACGAAGTGTTTCTTATTTTTTATTTCTTCTTTATGTGGTTCCCGAATCTATTGTATTCCCATAACTGTAAGCAACCGAGGAACGTATTGCAGTTGGTGATATTGATATAACTTCCTAAAGTGGGTTTTCAAATTAATCTAACATGTTTAATGTTTCCCCGTTTGTATATTTATCATGGTTTTCCAGAAGCTTTTGGCTTATATTAGCCCACACTAAATGAATTTGTCTCTTTTCCCTTTCATTACTACACCTAAAATAAGAAAACTTGTTGTAAGGGATTTATGAACTGTTTCTTGCCTATTAGAGATGCATATCAAGTGCTTGATGAAATGCTTGAAACAAACACCGCTTTTTTTTTTCCAGTATGTTAGAATTTTAAGTATTTTTGTAGCTTTGTTTTTTCATTAATAGGATGATCACTCTGAATTCCAGCAATTGTTGCTTTTTTGGATTCAGATGTTGAAGATGATTAAATATATATACTGATTAGAAGATGGGTTTCTCCTAATTGGGTTTAGTTTGATCAAGAAAATGCAAAAGAAGTTGATTTCATCCATTTTTCTTCAAAAATCATATTCATTTATAATCTTAATCCAATTACAAACCTTTGAAGAAATTTCAAATGTCAGTGACACCTTATTAGATTCAGATTACAAAATGCATTTAAAATAAGAAAACTTTTTTAGATATAAAGAGATAGAATGTTGTTTAGGAGGTGGTGTTGAATAAAGGATCTGGAAAGATTGAAAAGTGGTCAATTAAATGTACAAGGGATATATGTCAACTTATTGTATATGGGCAAATATGTCCAATTGGTGGGAAACATGTACAATTTCTTTTACTGTAATGATAACCACATGATTCTAACGAATTTTCGATTTTCACTGAATGCAAAACAAATAGAAAATAAATGCATAAGATTTTTTTTAAAAGTTTACTTGAAATTAATAAGTTTCAATCTACGTAATCGAATAATGTTACCATACAAGTCCTTTCTGATATCCACATCACACTTCATGATAGAATTATAAGTAGTCTCATGAATCCCATCAGGTTCCATTATGATTATGGATGTGGAACAGAACCTTTGGGCACCTAAAACGATTAGCACCAACAATAATTACTTGCATCAGTTAGTTAGATGTAAAGTTTATTTTATCAATTTGATCATGTAATCTGAATTAACAGGCATTTTTAGAGCTTAATGCATTAAATGATAAGTATGTTGACTACTAAGTTATTTTTTAATCTTTTACTTTTTTCATGTCTATCGGTACCAGGTCCGGTCAGATGTGAGTTTTTTTTTTTAAATATGAAATTACAATTTAATAGCATTGACTTTCAAAAAAATATTTTATTTTCATTTCAATGTCACTTATTGCATTTTCTTTGCTTTTTATATTCATTTATTGTACTTATCTAAAATTGAAGTAAAAAAATATATGTATAAATATGATGGTGGTTGTTGTAGTGTTTGGATTTTGATCTATATAGTCTGGTAAAATGACACACCCTTGCCCCTGCCCCTTATTGGTAATATGGTTACATTAGGGGGTCACACATAGATGAAAAACAATAATATCCTGCTGGAAGTTTACAAACAGTGTTACTTCAAGGATCTATTGGCACTTTGAAAAGATGGTGAGTATGAGGATAAAACATATTTTTCTTTGATTTGAAAAAACTACCCCTACATGGTTGTAACAACCGGTTATTACAGGTTAATAAAAGTCAACGAAAGTCAAACAAAAAGTCAATTGTGCCAACAAAAGACAATAGTTCAAAATTTACAAATAAATAAGTCTTAAATAATTAAAATTTAAAATCATGAAAATAACATTTTTGCTTTTGAGGTTTTCAATTTTAGGAATTAAAAATCAAAATCCCATGCCATAACCGAAAACACCATTTGAGAATAACTAGACCGAAATCCCCAACCAAGGCCGAGAACCACTCCACCGAGAAACCTCATAGCTGAGAACCTTGAGACCGAGAACACGCCTTTGATCGAGAATTCCCTTGACCAAAGACGTTGAGTTCTCGGTTGCACATTTGACCGAAATCAAGTCATCTCGGTTGGAGGATAACCCGAAATCACAAATTCTAAGTGGTGGCACACCTTCCAGTGTGATAGAATACACATCCCAATGCAAGTGTCAAATCAACTTTTATCCATTATATATATATATATATATATATATATATATATATGTATATATATATATATATATATATATATATATATATATATATATATATATATATATACAACCGAAATGTGACATCCCCAAAATCACGGCCAAAAAAGACCGATTTTTTTTTGTTTATGCTTTGTTTAAAAATCAGAGTAACATTTTAAATAAAAGTGTTGCGGAATTTGTCCCAAAACAAAATATGATAAAGATTTATCAAAAGCATTTCTATAGAAATGTATTTCATTAAAAGACTTGGGATGTCATGTTCGTACAGATCAAAAGCATAAACAGTACATTATAAGCCTTACTACATTATTTCATATCTACATGCCTATATCCGTAATCCCTCGTCCAAATATGATATCTATTCTCAAGCGCCACTACCTGTAATGCATAAAACTGAGTGGGCCAGGCTTGGGAGCCTGGTGAGCACATAGGGTTTTCAACCCACAATAAATAAGTTTATTAATTTCATCAATCAACAATAACCTGATTACCCGTTCCCGTTATCCTCACTTTACATCCCTAAACACCTATCATAAGGGACCTAGCCTAAGGATCATCATCGAGATGGACACTACTGCTAAGGGGATTCCTCAGCAATAAATGTCCTAAAAGCAACCATGTGGGGGATGGAGTACACCGGTGAACACATCGTTCACAAACACCTACAGGTTGCGAGCCTGCTAGTGTTCCACTGGACTGTCTAGAAGAGTCCGTGGTCGTCATCCATACTCCGCTAGATGATAGAATCAACAACATCAACATCGAGGCCTCTCATCATTTTATCACACATCACCTATTACATCTACCCATGTTTTACCCCAACATTTTCGTAGATATAAAATACATATACAGTTTAAATCATTGAAAACATGTATAACAATGATCATCCAACATAGATAGCAAGTATTCTGATAATATGCACACATAACACGCAATTTATATAAAATACTTCATATCTATGAGTAAGCTGAAAGTAACTATGCACTCACCTTAGTAGGTGGTGACTCAGCACTCGGACAGCGCTTCGATACTCTTAAAACAATTTTCCTTCGATAAAACCTAGTATCAATATCACTAAGGTTTAGTCTAACGATAACCGCGACAAATTAATAGTCTGACTATTATTATTATTATATAAGCGTTAATAACACTGAATATAACTCATAATAATAGCCCAAATAAATATTTTAAGGACCTAATAACATTCCTATAATTATTTGAAAGCTATATTAAAAATTGCGTAAGCGTAGCTCACTTATGGCGAATTTTATCGAAAACCGGAACTTAATTGGAGCAGCGTTTCGAAACCGAAAGACTCCTTTTTCTCGAGACTCCGGGAGCCTCGGGGCTTCCTTAGGGTGCTAGGGGGTTTATCTAGGGTTTGGGGGGGGGGGTTTGGGGTTGTAGAGAGAGAAAGAAACTAGAGAGAGAATGGAATTTGGTGTGAAAAATGAAGCTGCCTTCGGCCATTTTCATAGCCTGTGAGGCCTCGGTACGCTGGGCGTACCTCGTACCTACGCTGGGCGTAATGGTTCGGATAAGACGCGAGGTGGTAGACTCTGGATGGTGCAACGTGGCTCAAGCTGGACCGAACATGGCTATGCGAACGCGGCACATACGAGACTGGACGCTGGGCGTAGCGAGGGGGCTACGTGTCACGATCCGAGGCGACTTCAGCGATTATCATCGGACGGCTGGGAAAGCGCCACGTCAGCGACTTTGTATCAGATCTCGCAAAATCGAGTACAATCTTTAAAAATTTGTAACTTTCGTGTACGAGCTCCTTTTTCGACGTTCTTTATATCCACGCAAATTTGGGAACGTACTCTACAACTTTCGTTTAGACTCCGTCAGCTAATTTTGACTCGATTTTAAATTTTATATTATTAACAGGCCGGGATAGGATTGGTTCGTTAAATCCTTATAACTTCTTCATCCGACATCCGCTTTTGCTCATCTTTTTCTCGTTACGCTACTCTTAACGAGATCTTCAATTCTCGTTTAGGTAATGTCGGCTAAAAATCATTCGATCTAATATTCGAATTTTGGGTTGTACACTGCTAATCCGAAACTTCGAAAAATCATAACTTCTTCATACGAAGTCAGATTTGGGCGTTCTTTTTATCGATGTTCTTAGTTTAACATATTTTATGACTTTTGTTTAAATTGCTATAGCTAAATCTCGCTCTATCGTAAATTCATTATTTACGCTTCCCGATATCGTGCCGGTTCTGTCGCGAAACTTCGACGAGTCATAACTTCTTCGTTATAACTCGGATTTCGGCGTTCCTTATATCCCCAGAATCCTTGTTTCGACCACTAAAACTTTATATAAAGTTATAAGGCTTATCTCACACTTTAATTTTGACGCTTATTTTTATTATTTATTAATTATACATTCATAATTAAATAATAAACACATAAACACATATAATTCACATAATACTCAAATATTTTATCTTTATTACTTCAAAAAGAGTTACAATAGTTGACCTAGACTATTACATCGACAAATATGCTTAGCCCTGAAACCCGGGCGTTACAATTCTCTCCCCCTTAGGATGATTCCGTCCCGGAATCATGCATCAGCAAACATATGTGGATAGCGACTCATCATGTCATCCTCTGTTTCCCAAGTGAGATTCGGCCCATTCGAATGTTTCCATCGGACTAGCACTAAGTCGACCATCTTGCGTCGTAACTTCTTAGTCTTACGGTCAACAATTGTCTCAGGCTCTTCGATCAACCTTTTATTCTCATCCATCCTGAACTCTGAGATTGGAATTATGTCGGGAACATCTCCCGTGAATTTTCTCAAATAACACACATGGAAGGTGTTATGAATACCATTGAGTTCTTTGGGCAATTCCAACATGTAAGCTTGGTTCCCAATCTTCTGAAGAACTTTGAACGGTCCAATAAACCTTGGACTCAAGTTTCCTCGTTTCCCAAATCGTATAAGTCCCTTCCACAGTAAGACTTTAAGCAAAACGGAATCCCCAACTTCAAAAGTTATCGGTCGTCTTTTCTTCTCAGCATAGCTCTTCTGACGATCCTGGGCTGCTAACATTCTTTCCCTAATCACCTTCAACTTCTCAGCACTCTCATGGACTATCTCGGGGCCCATAAACTGCTTCTCTCCGGCTTCAAGGAAACAAGACGGCGTACGACACTTCTGTCCATACAATGGTTGATAAGGTGCCATCTTGATGCTCGAGTGGAAACTGTTGTTGTAGGAGAATTCTACCAGAGGTAAGTGCTTGTCCCAATTCCCTTGGAACTCAAGGGTACATGCTCTCAGCATATCTTCCAGTGTTTGAATCGTTCTTTCACTCTGACCATCAGTTTGCGGATGGTAAGCAGTACTCAAACATAACTTTGTACCCAACTCCTCTTGTAGACTCCTCCAAAACCTTGACGTGAAACGACTATCACGATCTGATACAATTGTAAGAGGAACACCGTGAAGTCTTACTATCTCTTTCACGTAAGCATTTGCGAGCCTATCCATATACCACTTCTTGTTGGCTGCTATGAAGTGTGCACTCTTGGTGAAACGATCCACGACTACCCAAATCATGTCATGTCCGTTCTTCGTCCTGGGTAGTTTAGTCACAAAATCCATGGTGATGTCTTCCCATTTACCCATGGGTACAGGTAAAGGTTCTAAACTCCCATACGGTTTCTGATGTTGTGCCTTAACTCTTGCACATGTCACACACTCGGCCACGTACTTCGCAACATCGAGCTTCATCGTCGGCCACGAGTAATAGGGTTTTAGGTCCCTATACATTTTAGTGCTACCGGGATGAATCGAGTACATGGTCTTGTGTGCTTCTTCCATCAGAAGGTCTCTTATTCCTCCCATCTTAGGTACCCAAATCCGGTCTTGGAATACCTTCAGTCCTCGGCTGTTTGTACCGAACATTAATGTTTTGCCCAATTGTTCTTCCTTTCGGACATTCTTCTCTAAAGCTTCTTCCTGAGCTTTCCTGATACTTTCCACAATCGTCGAGACGACTTCAATTCTTAACGCTCTTGGCCTTTTTCTTTCAAGATTGACTTTCCGACTGAGAGCATCAGCAACAACATTTGCTTTACCTGGGTGGTAAAGTATCTCACAGTCTTAGTCCTTGAGTAGTTCTAGCAAGCGTCGTTGCCTCATGTTCAATTCTTTTTTATTAAAGAGATACTGGAGACTCTTGTGATCAGTGAACAACTTGCACTTCGTTCCGTAGAGGTAATGCCTCCCTATCTTTAGAGCGAAAACTACCGCTGCCAACTCCAGATCATGAGTGGGGTAGTTATTTTCGTGATCTTTCAATTGTCGAGATGCGTATGCTATCACCTTTTCTCTTTGGGTTAGAACACAACCCAACCCGACTCCAGATGCGTCACTGTAACCGCGAAGTCTTCAACTCCATCGGGTAGAGAAAGTATCAGTGCTTCACATAACTTCTTCTTTAGCTTCTCGAATGCCTCATCGTGTTTCTCACTCCATGTATACGCAGCTCCTTTATGGGTCAAAGCTATTAATGGAGCAGCTATCGAAGAAAAGCCTTGGGTAAATCGTCGATAATACCCGGCTAATCCTAGAAAGCTTCGAATCTCCGTGGGATTCTTCGAACGTTCCCACTTCATCACAGCCTCGATCTTTGCAGGGTCAACCATTATTCCCTCTTGGTTAACAACATGACCCAAGAATTGAATTTCTCGGATCCAAAAATCACACTTGGAGAAGTTTCCAAAAAGCTTCTCCTTCTTCAACACTTCTAATACTTCCCGTAGATGCTTGCCATGCTCCTCTTCGCTTTTCGAGTAGATGAGAATGTCGTCGATGAACACTATCATGGATTTATTGAGGAATGGTTTACAAACCCTGTTCATCAAATCCATGAATGCTGCAGGAGCATTGGTCAGTCCAAATGACATAACCAAGAACTCGTAGTGTCCATATCTAGTTTTGAATGCAGACTTCTCAATATCCTGCTCTCTTACCTTCAGCTGATGATATCCTGACCTAAGATCGATCTTTGAGAAGTAGCTCAAACCTTGCAGCTGATCGAATAGGTCATCAATCCTTGGCAATGGATACTTGTTCTTCACCGTTGCCTTGTTCAGCTTTCGGTAGTCTATACACATTCTCATGCTTCCGTCCTTCTTCTTCACGAATAACACCGGAGCTCCCCAGGGTGATGAACTAGGTCGAATGAAACCATTGTCCGACAGCTCTTGAAGTTGCGTCATGAGCTCCTTCATCTCCGTCGGTGCTAATCGGTAAGGTGCTTTTGCTATCGGTGTTGTTCCTGGTAACAAGTCTATACGAAACTCCACTTGCCTATCAGGTGGTAATCCGGGAAGATCTTCGGGAAAGACTTCCGGATAATCACACACAACCGGTATATTCTGCACCTCTTTCTTCTCCTTCTTAGCATCGATTACGAATGCCAAATACGATGCACATCCTTTGGACAAACATTTCCTGGCTTTCATCAGGGAGATGATTCCAAAATTCACTTTGCGTTTGTCCCCGTACACCATAAATGATTCCTTTCCAGGTGGGTTCACCCTTACTATCTTCTTTCGGCATTGAATCTCAACATCGTTGGCGCTAAGCCAATCCATACCCAAAACGATGTCGAAGCTGTTTAACTCTATGGGTAATAGCTCTTCGTGGAATTCGTTTCCGTTTAGGTCGATGACGATGTTCCTAATACGATTACTAACAGGTACGAATTTGCCATTAGCAACTTCTACAATCAGGGCATTATCAAGTTTTTCTATAGGCAATGCTAATTTCCCACCAAATTTATGCGACACAAAGGAGTAGTTGGCTCCCGAATCAAATAGTATATTTGCAGGCAAACCATTTACAAGAAAGGTACTTGAAGCGACGTCTGCTACCTCCTTCGCAGCGTCGAGCGTCATCTGGAAGGCTCTCGCCTTCGGCTTTGGTGGTATGTTTGGTCTTCCTGCCTCCTTCTTCTTTGGGCAATCCTTTGAAATGTGCCCCTCCTCGTTGCACTCATAACAGACCTTCTTAGTGAAGGTGCATTCGTTGGCATAGTGCCTAGGCTTTCCGCATTTGAAACAAGTGACCCCTCCGTCACACTTCCCAGAGTGCTTCTTCTTACACTTGTCACACCACTTCACTTTTGATCCTCCTCCTCTCGAACCAGACATCGAGAATCTAGCCTTCTTACCGGACCTCGAGGATCCGTCAAATTTCCTTTTCTCTCCCACTTCCGCTCTCTCCAGACCCTTCTCTCGTATCTGGGTCTCCACATTCTTAGCAGCCCAGATGGCAGCTTTCAGAGTGGTAGTTTTCTTGACCATTGGACCGAGGTCCGCCGGTAATCCGATGGCAAATTTGTTAACCTTGGAGAGTTCAGTTGGGACGAGGTGAGGAACAAGCTTCATTTTCTCAGTAAAGCTTGCAGCGTATTCAGTAACGCTCATTCTTCCCTTCTTCAGATTCTGGAATTCGTTGTTGATCTCCAAAAGATCCTGCTCAGAGCTGTATTGCATCTTCAACTGTACCAGAAAATCCTCCCACGACATCTTGCTTGCTTCACCTTTGGGCATTGAATTAGCTAGTAGCTTCTACCAGCTTAGTACTCCAGATTTCAACAGAGGAACCGCGAGAGCGGTCTTCTGCCTGTTGCTACACTCGCAACTCTCAAACATCGTCTCCATTTCAGAGATCTAGTTCATGACTTCCACCGGTGTCGGGCTTCCAGATAGACTCGGTGGCTTGGATGCCATGAAATCCTTGTATTTGCATCCACGTCCGTCATTTCCTCCATCCTGGTGGTTTTGCCTAACTATCGGTGGGTTGGCTTGACCAACAGTCCCACTGTAGTTTCCCTCCTCAGTCTGCCCTTCGTTCAACTTGGGTTGTTCGATCTGAATAGTCTCTTCCTCTCGATTTTGCTGGAGCAAACGTCTGGTTTCCTCCATTTGACGATCCAACATCGCCTGGATCATCGCTTGCACTGCAGCCATCGTGACTGGCTCAGGTGCAACTTCTTCTACAATAGGTATTTGTTGAACCACTGGGGGTTGGTTCCTATCTCCATTTGCGTTTACGTTTCCGCTACGGGTCCTTGCCATCATGATCTATACACCAAATAAGGTGAATTTAGATCTTTATTTAGGATAGACGTTTAAATCGTCCTTATCACTCCGAAACGTTTACATGCTAGTTCTAATATCGTAGTCGTACGTTTAGAATCCTAAACACATAAAGTTTCCAGATCCGGTTGGCAACATACCATAGATCCGAACAAATAACAACATATCATGCACAAAACATTTAGCACATAAAAGCATTTTAGGCACAATTCCTAAAATAAGCTAGTGCTCACACCTCACAATCATCGGTTAGCATTCTAAGTTTAAGTCTAGAAATCCTACAAATTCCTAGTTCGCTTAAACTAATGCTCTGATACCAACTATGACATCCCTAAAATCACGGCCAGAAAAGACCGATTTTTTTTTGTTTACGCTTTGTTTAAAAATCAGAGTAACATTTTAAATAAAAGTGTTGCGGAATTTTTCCCAAAACAAAATATGATAAAGATTTATCAAAAGCATTTCCATAGAAATGTATTTCATTAAAAGACTTGGGATGTCATGTTCGTACAGATCAAAAGCATAAATAGTACAATATAAGCCTTACTACATTATTTCATATCTACAGGCCTATATCTGTAATCCCTCGTCTAAACATCATATTTATGCTCAAGCGCCACTACCTGTAATACATAAAACTGAGTGGGTTAGGCTTGGGAGCCTGGTGAGCACATAGGGTTTTCAACCCACAATAAATAAGTTTATTAATTTCATCAATCAACAATAACCTGATTACCCGTTCCCGTTATCCTCACTTTACATCCCTAAACACCTATCATAAGGGACCTAGCCTAAGGATCATCATCAAGATGGACACTACTGCTAAGGGGATTCCTCAGCAATAAATGTCCTAAAGGCAACCATGTGGGGGATGGAGTACACCGGTGAACACATCGTTCACAAACACCTACAGGTTGCGAGCCTGCTAGTGTTCCACTGGACTGTCTAGAAGAGTCCGTGGTCGTCATCCATACTCCGCTAGATGATAGAATCAACAACATCAACATCGAGGCCTCTCATCATTTTATCACACATCACCTATTACATCTACCCATGTTTTACCCCAACATTTTCGTAGATATAAAATACATATACAGTTTAAATCATTGAAAACATGTATAACAATGATCATCCAACATAGATAGCAAGTATTCTGATAATATGCACACATAGCACGCAATTTATATAAAATACTTCATATCTATGTGTAAGCTGAAAGTAACCATGCACTCACCTGAGTAGGTGGTGACTCAGCACTCGGACAGCGCTTCGATACTCTTAAAACAAATTTTCCTTCGATAAAACCTAGTATCAATATCACTAGGGTTTAGTCTAACGATAACCGCGACAAATTAATAGTCTGACTATTGTTATTATTATTATATAAGCGTTAATAACACTGAATATAAGTCATAATAATAGCCCAAATAATTATTTTAAGGACCTAATAACATTCCTATAATTATTTGAAAGCTATATTAAAATTGCGTAAGCGTAGCTCACTTACAACGAATTTTATTGAAAACCGGAACTTAATTGGAGCAGCGTTTCGAAACCGAAAGACTCCTTTTTCTCGAGACTCCGGGAGCCTCGGGTCTTCCTTAGGGTGCTAGGGGGTTTATCTAGGGTTTAGGGGGGGTTTGGGGTTGTAGAGAGAGAAAGAAACTAGAGAGAATGGAATTTGGTGTGAAAAATGAAGTTGCCTTCGGCCCTTTTTATAGCTTGCGAGGCCTCGGTACGCTGGGCATACCTCGGACCTACGCTGGGCATAATGGTTCGGATAAGACGCGAGGTGGCAGACTTCGGATGGTGCAACGTGGCTCAAGCTAGACCGAACATGGCTATGTGAACGCGACGCGTACGAGACCGGACGCTGGGCGTAGCAAGGGGGCTACGTGTCACGATCCGAGGCGACTTCAGCGATTATCATCGGACGGCTGGGAAAGCGCCACATCAGCGACTTCGTATCAGATCTCGCAAAATTGAGTACAATTTTTAAAAATTCGTAACTTTCGCCTACGAGCTCCGTTTTCGACGTTCTTTATATCCACGCGAAGGTGGGAACGTACTCTACAACTTTCATTTAGACTCTATCGGCTAATTTTGACTCGATTTTAAATTTTATATTATTAATAGGCCGGGACAGGATTGGTCCGTTAAATCCTCATAACTTCTTCATCCGACGTCCGTTTTCGCTCATCTTTTTCTCGTTACACTACTCTTAACGAGATCTTCGATTCTCGTTTAGGTCATGTTAGCTAAAAATCATTCGATATAATATTCGAATTTCAGGCTGTACACTGCTAATCCGAAACATCGAAAAATCATAACTTCTTAATATGAAGTCAGATTTGGGCGTTCTTTTTATCGATGTTCTTAGTTTAACATATTTTACGACTTTCGTTTAGATCGCTAAGACTAAATCTCGCTCTATCGTAAATTCACTATTTATGCTTCCTGATATCGTTGGTTCTGTCGCGAAAATTCGACGGGTCATAACTTCTTCGTTATAACTCGGATTTCGGCGTCCTTATATCCCCGAAATCCTTGTTTCGACCACTACAAGTTTATATAAAGTTATAGGGCTTATCTCACACTTTAATTTTGACGCTTATTTTTATTCTTTATTAATTATACATTCATAATTAAATAATAAAGACATAAACACACATAATTCACATAATACTCAAATATTTCATCTTTATTGCTTCAAAAAGAGTTACGATAGTTGACCTAGACTATTACGTCGACAAATATGCTTAGCCCTGAAACGCGGGCGTTACACGAAATCACCCCCATTTTTCCCTTATTTACGTTCCAAAATCTCCCATTTTGATCTCAAAGCTCTTAAGATCTTCATACAATCTTGAAGTCTTCAAGTTTTCCCTCAAAAAGAGCTTCATATATTCTTAATAGTTTCCAAGAACATCTTCAACACTTCCCAGGAAAAACAAATACTTCAATTAATTCTTAGGAATAAATTGGTAAGTTTCCTTATATTACCTAGTGTTTATATAACATTTTATTGCTAGTTTATCTAATTTTTACACGGTATCATGTGTTAAAACAAATTAGAATACGACTATATATACACAATCTAACTCGAAGAATATCACCACTCACTTCGTTATCCAGCAAAGAACACACCCGAGGTGAGTTCATACCCCTACAGTTTTTACGAATTTTCTAGTTTTTTAAGGGGGAATACAAGTAAAACACGAGAAAACTTGTGTTAAAATACGAACTGTGTAACGCCTGTGTTTCTGGGCTTGTCATTAATGTTGATGTAATAGTCTAGGTTAACCTTTGTAACCCAATTTGAAATAATAAAAATGATTTATTTGTGAGTTATGTGAATTATGTGTGTATTTTCTTAATTATTATAATTTAATGAATTAAGAATAAAATGAACGTCAAAATTTAAGTGTAAAATAAACTCGATATCTTTGCATAAAGTTATAGTGGCCGAAACGAGGTTTCCGAATATATATAGAACGCCCAAATCTGACTTCGTATGAGGAAGTTATGATTTTCTGAAGTTTCGACTTGGCAGTATGCAGCCCGAATACTCGATTTGAGACCGAGCGGTTTTTAGCCGAAACAATCTAAACGAGAATCGAAGATCTCGTTGTTAGTAGTGAAACGACGAAAAGTTAGGCGATAACGGACATCGGACGAAGAACTTATGAATTTATAACGACGTTTTTCTGTCCCGGCCTTCTAAAAATAAATAATAAAAATAAAATTCAAAATTAGCCGACAGAGTCTAAATGAAAGTTGTAGAGTATGGTCTGACCTACGCGTGAATATAAAGAACTTCGAAAACGGAGCTGGTATGCGAAAGTTACGCAATTTAGAAGTTTGACGAGTCAAATTACACTGAGCGTAATTTGAGTACGCCCAGGGTACTCAGAGGGATGCAACTTGTTTGACCAATACTCGAGTGCCACCAACTGACGCACGCAGTGACGTAAAAGTACGCCCAGCGTAACCTAATTACGCCCCGCGTACAGAGTACGCCCAACGTAAATAGAAATTACGCCCAGCGTAATCCTAGACCCAGCAGCCTATAAATAGAAACCGAGATCAGCCATTTTCTCTTGTTCAAACTCTTTCTTCTCTCTAGTTTTTGCCTCGATTTGCGTGACAATCATATCCCGAATCCCCGGTATCATTCCCGAGCCCCGAAGCAAGATCCGAAGCCCCGAGGATCCCAAGAAGTGAGATTTCTGAGCCGAAGCCCTGCCCGCGAGGAGCCCGGTTTTTGTGAAGATCTTCCAGATCTACGGAGAAACACTACTTCTGCAAGCCGTAGTGCTGCCCGATCATCTTCTGATCAAGTGAGTGTGTAGTCATTTTCTTCTAACACATTATTATGAAGTATTTTATACGAAATACGTGTTATGTGTATACTTTGTTGATTATATGTGTGAATGTATATTCACGTTCTTCTATCTCATAGATCTGATTTATTCTCTATGAAATACATGTTATGTGTGTGTGCCTCATCTGTTATGTGGAAAAATGTATTGATCGAGCATGCTATACAGGTTTTAAACTATGAATAAAAATGTATATTTTTATCTACTAATATGTTGGGTAGAACATGGGTAGATAGTTGGTGTGTAATAAACAGCTGAGAGGCCTCGATGTTGTTGGTGTTATTCTAGTCATTCAGCAGAGTATGGATGATGACCACAGACTATTCTAAACAGTCATGTGGAACACTAGCAGGCTCATAACCTGTAGGTGTTGTGAATGATGTGTTCACCGGTGTACTCTATCCCCCTCATGGTTGCCTTTAGGATATTTATTTCTAGGGAAGCCCCTTTGCAGTAATGTCCGTCCCGATGAAAATCCTAGATTAGGTCCCTTATAATAGATGTTGTTTTAAGGACGTAAAGTGAGGATAATGGGAATGGGTAATCGGGTTACTGTTGATTGTGGAATTAAATATAATTATTTATTGTGGGTTGAAAACCCTACATGCTCACCAGGCTCCCACGCCTGACCCACTCAGTTTATTTGTATTACAGGAAGTGGCGCAAGGGCATAAGATGGATGAATCATCAAGTTGTTTTGTTTACGAGTCTGTATATGTATATATTTGTTGAATGACTTGTAATGTTATCGTTTATGCTTTTATGGTCTGCATCGGAACTTGACATCCCGAGTTTTAATTATATAATGAAAATGCATCTCTTGATGAAATGCTTTGATAAATATTATTTTATCATATTTTGTTTATGGGAACAAATTCCGCATCTCTTTTCAAATCAAAAGGATTTACTCTGAAAATGTTTAAAAAGCATAATTGAAAACGGTCTTTTCTGGCCGAGATTTTGGGGATGTCATAGTTGGTATCAGAGCATTAGTTTAAGCGAACTAGGAATTTGTAGGATTTCTAGACTTAAACTTAGAATGCAAAGTGAAGGTTGTTAGATGTGTGTCTGTTATATTTCAGACACGAGCACTAGTTTATTTTAGGAAAGTTGCCTAAAATGCTTTTATGTGCTAAATGTTATATGTTGCCATATATGATATTATTTGTTCGGATCTATGGTCTATTGCCGACCGGATCTGGAAACCTTATGTGTGTAGGATTCTAAGCGTATGTCTATGTTATTAGAACTAGCATGTAATCGTTTCGGAGTGATAAGGATGATTTGAATATCTATCATGAATGAGGATCTAATTTCACCTTATTCGGTGTATAGATCAAAAATGGTGAGAACAAGAAGTGGAGTTGGAAAAGCGGATGAAAACAGGAATCAACCTCCAGTGATTGAGCAAATACCTGTCGTAGCAGCAGCACCTGAGCCGATAACAATGGCTGGCATACAAATGATGATTTAAACGATGTTGGATCGTCAGATGGAAGAAACAAGACGTCTGCTTAGGCAGAATCGTCAATTCAAGTGGAAGAGCCTGAGGAGAATGGAGGGTAGTCTGAAGGAGGAAACTTTAGTGGGATCGTTGGTCAAGACGACCAACCGGTGGTTAGACACACTAACCAGGATAGAGGAAATGATGGTCATGGGTGAAAGTATAAGGATTTCATGGCGTCCAAACCACCATGGAGACAATGTTTGAAAGTTGTGAATGCAGCAATAGGCAGAAGACCGCTCTTGCGATCCCTCTGCTAAAATCTGGCGTGTTGAGTTGGTGGAAGCTGTTAGCTGACTCTATGCCCAAGGGAGAAGCAAGCAAAATGTCTTGGGATGACTTTGTGGAACAACTAAAACTGCAATACTGCTCCGACCAAGACCTTCTAGAAATCAGTAATGAGTTTCAGAATTTGAAGAAGGGGAAACTGAGCGTTACTGAATACGCTGCTAGTTTGACAGAAAAGATGAAGTTTATCCCATATTTGGTACCAACAGAACTCTCTAAGATCAACAAGTTTTCCCACGGACTACCAGCGGACTATGGTCCAATGGTTAAGCAAGCAACCACATTGAAAGCCGCCATCTGGGCTGCTAGAAATGTTGAGACCCAAATCAGGGAAAAAGGTCTGGAAAGGTCAGAGGTTGGTGAAAAGAGGAAGTTCGAGGGATCTTCAGGGTCCAGCAAGAAAGGTAAATTCTCAAAATCTGGTTCGAGAGGAAGTAGAGGCGAAATGGTGCGACAAGTGTAAGAAGATGCATCATGGGAAGTGCGGCGGGGAAGCCACATGCTTGAAATGTGGAAAGCCAGGGCATTATGCCAACGACTGCACCCTCACCAAGAATGTTTGTTATGGTTGTGGTGAGGAAGGGCACATCTCAAGAGATTGTCCGAAGAAGAAGGAGGCAACAAAACCCAACATTCCGCCAAAGCCGAAGGCGAGAGCATTCCAGATGACACTGGAAGCTGCCAAAGATGAAGCTGATGTCGCTTCAGGTACCTTTCTCGTAAATGAATTGCCTGCCCAAATTTTATTTGATTCTGGAGCCAACTACTCCTTTATATCGCATGAATTTGGTAGAAAACTAACTTTGCCTGTTGTTAGACTAGATGATGCTTTATTAGTCGAAGTTGCTAGTGGCAAGTTTGTACCTGTTAGCCATCGTATGAAAAACATCTTAATTGACTTGAATGGGAATAAGTTCCACGAGGAATTATTGACTATAGAACTTAACGGTTTCGACATTGTTTTGGGAATGGATTGGCTTAGCG
This sequence comes from Lactuca sativa, assembly GCF_002870075.4. Lineage (NCBI taxonomy): Eukaryota > Viridiplantae > Streptophyta > Magnoliopsida > Asterales > Asteraceae > Lactuca > Lactuca sativa. The sequence goes on from NC_056626.2 coordinate 317,660,896, forward strand.
CCAATGATGCGTTTTATGCAAGATGAAAATAGTGAAAGTGAACCCGCCTGGTAAGGAATCGTTTGTGGTGTATGGAGACAAACACAGAGTAAATTCTAGAATCATTTCCCTAATGAAAGCCATAAAGTGTTTGACCAAGGGGTGTACATCATACTTAGCATTCGTGATCGATACTAAGAAGGAAAAGCAGGTGATGCAAAATATTCCCGTTGTATGTGATTATCCGGAAGTATTTCCCGAAGATCTTCCTGGATTATCGCCCGATCGGCAAGTAGAATTTCGTATCGACTTGTTGCCCATAACGACGCCTATAGCAAAAGCACCTTACCGACTAGCACCGACGGATATGAAGGAGCTGATGATGCAAATTCAGGAGTTATTGGACAAAGGTTTCATTAGACCTAGTTCATCACCCTGGGGAGCTCCGGTGTTATTCGTGAAGAAGAAAGATGGAAGTATGAGAATGTGCATCGATTATAGAGAGCTTAATAAGGCAACAATAAAGAATAGATATCCGTTGCCGAGGATTGATGACCTATTCGATCAACTACAAGGTTCAAGTTATTTTTTAAAGATCGACCTGAGGTCAGGATATCATCAGCTGAAAGTAAGAGAGCAGGATATAGAGAAGACTGCATTCAGAACACGACATGAACACTACGAGTTTTTGGTTATGTCGTTTGGACTAACCAATGCTCCAACAACATTCATGGATTTAATGTACAGGGTTTGTAATCCGTTCCTAGATAAATCTGTGATAGTGTTCATAGATGACATTCTGATTTACTCAAAGAGCCAAGAGGAGCATGGCAGACACTTGCGAGAAGTGTTAGAAGTATTGAAGAAGGAGAGGAAGTATGCTAAGTTCTCCAAATGTGATTTTTGGATTCGAGAAGTCCAATTCTTGGGTCACGTGGTCAACCAAGAAGGGATAATGGTTGATCCAGCAAAGATTGAAGCTGTAATGAAGTGGGAACAACCAAAAAGTCCCATGGAGATCCGAAGCTTTTTAGGATTAGCCGCATATTACCGAAGGTTTATCCAAGGCTTTTCTTCAATCGCTAGTCCATTGATAGCTTTGACCCACAAAGGAGCTACTTATGCTTGGAGTGATAAGCATAAAGAAGCATTCGAGAAGCTAAAGAAGAAGTTATGCGAGGCACCGATTCTTTCTCTACCCGATGGAGTTGAAGACTTTTCTATTTATAGTGATGCATCTGGAGTTGGATTGGGTTGTGTTTTGACCTAAAGAGATAAGGTGATCGCGTATGCATCTCGACAGCTGAAAGAGCACGAAAAGAACTACCCGCTCATGATTTGGAGTTGGCTGCAGTAGTTTTCACTTTGAAAATATGGAGGCATTACCTCTACGACACGAAGTAAAAACTTTTCACTGATCATAAGAGTCTCCAATATCTCTTTAGTCATAAGGAATTGAATATGAGGCAACGACGCTGGCTAGAATTACTTAAAGACTACGACTGTGAGATACTTTACCACCCCGGTAAGGCTAATGTTGTTGCTGATGCTCTCAGTCGGAAAGTCAATCTTGAAAGGAAAAGGCCAAGAGTGTTTAGAATAGAAGTTGTCTTGACAATTGTGGAAAGTATAAAGAAAGCTCAAGAGGAAGCTTCTGAGAAGAATGACCGAAAGGAGGAACGTTTAGGCAAAACGTTGGTCTTCGGTATAAACAGTCATGGACTGAAGGTGTTCCAAGATCGGATTTGGGTACCTAAGTCAGGAGGAATAAGAGATCTTCTGATGGAAGAAGCTCACAAAACCATGTACTTGATTCATCCCGGTAGCACTAAAATGTATAGGGACCTGAAAACCTACTATTGGTGGCCGACGATGAAGCTTGATGTTGCGAAGTATGTGGCGGAGTGTGTGACTTGTGCGAGAGTCAAGACACAACACCAGAAACCGTACGGGAGTTTAGAACCTTTACCTGTACCTATGGGTAAGTGGGAAGATATTGCTGTGGATTTTGTCACTAAACTGCCCAGAACAAAAAGTGGTCACGACATGATTTGGGTGGTCGTGGATCGATTCACTAAGAGTGCGCATTTCATAGCAGCCAATGAGAAATAGTCTATGGAAAAGCTTGCGAATTCTTACGTGAAGGAAATTGTGAGGCTTCATGGTGTTCCATTAACGATTGTGTCAGATCGTGACAGCCGTTTCACCTCGCGATTTTGGAAAAGTCTACAAGAGGACTTGGGTACCAAGCTGTGCTTAAGTACAGCTTACCATCCGCAGACTGATGGTCAGAGCGAACGGACGATACAAACACTTGAAGATATGCTAAGAGCATGTACCTTAGAATTCCAAGGTAACTGGGATGAACATTTACCGTTGGTAGAATTTTCCTATAATAATAGTTTCCACTCAAGCATTAAGATGGCACCTTATCAAGCCTTGTACGGACAGAAGTGTCGTACGCCGTCTTGTTGGCTTGAGGCTGGGGAAAAGCAGTTTATGGGACCAGAGATAGTCCATCAAACTGCTGAAAAGTTGAAAATAATTCAAGAAAGAATGTTAGCAGCTCAGGATCGTCAAAAGAGCTATGCTGACAAAAAGCGAAGACCGATGACTTTTGAAGTTGGAGATTCGGTTTTGCTTAAAGTCTTGCCGTGGAAGGGACTTATAGGATATGGTAAAAGGGGAAAGTTAAGTCCTAGGTTTATTGGACCGTTTAAAGTTCTTCAGAGAATTGGAAACCATGCTTACAAGGTCGAACTACCCGAAGAACTGAATGGAATTCATAACACTTTTCATGTGTGTTACCTGAGGAAGTTCATGGGAGAAGTTCCCGACTTGATTCCACTTTTGGAGTTAAGAATTGATGAAAAAAAAAGGTTGATTAAAGTACCAGAGGCAATCGTTGATTGGAAGACTAAGAAATTGCGACGTAACATGGTTGAGTTAGTGCTTGTCCGTTGGAAACACACGAATGGGCCGAATCTCACCTGGGAGACGGAGAGTGACATGATGGGTCACTATCCGCATTTGTTTGTTGATGTGTGATTCCGAGGTCGGAATCATTCTAAGGTGGAGAGAATTGTAACGCCTGTGTTTCTGGGCTTGTCATTAATGTTGATGTAATAGTCTAGGTTAACCTTTGTAACCCAATTTGAAATAATAAAAATGTATTATTTGTGAGTTATGTGAATTATGTGTGTATTTTCTTAATTATTATAATTTAATGAATTAAGAATAAAATGAGCGTCAAAATTTAAGTGTAAAATAAACTCGATATCTTTGCATAAAGTTGTAGTGGCCGAAACGAGGTTTCCGAATATATATAGAACACCCAAATCTGACTTCATATGAGGAAGTTATGATTTTATGAAGTTTCGACTTGGCAGTATGCAGCCCGAATACTCGATTTTAGATTGAGCGGTTTTTAGCCGAAACAATCTAAACGAGAATCGATGATCTCGTTGTTAGTAGCGAAAGGATGAAAAGTTAGGCGATAACGGACGTCGGACGAAGAAGTTATGAATTTATAACATAGTTTTTCTGTACCGGCCTTCTAAACCTAAATAATTAAAATAAAATTCAAAATTAGTTGACTGAGTCTAAATGAAAGTTGTAGAGTATAGTCTGACCTACGCGTGGATATAAAGAACGTCGAAAACGGAGCTAGTATGCGAAAGTTACGCAATTTAGAAGTTTGACGAGTCAAATTACGCCGAGCATAATTTGAGTACACCCAGCGTACTCAGAGGGATGCAACTTGTCTGACCAATACTCGAGTGCCACAAACTGACGCACGCAGTGACATCAAAGTACGCCCGGCGTAACCTAATTACGCCCAGCGTACTGAGTACGCCCAGCGTAAATAGAAATTACGCCCATCGTAATCCCAGACCCAGCAGCCTATAAATAGAAACCGAGATCATCCATTTTCTCTTGTTCAAACTCTTTCTTCTCTCTAGTTTTTGCCTCAATTTGCATGCCAATCATATCCCGAAGCCCCGGTATCATTCCCGAGACCCGAAGCAAGATCCGAAGCCCCGAGGATCCCGAGAAGTGAGATTTCCGAGCCAAAGCCCTGCCCGCGAGGAGCCCAGTTTTTGTGAAGATCTTCCAGATCTACAGAGAAACACTACTTCCGCAAGCCGTAGTGCTACCCGATCATCTTCTAATCAAGTGAGTGTGTAGTCATTTTCTTCTAACACATTATTATGAAGTATTTTATATGAAATACGTGTTACGTGTATACTTTGTTGATTATATGTGTGAATGTATATTCACGTTCTTCTATCTCATAGATCTGATTTATTCTCTATGAAATACATGTTATGTGTGTGTGCCTCATCTGTTATGTGGAAAAATGTATTGATCGAGCATGCTATATGTCGCACTCCAAAACCAAGAACGGCGGAAACGTTCTGGGGCGGAGGACGGCATGTACAGTATCACAACAATGAAAAGTAGTAAACAAGCAACATCATCATCCATTGCATTAATAATGTAATTTTAATACAAGTGTTCTGTCAAATTATAATAGACAGTAAAGAATAAATCAAAATGAAAGATGTGTGTTGAACGAGCACTATCTTCCTTGAACCTTGCATCGATACCTGTCTATGGTTGACCTGAGGATACAAGTAATTTTGAAAGCGAGTATCAACTTAAAACTGGTGAGATCATAAGTATTTTAGTGTCTTAATTTGAATGTAAGTATTTGTATGTATATGAATTGTAAGTATTGAGAATGTATATGAACTGTAAGTATAAAAATGTATATGAATTGTAAGTATAAAAATGTATATGAATTGTAACGATAAAAATGTTTTGTATGATCCTAGGAAGCCCTATGTTTCCTACCAATCGTATCCTTCTACCAAGGCATCTAGTGTCTGTGTGTATGGCTCTTGTAAGAGAGTGTATTTTCCCAAATCTGACTATCATTAACCAAAAATATAGTTCCTACATTACCGTGCGTCGTGTGAAAATTCACGAAGTGAATGTAATGGGAAAATGAAATAGTACTATGGTGTAGTGTCGAACTACAACCGTACTAATTACCCAAATTCTAATGTAATTATTCTAAGTACTGTAGTATTTGTAATAAATAACTACTTCTGTACTCAACTGCCTTATTTGAGGGATAAGGTATCATGTGATGGCTAGATCCCAGGCTATATGCTCCCCTATCAAAGGGATTTTGAGACCGTTACACACCCATGCATATCTGCACTACGTCACACATCCACATTACTATGATTATTTATACCCGATATAACTATCACAATTGCGTTGCGATTCATCAGTATAGTTAGATCCTGAGCTTGTTCCATGCTATAGCACCTAGTGACGTCTATCCTATGTATATGTAAGCGTACTCATGTAAGTGTGATCATGTAATTGTACTCATGTAAGTGTGATCACGTAATTGTTCTCATGTAAGTGTAATCATGTAAACATATCTATGTAATAGTATTGTAATGTACTGTAATGTTCTACGTGTGCTAGCTGTAATGTGTGTTCTCTCTCTATCTAGCATGTATAGTAATGTACTGTGTGTACTAGCTGTAATGTGTGTTCTCTCTCTACCTAGAATGTATAGTAATGTATTGTGTGTACTAGTTGTAATGTGTGTTCTCTCTCTATCTAGCAAGTATTGACTCATGAATGAACTGACTCATTGAATGATATTGTGTTCTAGTAATAGTTCTAGTATCTTCCTAAACTACCCATTTGGTAGCTGACTAGTAATATAACTTGTATGTATGAACATGGATGTATATCCTTGCTACCCAAGGGCATTGGATGAACTAGAAGGACCTTTATGACTATATATTTACATATGATATATAACTAATACTTAAACAACCTTCGGATGGATACCCGATGTCCCACCAGACCACATCTCAAGCGCGAAAAGGAAATAAGTTGGATAGCCTTCCTAAGTCTTTTAAACATTTCTTATATAACTATACATATAGAGAGGCATGCAATTTATAATATAAAAGCATAAAATAAGTTTTGTAAAACCTTTGAACATAATTATTATCTAGGAAAAGATCGACTTGATGTCAATCTATAAAACGGGTTGAAGGCATGGGTTTGATAAAACAGTTTAGTATAAAGAAACATTTGTTTGAAATACAATTGTGAATGAGTTTGAAATGAAACATACAGAGTAAAACATACAATTTAATAAGGAGTTTTAAACCTATAATGTGTTTATGAAAAACATTTGAAGGAAACTGTTTGGTAAAACGGCTAAGGAGTAGCCAATCATTTGAATGCTGCTTATTAATCACATATGATTGATATAATAAGTAGCATGATTCTACTTATATCCCCCCCATAAAAAATTTAAAAACAGTTAAAACATTGATTAATGGGTATGAACTCACCTGTAGCAAGTGGATCGGAAGGAAGTGTCGGATAAGTGCTTGGTGTCAAGTGAAGACTTAGACATGCACAAAGATCCTAATAACATATAAGGATATATGTATATACACAATTAGTCTTTAAACAACTAATAAACATAGTTAAGACACTCTAGGACATGCTAAACACTTTATACAAGTGTTATAAGTCTCAAGGGTTGCATCTAAGTGTTGTAGGGAAAGGCTAGTGTGTTTGGGGTTCAAGGGTAAACTCCCTTTGAGTTTACGGTTTTCATGACCATTACCCAAGGAGTTTACCGCAGTAAACTCAAGGTTTTACGGTCGTAAACTCTACACTTTATGAGCATTTGTTGGTTTGAAGTCTTCTAAGCTATTCCAAGCATTCCTACTTCATGATTTAGCCTTAGGAAGTGTTGTGTGGCATCAAAACACTCCTCAATGGAGTTTACGGTCTAAGGACCATTTCTCCATGAGTTTACTACCTTAAACTCATGAATTTACTACCTTAAACTCCTAAGTTTGGTATTTGGCGGTTTTCAAGTCCTTAGGTCAAACATGGCACTAGTCTAGGTTAGATTCTACGCATAAGGAACAACCATGGGACATTTATGGGACTTTTACACATCATTTGAGGTGTTTACGGTTTTGCGAGATCCCCAACCCATAAACACATAAAAATATATGATTTTGGTTCTTTTTGTGTGATACACTCATCAAGGATGGATATAGACAAGTCCCTAAGGCATTGTGAAGCATCTAGACACCCTAAAGCACCCTAAGGCACTATATTTGGTGTTTATAGTTTTGGGAGCCTCCCAAAACCGTGAACAACTTGTTCTTGGTGTTCTTGGGACTTTTCCTTGGTATAAACATGTATAGCTAGCTTTAAATGACTCTAGGATAGAAGTACTTACATTGTGGAAGCTTTAAATGAACTTTAAGTCCAAGAACACTAGTGTGTGTTCTTGGTGTTTTGGAAAAACTAGTCAAAACACATAAATGAATGGATTAAAGGATGTACAATCACTAGATTAAGTGATATACTAACTTGAAATGGTTAGAAACACTTACTAGATTGAAGATTTTGAATAAAAACTTGGATGATACTTGAGAGGATATTTTAGAGTTTACTCTTTTGGTGTTTGGGGAGTAAACTCAAGAATGACTAGTCTTGGGGAGTAAACTCATACATAGGTATGAGTTCACGGTTTTTTGGTGATTTTTCAACCCCAACATAAAAGTTTGGTCGAGAATTTCTAAGACGCGAGGTGTTTGCGGTTTTTAAAATTCAAAACCCGTGACGACACTTTCTTTCAACCGTTCGTTTAAAAATAATATTAAAATAATCAAATGAACTTTATATTTCTTAAAAATAAGAAATAATGACATTGACTTATGATACGAAGTGGTTGACTTTTAGGGTTTGACTGAATGGAAATTTCGAGTTGTCACATCATCCCCCTGTTAAAGGGAATTTCGTCCCGAAATTAGAATTTAGATAAGGAAGTAGGTATGAATGATCGAGTCGAGAGGAGGAAACTTCCTAATCGATTGGTTCTAGTGCTCCTAAGTGAAATCGGGTCCTCGGTTGGTATCCCAATGAACCTTCACTAACGGGCGACCGCGTTGCTTCGTCCGCTTGACCTATCGGTCGAGGGTCACTACGGTTCTAATACGAAGGCGAGGATCTCCTCGAGTGGACTTACAAGAGTCCTAACGGAAAGGTACGGTTTCAAGATCGAGACGCAAAGAGTAAAATGTACGCTATTAAGTTCGCGGAGTAGGTTTAGTCTGTGAGGTACAGGACCGATTCTGGCAAGAATCTCGGAGGTCCTGACTATCTTAGATTTAGCTTTCCACTCTTTACGAAGCGTATTAAGCCATTCCCAGAGTGAGACTTCCTAGAGAATTTGGTCTCTCACTTGGGATTGCAAAGGTTCTTTCTCTTGCTTAACTTCCCAATCAAAGGCCACCCCTTGCTGGGTCAAAGTCGTACGGGCTTCTGGGATTTGCGAGGAGTTCTGGATGAACTATGCCAGTAGGTCTGTAAAACCTAGAATTTGGCGAATTTCTGTCGGCGACTCTGGTGTCGAAAAATTCTCAACGGTTTTGATAAATTGACAGAGTACTCAAGAATTTCCACATCACTAATAGTGTGTCTTAGGAAATTTTGACTCTTCAATTCCAAAACTCGTGTTCAGAGAACTTTGCGAAAGTATCTCCGAAGGTAATGTTTCCGCGAGTTCCTTCTTACTACAAGGGTAGATAAGTAAGTCGTTACATGGAGAATGACGAACTGATCCAAGTAAGAAAGACGAACTCAATTCATTAAACTCATGAATGCTTCAGTCGTATTGGTCCCATCCGAGGGGTATCACTACGGACTTGTAGTGTCCGCATCATGTTCAGAAGGTAGTCTTTCGGACATCCTTCCCTAACACTCAAACTGGTGATATTCGGATCTCAGGTCCATTTCTGAAAGTAATTCTTTTCCTTTTGTTTGCTCAACCAATTCATTTATGCGAGGCAGGGACAACGATTTCTAATGGAAAATCTTGATGGAGTCCTCGATAGCCGAGGTACATACGATGCAATCCGTCGATCTCTGGAAGAATAAGACCGGGGCTCTCTAGGGTGAGAAGCCTAGTCTTCTAATTCTATTTCTGTGTAGTTCGCTAAGTTGTCCGGGCTATTCTTGTATCTCCATAGGTGTTTAGACTATAGGGTGATCTATTTGCAGGGGTCATACTGGGTTCTAAGTTTGTTCACATGACGATGCGATTACTCGTAAACTTGGGCAGTTCTCCGTCCTGAAGTTCATATTAGAGTTCATACTTGGTTCAACGATCATTATATCGTGTATATGAGTCGTATATAATTAAGATTGAAAAGGTATTTGAATAACTGATTCTTATTTAAGCTCATATCCCATCGAGGAAAAGAAGTTAAAGTGGAATAATCAATTCTAAACCTGTAGAAACTTGATTATATATCACTCTTATGTATACATTCCTCAGTGATAGATCAACCGTGTGAATCCTTGGGTTGAACTTGACGTACTGAATGAGTGGTACTCCGGGGATTTCTTTAGAAAAGAGAAGAACTATGAGGTACTCCACGCATGAGTGCTTCGGTGTTCTGATAAGACGGTTTCGCTAAAAAGACATTTACTGATAAAGAGATGTACATATGAAGATGTTTTTGTGAGGATCAAATTGAATCGAGTCATATGATAATGTCGGAATCATACTGAAACTTAAGGACATTAGATTTGAACATAAGACGTTTACAAACAACACACAACCATGCAACCATGAACAGAGTTATAGTACTTTAGATTTACTACAAGACTATTTCTGCGAATAAGGTATACTACAAAAGACAAGTATACGCAGCACGAGCATCCCTAAACAGACAAGACCTCGCAAAAGGTAAGACTCTAGTTGCACTAGATTTGGATGGGTTATAAGTCTGTTACAACGAAACGCCTAAATTACATTAACGAGGGTTCCAGAGCAGGCTCTCCTGCAACTGTGATCCTGAAAATCTTCCCATCAGCACCCGAGTTCTTCGCTATCAGGCAATCCTTCTTGAGGTGTCAAATTTCACCGCATTGGTGACATATCTGGACAACACCAACATTGGTGGTGGAAGTGAAGTGTCGAGTAGGAGTCATGGGGACACGGTTGCTTTCGTTGATCTTCTCTTTTGGACAATTTCTGTAATTATGCCCTGCCTCACCACAACTATAGCAAACTAGGCTTGCTCCAGTGGTGGAGGTAGCTCTACAGAAACGAGCAATGTGCCCCATCTTGTTGCAATTATTGCATTGCCAGGCTCGGCAAATTCCCTTGTGGTGGTAGTTGCACCGGTCGCACTTCGGGAGTGTTCCTTTATATGGTATGCTCGGTACTGTGGCAGAGGTTTCCACTTGTGGTTGTTGCATGGCAATTCTCTGAAATCGCTTGCGTTTTACTTGGGCTTGACGTTTTCGTTTCTTGAACCCTGAGTTTTTGTTTTGAGTGGTGGCAACTGTTACTATTTGTTGATTTCTCGGATCGTTAACACGATCGAGATTGTCAACTCCTTTTTCAGTCTTGGTTGCATTGACAGTGTTGTGATTTGCTAGGACAACTGTCATGGCAACCATCACGACAGCTGTAACGGCGGCTTGAAAAGTAGTGGCGTCCTTAGGAAAAGTAGAGGTTTCATTGCTCGGCTGATTGTTTCCGGATGACGACATGATTTTGTAACACGAAAGATATGGATTTTGTGAGCGATTCTGGTTGACCCTTGATGTACTTAGATTGTTCAAGTAAAGAGTAAGACTATGTTCTTGAAAGGTTGACCTACATCCCTATGATATAGTCCTAGTACTGAGTGGAAGTGAGTCTGTAGAATGGTCTCAAGACGTTTGTCTTTCAAGCCTAGGTATCCTTGGTTGGTGAATAACAAGATCCAACCACTAAAAGAGACTTGGAAATGTCTCCGGAGTTAAATTACTTTAGTCCAATGCCATGAATAAAGCATGTTTCAGATAGACTCCAATGAAAGCATGATAAAAGTACTTGAATAAAGAATGACGCAGAAGTTAGCCGACTGTCAAAATCTTTGATATTCATGACGTAAAAGTTCGGGAACATGACCTTGCAAAAGGTGTTACCTCATATCTAGAGAAGATAGTTCTTGACAGCATAAAGACCTAACCAAAAGTACTTATGGTACAAGATAATTTCATAGAAAATGCCACTACGGGGATAGATAGAAAAACAATTCCTTTTTAACAAGGAAAATAAAGTAAAGCATCTACTAATGGCGACGGTCATTCCTCTGGTGAACTCTCAGTTCGGCCAGTTGACGTTCCACATCAAGTAGGTGTCTTTTGTACACCCTCTGGCGTACGCGGAGCTCTATGACTTCGGCTCGCGATTCAGCCAGTGCTTGCAGCAGGGTTTCATGGTTTTTCTCTAATCTCTCACGAGCATCTTCTAGACGAATGGTGCGGAGGGTAGGCATTCTTGCATCGGTGACAACTTTGGTGATCTGATGTAGGGCTGTCCTGCCTTGAATCTCATTTCGGGCCACTCTGCGGACCTGGATTGGCAAGATTCTGTCTGCTGAGCCCCTATTGTTTAAGTCATAGAAGCTTTGATCACCATTAAATGGCATGGGCTGATCTTGTCCTTGGCTCCATGTTTCCAAGCATTCCACCCACTCGGGCGTCGGGCCATGAAAACCGGGACAAGGGTTAGGAATTGGAACGGGAGCTGCCTGGGGTAGGTTCTCAACCTCGGGTTCGGAGTTAGCATCATCTGAAAGATCTTCATCATGGTGATCATTCACAGGGATAGGATGATCATTCTCTGGTTCTTCTTCAAACCATCCAGCAATGACCTCATTCGGAAGGTACTGGTTGCCATGGGGATGGAATCCAACCATGTTATCTATGTGAGAATTGGGGTAAGAAAATAATTATTAGACGAACTATCTAGATAATTATTTAGAAAATATTCATTAGTTACATTGCTATTTGTGAAGTGCATACCAGTTATATGTAATCGAAGCATGATACGCCTTCAAATATGTGACCTTAACTCCAAATTCACACAGAATAGGGGTAAAGTAAAATTTTCATAGATTCTAAGTTTATAACATCCTAATTACATATAGCCTTAGTGTATCCACTTACCAACTATCAACTTAGTAATGAAGATCCCGTTTTAGTTCTCAAGTATAAAGTACTTATAGTAACACCAAATACTCCTATAGTATTTTAAGTTTAATGTTATGTTCTACTGTTCTCATTATGGTAGGGTTTGTAAGATTTTAGACTTGTTGCAACCACACAACAACACTTAGGCACATGCTAGTCAACCCTCGGATAATATAGTTGATCAGGCTATATCTTCCTAGTTTTGGCTATATGTCTCTAAGTCCACCCGTGTTGCCCAACAATCGTAATTCTTTTGTATTGTCCTAGTGACACTGATTTTAGTATGAATGCAGGCACGTATACTTAATTAAATATTTTATTATTTAAAGTATAAACTCATGGTAAGAGTATTTTTAATCTCGTTGTATTTATAGTCTGTATATCTTTTATGGGTTGATATACTTAATTCACTATATACAATGCTCTGATACCAATCTGTCGCACCCCAAAACCAAGAACGGCGGAAACGTTCTGGGGTGGAGGACGTCATGTACAGTATCACATCAATGAAAAGTAGTAAACTAGCAACAACATCATCCATTGCATTAATAATATAATTTTAATACAAGTGTTCTGTCAAATTATAATAGAAACTAACGAATAAATCAAAATGAAAGATGCGTCTTGAACGAGCACCATCTTCCCTGAACCTTGCATCGGTACCTGTTTATGGTTGACCTGAGGATACAAGTAATTTTGAAAGCGAGTATCAACTTAAAACTGGTAAGATCATAAGTATTTTAGTGTCTTAATTTGTTTGTATATGAATTGTAAGTATTGAGAATGTATACGAACTGTAAGTATAAAAATGTATATGAATTGTAAGTATAAAAATGTATATGAATTGTAAGTATAAAAATGTTTTGTATGATCCTAGGAAGCCCTATGTTTCCTACCAATCGTATCCTTCTACCAAGGCATCTAGTGTCTGTGTGTATGGCTCTTGTAAGAGAGTGTATTTTCCCAAATCTGACTATCATTAACCAAAAATATAGTTTCTACATTACCGTGCGTCGTGTGAAAATTCACGAAGTGAATGTAATGGGAAAATGAAATAGTACTATGGTGTAGTGTCGAACTACAACCGTACTAATTACCCAAATTCTAATGTAATTATTCTAAGTACTGTAGTATTTGTAATAAATAACTACTTCTGTACTTAACTGCCTTATTTGAGGGATAAGGTATCATGTGATGGCTAGATCCCAGGCTATATGCTCCCCTGTCAAAGGGATTTTGAGACCTTTACACGCCCATGCATATCTGCAGTACGTGACACATCCACATTACCATGATCATGTATACCCGATATAACTATCACAATTGCGTTGCGATTCATCGGTATAGTAAGATCCTGAACTTGTTCCATGCTATAACACCTAGTGACGTCTGTCCTATGTATATCTAAGCGTACTCATGTAAGTGTGATCATGTAATTGTACTCATGTAAGTGTGATCACGTAATTGTTCTCATGTAAGTGTAATCATGTAAACATATCTATGTAATAGTATTGTAATGTACTGTAATGTTCTACGTGTGCTAGCTGTAATGTGTGTTCTCTCTCTATCTAGCATGTATAGTAATGTACTGTGTGTACTAGCTGTAATGTGTGTTCTCTCTCTATCTAGCATGTATAGTAATATACTGTGTATACTAGCTGTAATGTGTGTTCTCTCTCTATCTACCAAGTATTGACTCATGAATGAACTGACTCATTGAATTATATTGTGTTCTAGTAATAGTTCTATTATCTTCCTAAACTACCCATTTGGTAGCTTACTAGTAATATAACTGGTACGTATGAACATGGATGTATACCCTTGCTACCCAAGGGCATTGGATGAACTAGAAGGACCTTTATGACTATATATTTACATATGATATATAATTAATATTTAAACAACCTTCGGACGGATACCCGATGTCCCACCAGACCACATCTCAAGCGCGAAACGGAAATAGGGTGGATAGCCTTCCTAAGTCTTTTAAACATTTCTTATATAACTATACATATAGAGGCATATAATTTAAAATATAAAAGCATAAAATAAGTTTTGTAAAACCTTTGAACATAATTATTATCTAAAAAAAGATCGACTTGATGTCAATCTATAAAACGGTTTGAAGGCATGGGTTTGATAAAACAGTTTAGTATAAAGAAACATTTGTTTGAAATACAATTGTGAATGAGTTTGAAATGAAACATACAAAGTAAAATGTACAATTTAATAAGGAGTTTTAAACCTATAAAGTGTATATCAAAAACATTTGAAGGAAACTGTTTGGTAAAACGGCTAAGGAGTAGCCAATCATTTGAATGCTGCTTATTAATCACATATGATTGATATAATAAGTAGCATGATTCTACTTATATCCCCCCATAAAACATTTAAAAATAGTTAAAACATTGATTAAGGGGTATGAACTCACCTGTAGCAAGTGGATCGGAAGGAAGTGTCGGATAAGTGCTTGGTGTCAAGTGAAGACTTAGACAAGCACAAAGATCCTAATAACATATAAGGATATATGTATACAGACAATTAGTCTTTAAACAACTAATAAACAAATTTAAGACACTCTAGGACATGCTAAACACTTTATACAAGTGTTATAAGTCTCAAGGGTTGCATCTAAGTGTTGTAGGGAAAGGCTAGTGTGTTTGGGGTTCAAGGGTAAACTCCCTTTGAGTTTACGATTTTCATGACCATTACCCAAGGAGTTTACGACAGTAAACACAAGGGTTTATGGTTGTAAACTCTACACTTTATGACCATTTGTAGGTTTGACGTCTTCTAAGCTATTTTAAGCATTCCCACTTCATGATTTAGCCTTAGGAAGTGTTGTGTGGCATCAAAACACTCCTAAATGAAGTTTATGGTCTAAGTACCATTTCTCCATGAGTTTACTACCTTAAACTCATGAGTTTACTACCTTAAACTCCTAAGTTTGGTATTTGGCAGTTTTCAAGTCCTTAGCTCAAACATGGCACTAGTCTAGGTTAGATTCTAGACATAAGGAGCAACCATGGGACATTTATGGGACTTTTACACATCATTTGAGGTGTTTACGGTTTTGAGAGATCCCCAAACCGTAAACACATAAAAATATATGATTTTGGTGATTTTTTGTGATATACTCATCAAGGATGGATCTAGACAAGTCCCTAAGGCATTGTGAAGCATCTAGACACCCTAAAGCACCCTAAGGCACTATATTTGGTGTTTACAGTTTTGGGAGCCTCCCAAAACCGTGAACAGCTTGTTCTTGGTGTTCTTGGGACTTTTCCTTGGTATAAACATGTATAGCTAGCTTTAAATGATTCTAGGATAGAAGTACTTACATTGTGGAAGCTTGAAATGAACTTTAAGTCCAAGAACACTAGTGTGTGTTCTTGGTGTTTTGGAAAAACTAGTCAAAACACATAAATGAATGGATTAAAGGATGTACAATCACTAGATTATGTGATATTCTAACTTGAAAGGGTTAGAAACACTTACTAGATTGAAGATTTTGAATAAAAACTTGGATGACACTTGAGAGGATATTTTAGAGTTTACTCTTTTGGTGTTTGGGGAGTAAACTCAAGCATGACTAGTCTTGGGGAGTAAACTCATACATAGTTATGAGTTCACGGTTTTTGGGTGATTTTTCAACCCAAACATAATAGTTTGGTCGGGAATTTCTAAGCGCGAGGTGTTTGCGATTTTTAAAATTCAAAACCTGTGACGGCACTTTCTTTCACCCATTCGTTTAAAAATAATATTAAAATAATCAAACAAACTTTATATTTCTTAAAAATAAGAAATAATGACATTGACTTATGATACGAAGTGGTTGACTTTTAGGGTTTGACTGAATGGAAATTTCGAGTTGTCACATCATCCCCCTGTTAAAGGGAATTTCGTCCCGAAATTAGAATTTAGATAAGGAAGTAGGTATGAATGATCGAGTCGAGAGGAGGAAACTTCCTAATCGATTGGTTCTAGTGCTCCTAAGTGAAATCGGGTCCTCGGTTGGTATCCCAATGAACCTTCACTAACGGGCGACCGCGTTGCTTCGTCCGCTTGACCTATCGGTCGAGGGTCACTACGGTTCTAATACGAAGGCGAGGATCTCCTCGAGTGGACTTACAAGAGTCCTAACGGAAAGGTACGGTTTCAAGATCGAGACGCAAAGAGTAAAATGTACGCTATTAAGTTCGCGGAGTAGGTTTAGTCTGTGAGGTACAGGACCGATTCTGGCAAGAATCTCGGAGGTCCTGACTATCTTAGATTTAGCTTTCCACTCTTTACGAAGCGTATTAAGCCATTCCCAGAGTGAGACTTCCTAGAGAATTTGGTCTCTCACTTGGGATTGCAAAGGTTCTTTCTCTTGCTTAACTTCCCAATCAAAGGCCACCCCTTGCTGGGTCAAAGTCGTACGGGCTTCTGGGATTTGCGAGGAGTTCTGGATGAACTATGCCAGTAGGTCTGTAAAACCTAGAATTTGGCGAATTTCTGTCGGCGACTCTGGTGTCGAAAAATTCTCAACGGTTTTGATAAATTGACAGAGCACTCAAGAATTTCCACATCACTAATAGTGTGTCTTAGGAAATTTTGACTCTTCAATTCCAAAACTCGTGTTCAGAGAACTTTGCGAAAGTATCTCCGAAGGTAATGTTTCCGTGAGTTCCTTCTTACTACAAGGGTAGATAAGTAAGTCGTTACATGGAGAATGACGAACTGATCCAAGTAAGAAAGACGAACTCAATTCATTAAACTCATGAATGCTTCAGTCGTATTGGTCCCATCCGAGGGGTATCACTACGGACTTGTAGTGTCCGCATCATGTTCAGAAGGTAGTCTTTCGGACATCCTTCCCTAACACTCAAGCTGGTGATATTCGGATCTCAGGTCCATTTCTGAAAGTAATTCTTTTCCTTTTGTTTGCTCAACCAATTCATTTATGCGAGGCAGGGACAACGATTTCTAATGGAAAATCTTGATGGAGTCCTCGATAGCCGAGGTACATACGATGCAATCTGTCGATCTCTGGAAGAATAAGACCGGGGCTCTCTAGGGTGAGAAGCCTAGTCTTCTAATTCTATTTCTGTGTAGTTCGCTAAGTTGTCCGGGCTATTCTTGTATCTCCATAGGTGTTTAGACTATAAGGTGATCTGTTTGCAGGGGTCATACTGGGTTCTAAGTTTGTTCACATGACGATGCGATTACTCGTAAACTTGGGCAGTTCTCCGTCCTGAAGTTCATATTAGAGTTCATACTTGGTTCAACGATCATTATATCGTGTATATGAGTCGTATATAATTAAGATTGAAAAGGTATTTGAATAACTGATTCTTCTTTAAGCTCATATCCCATCGAGGAAAAGAAGTTAAAGTGGAATCATCAATTCTAAACCTGTAGAACCTTGATTATATATCACTCTTATGTATACATTCCTCAGTGATAGATCAACCGTGTGAATCCTTGGGTTGAACTTGACGTACTGCATGAGTGGTACTCTGGGGATTTCTTTAGAAAAGAGAAGAACTATGAGGTACTCCACGCATGAGTGCTTCGGTGTTCTGATAAGACGGTTTCACTAAAAAGACGTTTACTGATAAAGAGATGTACATATGAATATGTTTTTGTGAGGATCAAATTGAATCGAGTCGTATGATAATGTCGGAATCATACTGAAACTTAAGGACATTAGATTTGAACATAAGACGTTTACAAACAACACACAACCGTGCAACCATGAACAGAGTTATAGTACTTTAGATTTACTACAAGACTATTTCTGCGAATAAGGTATACTACAAAAGACAAGTATACGCAGCACGAGCATCCCTAAACAGACAAGATCTCGCAAAAGGTAAGACTCTAGTTGCACTAGATTTGGATGGGTTATAAGTCTGTTACAACGAAACGCCTAAATTTCATTAACGAGGGTTCCAGAGCAGGCTCTCCTGCAACTGTGATCCTGAAAATCTTCCCATCAGCACCCGAGTTCTTCGCTATCAGGCAATCCTTCTTGAGGTGTCAAATTTCACCGCATTGGTGACATATCTGGACAACACCAACATTGGTGGTGGAAGTGAAGTGTCGAGTAGGAGTCATGGGGACACGGTTGCTTTCGTTGATCTTCTCTTTTGGACAATTTCTGTAATTATGCCCTGCCTCACCACAACTATAGCAAACTAGGCTTGCTCCAGTGGTGGAGGTAGCTCTACAGAAACGAGCAATGTGCCCCATCTTGTTGCAATTATTGCATTGCCAGGCTCGGCAAATTCCCTTGTGGTGGTAGTTGCACCGGTCGCACTTCGGGAGTGTTCCTTTATATGGTATGCTCGGTACTGTGGCAGAGGTTTCCACTTGTGGTTGTTGCATGGCAATTCTCTGAAATCGCTTGTGTTTTACTTGGGCTTGACGTTTTCGTTTCTTGAACCCTGAGTTTTTGTTTTGAGTGGTGGCAACTGTTACTATTTGTTGATTTCTCGGATCGTTAACACGATCGAGATTGTCAACTCCTTTTTCAGTCTTGGTTGCATTGACAGTGTTGCGATTTGCTAGGACAACTGTCATGGCAACCATCACGACAGCTGTAACGGCGGCTTGAAAAGTAGCGGTGTCCTTAGGAAAAGTAGAGGTTTCATTGCTCGGCTGATTGTTTCCGGATGACGACATGATTCTGTAACACGAAAGATATGGATTTTGTGAGGGATTCTGGTTGACCCTTGATGTACTTAGATTGTTCAAGTAAAGAGTAAGACTATGTTCTCGAAAGGTTGACCTACATCCCTATGATGTAGTCCTAGTACTGAGTGGAAGTGAGTCTGTAGAATGGTCTCAAGACGTTTGTCTTTCAAGCCAAGGTATCCTTGGTTGGTGAATAACAAGATCCAACCACTAAAAGAGACTTGGAAATGTCTCCGGAGTTAAATTACTTTAGTCCAATGCCATGAATAAAGCATGTTTCAGATAGACTCCAATGAAATCATGATAAAAGTACTTGAATAAAGAATGACGCAGAAGTTAGCCGACTGTCAAAATCTTTGATATTCATGACGTAAAAGTTCGGAAACATGACCTTGCAAAAGGTCTTACCTCATATCTAGAGAAGATAGTTCTTGACAGCATAAAGACCTAACCAAAAGTACTTATGGTACAAGATAATTTCATAGAAAATGCCACTACGGGCATAGATAGAAAAACGATTCCTTTTTAACAAGGAAAATAAAGTAAAGCATCTACTAATGGCGACGGTCATTCCTCTGGTGAACTCTCAGTTCGGCCAGTTGACGTTCCACATCAAGTAGGTGTCTTTTGTACACCCTCTGGCGTACGCGGAGCTCTATGACTTCGGCTCGCGATTCAGCCAGTGCTTGCAGCAGGGTTTCATGGTTTTTCTCTAATCTCTCACGAGCATCTTCTAGACGAATGGTGCGGAGGGTAGGCATTCTTGCATCGGTGACAACTTTGGTGACCTGATGTAGGGCTGTCCTGCCTTGAATCTCATTTCGGGCCACTCTGCGGACCTGGATTGGCCAGATTCTGTCTGCTGAGCCCCCATTGTTTAAATCATAGAAGCTTCGATCACCATTAAATGGTATGGGCTGATCTTGTCCTTGGCTCCATGTTTCCAAGCATTCCACCCACTCGGGCGTCGGGCCATGAAAACCGGGACAAGGGTTAGGAATTGGAACGGGAGCTGCCTGGGGTAGGTTCTCAACCTCGGGTTCGGAGTTAACATCATCTGAAAGATCTTCATCATGGTGATCATTCACAGGGATAGGATGATCATTCTCTGGTTCTTCTTCAAACCATCCAGCAATGACCTCATTCGGAAGGTACTGGTTGCCATGGGGATGGAATCCAACCATGTTATCTATGTGAGAATTGGGGTAAGAAAATAATTATTAGACGAACTATCTAGATAATTATTTAGAAAATATTCATTAGTTACATTGCTATTTGTGAAGTGCATACCAGTTATATGTAATCGAAGCATGATAGGCCTTCAAATATGTGACCTTAACTCCAAATTCACACAGAATAGGGGTAAAGTAAAATTTTCACAGATTCTAAGTTTATAACATCCTAATTACATATAGCCTTAGTGTATCCACTTACCAACTATCAACTTAGTAATGAAGATCCCGTTTTAGTTCTCAAGTATAAAGTACTTATAGTAACACCAAATACTCCTATAGTATTTTAAGTTTAATGTTATGTTCTACTGTTCTCATTATGGTAGGGTTTGTAAGATTTTAGACTTGTTGCAACCACACAACAACACTTAGGCACATGCTAGTCAACCCTCGGATAATATAGTTGATCAGGCTATATCTTCCTAGTTTTGGCTATATGTCTCTAAGTCCACCCGTGTTGCCCAACAATCGTAATTCTTTTGTATTGTCCTAGTGACACTGATTTTAGTATGAATGCAGGCACGTATACTTAATTAAATATTTTATTATTTAAAGTATAAACTCATGGTCAAAGTATTTTTAATCCCGTTGTGTTTATAGTCTGTATATCTTTTATGGGTTGATATACTTAATTCACTATATACAATGCTCTGATACCAATCTGTCGCACCCCAAAACCAAGAATGGCGGAAACGTTACGGGGTGGAGGACGTCATGTATAGTATCACATCAATGAAAAGTAGTAAACTAGCAACAACATCATCCATTGCATTAATAATATAATTTTAATACAAGTGTTCTGTCAAATTATAATAGAAACTAAAGAATAAATCAAAATGAAAGATGCGTCTTGAACGAGCACCATCTTCCCTGAACCTTGCATCGGTACCTGTTTATGGTTGACCTGAGGATACAAGTAATTTTGAAAGCGAGTATCAACTTAAAACTGGTAAGATCATAAGTATTTTAGTGTCTTAATTTGTTTGTATATGAATTGTAAGTATTGAGAATGTATACGAACTGTAAGTATAAAAATGTATATGAATTGTAAGTATAAAAATGTATATGAATTGTAAGTATAAAAATGTTTTGTATGATCCTAGGAAGCCCTATGTTTCCTACCAATCGTATCCTTCTACCAAGGCATCTAGTGTCTGTGTGTATGGCTCTTGTAAGAGAGTGTATTTTCCCAAATCTGACTATCATTAACCAAAAATATAGCTTCTACATTACCGTGCGTCGTGTGAAAATTCACGAAGTGAATGTAATGGGAAAATGAAATAGTACTATGGTGTAGTGTCGAACTACAACCGTACTAATTACCCAAATTCTAATGTAATTATTCTAAGTACTGTAGTATTTGTAATAAATAACTACTTCTGTACTCAACTGCCTTATTTGAGGGATAAGGTATCATGTGATGGCTAGATCCCAGGCTATATGCTCCCCTGTCAAAGGGATTTTGAGACCTTTACACGCCCATGCATATCTGCAGTACGTGACACATCCACATTACCATGATCATGTATACCCGATATAACTATCACAATTGCGTTGCGATTCATCGGTATAGTAAGATCCTGAACTTGTTCCATGCTATAACACCTAGTGACGTCTGTCCTATGTATATCTAAGCGTACTCATGTAAGTGTGATCATGTAATTGTACTCATGTAAGTGTGATCACGTAATTGTTCTCATGTAAGTGTAATCATGTAAACATATCTATGTAATAGTATTGTAATGTACTGTAATGTTCTACGTGTGCTAGCTGTAATGTGTGTTCTCTCTCTATCTAGCATGTATAGTAATGTACTGTGTGTACTAGCTGTAATGTGTGTTCTCTCTCTATCTAGCATGTATAGTAATATACTGTGTATACTAGCTGTAATGTGTGTTCTCTCTCTATCTACCAAGTATTGACTCATGAATGAACTGACTCATTGAATTATATTGTGTTCTAGTAATAGTTCTATTATCTTCCTAAACTACCCATTTGGTAGCTTACTAGTAATATAACTGGTACGTATGAACATGGATGTATACCCTTGCTACCCAAGGGCATTGGATGAACTAGAAGGACCTTTATGACTATATATTTACATATGATATATAATTAATATTTAAACAACCTTCGGACGGATACCCGATGTCCCACCAGACCACATCTCAAGCGCGAAACGGAAATAGGGTGGATAGCCTTCCTAAGTCTTTTAAACATTTCTTATATAACTATACATATAGAGGCATATAATTTAAAATATAAAAGCATAAAATAAGTTTTGTAAAACCTTTGAACATAATTATTATCTAAAAAAAGATCGACTTGATGTCAATCTATAAAACGGTTTGAAGGCATGGGTTTGATAAAACAGTTTAGTATAAAGAAACATTTGTTTGAAATACAATTGTGAATGAGTTTGAAATGAAACATACAAAGTAAAATGTACAATTTAATAAGGAGTTTTAAACCTATAAAGTGTATATCAAAAACATTTGAAGGAAACTGTTTGGTAAAACGGCTAAGGAGTAGCCAATCATTTGAATGCTGCTTATTAATCACATATGATTGATATAATAAGTAGCATGATTCTACTTATATCCCCCCATAAAACATTTAAAAATAGTTAAAACATTGATTAAGGGGTATGAACTCACCTGTAGCAAGTGGATCGGAAGGAAGTGTCGGATAAGTGCTTGGTGTCAAGTGAAGACTTAGACACGCACAAAGATCCTAATAACATATAAGGATATATGTATACAGACAATTAGTCTTTAAACAACTAATAAACAAATTTAAGACACTCTAGGACATGCTAAACACTTTATACAAGTGTTATAAGTCTCAAGGGTTGCATCTAAGTGTTGTAGGGAAAGGCTAGTGTGTTTGGGGTTCAAGGGTAAACTCCCTTTGAGTTTACGATTTTCATGACCATTACCCAAGGAGTTTACGACAGTAAACACAAGGGTTTACGGTCGTAAACTCTACACTTTATGACCATTTGTAGGTTTGACGTCTTCTAAGCTATTATAAGAATTCCTACTTCATGATTTAGCCTTAGGAAGTGTTGTGTGGCATCAAAACACTCCTAAATGAAGTTTATGGTCTAAGTACCATTTCTCCATGAGTTTACTACCTTAAACTCATGAGTTTACTACCTTAAACTCCTAAGTTTGGTATTTGGCAGTTTTCAAGTCCTTAGCTCAAACATGGCACTAGTCTAGGTTAGATTCTAGGCATAAGGAGCAACCATGGGACATTTATGGGACTTTTACACATCATTTGAGGTGTTTACGGTTTTGAGAGATCCCCAAACCGTAAACACATAAAAATATATGATTTTGGTGATTTTTTGTGATACACTCATCAAGGATGGATCTAGACAAGTCCCTAAGGCATTGTGAAGCATCTAGACACCCTAAAGCACCCTAAGGCACTATATTTGGTGTTTACAATTTTGGGAGCCTCCCAAAACCGTGAACAGCTTGTTCTTGGTGTTCTTGGGACTTTTCCTTGGTATAAACATGTATAGCTAGCTTTAAATGACTCTAGGATAGAAGTACTTACATTGTGGAAGCTTGAAATGAACTTTAAGTCCAAGAACACTAGTGTGTGTTCTTGGTGTTTTGGAAAAACTAGTCAAAACACATAAATGAATGGATTAAAGGATGTACAATCACTAGATTATGTGATATTCTAACTTGAAAGGGTTAGAAACACTTACTAGATTGAAGATTTTGAATAAAAACTTGGATGACACTTGAGAGGATATTTTAGAGTTTACTCTTTTGGTGTTTGGAGAGTAAACTCAAGCATGACTAGTCTTGGGGAGTAAACTCATACATAGTTATGAGTTCACGGTTTTTGGGTGATTTTTCAACCCAAACATAATAGTTTGGTCGGGAATTTCTAAGCGCGAGGTGTTTGTGATTTTTAAAATTCAAAACCTGTGACGACACTTTCTTTCACCCATTCGTTTAAAAATAATATTAAAATAATCAAACAAACTTTATATTTCTTAAAAATAAGAAATAATGACAAACTTTCCCCCTCATGGTTGCCTTTAGGATATTTATTGCTAAGGAAGCCCCTGTGCAGTAATGTCCGTCCCGATGAAAATCCTAGATTAGGTCCCTTATAATAGATGTTGTTTTAGGGATGTAAAGTGAGGATAACGGGAATGGTTAGTCAGGTTATTGTTGATTGTTGAATTAAATATAATTATTTATTGTGGGTTGAAAACCCTACATGCTCACCAGGCTCCCAAGCCTGACCCACTCAGTTTATTTGTATTACAGGAAGTGGCGCAAGGGCATAAGATGGATGGAATCATCAAGTTGTTTTGTTTACGAGTCTGTATATGTATATATTTGTTGAATGACTTGTAATGTTATCGTTTATGCTTTATGGTCTGTAGCAGAACTTGACATCCCGAGTTTTAATTATATAATGAAAATGCATCTTTTGATGAAATGCTTTGATAAATATTATTTTATCATATTTTGTTTATGGGAACAAATTCCGCATCTCTTTTCAAATCAAAAGGATTTACTCTGAAAATGTTTAGAAAACATAAATGAAAACGGTCTTTTCTGGCCGAGATTTTGGGGATGTCACAAACTGTTACATTTATACTTTTACAAAATATAAATATACATATGGATACATATTTGATTACAATAAAACTTTAACCCTTTTGTAACATGTCAAGCGAAAAGGGTATAATTATATAAACGAACATATATAATTATTTCATTTCATTTTATTATCATGGCAAATTTGATAATAGTATACAAAGGGTTCACTATTTCCAAGAAATATTTATATAAACTATAATAGGTATAGTTTATGGAACATACACACTATTTTACCTAGTTAAGGGCACAAAAAATAATTATTTAAAAGAATAATTATTATTCACACTATGTAAACACTATGATGAGTTAATAGATACAAATATTACAAAAAAAGGATTTCACTTCACTATACGTAAACCATTAATATAGTTTTGTGAGACACTATCTTCAAAGTACTTACCTAAGTACTAACAAAAGTCTTGTATTATAACCAGAGTCTCTTGGAGGGAGAACATGACACTTGTGTATAGATCTATACGGGACTGGCAATCCCGCACCTAAACTGTTAGCTACATAGTACGACATGTCTGGGATGACAAATTGTAACGCCCCGATTCTTAGGTATTGATTTTGATATAAGATTTTTCTTGATTTCAAGGTTTACTCGACGAGTTGGCTGCACGAATCGTCGAGTAGCAGCGGGTTGGTCCGCGTGTTTAAGTGACCTACTTGCCGAATCCAAGTAGGGACTCGACGAGTAGGAGCTGGAGGATGAAACCCTAATTTTCAGGGTTTTGCACCCTATTTAAAGGATCATTGGCCTCCACAGCCTCCCTTTCACAGCCCCTTAACATTTCAAAACCCTAATTCGTGTGTGTATGCTACCTTGGTGTGTTTAAGCCTTAAAGAAGGATTTTGGTGAGAAAAGCTTGGAGAACAAGTGATTAGAAGCAAGAAACTCGTGGGAATCAGAGATTTACTTCAGTTGGCACCCTTTTGAAGGTATTAAGCTGTTACCTTGGCTCATTTATTCCTAGATCTCTTTTGGGTGGTTTTTTAGGAAGCCTTTCTTGTGTTTAAGCTAAGATCTGAAGTTGCAACTTCAGATCTGAGCTCTTTTTGGTCTCTAGGTCCATAAAGTTATTATCTTTGACAAGTATGAGCCTTCCCTCAAGTGTGAGACTTCTTTACAATATTGGTTTTGTCATTTTAAGACTTTAGAGCATTGTATGCACGTAAAGTTTGCAACTTTACATGATAAACATGCCTTGGGAGGCTAGATTTACAATTTCGAACCTTAGCATGGCTTAAAAAAGCATCTGTATGTATGAAGGACTAAAAGGACTCGGCGAGTTGCATGGATAACTCGGCGTGTCCGATGAAGATTGTTGTGGGCTCGGCGAGTTAGTTGAGTGACTCAACGAGTCGGCTAGGGTTTTCCCAATCTTTGGACACGTATGGACTTAGCGAGTTTCAAGGGAAACTCGATGAGTTGGCCAAGGAGTTTACAGCCGCAAAGCTTGGGAACTTGACGAGTAACTTCAGTGACTCGGCGAGTTGATGAGTTATGCAAGGAACTCGGCGAGTAGCTGAGGGTACTCGCGAGTTGAGGTCAACATGGACTGTTGACCTTGACCAAGGGTTGACTATTGGACTTTTGGGATATTTTGGGAACTTATTAACATGGTTGTGTGGCGAATATAGGTACTGGAGTTTGAGTCAGTGATCCGAGAGTTGACCTTATCTTTCGAGTCGATAGTTACGAGGTGAGTTATCCTCACTATACTAAGGGGTATAAGGCACCAAGGTCGGCCCATTGGATATGATTTCCTAGCAGGTGATAGTATGTTGAGTATGAGTTAGTATTTCATGTTAGTTGCTATGCTAGTAGGTGGATCTGTAGGACTACCTGTAGTTTCATGTTATTATATGTATGTGCATTAGTTGTGTTATATGTTGACACATTATGTGAGATGGGTTGAGGTGATACTGCTCTGTGTGGAAACCAACAAACCAGGGAGCATTCCAAATACGAGTTGAGGGAGACTCGTACTGTGGGCTCGATGGCAAGCCAGATGTGAGCTGTGGGCCCTTAAGGCAATCCAGACTCACATTATAGGCCCAGGGGGTAATCCAGTCTGTAAAGTTATGGACCCTGTATATGCTGTTATTTGTATATGTGTTATGTGCAGTGTATCAGTATTTTGGAGGAAAATAACTAAGCTATCGGGCTTACTGATGCGACATATACCTCTGGCGAGTCTTCTGGGCTTCTGCTGCGACGGAGATCTGCTAGTCACAATTAGAGAGATGCGTTAGAGCCGTCGAAGGGACTGTGCCCCGGGAGCGGACTCCGACGATCAAGTTAGGTCGGTTAGAAGATCTGAGATGGTTCTCCATAGCTGGAGAGAACCATCTTGGTGATGGTGGTGGTGTATGGCGGTTGACGGCGGTGGGTGGCGGCTGAGCCATTCGGTCGGAGTATAGTGGCGGCTGAGCCATGGGGGAAGTCTAGTGGTGGCTGAACCACTTGGCCGAGAGTCCTCCTTCATGGAGGGAGCACTATTCTATTTATAGTGTACAATTAGGTCAAGGGGAATTAGGGTAGGCCTTGTGCTAGCCCAATTCAGGCCCAGCTAGCAAGGAGCTGGGTGAAGCCACCCGGAGGAGCCGGACGGGGATGGCGGGCGCGCACCAGGGAAGGCTGTCAAGGGAGCGCCAGGCGGGCCGGCGGGAGAGTCCCCAGCAAGGTTGAAAAGGGAGTCCCCAACAAGGCTTGGCAGGGGAACGCCACGCAGGGCTGGCAGGAGCGTGCCAGGCCAGGCTGGCGCGCAGGAGCAGTCTAGGCCATGCTAGTGGACCATATATCATCACTTACAGTTTTAGTTTATTGTTTCAGGTACAGCAGGGGATCGCGGAAAGGCAAAGGCATGATCGTACAGCTTCTCATGTTTTGTTTATGTTTCTGGGAAAAACTCTGATATAGACTATTTTGAAAACAAATCTGTAATAACTGTTGGTTTTAAATGTCTTGAAAAGTTTTAAATTGGCTTGAATTTTATGGGTGTTACACAAATGTCATACCATTCCGATTTAGATAAAACTACGCTACGCTAGTATCCAATACAATATCGTTTACATTTTTGGTAACATGTATTCAAAACTATGCTACACTACTATCCAATACAATACCGTTTACATTTTTGGTAACATGTATTCAAAGGATTACACTCTGATAACACTATACTTCATTATTGAACAGTACAAATGGAACGTCGAAATACATACGTTAAAAAGATTTACACAGATACAACTACATAAACATTATTTTTTAGTACAATACAATTTACATTCTGGAAACATACATCCAAATGGTTTTATATATGTATAAAACTACATATTAGTATTTTAAGTATGGAAAACACTTGTACATTTCGGTCTTAGAACATTTAAGACTACATTACATATAAAAGAAAATATTGGATTTTCTGGAAGAACACACTATCATTTTCAAGGAACAAAGACACATTTTTCTCATACAAAATGCTTATGAACTCACCAACTTAATTACTGACACTTTTTCAAAACTACTTGTATTCTTAGGGAATCACTAAGACAGGTACAACAAGCTTTTGAAGATGAGACGCTAAGACGTCAATCAAGTATTATATCATCATATTGTAATTGATTTTTGAAACATGTAACACATACAAACCATGTAACTATATCAATTATATTTATGATGGTTGTGTTTGCTTTGATCTCTATTATTCAATTGTTATGATATTGTACATTACGTCATCCGCCGCCGGACGTTTCCGCCGTTTTACTTGTTCGAGGGTGTGACAAATTAGTATCAGAGCATTTTTTATAGTGAACTAAGTATATCAAACCACATAAGATATACAACTATAAATACAATGGGGCTAAAACACTCTGACCAAGAAGTATACTTTTAAAATATAATAATATTTTTTACATACATGCATACATACCAGAACCAATATCATAGTAAGTGTTGGATATAGTGTCTAAGTCCATAACTATATTTGGTATGTACTTGACCCGACCCGGCATAGTCCATCTGGGTTGCATGGCATTGCAATACTTGGATAGACTAAATGAGAGAATATGGCACCTATGATTATTAATATATTATAAGTTCTAATATATTAATAATAGTATTATTTAATTAGTATTGATCAAGTATTAATCTAGTATTAATTTGGTGATCAACGTGAGACTAATTAAATATATTAGGGTTGATTATGACAATCATCAATTCTTTTATGGTGGATTAATGATCCATGGTTTATGGGTTATGGATGTAACCATTTGGAGCTCCATGGATAGTCCATGGGAGTTACAAACCCATGGGTCATGAGAAATGAAGAGTCATGACAATTATGGGTCTTCATGATGAAACCCTAATTGTGACACCACTATAAAAGGGACCATTTGGCTAGCAAAATTGGCACCTAGTGTTACTAGAGAGCGCATAACCAATTTTTGAGTGCTACAAGTATTCTCTCAAGTTATTCCAAGTTTTGTGGTGTTGTGTGAAGCATTTGAGGCACAACATTTGGGGTTCTAGGCTCAGAAAGTCTTGAAGGAATCCAAGCAACAACAAGGTATATATTTCTACTAGTTTTATGTTTTATGTAATCCCCATGCCATGCTAGTTAGGAAATAACCTTGAAAAAGAAATTTGCATGTATATAGTGAAAACATAGATTCAAGGTTATTAGGGTTGCATGTACACTTAGGAAGTGTTAGAATGCTCAAAACCCATCAGTGGTATCAGAGCCTTGGATTGTTTTCTGTATACTTGATGCAAAACTGCTTTAAAATTGAAAAATCGGCTCACTAAAGACTGGACTCGCCGAGTTCATGGGGAGGACTCGCCGAGTCCATGAACATATTCATCCTACTCGTCGAGTAGGTTCATGCACTCGACGAGTAGGAGCGTGCTGGGCAATTTTTTCGAGTTTTGTTGCTAGAAATGGATTAAAATCATTATCCCAATCTGTTTTGGACTTGTAAAATCTGTTTTTCAAAGTGATAATGATTATGTTAACCCATTTTACATGACTTTTATCAATTTTCAAGTATTGTATATGTTTATATGATTTCTTGAAATTGCTTGATATAAATTTGTGTTCTTATGAGTTTTTAGAAGATCATAGGAATTATGTGTAACCACCATGTGTGTTTAATTCTTGATCTTAATGGCAATAATGGTGTCCATAACTTGTCCTCAAGTTATGGATAACCAAAAGCCACTTCTTTAAATTGAGATTAAAGAACTTAAGAGGTTTCATAAAATGAAGAGTCTTCATTTTTATGAACCATTAAAACTGATAAGTCACAAATTGAAGAGACTTGGAATAGTTTCAATTCTTGCCCTCAAGTTTTGGAATTTGAAAAGTCTTACAATTTAATACTTTAATTCCAAATTAAACCTTAGATTTTTAAAAAGCTTAAAAATCAACACTTATACTATTATTATAATTTTATTATATAGATATGTATAAGAATATGTCATTCTTACCGTTAGTAGGCCTCATTCACGAAGCCGGTCTATAAGGGGGTATAAGGTTGTTTCCTATAAAATGGTGACTCAATGGGTGTCCACTCTCACCCACCGCTTCCTTGATCGGTGGAGGGTCGTTAGCCGAACGGGTAGGATACGACTTTAAATACTCATTAAAAGTATAATGAATTATAAAGTAACTATACATTATGATTCCCAATCTTAGTTACTTTAGGAAAATGTGAAATTGGTGCTAGCCCATAAAATTACACATTGTACCTTACCAAGTCGTTAGTGGAGCGTGTGTCGTTAATCGGCACACTAACATAGACTAGTAAGAGTGGAAAAGGGTGACTTGACTTTATTATAGATCGGTGGAGCGTGTGTTGTTAACCGGCACAACGATTAGGTAATATTGTTGAGGGTACCAAGTCAATTTGTATGGTTATTCACACCTTGTTTGTGATCCTCAGCATCCCAGTCACAAACTTGAGAGGCCACAATCGAGATTCAAACATGCCATTGAAAAGTTCAATGTATCTCAAAAGATCTAGGAGTTTCAAAACCAATAAAACCTAATAATAAAATATTTCGTTCTTATGGTGGAAATTGGTAAATCGTCATTTACCTACCTTTAACTATTTTATAATTTGGATTACGGCATCCCTCTTCCAGTTATAAATAGGTTATTGGATCCTAGCCTTAATATTTCATATTGGGTGTTATATTAAGGACTTTAAATCAACTAACTTGAATTTCTCCCATTATAGATGTCTAGTTTAGACAGCTATGGTCTTCCCAAATCCTTAGGAACAAGCTTCCTAATGAAGATGATATCCCAAATGGCAACCAAGGTGAAAGATCAATCCCTTTGTTGTGCATTAGTGGGACTGTAAATCATATTTCACTTCCTCCACCTCCTCCAATATATCTCCCTATCCCACAAATTTCAAGACCTGATAAGTTCTAAGTCACTCAATCCATATTGGCAAACAAAGTCTATATGTGCTTAGGTCTTGGAGATTAAGTCACATATTGACAAGCCGGGAGAGTCGGGTGTCGAAGTCTCAAGGTAGCTGGTTGTTGGCTTGGTCACTCCATGATGATAGGTCACGATGTGACCGTTAAATGATTTTATCTATTTGCTTGATGATGCTGAATCAGCAATGATTTGAAGCATTAGTAAAGCAAATTAGACTGGAAGATCTACTTCCCAAACCGATTTGGACATTGACAATGGTGACATCGGAAGTCCAGAAAAAACTTTCTCTTCCCAATTGAAAGGGATTGACCATAGTCAACTCGGTTGACCAAATGGTAAAGAGAAAGGCTAAGTCTGTGATAGTCCCGTGTACCGTTTCCAAAGAGTCCATATCTTTCTGTTGCCAACGGAAGGGCATTGGTTGCAAAGCTGCCAAATTTACCTAAAATTCCATAAGGATAGTAAAGTCAAATGTTTGACTCTAGTTCAGGTAAAGTCCATTGTCTAACTCTATTAAGTTTCTATTCTGAGATTCTTATTGCATGATGTGACTGGGTCACATGTTGATGTTTTAAGAATCAAAGAAAAGTGAAGAAACTTAAAGGATGTATATGCTGATTCTGATCGCGAAGAGGGATTTTGATCGTATGGTTCGGTGATCAGAATTTTGAGCTGTTACTTAAGAGTTGAGACATAATGCTTAGGAATAGATAACAAAAAGGTTTTCCATATGGATTGTAAGGATAAGTTTTCCGCAAAGTTTTAAAATTAAAGAAAATGGTTTTGATTTTATTTATTTTAAGTATCCTTACAATGGTATTTGTGAAAGAGGTTGTTGCTTATATGTTTCCATTGATAAGCAATATGGGTAAATGGATGTGATTCTTTCATTCGTGGTAGTGTCATAATTTACCAAATAAGGAAAGATTCTCGTCACCCAAGTTTCAGTTTGATAGAAACTTAGAATCATGCAAGTTGTATTGTGTGATGAATGAGAATTTTCATCTTTGGTAAATTAAGACTAATTCCTTGTAAAGATGTACATGTGAGTCAAGTGAAGGAATAAAAGATCGGGTACACTTGGTTGTGTGCTGGTCAGATCCACCACAAAGGTTGATATGATTATTCGT